>NC_133536.1:186781752-187442466 GCF_048544455.1 Silene latifolia
CATCTATGGTCTTAGAATTATGATTAAATATGTTGAGGAGTTTTTTATTTTCATTTTTGTGTCACATGAGGCATGAACATATTGTCACGATAGCTCCGTCTCAATTGATAAACTAACCTCTTTGAATAAGGCGTATGAGTTGTATGGGGAAACATTACTATAAAAGATATACTCCTTAAAAGACTACGGAGTATTATGTAATTATGTAAATGAAATAATAAATAACTTGGAATGACATCGAGATTCACGTTATTGTTAAATTATTAAGAGTGATGATGTTTATCCTAAACTTTAAAGGAATTCGGCATGAATTATACTCTTATCTTGTGGATGATATGCGTTTGCTACCGAGTAATATTTTTATCATATATACTTGCAATATGATAAGTCATATTTTATATTAGCTATTTTAGCTATAGCAAAACTTTAAAGAAGATATAACTCGAAGAGAAATTTTTGGATAGTTAAAATACGAATATCGAGGTCATGTTGGCTATGAATTGTTTGATTATTAGGACTCTTTTCTTTTCGAGTTCTCACCATCTATCTATATACTATAAAGTATAAAGTATATATTACGAAGGATAATAATTTAATATGTTATGTAAGAGATTTTTTCAGTCGATTTGGATAATCTTTTTCCCGATCAGTAGTTCATTACTATATCATTTTCAATTGAGTAGTACATACATTAGATCTCTCAAACGGCCCAGACGGGTCAGGTGTAGGCCGGGTCAGAATATGGATCGAAATGAATACGGTCGAGTCAAATACATGTCGCGCTATACGAGTTACGGATCGGGTCATGATCATAATACGAGTAAAAAATAGTTAAGATGCTTTTATATATTGTCCTTTTCTAAAAAAAACTAATAATTTGACATTTTATATATACATATTTAGTCGTTACCGCATTTATATAAATTTTTTTATAAAAAAGTTATTTTTATAAGTTACATTTAACTATTTAAAAAAAACTCACATTTCATATATATTAATGTAATTATGTATAAAAATATAAATATTAATTATTTAATAATATTTATTTGGTTAAATAAACTACTTTTATATACTTGGAAAAGAATAAGTTAGCAAAAATTTTGGTTCGTTGCAAGTTTTAGTAACCGTGCAACGCACGGGCATGAAATCTAGTATTATATAGTTTTGGTTGAAGAATTTAGAGAACACCGGAATATGGTGATTTTTTTTAAAAATAAACATGCCCCACTTATGGAAACTATTAAAATATACTGTATATATATATGTTAATATTTTAACATAAACAAATATAATATAAGTATATTATATTTTGGAAACTATTAAAATGTAAATAAATCAAGATAGATTTCCAAAAAATATAATATTCCATAATTATTTCGATTTGATTAATTTAATGCATATATGTAATATATTTAATGCATATATGTAATATATTTATTAAAGTACTAGAAGTAAAATTGGATATAGTAATATGATTGTAATCACTATTGAATGCTTAAATAGTAAAAGTAGTTCTGTTAGTAATGAAAAAAAGAATTGTAGTAACATTAAATATAGTCAAAGTAACAATATTAGCGGCAAGCGGGAGTAGTGAAAGTAACATAAGTAACAACGTGAGTAATGAAATTATCAATATTTATGTACAAGTAGTGAAAGTAACAATAATTACGTAACAATAATTACGGTGGGAGTAATGAAAGTAATAACGAAAGTAATAAAAGTAACAATACTAAGAACAAAAGAAAGTATATATGAACAATTAACTAACTAATCGATTTAAGTAAAATATTAATAGCGGGAGTAGTGAATTTCACTAGTAGAATTATACCCTATAATGACGGTTCTAATACTCCAATAGTGGCGGTTTCCTAGCGACGTGATTGCTGGGGTCATATATTTTTTGTGTCGGTTGTAAAACCGCCACCATAGGGTAAGCTATAGTGTCGGTTGTGAGTTCGAAACCGCCACCTTATGGTATGCTATGGTGTCGGTTATACGTCTGAAACCGCCACTATAGAGTAACCTATGGTGTCGGTTTTAAATCCAAAACCGCCACTCTCGGGTTACCGAATGTATCTACGGTGTCAGTTCTAACTTCATAACCACCATTATAGCTTATCTATAGTGGCAGTTCTAACTTAAGAACCGGCATTCTAGCTTTTTTATCGTGGCGTTTCTAACTTCAAACCGCCACCATAGATAGGTATATTTTTCTTTGAAAAAAAAATTGCTACCTAAATATTCGTGTAATGCCCAATAAATTTGACAATCTAATATAAAAATGAACAAATAATACATACACAAGAATGCAACCAACTACCAAACACTTGCATATCACCCGGTAAAAAAAATAATGTCGTTCAAAAATTATACATCCAAATGTAATAATAATCACATACACACCTTAGAAAATAGGCTAATCAACATTACATATTATTCCCTAAACATTTGGCAACCTACAGCCCTACACTTCTTTAACATCCTTCATATGATCAATTGACGCGCGTTTAAATCTGCAATGATACATTTAACAAAACCAATAGTAAGAAAATCAAACCAAACATTATTAAATCAATGTATAACTTTACTAAAAATTAGCCTAAGACACTATAAGAAGTGAACTACCAATCCAACCTTGTGATTAGCATCAACTCAAATGCACTCACCCTGACTATACCCATTAAATATGTAAAAAGGTATGTATGAGTAAAACCTGAAATAATTGCACAAATTATTTGAGCAATTAAAAACAAAGATGTTTTTTAGATGGATCAATTGTGATAGCAAAGATATTAATAGTAGAGCTCTGAGTCTAACACTCATGCCCCCCCCCCCAGATGGATCAATTGTGATAGCAAAGATATTAATAGTAGAGCTCTGAGTCTAACACTCATGCCCCCCCCCCCCCCAACTTACTAAAAACATTAGGGTGTTTCATGACATGGGAAATGCTAGGATATCTCTAAATTATGCGCGTAATATGATTATGAGTTATAACCAATAGGTAGCAGCACAACATAGTGGTTGAACGACATCAAAATGCGAGAGTGTTGACCCAGCAATAAAAATATACTTCAATACAAAAAATAAGGAATATAAATTACATCTATGTGAAAGGGTAGAGTGAGCACCAAACGTCAAATGATGAAACAAAGTAACACCACAAAAAGGGCACCTACCTATAGAGGCGATAAAAGATTACCCTTGAGGAGAAAAGAAGTGATCAGTCGTCCAGGATTGATGTTCCTATTGAGTACATTATGGCTTGTGGTGCCTAGTGGAAAGTGATCACCAATTTGAATTAGAGAAAGGGTAAAGTACAATATAATAATGTTAAATGCAAATTATCCGATAGTATGATAGCACATAAAACAGTGACTAGTTAGCCAAGTACATATGAGAAGGAAATATAAGAATAAATACCAAAATGTTCACTTGTTTTTATGATGAGTTTCCGAGCATTGCTAAAGGAGGCATCCTATAAAGTATCTCCTGCAAAGTCCAAAAACTTTTAAAGACCAGGCGTTGACGGTGGTTGTAGACTTGTATGTAGGGAAGGGATTGTCGAGTTATTAATTTGAAAAAAAACTATAGAAAGACTATCCAAAAGAATTCAACTTCCATGGTCCCTAACTGCCCAAAAGAGGAGTCAGTCCCTTAAGAAAGATTGAATTTGTAAATTAATACAGTTATTTCAAACATTCACATTAAACTTGATTTATAGTAGAAATTTATTTGTTTTAATTATTAACTTGAATAATGAGGTTTGCATAAAAAGATAGTAAAAGAAAATTCCCCCAATTAAGTCAATCAGTTGATTGTTATCTACTGTAAATCCATGGCTGAACAAGAAGGTGGAAGGTGGAAATGGAAGACGTTTACAAAGAAGCTAATCGAGTTGGTGGCTGCGTAGGAGTAACACAAGAGCAACAATTTGTGTTACTCAATTATCCAGCAGTGCACGCAACAGGACTTGGATGAGTTACGTTATTAGGAGCGGATGGGGGCTAAAAAACAGTGATACACACAACACACTATGAATTGTACAGCAAATGGTAGTCTGCAGTTTTGCATTCATCTTAATCTGAATCAGGTTGCATTTTAGAGATCCAGTCCATTAGTTTACATTTATGTACGCATCTCTTTGCCTCATTACTCACCCATGCATGATGCATAATTGCATTAATTGCCACGTTACTCGGATAATTCTCACACTTGGCACTTTGCATGCCAACCCCATTTCATCACTACCCATCTCACCCTTTTATTTAAACTCCCATTATTATTCAGTGTGTATGTATTTGACTGCACACTACCTGTTGGACAAAAGGTTATCGGTAAACAAATAAACATGGGATTGTTAACAAACAGATTATGTTTGGTTTTATTATTAATAATAATAGTGGTTTATGTGGGTGTTACTACTAAAGCAAAAGAAGATCCAGAGCTAAGGCAATGCAAGCACCAATGTAGACACCAAAGACAGTTTGACGAGTCTCAAAAGTTGGGTTGTGAGAGGTCATGTGAGGAGTACATAGAAGAAAAGGAGAGGAATCGGAAATGGGGGGGGGGGGGGGGGAACAAAGAGATGAAAAACTGATAACAACCCTTATGTGTGTTTCAAGGGGAGCATTTTAGGACACACTTTAGTACTCAACATGGGAGTCTTAGGGTTCTTCCTAAATTCACACAAAGGTCTCAACTTTTCAAAGGAATTCAGAATTTGTAAATTAATACTGTTATTTCAAACATTCACATTAAACTTGGTTAGATAGACAACAAAAACATTAACTAACTACCTAACACAAAACTAGCATTGCAAACAACCTAACACAAATAAGATAAAAATAATGCATCATGCCTTCAGGAAAGCCAGGATACATGACCAAAACTAGCATTTTATAAGATAAAAAACAACCTAACATTAATAAAGCATCAACTTAACAAAAATTCATCACATTAGCAGTATCTGTTCTTACCTTCTCCTGTAAAAATAGTCCTAATAAGTGTACAATTTGGTCTAAAACCTCGCACCCAAATCTTAATGGACACAAGTGAACATGATTTCAATAAACAACCACGAATAAGCAAACTGACTTGCATAGGAACTGTGAAATGATAAACTATAATCTGAAATGAAGACAAAAACTCAAGCAAAGGAAATGAAAGGTGGAAAAAACTTACAGCAAGGGTCAAAGACTTGAGCCCTTATAGTTTGTGAGCTCAATTGTCTAGCTTTCATGGATTTGACCATATAGAGCCTCTACACAGAAAATATCATCCCACTTTCATCAGATATGGTTCGAATCTCGTATAATAGAGCAATATATAAGTAGATAAACACAACAAAACTGATACACTTGTAAAAACTCGAAGGGATGAAAATAATTTCAAGACAACCATTGGAAACCTAAATAACCATTGGTGAGTTGATAGGCATTCAAGCACCAAACTGATCTATTGACAATCAACAATATGGTCCAAAACAAAAAATAATCTCTTAGGAAAGGGACGATCAGTTTAGGCGGCGCGTTGTGTGGTTGGAGTGCTGGGTAGTTCCAATACCAACCCGTTATTCAATACTCAATGGTCCATTGAATTCCATCTACGTTATTCAAATTTAGCTTCCAGTTCTTCCCCAAATCGATTCAAAATCAACAAAAAAAAAATTGAAACCGTGTTGAATAATTTTAAAAAAAACCTAATCGATTAAATGAATTGAAAATAGAGATCGTACCTTTGGTAAGACGGATTGGCGGATGATAGAAAGAGGGATCGATCGGTTGAGGATTCTAGGTTTAGAAATTGGGGGTGTTTGGTTATTCGCGTTTGCGATAAGTATGCCTTGATAATGGAGGTTGACGGTGGCATGCGTAGTACGTGGTGGTCGCCGGGGGACAACGTGGGCTGGGTAGTGATGGTTACTGTAAGTAGGCTTTGTTACTTGTATTTTCAGTATGGAGAGGTTAAAGTGAATGAAAAGCGCCTCTGATTATAGAGGATTATAGAGGATTATGTGAAACTCTACCGCTTAGGTTTTAATTTCAGAAATAATAATAATCCCTAATAATTAATTATCTTTGATTTCTCAGCAAACTTCAGTTGTAACTAAAACCGCCACTAAAGTCCTCTGGTGGCAGTTTTAAATAAAGAAAAGTTGTCAATTATCACTGCCTTTAATGTCGTTATTAACGTCTGTTGTAACTAAAACCGCCATAAATAACTTATAGTGGCGGTTTTGACAAAGAACCGTCACAAATAATTATTTTAAACGCGTCGGTTCTTAATAAAAACCGTCACAATAAACCTTCTAAAGCATAAAAGATTTGTTCCCGCCAATTTTTT
The DNA here is from genome assembly GCF_048544455.1 of Silene latifolia. NCBI lineage: Eukaryota > Viridiplantae > Streptophyta > Magnoliopsida > Caryophyllales > Caryophyllaceae > Silene > Silene latifolia. The sequence goes on from NC_133536.1 coordinate 186,788,098, forward strand.
TTGTTTTCTGCGTCGGTCTTTTAATAACCGCCACGATAGTCGCGACACGATAGGGGTTTTTTCTACTAGTGTTTGTCTCATTATTTATTTCATTATAATTTTAAGATATACTCTGTATCATAGAAAAATATATTAATAATAAATTTATGAGTTATGCAATTTTAAAGTAGTTTTAGATAATTGAAAATAAATTTTAATGCTAAACAAAGGTAGCCCGGTGAAGCCGGGCATCCATACTAGTGAGTAATAAAGTTAAAACCATTATATTCCAAACCTAGTTACTAGTAACCGTCACCACCGTGGCTCGAAGGGGAAAGGGCGAATCGTTGTCGACTTATCGTCTTCGTTCTTCAATATATAGGAGGTTGATGGGATCGTGCATAGAGTGAAGGTGATGGCCACAAAGGTGGTGGTTCGGTGATCACATGGGTGATGGGCAGGGAGCCAGGGATTGACTACTGAGAAGTGGTGGGAATGGAGTCCACAACGATGAGGTTAACGATGTTAATGAAACATAGGAGGACGGTTAGAGAGTGCCCTGGGTTTAGTTTAGTTTTTATTCTCATTATTGTTCTTAATGGGCTATTTCTCTTACTGGGTCCGTCCTTTGGCATAAGACGGTCCTATAAAAGAGTTGTTTAATAAATAAACTTGTATCCTCTTGGTTCTGGGCCAGTTGTACGAACTCTAAGAATATCCTCTAATCTATCATTATTAAGAAGGCCCATTAGCAACAACAATAAGATATGGGCGTCATGTCACGCCTTGGTTACTTTGACACTAGAAAACCAAGCTCGTGTGCCACTTAACTCGCACCCTTTCGCAAGCTAAGCCAGGCAACCCCTTTGCAGCGGAATATTATGTCTCGTATAGGCTAAATGTCGGATAAGAAGGCTAGATACTAAGTGTGAAAAGGTTACTTATATTACACTTTGAATGCTTAAGGGAATTACAAGGCTTGGTGTGTGTGTGTGTTTGGTAGGATGGTTGGCAAATGATGCCCCTTACCCCTATTTATATTACTCCTATGGAACTCTCTAGAAGCGGAACCTTCTGGAATGCTCTAGACATCACAACCCCAGAAACTTCCGGAATGTTCCAGACACTACTAGATATCTCTACCATGTACATGAATGTTCTAGTACCTACTAGAACATTCTGGACCCTTCTAGACAATTCTAGTATGCACTAGAACAATCTAGAACAACCCAGAAGACTCCACACTATTCTAGAATATTCTAGACACTTCTAGAATACTCTAGATTACTCTACACTATTCTAGAATATTCCAGACCCTTCTAGAATATTCTAGTTGACTCTACTATCTTCTAGAAACTTCTAGACATTTCTGGATACTTCTCTAATCTTCTAGATTCTTCCTTGAAGATTGATCCTTTGAGCCTTGAAGCGCTCCCAGCACATGAACCTCGGTTGTACGGAAAGCCAACCGTGACATTCTCCCCCACCAAAGCCGTAGACGTCCTCGTCACGGTCGATCCTCGATAACCATGCTCATACGTTGTCTTCCGGCCCCGCTGACTAGTTGTGCAGCAGCAACAACACCCTTGAACATATCCCCAATTCCTCGCGGGGTTAGTCCCTTCTTGAATCTTTGGTCGACGCCTTCTTCTTGGCGCCTTAATCACTCGTAAGGAAGTGATCCTTGCATCACGTTCCTCTTGTGCGAGCTTGATATCAATCTCGCTCCCGTTTGACGTGATGGTGATCATGCCATCCCCAAGTTTGAAGGGTCTGACTGAGTCGATAAACTCCATGCCAAGCACAACATCTTCGTCGTCCATATCGACGATTATGAATTTGGCCTTCTTCTTCCACTTCCCCAAGCGGATTGGAACTCCATAGGCCATCCCGTAAATTGGCGTAGCCGAAGAATTTACTGCCTTCAATTCGCCCCCAGTTTTGGTGTATCGAATGCCCATATCCCTAACCACTCTCAAGGCAATGTAGTTGTGTGTTGCACCTGAGTCGATTAGCACCCGAGTATGAACACCGTTCACCTCCCCATTGACGGTCAACAAGTTCCCCTTGTACTTGCGTTCCGCCTCTTCATTTGTTGTTGTCATCTCGTACGCGACCTTGTTAGCCTTTTTAGTCGGCTCGACTTCACAATTTGTCGTAGCATCCAGCCCCACAGGCTCCTTGCTAGCGACCCCGGTAGCCTTTAACGTCGGCTCGACGCCAAATTTTGTCGCGGTAGCCAGTCCCGTCGGCTTGTCCACAACCCCCGTATTGAGAAGTCTCATTGCCCCAAGCCTCCGTAGTTCATGGGACTCTGATAACTCCTCATCTTCGTTGCGCATCACCATTGCGCTAAGCTTTGCCCGCTGGGGGCAATCTCTGACCATGTGCGGCCCTCCGCATAAGAAGCAGTTGAACGTCTTACCTTTGTCGCGCCCCTGCATACGACTCCGGTCATGTGTTGCTTCCTTGACCCTCGTACCATCACCCGTGATGGTGCTTGATTGGCGGTCTCCCCCACCAACCTCGTTGCTGCTATCCGCCTCTCTGCCCCTCCTTCGATCACTTGTCACCTCGTATAAGGACTCCGCTGCCACAATCGCCTCGTTTAGGGTCTTCACGTTGCGGCGTTTCAACTCTTGTTCTGCCCAACGTTGTAACCCGTCCATGAAGTATATGAGCAACAAGTTCTCCGGCATACTCGACACCTCCAACACCGTTGATGAGAATTGCTTCACATATTCTTTTATGGTCCCCGTGTGTCGCAATGCTCGCAACTTCTTCAAAGCAACCTCCTCGGCATTCTCGGGGTAGAATTGCTTCTTGAAGTCTACCTTGAACTCGTCCCATGTCCTGATTTGGCATAGTCCCTTCTTCACCTCGGCTTGTCGACGTCTCCACCATAGGATTGCGTCATCGACAAGGTACATACTGGCGGTAGTGATCTTCGTGGCATCGTCTTCAACTCGGAGAGCGTCAAAGTAACGCTCGACGCACCACAGGAAATTATCTATCTCCTTTGCGTCCCGACTCCCGTTGAATTTCGGCGGTTTAGGCACCTTGATCCTAGTTGATGCCTCCCCAATTGTGGCACTCCCTGCCACTGCAGCTCTACACACCACTATTTGTTCTTGAAGCTCGTCGATTCGCTTCAAGAGGGGCTGGACTAAGGCAGCCAGCTTCTCGTCCATCCTCTTATCAAGCCTCTCTTGAAGTGAGCTTGCAAGAACGTTGAACGCACCTTGCATCTCCTGCTTCACAAGGTCGCTCACCCCATTATCCAACGCCTTGACCTGATCACTTACATTCTCCACGTTTTCACTTATTCTCTCAAGCGCCCCTTGGTGCTGCACCACAGCTTCCTCCAAGCGCGCAAGCCGAGAACTAGTAGACTCCTTTGCCTTCTGCACATTCACGGTCCCACTAATGGCACTAGTTGCTTCAACACCCGACATCTCCGCAATGTATGGTCTTCGCAGGCGAACCTGCTCTGATACCACTTGTCACGCCTTGGTTACTTTGACACTAGAAAACCAAGCTCGTGTGCCACTTAACTCGCACCCTTTCGCAAGCTAAGCCAGGCAACCCCTTTGCAGCGGAATATTATGTCTCGTATAGGCTAAATGTCGGATAAGAAGGCTAGATACTAAGTGTGAAAAGGTTACTTATATTACACTTTGAATGCTTAAGGGAATTACAAGGCTTGGTGTGTGTGTGTGTTTGGTAGGATGGTTGGCAAATGATGCCCCTTACCCCTATTTATATTACTCCTATGGAACCTTCTGGAATGCTCTAGACATCACAACCCCAGAAACTTCCGGAATGTTCCAGACACTACTAGATATCTCTACCATGTACATGAATGTTCTAGTACCTACTAGAACATTCTGGACCCTTCTAGACAATTCTAGTATGCACTAGAACAATCTAGAACAACCCAGAAGACTCCACACTATTCTAGAATATTCTAGACACTTCTAGAATACTCTAGATTACTCTACACTATTCTAGAATATTCCAGACCCTTCTAGAATATTCTAGTTGACTCTACTATCTTCTAGAAACTTCTAGACATTTCTGGATACTTCTCTAATCTTCTAGATTCTTCCTTGAAGATTGATCCTTTGAGCCTTGAAGCGCTCCCAGCACATGAACCTCGGTTGTACGGAAAGCCAACCGTGACAGTCAGGTGATTTGTCTGATTGGTAGGTTAAGCACTAAAACACCCGAATAAGCCGAACACAAACACCGTTCTGAGAAAGGTATCTATCTATCTCGCTCCAGATCAGAGCTGGTAAAAGCTGACCCGACTCAATACAACCCGAAAATTGGGTGAGCTGAAACCGACCCGATCCGAACCAAACCGACCCGATAACCGATAACAGCCTTATTTTCTCCAACCCGAACCCGACCTGAACCGACCAGACCCGACCCGTGACCCGATATTTTCTCAACCCGATAGATGACCCGATAATGAACTAGCTTAATAATGGTTTAAATAACACCAAATTGATATTTATCTTAATTATTTTCACTTAAAACTATAATTAATACACCTACCTATTATTTAAACATAAAATTACCATCTAAAACGAAATATATAAGATAAAATATATGCTGATAACCTGACCCGACACTGACCCGCTAATGACCCGACCCGACTTGCCACCCGTTGATGATCCGACCCGAAGACAACCCGGCGTGAAACGAACCGACCCGAACCCGTCACTGACCCGACATAACTCGAACCCGATATGACCCGCCCCGTAACCGACCCGAGTGACCCGATTGCCACCTCTACTCGAGATATGGCTTTCATAACGCTGACCCGTTTGAGATTATGCTGGTTCATTTAGCCATGTTCGATCTGGCTCTTGGGCAAGAAAAGACCAGCCCGTTGGTCCGTGGGTTGGCCTAGCCAAGCCCGATCCCCCACCATGTCGGGCTTAGGCCACCCTCGTCCGAACTTGACAAAAAGTCAAGATAAAGTCAAGATTTGTGTATCTAGGCCAAACTTGCCCGTGCTTGAGGAACGCCCGCCTGCCTCTTCACATGGATTGGTCCTAGTCGAGGGTGGTCCGGTCGGATTTCTAAGGCTCTGTTTGGCAGTACGCTTCAGGTACCTTATTTGCCTCAAGTAGCTTTTTTGCAAAAAAGTTCAGGTACCTTTTTTTTTAGAGTGTTTGGCAACTATCTTTTTTTACCTGAAAAGGTACCTGAAACGAAATGCTACCTCATGTAGCATTTGAGAAATCAGCTACCTGATTTCTTTTTAACTACCTATTTTACCCTTATTTTTTTTTAATGTTATCAATTTAAAAAAAAAAAAAAAAAAAAAAAAAAAAAAAAAAAAAAAAAACCTTAAAACTCATTCAACTCAATAGTCCTCCAAAAAAAGGACAATGCTACGGCGACACCGGGTGTTACACAATCTCGGTAACACCCTAATTAAAATAATCAAATAATTATAGATATTCAAGTTAGTTGAGATTTATGCGTACAATATGGAGGGGCAGAAAAGTAATCCTATTTTATCTCTATTTCCAAGAGCCTAAGATTAACACTGAATTTAGATCAAGTCCTTCGCCTGTTTTGTTCTTATACAAAGTTTATACAATCATACATACATATCCATCCAATCTTTCTTCCTCATACAACTATACAAGGTTCATACACATCTGATCATGAAATTCAAATATTGAATACAAAAATAGCTATAATTTACTACTACAAGCAAACAAGTATTTGACCATGAATTTAATGGAATCGGTTTCTCCAATAACCGTCACCGTGCAATTTTATTAATAATTTAAGTTTGATCAATTAATTGTGATTTGATTTGCGTGGTATTTTTTATTATCACATTCCAGTTGAATAAGTATATTTTGCATAGTTTGCTTGTCTATAAGAAAAAATAAAATTTTGCATAATATATTATTAACCTTATGACGGTGGTGATGGGTATGGTGGTTGGCGTTGAAGAGCGTTTAATTGAAGATGTCACTAATATAAGGATGTAGTATTCCATTTATGCCCTTAGACAATTGATTTGACTGATCTTTGGAAAAATATTAAAATGTCACTACATTTACAAAATTACCCTCGGTGTTGCCCAAAGTCGGTAACACCAGGTGTCGCTATCTCATTTTTCCCAAAAAAATTACCGCAGCCGTTCACTAAATTCTTCAGCACTCTTGCCCACAAAAAAATGAATTTCTACAATACAAGTACAAAACTTGAGCATCGGATTGCTCCGTCGACTTGCTTCTACGGATAGAGGTATCGTAAGTTGTTTTTTTTTTCATTAATTTAGCGTGATTCGGTCAAATTGGCTTAATTAATTATCTAGTATGAATAGAAAATCAATGAAAATTTCATTATAGGTGGGTTGTGTAGATGATGATCATGACTTGATTTGTAGGAGTTAAAACATGTTAGTTGCTTGGTCGAATTATGCATATTGGCCGTTTTTATATTTAGACTCCTTTGATTTGTACTGGGTATTTTTTACTAGTGCAATTTATGTGTGTTTTTTATTCATCTCAAATTATTTAAGATGATGATGAAGATTATGATGATGTTGTTTTTGATTTGTACTGGGTACTTTTTAGTAGTGCAATAGTAAAAACATAAACGATAGCAATAATAAACCATGTCCTTTTACGTAATTTTGTCAAATATCAGCTACCTTTTCAGGTTGTTTCTAAACAGTTTTAATAAAAATCAGCTACCTTTTCAGGTACCTTTTCATGTTTCAGGTACTTTTTCAGGTTTCAGCTAGTTTTGCCAAACAGAGCCTAAACCTCCCGGTGTAATTGTAATTGTTATGTGGTTGACCCAAGATCTATTATTGACTTCGTAAGAGCATAATTGTGTTAAAACTAGATGGAAGAAAACAAGAGTTGATTTCATTAAAAATCCATCCCACTTCCTCTAGAAAGCATAGACAATGTTTGGATGGCCGACCAGTGCAAGAAGCAATGAGCTCCTCTCAAAGTTTGCTATTAAAATGCACGTAATCAGTTTCTATATACACAAGTGGTACGTACTCAGTCGGTCTTAAATTTAAGACAGATAGTACCGTCTTAAGAGAAATTTACTGTAGAACACAATTACTCAAAGTGAAATTTGATGTTAACAACTGGTCAACTTTACTCGTGAGTTGAAGGCAATGGGTTACAGACCTAATGGTTTCTCGGTATAAATGTATCGAGAACTTAGGCAACCCATTGCTACTCAAGTACTTGTCGTAAACATACAAACACATTGCACATTAGCGCGGCTGAGTAATAAAACTGCACAAACGGAGATAGATTTCATCTAGTAGTAACATCATATACGACCTTACTTCTTTGGCATAATTCATCAAACGAAAATTTCTTCGACAAAATGCGAGTATTCGGCAAGAGACAAGATCTCATAAATTAACTGAAGTATTGAACATGCAGAAAAGGAGACCTGTAGTAGTAGTAGTCTAAATGATCTAGGGTAGTTTCAAAATTAGCCATTCTAAGGTATACAAAACCCTGGACATTGCTTCCCTAGACATTGCTAACTAAACAGAATAACATAACCTAACTAGAATGTTTGTCGTGTTTATCAGCCCCGAGTCTCATACAAAAGACCAGTTGATGAACATAAAGCACATACACTGTGCATCCTCTACATCATCAAAAACCTTCCAAGCCACTGCTCGCTCATATGACACCGCCCTTCCCATGCTTGACATGCAAATACCGCCTTGGAGGCAAATGAATCCCTAATCACACGTTAATCAAAGGATCAATATAAACCATTTGGGGAGTAAACGAAACAAGCATGCAAGAAACGATCTCATATATGAGACCAATCTCATATGTATGTAGTCGAAAGGAATAGATATGTATGTAGTCACCTGCTGCATTATCTGGGGTAGCTCAGCAAAGAGGGTTTTCCGTCCTTGTTCATCGAAAATCTTTTCTAATGTGATGTCTTGGAGTGCAACAAAAGTGGTCTCTAGCATGTCTAGCCCTGCTTGATTTGCAAATGTGAAAACGGGTAAAGCCTGCATAATTTTAGACAAACATTAGCATTTGTAAACAACTTCTTAAGCAGGGATATGAGACGATAAATCTGTGGGACAAAGTGATACCTTCAGCGAGCAGCATAAAATGGCATCTGAATGATGCCAAAGTGTTTTCAGTATGGGTTCGCCTCCCTCGTTACTGGGTTTTAGCAACTCTACGCCTAGGTAAGATCTGTCATAGATAATGCAGATTGTCGTAAGAGATCAACAACAAAGTTTCATGTTGCAAAACTTAAAAGTAAGCCTCGTAAAATTGACCAATATTCGAATGACTTAACCCGAATAACAGGAGCTCGAGCTAGAGTTATATCAGAACATAATAAGCCGAAATGGCTCAAAACCAAAACTGAAGTGATCAATATGACCCGACTCTGAAACTACGCCATTCAAAAATGGCCTGATCCTAAATGTATTTGAGTAATTTGAAATTACATTGAAGTTATAAACATAACAAATCATCCTGCCGGTATAAACAGAATGTACTGTTCAAACTTCAAAATGACCTTACTTAGACCCAAATGACCAGACCCGTAAGTACTTAGTTAACCAACTTGAAATGACTCGACGGAAGCTGACCAGTATGTAAAAGATTTTAACCCGCATTGACTCAAATTCCAAAGCACATAAAATAACCGGAATGACAATCCATAGTGACCCGACCTAGGTTGACCCATTTGCTAGCTCTACTCAAAAGTCTAAATATTAGTCCTCATTGAGTTTACATCAAACAACAATGTCGCATTCATCTCGCATTCAGACTAAAGCAGTAAATAAGGCAGGTAAGAATACTTCATACAAACCTGTAGCTTTGGCAAATCCAACGAGCAAGCGTCTGAACTTCAGGAGTCCCAGGAGATAAAGGTGAACCAGTAATTGAGCCAAGACGAGAAGGAGACAATGCTGATGCTACTCTTTGAACAGAAGAGATTATACTCCTAACATATTGTCGAGCCATAGAAGCAACACTCTCTTGAAGATGAATCTCACATGCAAACTGAAAAGCTATAGTCATCACAGATTTGGTGCTTCCAGATCCATTACTATCACCGAATGTTTTGTTTCCCGCTGGACCGACCTCAAGGGCTGATGTAAGGTCAAGAGTGCATTTTGGACTTGAAACATCCTACACCATAGGGTACACCAGTTTGGGTCAGAATATGGCAGAGAAGATGGGGCATATGTACTGACAAGAATACATTTTGGAAACTGGAGCTGAAATTCCAAATGCTCACCTTTGAAGAGTCGATTGGAATTATCCGGAACCCAGAGGGGAGAAGAGGAGCATCATCAGAGAAAGATGCATCTATTGGAGCAAAAATGAGTTCCGCACTTGCGCCAACAGCGTTTTCATCTACTCCACTACAAAGCTGAGTAACCAGAAGAAACCGTAAATCATTTGAGTAAGTGGTATTTACAATGGAGCAAAAGACTCGCAAATGTTTGATTTTGGATTATGAGGGAATAACTAAACTGATTCCGCTTCTTTTTAATGTGCAGTAAGATTCATCCAATATGCAATAAGATTCATTCAGTGCAGTAATATTATTTTGTTGTTTGCAAGGTATGAAGACTGGCATAAATGCAATATTATGGACCAAGAAATTGTCCTTACTTGCAAAAGAAATATGTCTCCTGGCATAAACATATCTTCTCTGTACTGGTTGAGATTTTCAAGCCTAACAACTTCCATGAACTGTTGGAAACACATTTTATATTTCATTAGTTCATATGAATTAGACAAAGCAAGATCGATGAGATTGGTAGCAACCAAACAGTTATATATCTACTAGAGGATCACTTGCCTCTTCATTTTCAATCGTGTGAGCTAGAGGAAGAATGACTTGACCCCCGATACATCCAGTACGGCCCATTGGCAAGGTACAAGGGGCAGCTTTGACAGCAGCAGCGGCATATGCATCAATCCCGCTATCAGCCCACTCAGAGCGGTGTTCTCTCAAGAACCGAAGAAGCACCGCCGGAGGAACATCCTGTAGAATAACATTATGAGGCAAAATGAGAATATAGTTATGACAAACTAAAATTATCTCACAGGCTGCAACTTTTCAATATACAACCCTTATAATCAAATCTTAGAGTTCATGGAAAGTGGAAACATCCAACAAACAAGTTTAGAAAAGCAAAATCGGCTCAAGTCGTAATCAATGTGTTACCCACCTTCAAAAGCATGGAAGCCCTAGCACAAAGCACCGAAGTCCCCACTGATGGAAATCCATTGTTATAATAGTTATTCGAGCCCAGAATTTTGCTAGGAGACGAGTTAACTAGAATAGTCACATCATCAATGCCATCACTGTCCATCAAAGACCATCCTTCATCCATAAATCCGTTGACTGCTTCATTGAAGCCCCTGTGCAACAAAGAAGCATATGTTAGTTTTTAAAAAGATGAATGAAATACATTTGAGTCTTGTATGAGTCGGTCTTCACGTGTAAACTCGTCTCATACTCTCATATAAGATTGTGCTAAAAATATATACTACGAAGTCGAAGAGTTAACAAAAGGAACCTACTTGCTCAATCTCTGACTGAGAGCTCGTAAAGCTGCTGGTCTTCTTCCAAAGCCAGTAACATTTGGTTGAGAAATATCCTGAGAAATTTGCCTCAATTGTCTCAAAGCCTGCCAAATAATTGCCATAATCGAATGAGTTCACATAACTTCTTAATAATAAATTACTACAGTTTAGGAGATACAGCAAGAAAAACTTACAGCCATAGTAGTTCTTTGAGCAAGTAAAGTGGATGACTCATACAGTGGACGCAAAACTTCAGGGACCCTCCATGGCTGGTTCATCAAAATAAGAGAGATAAGTAAGCACACTCAAACCATGCCACAGAAAAACAACACAAGGGAGAACCGAAGCACATACCTCTAGATCCATATGGTCAACAATGTGAATGATAGATCCACCACCTTCACAGGGTCTAATTAAATACCCACTAGCCATAATCTCCGCTCTAACAAAATGTTGTACTGATGGCATACTGGGGCCATTCTGAGTGTTGTTTAGTGATCTCTCGCAGATCTAACGCAAAGAAAACATATAAGAGATGAGAATCTGAGGATCAGCAATGATGTTCTACACTGATGGATTAGAGAATTGCTTACCACAACACTACCGTCTTCTAGAAGAGATGTGTAGCGCATCAGCCAAAAATCACGTGCAGGAGCCAAAGTAGTTGGTGCATAGAGCTTAAATGGTAAAACCAAACATTAGATTTTGCCATATTTCATGATGTTCTACAAACAAAGCGGAAGACTGTGGAACACACTTAGGAGGTAGGATCATGGGTTACCTGCATGTATAGCAGTTCGATAGTTCCTCCATTCCCAGTAGACATGACATTCATCACATCCATGGCTCTGCAATCACGATACCATGAGGGACGATCTTTGAGGATTTCAGCAACCTGTACAAAGGAATTGTTAACATTGATTTTTGTAAGGAGAACCAATGAGAGCAACTAGAGGCACAAACTCACTCTCGTGGGATCTAGGCTCACAAGGCCACATGCACGAGCTGCCACTCCAGTGCAACCATGAGAAATAGCGATGATTCCAATGGAATCCGGACCAGGCTGAAAATGAAAAAAAGGAACATAACTTGAGAGTTAGATACTATTTGAGTAAAACAAGTGACTCTTTCAATTTCTCGACATTAAAATCAAATAGCAACAAATGCATGATAGATAAATCACCTTCATTCCAGGCATTTGGATCCACTCAATGGCGGTTCCAGTTGCCTTTGAAAGAAACTCTGCTAAAGTTTCCTCTGCAATGGACAATAGTCTAGACAAAGGAAAGACAATGAATGTCACCAAATTAGCACCACAAAATAATTTAGTAGGCACAAACCGAAAGACCTAGAATCATTTAAAAAACTGACAAAATATATGGTGTTTGCCCGCTTACCCTGCAGGGCTAGCATCCTTTAGAGGACGCTGAGAAGTTGCTTGCTGTTGGCCACTCGTCACCACTGACTCACAGCTTGTGTCTGTCGTGGCTAGAGCTCCCGCCTGTGCAAAAACAATGGCGTGCCGTTAATAAATAGAATAATGCAATATAACATTCCCACCACTCCTAAGATAGCAGTAGGAACGCTTGTTAATTTAAGAAACTATGTCAACAACAATACACAAATTACGGAGTTTTATATTCTTACATTCTGGGTTTGTTGACGAAAATAGCTATTTTCATAAACCAAATGCGCAACTTGCTTTTGCAACCTATCATTTTCCTCCATCAACAGCTTGTTCATTGCTGTCAACTTTCGATTCACAGCCTGCAATCGTGATGCCTCTTTCCTCTGCTTTTCCCGGCACCTGGAATCCCAACCCCATCGTAAAAACAGTTCTCGAATCATACAAGTAAAACCATGCAAAGAAAAAGGGACAAAAATAGCCAGCTGAAGATATGTACCTCCTGTTTTGAAACCAAACTTTGATTTGTTTTGGCTCAATGTTGGACAAAATAGGGCACTCCCTAATAAGTTGTTGGCGGCGAAGGGAGCTGGGTTTAGGGCAGTCACCGTAGAGCCTCTCAAGGGCTTCTACCTGCTCGGGTGTATACCGAACATACTTTCCAGCATCTACCCCCATTTTGTGAGCATCCCTGCTGCCCGAGCTTACAGACATCATGCCTTAACTATAACTGACTTCAATCTTGAAATCCCTGAAATAGAGAAATATAACAGCAACATAAAACCTCAAGTTTTCATTGTTGATTAGCAACATAGTAACATAACATAATTGTGGAAAAGATGAAAAAGAAGCCCTTCGATGAGGAATTGAAGACGATTCTACAAAAAAAAAAAATCATAACTGAAAGAGCAGAATTGTCTACCTAATTGTTTAAATGTTGACTGATATTCAAAAACAGGAACCCTAAGTAAAGAAAAGGAAGGAACAACAAAGAAAAAGAGCCCTCCTTCACATTTATTCCATATTTGAAAATTTATCTAAGATTCAAAGATATGACAGATCATGCACCAAGAATGTTCCCTTTCTTTTTTCCCTTTTGTCAAATAGCATATGTAGAAAATGCTACCGTTCATATTCCGGAATTTGACAGAATCTAGAGAACTAAGAACAACTAAAGTTCCTCCATGTAAAATTGAGAGAGCTCATATGAACAAAACAAACAAAACTCAAGGACTGTAATACTCCCAACACACTCTAGGCACGTATGATCTTTAAGGAACAAAACATAACTTTGAAAGATCTTCGCTTTGTTTACCAATAGAGCAACGACGTATAGTGGCTAACTAACATCAGCAATAGCAAAACAAAACACAAATATACATAGTTACATACTAAAAACATCAGCTCAACAGGCGAACAAAAACAAGGAGGCAAAATGTAATTGAAATATACAAGGAGAAAGCTTGAGACTTCTGTAAATATTGCTTATATGAGCACTGATATTATAGATACAGTAGATCTTTGTCTTGTTCATATTATTGACCAACGTTTCGTTAATTTCCAGTGGAGCCAAAGACTCCGCATTTCTTTAGTTATAGATATAACGTAACATGTGAAAATCGCTACCTAAAATAAGGTTCTATTGTAATTATAGACGCAGTTTTCATTATGGGTCATCGAAAACAGTCTCTTTACATTGTTTAATACATTAGTAAGGTTGTGTACATCCAATCTCTACCTCCCATTTGCTAGCAGCTTTGAGGCACTGGGTAATACAGTAATGTTGTAAATTTGTACTCCCTCCGTCCCGGTCATTTGTTGTCCTTTGGTTTTGGCACAAATACCAAGGAAAGAGGAGAGGGCCAATAGCTAAATGACAAATGGAACAAATTGAGTGTGAATGATCAAATTACTCATCAAATTCATTCCTAAAATAGAAAGGACAACAAATGACTGAGACACCCCAAAATGGAAAAGGACAACAAATGACCGGGACGGAGGGAGTAATAGCTAATCCCTCCGTCCCGACCATTTGTTTACCTTTGATTAAAATACCTCTCACGGTGAATATAAAAGGTAAACAAATGACTGAGACGGAAAGAGTATTTATCTTGCTGCATATTCTTGGACCAACATATCCAAATCACAAACTAAACTCTCAAAATAGCTTCCATGTAAAGATTGAAACTTTATGCCTAACAAATTGGTATTATGATCAAATATGGACAAACTTAAACCTTAAAAGAAGACATGCCTAAAATGCTAAACTGGTAATGCAAACACAAAACCCACAAATTGTTTTGCAACAAGCTTAAAACTTTAATAAATAAAAAGCCCTATTTTGCAGAAATTATACTAACCTACCATATTATTTGGAAACATAACATATAAAATCACTTATTGTCTTACACAACTTCAGTTGTAAGGCGGTTATGCACCAACATTGCGTAAAACGGATCCATTAATACAAATATGACGACCCATTTAACTAAAACCTTAGTCATAAATAAATCCGTTCTACAAACTTCTTGTGTAAACCCGCCTTACAAAAAATAAAGATTGAAACTTTAATACAGAATATTAACAAATTAGAAGAATGTGTGTTTAAATTATATATACCTGAAAGGAAAAGAATGCCTTGAACATTGCAGGGTAAAAACAAGAGAAGAGTAAAGAAGAGAAAGTGATGAGAGGAAAGTAGTAGTTGTAGTTGGAAGTAAATGAGCAGTAGAAGTAGACAGTAAGTGTTGTGTTGTAGTCAAGTGAAGAGTGTTTGTGTTTGTTTTATATGGGATGGGATTCCTTCACATCTCTTTGAAAATGAAACGACTCAAAAATTAACCCATCAAATACCGTCTTTTTATTTTTATTATTATTTGTTTGTTTATTTTAATGTAATATAAAATGGTGTCAGTGGTAGGACATGGTAGGTGAGACCCTTTAGCTTTTTCAGCGTTTCATAGCATTTCCGACACTGGGAGACTCAAGTGCTCTGCCTTCTGCTCCTTTTTTCTCTATTTTCTGGATTTTTACTTTTTTTTTCTGTTATTAAAGCTCACACCCTACCACTGGCGCGTGCTTGTCTCACTAATCTGCACTGTTCGTTTTCTTCTAAAGACTGAGAAATGACTTTGGCTGTTTGGTAAATATTAAATATTCAGCATATTAAGGGTTAATATGTTGTTTTACAATATGCTGCTTAATCTACTGTTTTTCAATATGCTTCTTCCCAGTATATTCACATTAGTAGATTCTGAAAAATGAATATGACAACTATTTACACATACATACAATAATCTACGAAGTATAAACCTAAACCCGCTAATTAGTAATTATCAAGCAGTTGTATTAAATCTGCTAATTGAAATATACTAGTCAAACCTATCAATCAAATCTATCATTTATAAACTACTTTACTAATATGCTTCTACTAATAGTAATTTGATAAATACCAAAAACATTTGCTAAATAAAAACAATGCCACGGTAATTGAAACCTCACTTTGATAATTCATGAAACACAAAGAGGGATGTGTTCAAACAATTGGTAACACCTGCTTATTAGGGTAAGTTACTCATTTTGCATGGGGTGGGTTGTCCTAATATAGTCAAAAATGTTACTCATTTCTATAATTTGTGATATACAGTAGATCTTACGAGAGACCGTCTCCCACTAAATTAGTGGAAGACATAACAGGGAAAAAACAAAATAAATACTCATTTCATCACCCCATCATGTGAGAGGTCTCTCAATAACGTTATGAGAGACCGTCTTTCTGAATACCCAATAACAGTCATTAGAGTTACAACGGTTTTTAAAATTCTTCTCATGTAATCTAAAAAAA
Organism: Silene latifolia; assembly: GCF_048544455.1. Taxonomy (NCBI): domain Eukaryota; kingdom Viridiplantae; phylum Streptophyta; class Magnoliopsida; order Caryophyllales; family Caryophyllaceae; genus Silene; species Silene latifolia. The sequence continues at coordinate 186,803,924 of NC_133536.1, forward strand.
AAAAGATTTTAATAAATAAATATTGTAGCACAGTTGATATTATTAAAGATCGTTACAAGGTGCAACATAATAAATGTTGATTATCAAATCAAATGAGGTGAATAAGAGGGACGACTAAAGTCGTCGTAAGTCATACAATGATCTTATTGGATTTGTATGAATCTTATCTTAATTATTTTCTTTATTTCTATTATTTATTTATCTACATTTCGTTAAAAGAATGAAGAGAGGAAATTTTATAGAATAGATATGTTATGTCATTGTTTGGCAAATGGTCTAATATGTTAGTATATGAACATCCTAATGTGAGCATTCCCAAATAGATAACAAATTATCAGAATCGTGACGTTTTCTAAGATGTGGTAAAATTGAAACGCATATTATTAGAAATGTCGTAATTCTTTATGATAGGTTTAATTAGTATATCCGGCCAGCTCGAGTGCTGTGATTGATAACTATTTATATTAATAGATTGTATTGTTTGAGAAAATGATACTTTAGTAAACGAGAATTTGAGAAAATAAAAACAGAGTGATGGGGCATATTCTGCACCGCTGACCAAGTCAACACACTGAGCAAGGTCAAAGATATCCACAGCAAGTCAACGACTCAGATGGCCTAGCCGATGCATCCCATCGGCCTGCCACCTGGGTCTCAGCGTGACAACCTGCCAGCCGGGACACACATCCGCGTACTCATATCCAAGACCCCTCGGCGGCGAGTCAACATTGTCCGCCGGCCTGCCATAGGTCCCTCGGCCGAGGGGTAGATCAGTCTTTCCACCTGCTAGCCACTTGGCCACTTGGCCACTACGTGACAAAAGGTGAAAGTCTATAAATACTCCTCAACCTTCATTGAGGAAAGGATCCCACAATTATAACCTAAATCCACTATTCATCTGGTAATATCTCCCTTATCTCTCTACAATACGCATCTAGCCAAGTAACACAGCTTAATCCTTTAAGTTTACTGACTTGAGCGTCGGAGTGAGACGCTGGCACACGCCAAGCCCTCGCCTCGTTCATTGTTGCGGGAGGGCCGAGTGGGACGATAGGAGCAAGAAGAATTCAACTCAAGACATTATTCTACAAGCCACGGGTGGTAACTAATCACTGCTCTGGAATTACACCCGGAACAATTGGCGCCGTCTGTGGGGATAGACACTAGAAGCTAGTCACATTCATTCCCAAACAAAAACAAAACTCAAAATAAAAACCCACCCAAAAAGCCGAGAAAATGTCGAAACAGCAAGACGCAGTCGTAACCGACGAAACCGCGTTCTACCAAGATGACGCTTTCAACAACTCCGGAGTCATGCAGCCCTCCACCGGCGGAGTAATCCAACCGGAGTTCGGGATGCCAATAATACCCGACGCGCCGGTGCCAACCAACCAGGTCACCATCATGGGGCATGTGGTTGACGTAGCGAAGCTAAAAATGCTCTTGGACCTAATCGGCAAGAACACGCCGCCGCTCACACCGACAAGAGCGGCGGAAACCGTCCCGAGATAACAGGGGCCCAAAACGTGACTCCGAGGAATCTGAACGGAGCACTAGGAGAAGTTGACCCAGTCAAGACGCCGGGGGAGCCCAAAGTGGGCGCGGTAGACCTAAGTCCTTCCCACACTCGCGGGAGGACAGCGTCCCCGCCGCACGAACGAGGCACACCCCAAAGGAGCCGAGAGGAGTCCGACTCGGCGAGTTGGAGAAGGAGTCATAGTCGAAGAAGGAGCCCCTCCCGCTACGAGGGGAGAAGCCAGGATAGGGATGCGAGGAGCCGATCGCCACGTGTCATTCAACACGTGGTCGCGACCCCTCAACGCCTACGTCCTAGAAGTCCGGTGCCAAACAAGTCGAAACCGCCACCCCTATCATACAAGGGGGATAGCGATCCACCGACCACGCCGAGGCTTTCGAGTCTTACATGTCGGTATGGGAGCAGCCCGACGAGGTCCGTGCCGAATTTTCCCAACAACTTTGCATGGGATGGCTCAAAGTTGGTACAAAGGGCTTCCCGATGGCTCGGTGTACTACTACGCCGACCGAAGGGCGCTTTCCTAACCCAAAGACTCTGCAATAAGAGAAGGGCCGTAGAGACCTCCGACCTCCTAACTATCGGACGGGAGGGGGCGAGTCTCTCCGAAGCTACGTGAAGAGGTTTGATGGAAAGGTCCAGCAGATTCGAGAAATTAATCCCGAGCCGGCGGCCTTCGCGCCGATGAAGGGCCTCCCGAGGGGAGCCTTAAAAACGAGCTCATCAAGAGCGGAGGCCTAGGCCGGGACGCCGCCGAAGCCGGCCGACCAGGCCATCAAGGTAGAAGACTATCACAAGACCTGGGTAGATCCCGGCCAAGCCGAGCACTCGAAAAGAGGAGTCACCGGCAGATGGCCCGGGACGAAGAACGCCGCGACAACAACGGTTCGCGGTCCGATGGGAAACGCCGTGAGAATAATAGATCACGGTCGGACAGATCCGACCGGAGGCAAGACTCGGTGGGCGCCGGGTGGAATTCGGGAACGTACCACCGAGGCGGTTTAGTGAAAAAACCCCCTCGTCGTATCGGCCCGCCGAGGTCTTCGCCCGAGCAAAACGAGGGCCGAAGTGGGAGAGACCCCCAAGCCAAAAAGTGACGGTGACACGAGCCAAGATCTTTGTGAGTACCACGGCCACACCGGCCATTTGACCAACGATCGCCGCCATCCGAAGAATGCCATAGAGAACCGATCCTAAGGAAGCCTCGGCAAGTACGTCGCAAAAGGCCAAAAGACCGACGCCGGCGCTCGGATAAAAAGTCTTTTTCGAACGGATAGGAGTGATTCACGTTGTCATCGGGGGCAACGAGAACGGAGGGTCCGCTCATGGGCACAAACGACACCTAAACGAGCTATATCAGGCCATCAACTTTGTGCCCAACTCAGGGATCCCCTCTGCAAGCATCCCCGACATGACTATTGGAAGAAAGGACTACGGAGGGGTCATCGCCCCTCACAAATGACGACCCGCTCGTAGTCAATTTGGACATATCCAACCACCTGGTCAAGAGGTGCCGATTGACACAAAGCATACACGAACATCATGTTTAGAGAATGCTTCCTCGGCCTCGGCCCGAAGATCAAGGACTTAAGCCCCGCACCAACCCGCTATACTGACTTTTAAGGGGCCGGCCTGGTACCACTGGGGTCAATTAGGCTCCCGGTGAGATTCGGCGAAAAGACGTCAGCCAAGAACGTCCTAGCCGAGTTTGTGGTCATCGACGGCTCGTCCGCATATAACGTCCTCATAGGCCGGGTCACCCTAAGCGAGGCCGACGCAGTGATGTCCATCCGGGCCCTAACACTGATGTACGTCTCGGACCGGGGGGAAGCGCATAAGCTCGTCTCCAAAGACGAGTAGGATGAGGTGATCAACATCCAGATAGCTGCCCGAGGATGCAACATGCAATCCCTCAAAGAGGCAAGAAAATCCGAGAAAGGGAAGAGTCCGTCCTTGCAGCAGGAGGGCGACCAAATGGATACAACTAGGGGCTGACTGGGGAAGTGTGCCTGTAATGAGCCGTTAGGGCATCGGTAATCTCGTAAGAATTTATGTAGCCGCGGAGGTGTCCAAAATAGCTGTGGACACCCCAACGCATGTTTTCACCTAATGAGAAACCATCAAGCCTTCGACCAAAGCAAAATTTTCCCATCAGTTATCTACAAGAAACAGACGCCGGCTCACACTGTCATACCGACAAGAGCGGCAGTCGCTATGAAGAACTACAGCGCCGTCGCAGTCACCCCAAGTAGTAGACGCCACGGCAGTCACCCCAAGAGGTAGACGCCGTCGCAGTCACTCCAAGTGGTAGACGCCACGTAACACGCTATCGAAGAACAGACGCCGGCTCACACTGTCATACCGACAAGAGCGGCAGTCGCTATGAAGAACTACAGCGCCGTCGCAGTCACCCCAAGTAGTAGACGCCACGGCAGTCACCCCAAGAGGTAGACGCCGTCGCAGTCACTCCAAGTGGTAGACGCCACGTAACACGCTATCGAAGAACAGACGCCGGCTCACACTGTCATACCGACAAGAGCGGCAGTCGCTATGAAGAACTACAACAAATGTCGCAGCTCACCCCAAGTAGTAGACGCCACGGCAGTCACCCCAAGAGGTAGACGCCGTCGCAGCCACTCCAAGTGGTAGACGCCACGTAACACGCTATCAAAGAACAGTACGCCGCTCACACTCGTCATACCGACAAGAGCGGCAGTCGTTATGGAGAACCACAGCGCCGTCGCAGTCACCCCAAGTAGTAGGACGCCACTAGCCACCCCAAGAGGTAGACGCCGTCGCAGCCACTCCAAGTGGTAGACGCCACGTAACACGCTATCGAAGAACAGTACGCCGCTCACACTTTGTCATACCGACAAGAGCGGCAATCGCTATGAAGAACTACACTGCGCCGTCGCAGTCACCCCCAAGTAGTAGACGCCACGGCAGTCACCCCAAGAGGTAGACGCCGTCGCAGTCACTCCAAGTGGTAGACGCCACGTAACACGCTATCGAAGAACGTACGCCGGCTCACACTCACATACCGACAAGAGCGGCAATCGCTATGAAGAACTACAAGCGCCGTCGCAGATCACCCCAAGTAGTAGACGCCACGGCGCCACCCCAAGAGGTAGACGCCGTCGCAGTCACTCCAAGTGGTAGACGCCACGTAACACGCTATCAAAGAATGACGCCGGCTCACACTGTCATACCGACAAGAGCGGCATCGCTATGAAGAACTACAAAGGCGCCGTCGCAGTCACCCCAAGTAGTAGACGCCACGGCAGTCACCCCAAGAGGTAGACGCCGTCGCAGTCACTCCAAGTGGTAGACGCCACGTAACACGCTATCAAAGAACAGACGCGGTTCACACCGTCATACCGACAAGAGCGGCAATCGTTATGGAGAACTCAAATACACCGTCGCAGATCACCCTGTAGTAGACGCCACGGCAGTCACCCCAAGAGGTAGACGCCGTCGCAGCCACTCCAAGTGGTAGACGCCACGTAACACGCTATCAAAGAACAGACGCTGGCTCACACTTTGTCATACCGACAAGAGCGGCGATCGCTATGAAGAACTACAAATGCCGTCGCAGTCACCCCAAGTAGTAGACGCCACGCGCACCCCAAGAGGTAGACGCCGTCGCAGTCACTCCAAGTGGTAGACGCCACGTAACACGCTATCAAAGAACAGACGCCGGCTCACACTGTCATACCGACAAGAGCGGCAGTCGCTATGAAGAACTACAGCGCCGTCGCAGTCACCCCAAGTGGTAGACGCCACGGCAGTCACCCCAAGAGGTAGACGCCGTCGCAGTCACTCCAAGTGGTAGACGCCACGTAACACGCTATCAAAGAACAGACGCCGGCTCACACTGTCATACCGACAAGAGCGGCAGTCGTTATGGAGAACCACGGCACCGTCGCAGTCACTCCAAGTGGTAGACGCCACGTAACTCGCTGTTAAGAAGCAGACGCCGGCTCACACTGTCAAAACGACAAGAGCGCCAGTCTCCGTCAAGAAACCAACGCCGGCTTCCCCGGTCAATCCAACAAGAGCCATCGCACATTACACTCGCAAAAACATTCAAAGTATCTTGGAAGCGTTGAAACACAGTTGAGATACGCACTCAAAAACGGCCCCGGCCAAGCCGAGGCGAAACAAAAAGGGCGCTCAATTAAGAATACAGAAGACAACTCGACAGAGATGAGATAAAGACCACGGCCAGGCCGCAAGCGAAAGAAACGAATTATTATTAGAAGATAAGTTACAAGATTTACAAGTGAGAAGAATACGAGACGACGGCGTCCCCCGGGATAATCCGAAACACAACCTACTAAAAGTTGTACAAAAAGCAAAAGCTACGATTATACCAAGAGATAGCGGGAAGGAAGAGCTGAGTAATTGGCCCACTGGACAAATTAAACGATCTGTCAGTAAACTTGTTCTCATCAAGCAAAGACATGTTAGTGAGGAGTCAAACAGATCTGTCGTAAACTTGCTCTCCTAGGCCCTGCTCGCCGCCATCGCATCGGCGGCCGCATCTTCCCCGAGGGCAACCCAAAGAGCTTCTCTAGCACCTCGGCCTTGGCCTCGGCATCCTCACCGCCCTCATCCTTTCGGCCTCTTCCTTAGCCACTCTAGCCCTCTCAAAGAAGAGCCGCTTTCTCCGCGGCCGCCTCCCCCTCCATCTTCGCCTTCGCCGCCTCTTTGGCCGCCTCCACCGCGGCTTTCTCCTTAGCCTCGACTCTGTCATCAAGCAAAGACGTCGAACCCGTCCCACGGGAAGGAGCCATCAAGAGGGAAAAGCTCCCGATAACTTCCCCGGCAAAGATCTTCGGCCAAGTCCCGGAACTCGGCGCACAGTTTGGGGAGCATGACGGTTTGGAGCATATCGACGTCCGCCTCCTTTTGCTTGATGATGGCCTCTTTGCCACGAATCGGCTCGGCTGGGCCTTAAACATGCCCCTGTATTGATCCCTCTGCTGGAGACAGAGGTCGGCACGCTTCGAGCAAGGCTACATTCCTCCGAAACTTCAGCCTTCGGTCGCCGCGCCCCTCGGCCTTAGCTCTCTCAAAGAAGGACCTCCTTTTCGGCGTCCTCCCGGAGCTTTCGCTCGCCAAGAGCGCCTTCTCGATCTCCCGAGCTTCGCTCATTAAGGAGACTCGCCGCCGACGCAGCCACCGCTTAGTGGCATTACGCTCGAAACACTCGAGCAATGACCCTCTCCCCGCTCCACGAGGCGAGCCCCGGTAGCCACGTTCCACCTCGCCAGCTCCCTAATCAGCTTTGTGCCTTCCTCTATAAGCTGGGAGACGGAAGCCTTCTGGGGGGGAGGAACGGCGGTAGTACTTTGGCCACCAGCCTGCGGGCCGGGAGAAGGAAACCTTCGGGATGAAGAATTGACGGTGGCGCCCGATCGCGAGCTCGCGAGAGAAGCCCACCGCCCGCCGCCCAACGTGAGCGATGGCCGATCGCGGGCCGATCTGCAAAAATTCAATTAAAGCATCCGTATCAACTGACTTATCAGGAACACCTAATGGCACGGCTAAATTTAAGCCACAGGATAGACGGATACCATGTCCGGCCTTCTTGGCGGAGAAGGCACTTCCTTGCCAGGCGGTAGAGAGCCGTCCTTTTCCTCCTACAGATAAGGGGAGATCCCTCTGCATCAGAGTCCCCCTCATCGGGAATATCAACAATCTCCACCTTCTTAGGGAGAGGACGGAGCCGAAACCGGTTTCGACGCCGTTTTCCGCGTCCGACGCACTACGCCGCTAACCACCCGGGCCTGCGCCTCCTCCTTGCTCAAGCCCTTCAGCCGCTGTTCCATAAGGTCATTCGGCGACGTCCTGCGATCATGGGCCAGAGCCTTGGGATGCAAGTTAGCAACGGTTTTGTCTTTGTGCAGCCCCATTCTCCGAAGAAGATCCTCAGATAGGTCCGGTCCAAAGTGGTCTGCAAAAGAAACAAAGAATCAAGAAGAGGAAATAAATCGAAGTCCGAGAAAACAGGAGCATTGAGAGCGGTGACGGGCCTCACACCGACCCCACTCACCTGCGCGCCAGGGCCGGTATGAGGCCGACGTAGCAAAGCGGCTCATCCCGAAGAATGATCTCGCGTCGGGAGAATCCATCTTTTCGGCACCCCACTCTTGTCCACCTCGAAGAGCCTCATCGCCACCTCTCTCATCCTCCTTCGGATGGACCCCGCTGGCATCCATTTTCGAGATGTTTCCGGTGACCCATCCGTCATGCTCCGCCCTAGTCTCACACCGCAAATTAACCTCTTGCCGGAAGGAGCGGGGCGTGGATAGTCATCCCAAGACCTTAACGTACACCCACCGACCCTGCCAGTCCTTGCAAGAAGAGGGCTTGTCAACAGAGACGTAACCTTGCTCCGTTTGCACGCTGTACCATCCGACACGGCCAGAGATTGATGGTTTCAGATAATGAAGTCGACGGAATAAATTCACCGTCGGAGCCTCTCCCTTGAAGAGACAAAGCCAGACGAAACCGATTATGGTTCTCATGGCCAACGGGTGCAGTTGGGCAACGGCAACGTTCATAGCCTTAATTATGGCCATAACATACCCATTCAGAGGAAACCGGAGACCATACTCCAAATGCCGCATGTACACACCGGTGTGGCATGGCGGAGGACAACAGACGGACTGACCCTCCCCGGGGACGACAATTTCGTATCCACTACCGAAGAAAAAATGGCCCTCGAAAAGTTTCTCACCAGAACAACTGGCAAGCTTATGAGACCAAACACGGTCAAGGAGAACCTTACAGGCATCACCGTGATCCATGACGTACTGCCTCTCACTAGGACGAGGCCTTTCCTCCTCCTCACCAAAATCATCACCAAAATCACCACAAGAATCTTCATCCTCCCATTCCTCCAGAATTTGAGGATCAACCTCTGGAGAAGGAGACCTAGGACCCTCCGACACAGGCCCACTAGGTCCAGCATCGGCAGAAGACATGTTCACAACAAATTACTAGCAAAGAAAAGAAAATTCGTTTGTTTACCTTAAAAGGAAAAAAGTGCTAGCCGGATCAAAAACTCTGAAGATTGGAAGAAAAAGGAAGCCCTTGAGTTTAGCAAGATGAAATTGTGAAGAAAATTTGAGAAAATGAAATTAGTGACCAAAATCACGGAAAAACTGCCCTATTTATAGGGAAAAAGCCCATAATGAAGGGCCAATCAGAGCACAGCCCATGAAGCAACAGCCAATCAACGAGCAAACACGTGTCGAGCATGCAACCACGGAATGTCAATCGTCGTAACAGTTAAACGTCAATCAATGCAACAGTGACCAAGCGTCTTCAACACGCCCGTTCACACCCCTTCAACTATTCATCTTCCTCAACAAATTCCTAGGTATCTGGTCTCCGCCGGCCACCTGATCAACCAAGCTAGGAAGCACCGGCGGGGCAATCAAAATCAACCTAAGACTCTCTCGGCCTTGGTCACGGCCAGCGTCATATTCTTTTCCACATCGAGTGCCCTTTACGCATCCATGTGGAGGGGGGATATGGTATACGGCACGGCCTAGCAAGAGCCACGCCGATGCACAAGAAGAAGCCGATGCAGAAAATTTCTAAAAATTACTTGTGCAGAATACATGCTCAACGTACATCGGAGCCCATACCACGGCATAGACTACGCTGGGGGCAAATTGATGGGGCATATTCTCAGCACCGCCGACCAAGTCAACACACCGAGCAAGGTCAAAGATATCCACAAAAAGTCAACGACTCGGATGGCCTAGCCGATGCATCCCATCGGCCTCGCCACTGGTCTCGGCGTGACAACCCGCCAATGGGACACACATCCGCGTACTCATATCCAAGACCCCTCGGCGGCGAGTCAACATTGTCCGCCGGCCGCCATAGGTCCCTCGGCCGAGGGGTAGATCGATCTTTCCACCGCTAGCCACTTGGCCACTTGGCCACTACGTGACAAAAGGTGAAAGTCTATAAATACTCCTCAACCTTCATTGAGGAAAGGATCCCACAATTATAACCTAAATCCACTATTCATCCGTAAATATCTCCTTATCTCTCTACAATACGCATCTAGCCAAGTAACACAAATTAATCCTTTAAGTTTACTGACTTGAGCGTCGGAGTGAGTACGCTGGCACACACCCAAGCCCTCGCCTCGTTCATTGTTGCGGGGAGAGGCCGAGTGGGACGATAGGAGCAAGAAGAATTCAACTCAAGACATTATTCTACAAGCCACGGGTGGTAACTAATCACTGCTCTGGAATTACACCCGGAACACAGAGATATGAGTTATTATTTCTTAATTCAACATGTATTTTTCACTTACTAATCTATCAACCTATTTCAAATACATTATTTCGTTCGTTAAAGTTCTGGAGAATATATCACACATTGAATGATATCATTATTACTAACATGTGATGTCATAGTCATAGTAGTTAGAGCTGCAATCTAAATCGTGTGATCGCACGATCCTACAATCCAAAATGAAGAGAACGGTTCAAATTGGGATAGGATTGCTTTAATAGTATGATCGACGTAGGATCATTTAGAATCGAATATAATCATTTTGTTGATACAATCGTAAAAGGCTCATTCTTTGTTCCAATTTTGCGAGTTTTTTACTTGGAAACTCCAAATTAAAGGTTTATGTAAGACAGTATGTTGATTTAACTATAAAGACTTCACTTCATTCGTTATAGACTTTCAACATTATACTCCATACTTTACATGTTAAGCTAAAGGTTTTACATAAACTGTTTAAGTTAGAGTTATTAAGCTATATAGTAATATGGCTGGTTCAAATAAACAAAATATATGAATGGTGTAATTATTTTTGAAGTTGGTGAAGCTTCAAATTAAATGAATTTGTATGATGTTTAATAATTTGTATTAAATATAAGAGGCAAAAATATTAATCAAGGAGTCTTATCAAATTGATACTCCTTCCATTTTTTAATATATGACGTTTTGCTTTTTCGAGGCAAGCCTTTGACTTTAATATTTACAAAAATATATTTGGTAAAAAATTATAAAAATTATACCATTAAATTCCTTATGAAAAACTCTTTCATATGAGTATACATATCACTATATTTAAGCATATAATTTGAGAGATATTGAAGAGAGAAGTGTGTGTCTCGAAATATGAGAAAGTCATATATAGAAAAATAGAGAGAGTATTAGTTACTCCCAAAGAAAAGTAAATATTTCCCATATTATAATGGGGGACTTTTGTCTTGTTAACTGAAATCAATACATTAACAATATTTTAATTTCCTTTTTTTTTAACCTTTGCTAATAAGAAGTGTTAAACAAAAGGCATGTTTACTTGTAACAGGGTGACGACAAACTTATGTGCTGAATTTTACTGAGAGTTTAAGATTGTCAGTGTTACATTGTATCTTGGAAAACAAGCAAGAGCAACATGTATGCATCACACCACCTTTATTTTCTGCCTCCACTTGTCACTTAGTTTTGGAGGAGCCGTGAATTTAAATCATACCATAAATGTTCTAATGCTCTTCGTATGGAGAAGGACGATATCGATTGTGGTCTGTCGACGAATGACAATAACCAACGTAATTTGAAAACAACTCAACTTCGATTATGTTAGGTTTGATTGGAAGTGTTTCTTGTTTTCTTTTCTTTTTACTTCTCTAAATTAGGGTGCTTATGGTTAAAACAAAAACGAGTATTTTTCTTATTATCTAATGCTCTCCACATTATATTAATAATTGAATATTCATTTTATTGTCTAACAGAAACTCGTTATAGTTGTAGAACTTACCATTAACACCATACAAAATACTGACTTCATTATTTAATATTAAAAACGATAATTGATGTATATAATAATTGGATTTCTTACATAAGTGATAAGACAAATAATTATCACTAAGGAATCAAAATAATATATTTAAATTATTTTCTTGTACTTGACTCATTATAAATAAAATCTAGATAGTGCGTAATAGCGATTTTTCATTTTCAAAAACTTTTAGAAAAAACTATACATTATACGAAGTATAAATAAAGTACCAGACATTACCACGTGCTTAAATTTTTTTAAAAAGAACAAAATTATCAGGTTTGATCCTCTGCTACTTAACTACATACTCGAGACATTTTTCTTAACGTACATTATTTGTTTTAGCCAAACAGTATGTTGAATTTATAACACTTCTAATTTGTAGTACATAAACAAACTCTGAAATTAACTTGAGACGCTGAGATCTTAACAATATGAGCCTATCGCAAACTATCGATATAGTTTGCCAAATGGACCGTCAGTTGCTTTTTTTTCGTTTTTAAAGTGCCATCAATTGCTTAAAATTGATTGAAAAGAGACCTAGAGACGTATTAGTGAAGTCGATAGACAGTGGACACATCTGATCTTAATGTTTACGTTACCCACTTACCCTAGTTTTGACATTTTACAGACTATACATGTCTGATGTCTACCTACATGCTACGACAGAAATAGTACTACGTGTAAATATAGCAAATGATCCAATGACCACATATAGAAAGAGCACTAGGAAGTGCTTGTATGCTGAAAATTTCTTGCATGCCAAGCAACATTGTCGAATTCGACAGGGGATTTTCGGTCTAATTTGATGTTTCATCTTGTGTCTCATTATCTTCTTGTGACAATCATTAACTTGATAGAAATAATTATCATTTTTATTATGTGAGTAATGATATGTCGTAAGATAAAGGCAATAAGACGGGAGATGAGAGTTGAGACACAAATATGGGACAGGGGATCTCAACTCGTCGAATTCACAACAAAGCGAAAACTTTACATATATTAACCATTTTAATTTTAATTTTTATTTAACTAGTCCCTCTATTTGAATAATAACTTTTTTTATTCTTTTTACTTAAAACACATACAATATTATACGAGTACTACACTACAAGTCTTATCTTTTTATACAAATATTATAACACGAGCATTTATTGACTAAGATGTGTAAGCCAAAAATTTTTATGCGAACACTCGTTTTTAAAAACAGTTCAATAATGTAATTTCTGCAAGCATTATAAATCGTTAACAACAAAATAAACTGCTAAAAGTCCCGATGGCTGAAAATATTGATACACAATAATTAAATATATATGTGTCAAATTAAACTTCTCGATTGTACACACTTCACTTCATTTAGTGACTCGATCTCCCCCTAAAGCCACCCTAAAAACCAAATGATTTCGATTTGCTTCTATACTTTCATAATTAATCACTACCTTATTAAACTTAGGAGTATCTAAGGAGTAAAAAATAAGGAAAGTGGATAAATGTAAGTTGACTTAAAAAAAAGTTGCGAGTAGTAAAAACATGCATTATTGCAAGATTATTTATTAGGACCCCTCCAACACAACTCTAAAAGCAAAGAGAAAAAGTTTATCATGCGTAAGTAGGGCAAAAGTAGTAGTTTATTTAATCCTTTTATTTTTATTTAATTTCCTTAATTTTAATTATTATAATTAAAAGTTACTTGTAGTTGGTAACATATAATATACGAGTATATTTATTTATATTTTTATAAGATCGAAGAGGGATGGAATCAAAGTAAGAAAAAGGCAAAAATGAGAAGGAAAGGCAGAAGACAAAATAATGTGGCCTCTGCATGCGCCTCATGTTTTTGTGCTAAATTTACCGTATCTTATTATCTTATTATGCTTTCTTTGTACTACTGTATCATTATCAAATCATTCATTATTAGTAAATCCTTCATCTTTTTTGGTGTCACATATATAGTTTAATTGTTCTTTTAGTATGTATAAATTATACACATACAGAAGAACAAAGTTCAATTTTTGTCCAGATATGAATTTATGGAACTAGAAGGACTTGTTTAAATGAAGGAAAAAAAGAAGCAATCAAATTTGAAAAGGGGAGGGTGCATATATGACTTTTTATTATGACAGTGAACTATAATGAAAACTAGTTTTACACCCGTACAAAAAATGTACGGGTCGTAATAGCAGGCGCTATAATTAGATATATGAACATATAATTGAGCGTGATTAAGTGTTCAATACCGTGACAATATAAATAGTCAAATTTGGAGATTCGAATATTTGGTAAATATTAGATTTGAATATCAGATAATATACAACCGTATTTTATTAGAATTTTATTTTAGGTATTTAACATATTAAACCCGTTAAATGTATGTAAATTGTAACCTTTTAGGTAAATTGTGACATTTTAACTTATGTTTTAACATAAGTAGTTAAAATAGGAATATGAGATAGAAATAGGAGGAATTGGATTGAAGAGAGAGGGTAATTAAATAGAATAGAAATTATGGGGGCCTATATGTTAAAACACACAACCAATGACAACTCTTTAAAAAACTCAGCTTTTATACTATGTAGATATATGATCAAATTAGCCACTAACATTTATCACAAGTACCGAATGGTAAACAAATATTAGAAAATGATGTGTTGTTAGTTACAACCATATTGCGTTGTAAACAATGGAAAATTACCATTTTTTACAGATATATGGACTCCTTGTGAAACATATGGTGTATCGGTTAATGGGAAGTTATCGAGATTTGGTGATGCAAGTATTTGCACGTATGCATGGAGGTTAAGGTCCCAGTTGATGATGGTTATTGGTTTAAGGGTGGAATTGTTAGGGTTCAAACTCATCTCTCACATTATTGGTGTAAAGATAAAAGAATATCGTAATAAGTATTTCCAAATATAATAGTACGAGTCATTTAAGCAAGAAATTTAAAAGTGAATTCGTGAGGACTTGACCTAAAGAGGACAATGTCGTACTATTATGAACCGTGGACAACCTTACAGCCAGTGGCGAATCTTGAAATAAAAATTAAAGGGGCCAAAATATAAACAGTTAAACTAACATGCGAACACTCATAGTCAACAACCACGGCTGAGTAATCATTTATTCACTGAAATGTATACAAATTTTAATGCTCGATGTGGGGTCGGGCCCTTCCTGACATAACTAATGTCTTCCATTGCTTACAGCGATGGCCCAACAGAGGTATCAACGCTTCCGCACAACAACCTCATATAACCCGACTTGTTTTTATCCCCAACCTAGTAATATAATCCAATAATCACTTCTAATTACAAATCATTTGTTGTCGAAAAGCAAATATACGATATGTGAATAAACTTTTACTCCCTCCGTCCCGGTCAATTGTTGTCCTTTGGTTTTGACACAAAGACCAAGGAAAGAGGAGAGGACCAATAACTAAATGACAAGTGGAACAAATTAAATGAGAATGATTAAATTACTCATTAAGTTCATTCTTAAAATAGAAAGGATAACAAATAATTGAGACACCCAAAATGGAAAAGGACAACAAATGACCGAAACAGAGAAAGTACTATCGATTATGAACTTTTTTTTTTAATGTGGTTGATCAAAGCCTCCAAGGCAATAGTATGAATGTATGATCGTTGAAATAGCAAAGTTAAACGAACTTTGTCAAAAAGGGTCAACTTAGAGATCTCACAAATATGCATCTACGAATTTCAACGAACCCATCAGAAGTCTATGTAAGAAGAATCCAAGGATTGTGTCAATACTTGAATTGGTCATCATCCAAGCAATCATAAAGTTGAATGATTTTGTCACTAATTTTATTGTGTGTAAAAATGAGTATATTATCATATTATTATGTGTCACCCTTCAAAGGTATGCAAATGCGTATATTGGGTGATTGGTCAGTTGGCAGACAACTACTAGTGCTACGGGATCTTCTTAATTCCAAAGAGAATTAACAGTATATAACAAAGCACGTCTCCATCTTTATATGGAAAAATATAATCCAAATATAATCGGTGGGTCTGCCTTCAGATCGTCTATTTTGGTATTTTAAAACAAAAAAAATGGATTTTGAGATTATTTTACAGCTAAATTTTATCACTTTTGGAAAACAAGTTATGTAAAACTAGTTGGACCATTGTGATTACATTTGACCATAAAGTAACTATAAAAACCCGATTTTTTTTTAAAAGACGGAAATAGTCCATCTGAACTAAGAATTTGTGAAACATAATTAATTATCCAATTGTTACATAAAGTTAGTTTTAATCTGATAGATAAGAGTAGATAACTTACTATATCATATTTTGTGAATTGAACAAAGTAGTGGATGTAAGCTTTAAGTTTTGTTTGGTCTCTTAATTTTCACCTTTGGTTAAAAATAACTTTTAGTCTTTTAATCTATTTGATCATGATCTTGCTATCTAGATATCTAATTACCTTTTAAGATCATCAAAATATGAAAAGTTCACTTTAAAACGATGGATGTCATTAAAATCTCACGCATTAGTAAAAAATTCAACGAGTAAAACTATGCCAATGTAGTCATCTATACATTGCTCGCAACTCCACAATGGTGAAGTTAGTGATTAAAATTCGGGTAAAATTTGAGGGTTTTAGATTTACACTTCATCAATAGAAATCTTTTATGAGTTATTTGTGTCTCGAGGCTATACCTTATAGCTTGAACCTCTCACCCCTAAAATGGTGGTTGATAAGTGGTTTCTAGGCTATCACGTATCCGCGAGTTAGAATTTACTCAATATAAACTAAACATAGTGATTACTGATTTCCTCATCATCTAAAAAGAAATTTATTCATCTACACATTATATTGTTTACCCTTCGTTTTCATGTGAAACCCGTCTCCCACAGTTTTATGTTTTGTCTGGGGTAATAAGTGAAAATTATTAAGGTGGCTTTTCATATTTGCCATCAATCATCTTATATACTTTTGTAAATATTTTGTTAGGAACGCTCCCTACGATGGTGCAATATTCAAACATAAATCAAGTCAAATTGTTTAGAATACGTAATTAAATCAAGTAAACCTAAATTCTACAGAAGTGTAAAACTACGTGATGGACTAATTCAATAATAATCTCGATCTTAAACCTATTTATTAAAGCAACAACCACGGTGCTGAGGTGCCAGCCCGTGGTTGAAAGTCAACTTTTCAAAGAATATATTTTTGTGGACCATCCATGTTCATTGAATGAATTAATTGGTTTTATACATATAGACCAACCGATTAAATTGTTTGATATAAGTAATATACTATACTATTAATATAAGAACACTACTTCAATATTTTTAACAATAACCTTATTAATAGTAGTACACAAAAATATTAAACTATTAACTACTAATATAAAAGAATTGACTAAAAATATCTGGAAAGGAGAAAAATGACAAACGAAAAAATATACAAAAAATTCTTTAAAAAATTATGTGGATGACATTTTCAATAAATCAGTCGTTATTTAAGAGTGACGGGTAAAACTCTCACATAAAAAATTCTGAAAAAAAAGACTAAAAAAAAACAAAGTGTTAAACTTGCATAAAAAGAAAAAAAATTATTAAAGATTGAAAGTTATTAAAAAAAGGCAAAAAAAAATCAGAGAATAATAGAATTGAGAAAAAACAGAACGTGTTAATGGAACATTCACATATAAATATATAATACAATAATATCAACTTAAAATGTTTGATTAACGTATGCAATCAATTTATACCTTTTTTCGGAATCTTTAAAACTCACTTTCCATGCACGAATCTCAATGTTTTGATGAGAGATGGAGTAGTTCATAATCAAAAGAACAAGTCTTATAAGAAGGATAAGAGACAAAAATGTGAGAATAGGCATAGAGAGTACCAATGATACTCTTCTAAGGCCATGTTATCTTACTTAATGTAAAAAAAAAAAAAAAAAATTAATCACAGTCTACGATAAGTGGTGTTCATGGGAAAATTGACACGTATACAGATGAAAATAATGAGCAACGGACACATCGACTATTCAATTAACACGATTAATTTTGTATCAGAGTTCTCAATGTCCAATTAAGTAGTTTTATATTACATTCATCTTGTATTAATCTACTTACCCATATAATATCTTAATTTAAATAAAAACAGATATGAAAATATTGTTATGGTTCTTACCAAATTACATGAATTATAATTTAGGTGAAATATTTTTGTGTGTGTTAGTAACAAAAATGTCAACATGTTTCATACTAATGAGATTACAATTATGCGTAAAATTAAACAATTAATCTTAATTGCACTCGTGAATTTCACGGGTACAAAAACTAGTTACTCTATTTATATATCCAAATTATATATTTACCTTTTTTTTGTGAGGGATATTTTATCAAAGACAAACAAATAATTCGCACAAAGAGTTAAAATTTAAAGCCAACCTAAATTACAAGTATCAAATCTTTCACATTTATCTTTTTTTTTTTTGTAAAACAAAAGGCAATTGCGTAGGGCCTTGAGTGTGGTTGACGACAGCAGATAAGTGGGGAATTGTGGTGGCCCTTTGCTCGTGAGTCTTGAACCCTTTCTGCCATCCATTAGTCTCACTATAGACGGATATTATCCGTCTATAGTGATCCGTCTATAATGAAAGACGGGTCAAATATATTTTAAATGGTGACATTTTAGGATCCCAACATATAATTTATTGATTGTCTTATGCTTAAAGTGGGTAAATATTCTATAATGAGAATTTGTTTTCTGACATATTATTACTTATTTTATTTTATTTTATTTCCCTTCTTTGGAGCGGCCCTCTTCCCATTCCTCACCTTTGTGGCTATGCCCACATAAGTTCCTCTTCCTATTTTTTGTGCTCTCTAATAAATTTTAGACCATAGAGTCGTCTATAATATATTTTCATATTTAATTAAAGTAGCATTCGACGGCAAACTAATGACATTAATACTTCTAAATAATCATAGGATATAATACATATGTATTGGTCAAATTGACATGTACTTTTCCACATATACTTGTGTTTTTTTTTTTTTTTTTTTTTTTTTTGGGGCAGCTAGAAAGAAATGTGTAGAAACCTTTTAAACAAGTATTTTTAATCTTACTAGAATTTTTTAAATACTGTTCTTGAACAATACAATTGTTAAAATAAATCGAAAAATAAAAATAATTATCAAATAGATCTTCTAGATTTCACAAAATAAACCCAAATCCGAAAAATCGATTAAAAATATCTGATTTGATAACCGACAGAACACCCGATACTAGTAACATGAATAGTACCCAAAACACGATTTAATCCATATCAAACCTTAATTGAACTGTATTTAGTGTAATTGAATGACAACGAACCTGAATACATCTGAACCGATTCACCTAATTTAAAATATTTATTTTCTCATAAAAACACGACAATTTTTCCATTGATCCTTTATTTATTAATAGTATTTTGAATTATAATTTCAAATTTAAAAGTATAAGGAACATTAACTTGATCTTTTGGTCTTCAGCTTAAAAAATTATGACCTGTTCTAAACTGATATTGAGCCACCCCGAAATTGATTAAAGTGGTTAAACCTAAATGAACCCGGTGAAAACTAATTTTAACTCGATTCGAAACTAAGCCGAATGTGCCCTTTGGCGAGTCTAATTTCACATACTCGCTTCTTTAAGTATTAATGCAAATTTGCGTTGAATGATTTTCCAAAATTCCCTCCGTAAATTTTTCTAAAAGAAAATTATATTTGAAATTAGGTAAGACATTAACCTAATAAAAAAAAATACATGTGAACCCTTTCCAGGCTTGTTTCAGCTCATTTAAATTGTTCTGATCTATCTTTTACAATACTAGTATTGGTGCCCGGCTTTGTCCGGGCTACGTCTACTTACCATTAATATTTTTTTCATTAAATAAAATTACTTAAAGTTGCATAACCCATAAATTTATCATTAATATATTTTTTATAACATATCCTAAAATTACGATGAAATAAAATTTGAGACAAATTCACTACTCTTGCTATTAATATTTTACCCTTATTAATGAAACAATAATAATAACATTTCACTACTGTTGGAGCTTGTGTCCTCCACAAATTAGTGTGATAACATTTGTAAATCTCTTACAGGTTCACAAGGGTATACTTCGTATATTTAATCAGTTGATTAACGTTTACCTAATAACGGTTGACTTGCTAGAAAGTTTGACGTTATTATCATACAGATGGCGGTGATCAACTGGTCCCTAAAGGTCACACCTATAGGACGTATTTGAGAAATGTGGTTATAGAAATATAATTACATTGATGCCCAAAATGACTAAAAAGTTAGTCAATGTGTTGATGAGATAATTATTTAATGAAAATTAAATAATATTAAGTTGAGACGAATTAACTGTCAATTCGTAAATTAAATATAATAAGTTATATTTAATTAAATATATATAAGGTTAGTTTGAAAGAATTAATCTGTTAATTCGTAGTTAAATATAATCAGTTGTATTTAATATCAACAAGTTGAATGTGTCATAGTGGTAATAGTGAGGGTACACAAGCCAAGAGGTCATGGGTTCAATCCTCACTAGATGACAATTTAACACACTTTATATATTTTTGGAAAGACCAAAATAAGGAAACAAAATACTCCTTATTTTCGGTTCAGTTGGCCGAAATTAGGGAGGTTTCCCTTTTCCTAATTGATTTCGGATTTCGGTCTATATAAAAAGAAAGGTGGAGAATTATTTCGAACCTAATTCTTTTTCTGACTGAGCCTCCTCTTTCTCATCACAAAAACACAAAGACAATAAAATTTTACAGAAAATTTTAGATTGATTTCTAGCATAATCAAAAGGTATATCTTAGATCGTCTTGGGTGCAACTAATAGGCGAATATCAATTTTGATATTGTTCTTAGGCCAATTTTGCAAGGACCCGAGGTTAATTCTAAATCTTTTTACTTATGCTTATGTATTTTATTTTATGACCATAGATCATCTTTATTATATCGTTATAATCCTTCATGTTAAAGGGAAGTATACAGATTATTTCCCACAAGTGGTATCAGAACACTAGGCTACGATTTTAATTTTGATGATTTTCATAAAATTTGTATGTAAACGATCAGATTTTCGAGAAGAAAAATTAGGGTTTCGATTTTTTAGGATCGAAATTTTTTTATGCCGTTTTGTGCCTTTTTTTTTCCTGTTTGATGTTAGTTTTTCCATTCTATTTTTCATATTATAGTTTTTAATCAGTTAAAATTATCATATGAAGAATTGGTAGTTTTTGATTTAATGCAGATTAAGTTAAAATCAAATGGAATCGTCATGTTTATGATTAAAAGATTGTTTTTGCTATATAGTTTTTGGCATATAAATTAATCATGTTTATTATTTCATATGCTAATCATGTTCTAATAGCAAAGGTAAACAATTGATCATCAAAACTTGTTTTAGGGCAGAATTGCCGCAAAAAGAAAAGAAAAAAAAAAGGAGGCTGCGTTTTTTTAGGGTTTACGAAAAAAAAAAAATTATGTTAATTTTTTTTGGTAAACCGAGAAGAAGAAAGAAAAAAAATATAAAAAAAAAAAAAATTAGGAAAGTTTATTTTGCCTTTAGCCGAAAAATAGAGAATTTTTTTTGGAAAGTTTTTTTTCCCTTGTTTTTCCTATTTACCGAATTAGAATAGGAAAGGAGTTTTTTTTTATTTTTTTAGCCGTGACTAATAAAAAAAAAACTTTTCGTTTTTTTTTTGCCGAGACAAATTTAGAGAATTGGATTTTATTTTCTTTATTTTGGCCAATTAGTTATTGTGAATCGGTTCACAATTTAATGATACCGAGTTATTTTAAAGCAGTTTAAAATTTTTGACGGATAGAATTCATATTACAAGTATAATATGGATTAAGTATGAAATTAATGTGATTAAATTGCGGAATTGTCACTTAATTTAATTTAAATAGGTGGTTTGGATAAATTAATCAACATAATTAATTTATTGTATTATGTATGTATAATTTAATTTTAGTTGATGCTTTTAATTATGTTGAATGAATCGAATGAATGAATTTTATTTACGTATTTAATTTTGCAATCGGTTGTAATTTGTAATACTTAGTGTGGCCTTAGTCAATTATGTTTTCGTAATGAAGGAAACATAATTTTTATGTAATTATGAGATCTCGAATCTCAATTAATAGGTCAATTATGTAATTTTTAATTATTGTAATTTCAAAGAAGACTAAAGATGAAGATTCAAGCTCACTCCCGCTACATGGATCAAGATGGAACATCAAGACAAGCTTCTCGGGTCCAAGGATGGATTCCAAACTTGTATTTATTGTTCATTTTGATAGGATAGGTCACACTAGAACTTTTACTTTTTTTTTTACGTTTTTCATTTTATTGCTTTTCATTCACATGCTAGTAATTGCATCATATTCCGCCTAAAACCAAACCACCTACTACTAAAATGCATGAAAATTGACTCATATAGGTTGTATGTTAGTTTTCATGGACATGCAGATGTCACAGTCTTTAAGCCATCACCTTAGTTTAAATCATTCTCGCATGCTAGATTATAGTTCACTTAAAATGAATTAAAAAGTTGATGGGATCTTCCTCTAAAACGAAAATTGAGATTAGTCTTTATAAGGGCAAACATCTATGAATCCCTTCTTCGTCGGTAGGCCTAATATGACCCCTTCTACGTTGGGTAAGTAGTTGTGTTGACTTAGTTTACCTCAACATTGTAGTCCGAAGAGTTTCTCGTGATTATGATGGACTAAAGATAGTATTTACAGGAATTTATCGACCAAGAATTCTAACGGTAGAATTAGCTAACAGGTTAGCTTATCAATTTACAGAGAATTGAGTCTTGGGGTCTTTATATAATTCTTGAGGGAGGTCAATTGTATAAATGTTTTTGAGTCTTCGCGTTATGACATTATTTCATTAGACTTAAAATAAAAACGATGCATGCTTATTATTTTATTCTTCTCTCGCAGTGTAGAACACGCTTATTATCAATAATACTGTTACAACAAATGGCTGGAAATAACGCAATCCCAATGCCTAGTGCCACACTAGATCGTTCGTCCTGGCTTAAAATGTTCATGGACCAAATGAATCACCCACTCGACCAAAAATGATGGGTCCAATTTTGCGGACCGGGAGGCGGCACTACGGAATGCGCATCTGCGACGGTAAGCTCGGTATTTAACTGAGCCAATACCGGTCAACCCAGGCCCAAATGCAGAAGTCAACGAGTCACTCGCTTATAGTGATTTCGTTATGGAAGCGGGTGTGATAAAGAACGTACTCATCTTTGCAATGGAAACCAATTTGCAGAGACGCTTCATTGCTCAAGGTGCAAACAAGATTTTCACCACGCTCACTAACGAGTTCTCAAAGGCACCGAGAATCGTTACATATGAGCATACCTGTCGCTTCTTTGATGCGAAACTCCAGAAGGGCCAACCAGTTAGCCCACACATTCTTCACATGATTGAGAATGTCGAGAAACTGGAGTCACTGAATTGGAGAATCAGTGAGAGCATTGTCATTGACCGAATGCTTCATTCTCTTCACGATGGTTTTGCCCTTTTCAGGGCGAACTACTACATGAATGACTTGAAAAAGAGTCCTCAAGAGCTACACTCCCTTCTCGTACAAACCGAGAAGGATATGAACTTGAGTGGGAGCATGAAGCAGGATGTTCTCACGATTCACAACAAGAGTAAAGGTAAGGGCAAGGCTCATGGCGACCTAGCTGTAGGTAAGCCAAAGTTTAAAAAGCCAGAAAACGGTAAGAGTGCGCCCGGTGAGACTAGTGGCTCACAGGGCAAGACAAAGAGCAAGGGCGGTGACATAGAGTGCCACCATTGTCACAAGACTGGACATTGGAGGAGGAACTGTCCCGTCTACCGTGAGGACATCAAAGCAGGCCGTGTCGCTCCTGTTGGTATGTCATCTTATATTCATATGATTGAGATTAATCATGCAAGTTTCGGAACTTGGGTACTAGATACTGGTTGTGGTTCTCATCTGTGTAATCATTTGCAGGGCCTAAAGAACATCATACCTCTCGAAAAAGGTGATGTGGACCTGCGAGTCGGGAATGGAGCACGAGTTGCTGCTGGCTCGAAGGGGACATATGTAATCCAACTCCCTTGATATAGGACCATTTTGCACTCTTTTTCCCTCTATTTTCATGCATATTCGACCCCATTTAAGGCGGTTTTGTACCCCCTTTACTCTCGTTTCTAGTCCCGATTCCCTTTACTATGACACTTTGGCCCCCTTGCAGAAATTGAGGCGGGAACGGGCGAAACGAAGCTAGAAAGACGGGATTTCTAAGCCTTGCATGAAAGAAGAAGGGAAGTATGCTGAGATGTACCCTCGGCCGGTAGGCCGGCAGCCGGCTAGCCGGCTGGGAGTACATCTACAAGGAAAATGAAGGAATTGATGCTGAGAGGTACTCTCACCAGTGGTAAGCAAGAATGGCCAATACCGGGAGCACCTATATACAAGAAATGAAGGAGGAAACAAGGAAGGAGTGTTCCCAGCCGGTGGCCCGGCGACCGGCTGGCCGGCTGGGAGGACAATTGAGCTTAGGAAATGCAAAGAATTGGAAGAATGTTACAGGAAACTCCCGGTAGGTCAAATGACGCCGTGGCCAGGCTAGCTTTGCCGGGGGAGTTCCTCAAAGCAAAAAGTCAAGCTTCAAAGTCAAGCTGCCCCAGCTGGCCCGGTCGGTGGACCGGAGTCGGCCGACCGGCCGTGCACACCGATGACTTCAAAACTTGTTCAAAACTTCCAGGATCTCTAGCCGGTCAAATGACCGGCGTCGGCTGACCGGCCGGAGTGCATATGCGTGTTTCAAAGCCCATTTCCAATTTCGGTCCTAATCCTTGTATAACCTATATATACCCCCTCTTAAACCCTTTTGTACACACAACCCTAGATCCAGAATTTTTACCCTTTCAAGCTTTAAACTTTCTTAATCTCTTTGTTAATCCTTCTTTAATTAGATAAGTTCTTCAATCAATTAGTGATTGAATTTGGGTTTGTAAGAAGATTGAAGGATTTCCTTCTTTATTATTTCTATCCAAATTCCTCTTTCACTATTTTGTTGGTATTATTTCTCTCCCTATTTTCATTTGTTTACATTTTGTTCATCTTTTATGTTTGTTTGATTGTTTATGTTAAAATTGTTGTTGTTGTTTGTTTGTTGTTGTTAATTCCATCATTGCTTCTCTTATCATTGTTCATCTTTCCTTTGTTCCTCTTTCTTTTGTTCATCCTTGGGTAGTTGTCCTCAAAGACTTAATCTTTGAGTTGATTTGATTAAAGATTGTGTCTTTAGGTTTAAATCTCTCTCATTATTAGATTAAATCATCTTTCCTTCCACCCATTGTTAGATTGTTGCATGTTTAGTAGTGAATTTCATCTTCTCACCATGTTTGTGACCAAAGTTTCCACCTTTGTTGTTTATTTTGCAATTAGGACCATGATTAGTGAGTAGTCTTCCACTAGGGCTCGGTTTGACCCAACATGAGTAATTTCACTACTTGAATTTCATAAAGGCTAATTATTTGGGGAAATTGGTGAGGGTAGTTTAGAGGATTGACTTGGTTTATGGGTTGACTTTTGGGTAGTGTCGACTTACGACCCTTGACCACCAACGAGAGTTGGTTAGGTTGTGATTTGGATACCCGAGACTTGACCCTATTGTTGACCTCGGTTGAGACCGAAAGGGAGAACCGGGGTAGGACACCTCTAAACTAGCGTTTGAAATCGACCCTCGAGAGAGGGAGTGGGATGACCCGGGAATTGATGGGGCTTAATGACCTTAGCAAATATTGGACTACCTTGGGAAAATGCATGTTTTTGGGGTAGTCGGGTATTGAGTTAGGGATTCCGACCTTCGAACCCGAGAGGGGGGTTGGTGGGTAGTGCTAGTGTCCTATTTCGAACCCGAGAGGGGGGTCTTAGGCGAATTAGAGCCGTCACCTCCTCACCTAACTACCCTTGTGATTAGCCTAGAAATTTAACCATGTGGAATTGCGAATTGTTTGGGAAGAACCGAGTCTTAGGCCTTTAAATTATTTGAATTACAACCTACCCTTCGTCTTTGCCTATTTTCCTTGCTTTTATTAAGTTTGCATTTCGTTTTGTTCTAGGTAGCATTAGTATAACAACCATCATCTTTTATTTTCGACTTAGCTAAACGATCGGATTAGAACAATTAGTAATCTTTTCAACTCCTTGTGGGATCGACCCTTAATAGTGTACAACGATAGAATCGTGCACTTGCGAGGTATAGCTTGATACCATCAAGTTTTTGGCGCCGTTGCCGGGGAGTTCGGCTAGATATTAATTGTTTTCATTCTTGTTTAGACTAAGTCTTTTGTTACTAATCCCTCTCTTGAGTGTGTAGGACTTTTTGCATGAGAAGGAGAACTCGGAGAGGTCATCCAATTCGTCCGATTGACCACGAGATCGAAGCAACCGCAAGAAGACTAAATTCACTTCGTAGAAGAGGGCTTATAGAAACACCGATTCCTCAAGAAAATCCAGTAATTGAGAACCTTCAAGGAGAACCTCGGGTCTTTGAAACTTTCGAAAATCCTTTTGCAACACCGGAAACGGAAGTAACAATGGCCGCGGTTCCTATGAGAGATAACTTGGCTCCGAAAAAAGGTGGTGAATCCGAGTATTGTCAAGCCACCTATTCAAGCTAACAATTTTGATGTGAAAGCCACCTTGCTACAACTTGTCCAAGGCAATCAATTCGGAGGGGGAGCCACCGAAAACCCCAACGAGCATCTAAACGAGTTCTTGGATAGTTGTGACATGTTCAAGGCCAATGGAGTGACGGAGGATGCCGTACGCCTTAGGCTTTTCCCTTACTCTTTGAGGGGAAGTGCCAAGGAGTGGCTTAAAAGTTGTGAACCCGACTCTCTTCGGACTTGGGACGATGTCTCTAAGGCTTTTCTCAACAAGTATTTCCCACCCCAACGAACCGCAAGAATCAAGAGTGAGCTCCAAGGGTTCACCCAACAAGAAGATGAGACCCTTTATGAAGCATGGGAGAGGTACAAGGGCCTCCAAAGGCTATGTCCTCACCACGGTATTGGGGATGATGAGCTCATCAACAATTTCTATGAAGGGTTAAACAATGATATGAAGATGAATCTTGATTCCGGCTCGGGGAAGGGAGCTTTGGATAAGATAGACCACAAGACGGCGAAAGAGCTTATTGAAGAAATGGCTTCTCGTACCTTTCATTGGAACAATGATAGGCACAAGAGGAAAGGGAAGTCAACGGTCGAATCGGCCAACAATGTGGAAGTGAAAGAGATGATAGAAGAGCTTAAGCAACAAGTTGCCTTGATGAGCTCAAGCAAAACATCTAGCAATTCTTCTATGAGGAACCAAGTCTATAGTTGTGAGCTTTGTGGAGACCAAGGACATCCACCCAATGAGTGTCCTTTGGTGGTTGGAGATGGAAGTGGTATGGAGCAAGTGAACGGGATATGGGAGTCTAGTACGGCCAAGCAAGCATTTAACAACAACCAATATCACCCCGGATTGAGAGCCCACCCAAACTTCTCTTATGGCTCTCAAAATGTCCAAAACCCAACCTTCCAACAAAAGTCACAACAACCAAACTTCCAAACTCAAAAACAAAACACGACATTCAATCAAGGTCCACCGGGTTTCCAAGGAAGAACCTTCCAACCAAGACAACAACAATTTCAATCACTTAACCCACCAACCACCCAACCATTCCAACAAACAACCCAACCTTTCCAACAAAATTTCCAACCATTCCAACAACCCACCCAACCAAAGTCAAACATGGAACTCATGATGGAACAAATGATGAGTCATCAAACACAATTCATCAACCATACCACCCAAAAACAAGAAGAGACAACCTCATCCATCAACCAACTTAGGACCCAAATGCAAGCTTCTCAACGGATGACGGACAACCAAATCTCCCAATTGGCTACCCAAATGAGCCAACTACAAGCCTCCCAAGGTAAATTCCCGGGTAAAACCGAGGAAAATCCGAAAATCGTGAATGCTATTCACTTGAGGAGTGGTCGAGATTTGGAAGACCGGGAATTTGTCAAGAAAAGGAAGAGTAGTAGACCGGGCAATGTCATTGAACCTCAAATGGTGGTTGAACCTCCTAAGGTAATTGAAGAAAAGGAGGGAAAAGATGAGCTTGTGGAAATTGTTGTGGAAACTCCAAAAGTGATTGATGAACCAACAAGGGTGGTTGAAGAGCCTCAACAACAAGTGGTAAGAACTTATGTACCACCGGTTCCCTTTCCACAAAGGTTGGCAAGAGCCAAACTTGAACAAAAGTATGGGAAGTTCATGGACATGATGAAGGGTATCAACATTACCATGCCTTTCATTGATGCCGTAAAGGAGATTCCAAGTTATGGCAAGTTCTTGAAGGAGCTTATCTCAAACAAAAACTCTTTGAGCCCAACAACTACGGTGAGCTTATCCAAAGAGTGTAGTGCAATTCTCATGAATGAGGCTCCTCAAAAGCTTGAAGACCCGGGGAGTTTTTCCATACCTTGTAAGATTGGGACCGTGCACATCGAGAGGGCTTTGTGTGATTTGGGGGCAAGCATTAGTCTTATGCCCCTCAAAATTTTCAAGAAGTTGAAGGGTTATGAGCTTTCACCAACAAGGGTTTCTCTCCAACTTGCGGATAGGTCGGTAAGATACCCTATTGGTCTTGTGGAGGATGTCCCACTCAAGGTGGGGAAACTTGCATTTCCATGTGATTTCTATGTAATGGACATCCCCGAAGACTCAAATATTCCCATCATATTGGGGCGCCCTTGCCTTGCTACGGGGGGTGCCATAATTGATGTGAAGAATGGGAAGCTTTCTTTGCAAGTGGGTGAAGAAAAGGTTGAATTCTCCTTGAACAAGGCTATGAAAGAGCCTTCGGAAGAAAAGTCTTGTTATATGATTGATGTGGTAGAAGAATGGGTTGATATGAAGAAATTTGATGAAGACAAGGGTTTGCAAGGGTTCCTTGAGGGCAAGGTAAAGGATTGCAAGGAGCACCGGGAGTATGCTTTAGCTATGGAAGCAACAATTGAAGAAGACCCGGAAAAAGAATTTGAAAGTTTGAGAAGAGATGATAAGAAAGAGGAGAGATCCACGCCTCCTCAAGTGGAGTTGAAACCTCTTCCTTCTACTCTTAAACATGCTTTCCTTGGCCCTAATGATACTTACCCTATTATTGTCAATAGTGCACTCAATGACACCGAACTTCAAAAATTGCTTGATGTTGTGAGAAAATACAAGGATGTCATTGGGTACTGAATTGATGATATCAAGGGGATTAGCCCTTCTTTTTGCACCCATCGCATTCACTTGGAGGATGAAAGTGCATCTTCCATTGAGCCTCAACGCCGCCTTAACCCCGCTATGAAAGAAGTGGTTAGGAAGGAGGTGTTGAAGCTCTATGATGCAAGCATAATTTACCCTATCTCCGATAGTGCATGGGTGAGCCCGGTGCATGTTGTGCCGAAGAAGGGCGGGGTCACGGTAGTCACCAATGATAAGAATGAACTAATTCCAACAAGGGTCACAACCGGGTGGAGGATGTGTATAGACTATAGGCGCCTCAACAAGGCAACTAGGAAAGACCATTTCCCCCTCCCTTTCCTTGACCAAATGTTGGAAAGACTTGCCCAACATTCTCATTTTTGCTACCTTGACGGGTTTTCGGGGTTTTTCCAAATCCCAATTCACCCTAATGACCAAGAAAAGACCACATTCACGTGCCCATTCGGTACCTTTGCTTATAGGCGCATGCCCTTTGGGCTTTGCAATGCGCCGGCCACATTTCAAAGATGCATGTTAGCTATATTTTCCGAATATGTTGAGAATATCATGGAGGTGTTTATGGACGACTTCTCGGTTGTAGGCACCTCATTTGATGGATGTCTAGCTAATTTGGGTAAGGTCTTGAAAAGATGTCAAGAGAGTGGTCTAGTCTTGAATTGGGAGAAATGTCACTTCATGGTGACATCCGGGGTTGTTTTGGGTCATGTAGTGTCAAGTAAGGGCTTGGAAGTTGATCAAGCCAAGATTGAAGTGATCAAAACACTACCCCCTCCCACTAATGTAAAAGGAATTAGGAGTTTTCTTGGGCATGCCGGTTTTTACCGGAGATTCATTAAGGATTTTTCTTTGATTGCCCGACCTTTAACTTTGTTGCTTGGAAAAGATGTGCCGTTTGAATTTACTAATGAGTGTTTGGATGCATTCAATAGGTTGAAGGAAGCTCTCATCACCGCTCCAATCATGCAACCTCCCACTTGGGGAGAACCTTTCGAGTTGATGTGCGATGCTAGTGATGTGGCGGTGGGAGCGGTGCTAGGACAAAAGAAGAATGGTAAACTCCATGCTATATATTATGCAAGCAAGACTTTGGATGAAGCTCAATCTCATTACACTACCACCGAAAAGGAGCTTTTGGCGGTCATATATGCCATGAACAAGTTTCGTTCTTATTTGGTGGGCTCTAAGGTAATTGTGCACACCGATCACACGGCGTTGAGACACTTGCTAATCAAGAAGGAGTCAAAGCCCCGCTTGATTCGGTGGATACTATTGTTGCAAGAGTTCGATATCGAGATTAGAGACAAGAAAGGTGTAGAAAATGTGGTAGCCGATCATCTTTCTCGGCTACTCCATGTCAAGGATAAGGATGGATTGCCAATTGATGACACATTACCGGATGATCAACTATTCGCACTAGCTTTGATGGATACCCCGTGGTACGCGGACTATGCAAATTATTTGGTATCCGGGGTCATCCCACACGGTTATGATTCCCACAAGAGAAAGAAATTCTTCCATGACCTTAAGCAATATTTTTGGGAAGAACCGTGTCTCTACAAAGCTTGTGCCGACGGGATAATTAGAAGATGCATCCCCAATGAAGAAGTCCAACCCATAATCTCTCATTGCCATGACATGCCAAGTGGAGGGCATGGTAGTTCACGAAAAACCGCCGCGAGGGTGCTCCAATGTGGATTCTTTTGGCCTTCCCTATTTCACGATGTGGCCACCTACGTCAAGAAGTGTGACAAGTGTCAAAGAAGTGGTAACATCTCAAAGAGGCATGAAATGCCAATGAACTACATACTTGAGGTGGAGCTATTCGATGTATGGGGCATTGACTACCAAGGCCCTTTTCCCTCATCAAATGGGAATGAGTATATTCTTGTTGCGGTGGACTACGTGAGCAAATGGGTTGAAGCAATCCCAACAAAGACTTGTGACGCAAAATCCGTGACCAAGCTCATGGAGACAATCATATTCTCCCGGTTTGGAGTCCCACGAATTGTGATAAGTGACCGTGGAACCCATTTCCGGGAGAGGACTCTTGATGCTTTACTCAAGAAGCACGGGGTGCAACATAGGCGGAGCCTTGCCTATCACCCGCAAGCCAACGGCCAAGCCGAAATTTCTAACCGTGAAATCAAGATGATCCTCGAAAAGACCGTGAACCGGTCAAGGAAAGATTGGTCTACCAAGCTCAACGATGCATTGTGGGCTTACCGGACCGCCTTTAAAACGCCAATAGGAACTTCACCGTTCCGGTTGGTGTACGGTAAGCCTTGTCATTTACCGGTTGAGTTGGAGCATAAGGCACATTGGGCCATCCGTCTACTAAACTTTGACCTAAAGAGCGCCGGGGAGAAGCGGCTACTTGACCTCAATGAGCTTGAAGAATTCCGACTAGAGGCTTATGAAAGCTCTAGGTTGTACAAGGAAAAGACTAAGCGGTTCCATGACAAGGCTATTATAAGGAGGGAATTCAAGGAGGGGGACTTGGTTCTCCTCTTTAATTCAAGGTTCAAGCTCTTTTCGGGAAAATTGAAGTCAAAGTGGTCGGGGCCTTTCACCGTGGTCCGAGCTTTTCCATATGGGTCGGTTGAAGTTTCCGATGGTGACCAAACATTCAAGGTAAATGGACAACGGCTAAAGCACTACATTGCCGGGACCCCTATTATCAAGAATGTGAGCTCAATTGCCACTTTTATTCCAAATTTTTGATTGTTATTCATAACTCCGTCGAGCCTACGACAATAAACAAGGGCGCTTCATGGGAGGCAACCCATGCATCTTTGTATATATCATGCATTTAGGAAGAATTCGAGGAATTTTGGATGGATACTACTTGTCAATTTGATTGTTGTCGGCCATGAGTGTTGAAGACTTGGGGTTTTTGTTTGATGAACAAGCGTTTGACCATTTATTGGCCTTTATCCGACGTCCCGAGTCGGGTTTGAAAGTTGAAAACACGGAAAACGAGGCCAATAAATGATGGGAATTGGAAAAAGGGGTTTATTGAAGAAATCGTGATGAGAAGGAGTCCCAGCCGGGTGACCGGCGGCCGGTCCCCTGACCGGCTGGGAAGTTCCTGTAAGTTTGTTGGAATTTTGAAGAAAACACAAGGAAAGTAGTCCCAGTAGGCGAGGCGGCGGCCACCCTACTGGGAATGCGTATACAACTGAAAATGTATCAAAATGAATTGAAGGGAAGTCCCAGCCGGCAGGCCGGCAGCCGGTCCACCGGCTGGGGGTACGCTTATGAGGAATTTTCAACAAGTTTTCTTAAGAAGGAAGTCCCAGCCGGCAGGCCGGCAGCCGGTCCACCGGCTGGGAATGCACGTATGAAGAAATTGGGAATTGGGTGTTCTCCCAGCCGGTTGACCGGCGGCCGGTCTCCTGACCGGCTGGGAGTTTTCTGATCCTTTTTATAGAATTTTAAAAATCACCCGAACTCCCAGCCGGTTGACCGGCGGCCGGTCTCCTGACCGGCTGGGAGTACTCTGATCGTGTTTTAACACCAAATTCACCCAATTTCCCTCATAAATTTCGACACTTTCTTCCCCTCTCTCTCACTCTAACCCTAACTCCCCCTCCCTCATCCCCTTCAACAACCCCTCCCACCACCACCTACAACCTTTCCCGCCACCACCCACCACCACCTCAACCACCAACAACCACCTCACCTCCTTCCTAGCCTTTCACCCACCATCAAAATCACAATCATGGCCCCAAAAAAGAGAGTGAGGAGAGGAGACTTGGCTCTTCAACAGGCGGAGGCGGTAGCGGCGGCGGCGACCGACATGAGCTCCGACCCCGACTTCCCGGACATCCAATTCACCTCAATCACAATGAAAGGTAAGTTTGTCTTATTCAAGAGACGCCCTATTGTCCCTACCCGATTCATTGATCGTCAATCCATGAGGGAACTAGGATTAGATCAAGTTACTCTTGATTTATTTGATGGGGTGGGCATGAAAATGATGTATGGAATTCATGAGCGGACCTATGTTCGTCTTACTTGGGAGTTTTTGAGCTCCCTCCGTCTTGACAAACACCGCCAAACCCAAAAGGTAGCCTTTTTGCACTTTAGATTGATGAACAAGGACTACTCCTTGACCCTTCCGACCTTTGCATCCCATTTTGGGCTTGACTCTAGCCCTCCTCACAAGGCACCCGAGACATTTGACCATGGGGCCTTATGGAAGGCTATTACGGGTTTAGATGATGTTAAGGGGGTCAAGAGAGCTGCCAACACGGTCCACAATGCGGCTATCCGGGTTTGGCATAGGTACATGGGTTGGACCATCTTTGGCCGAGAGGAAAATCATAATTTCAGAACGGAGGAATTGGAAATTCTCGGCTCTTACCTTCGCTCCAACCCAACTACTTTCAAAATCGACATTGCCCACCATTTGGCCCTTACATTGCAGCGGCTTAGCAATTCTCCGGCCTCTAATACGGCCATTGTCGTGGGTGGACTCATCACCCATTTGATGAAGAGGCTCAATCGGAGGGTCAACTTGGGTGGGTTGCGTTCTATGATTGGTGATACAATGTTGTTCAAAAATTACATCCACCACAACCTCGGTTGGTTGAAGACCAACCCGAATGATGGCCTAGACTATTGGCAAATTCGGGTTGATGGAGTTGATCGGAATTCTATCCCTCTTCCCAACCCCGATAAAATGAAAGTAGTGCCTAACCAAGAATATTATTTGCTTGAGATTGAAGATCTTGAGGATCCCTCCATCCCCCAACAAATTAACCCTAACCTTCGGTATGCTCGTGGCCGACCCATCATCCCCGCAAGGTCTACCTTGCGGTATGCCACACCGACTTCTCCTTTTGTCCCCGGCCCCTTGCAACAAGGAGAGGGGTCCTCCACTCAACACCAACAACAATCGCCTCCTCTCCATGCCGACCTCGTTTCCTTCATGGCGGAGATGAAAATTAATATGACAAACGCCGCAAACGAGCGGCATGGCCTTCAACAAAGACTTGACCGGATTTACTATGACACCTCTCTTGGTCAATTTCCGGTCTATGACGATTGTATGAGGAACCATTACAAGCACCCCTCCGGCCTTCACCCCTCCTACTATTTATTTCCGGATGGCGGGCATCCGGAAGACGGGACCTTCCGCTACGGAGATATTAACTTGCGGCCCGATTACTTTAGCGCTCCGGTTTTTCCCACCCCGCCTACCTCCCAAGGGGAGGGACATGACGCGAGGTGGTTCGGGGGTACCCCTTCGATCTTCCAAGAGGGCGGGTCTAGTGGTGCCGGAGGGCGCCCGGAGATGTTTGTTGGTGTGAGCCAACCATTGGAGGATTTTAGCTCGGATGCCCTCTTGAACACGGGCGATTTCATTCGTGACTCCGAGTTCGGGGGAATTCAAGGTGATGGTGATGGTAATGAAGATAATGAAGATGATGAAGATGATGATGATGAGATGGGGTCTTAGTCCCCGAGTTGATGGTTTCTTTTATCCTCCCAATCAATCCAAACGACAAGTATGATCCTTCCCTTTTATCCAAATTTCTCATTCATGTTTAAATTTTTCGCATGCATTTAGTTGATAATTCATTTAGTTGCATCATATAAAATTGCATTAGATTAAAATTTTGTAATATATTGTCACATTTAATAATTGCATTCACTTAGCGTAATTTGCATTGTCATTTCAATTTTGCATGTAGAATAGAGCATGCATTGCATTTTCAAAATAAAAACAAACTAAAAATTGAAAAATGACAAAAACCATAAACATGTTAATTTATTTCACTAATATGCCCTCCCATGTTTATAAATAAGTGTGGGGAGGGCCTAAAAAAAAAAAAAATATGTCTTTTAATTTGTACTCCCTCCACACATTTATTTCCATTTGGAAGTAATGTAAATAAATAAGTGTGGGGAGGGAGTTTTCATAAAAAAAAAAAAAAAAAAAAAAAAAAAAAAAACCAAAACCAAAAATATGTCCTTTTAATTTTTCTAAACAAAAATCACAAAAATATGTTATTTTCTTTTCAAAAATTAAAAACAAAAAATATGTTCCTTTCTTTTTCTTATTCACTCCCTATGCTTTTGTCCATTGAGGACAATGTACATTTCAAGTGTGGGGAGGGAAATATCCACTCGTGTATATTTGTTTATAATTGTAAATGTTTATAAATTAAAGAAAATGACTAAAAATTGAAAAAATTCAAAAATTCAAAAATTTTGCATTGTATATACATGTGTTCGGCTAACAAAGTGGCAAGGTACATTGACTATCCAAGGCAAAAAGGAGACTAGAAGACCGCTTGGTATAGACGTTCTTATCTCTTTCCTTTTTTTTTCCCGTTCTTTCTCTTTTTATATTGTTGTATAATATGGAGGAGGATGGGATTTTTGTTGCTTTGGGTGTCTCCTTGGGAGACCGTTTGGAATTTTGGTGTTGATTTGCTGCTAGGTTTAGCCAATTTGTTGCATGTTTCATTTCATGTTTGTTTAAATTTCCGCATGCATTTGCTCACATGTAAATACTTGTTGCATTTCTTTCTTTTGCATTGAGTTTGTAAATAAGTTTTTAAGGAAGAACATGGTCAAAGGAAGGGAACCAAGTACCCCCATGATGAACTTATGTGCTCAATTGTGCCTTCCCCCTCCTCGTGACTCGCACCCGTGGCCTCTTAGTTAGCCAAGGAAGGGGGAGCTTGACCAAAGAGTCTAGACCGATCTTGTGACACCTTGGGCCGTAGACTAGGCCTTTGGCTCGACCTGAACTACTCAAAGGTAAGGGTAGAGCCTCCTAGGGCGGGTACATTCATACCCCGCCCTCATCTAGGTTTGAGAGTAGGTCTCCTCGCGAGGCGTATCACATCATTACGCATAAGTGTGTCGCATCGTCCTTAGACCATGAAATTGCATTACATTTTTGTGCATATGATTTGAAGCAAAAATCAGTTTTATGAACCTCACAAAAGCCAAATTAGCTTAGTTTCGTCCCTTGCATTGATTTCCTTTTTGATTCACCCCTCTGAGCCTTAGCCTATTCCTTTTGGCATACCCACTAAAAGAGCTACATCCCAAAAACACCCCTCCTTAATCAAGAATGGGTCATGATTTGTAGAAGTGTCTAGGTGGTGGAGTCGGAATTTGATGATGGACGAAGTACATGTCCATTGGGTCGAAGATTTTGTCTACATTTGGTGTTGTATATAAATAAGAGGTTTTGAAAAAAGAAATGAAAAACAAAATAGAAAAGTGAAAAAGTCATGAAAAATCCAAAAAAATGAGTTACTTGTGTTGTATATATTTGTTTATTGTCAAGAAAAGAAAAACGCAAGCAACACCCCTACTCATCATTTAAAGGGGTAGAAAAAGCCGTTGCTAAATAAAAAGGGGCAAATTGATGTTTTTCCAAAAATGAGTCGGGTTTGCACATTTTTTGCATGGCTTGGGAAACCGAGTCGTTGTTACGGTGTAGACGTTACCATTTGTTGAAATAAAAGGAGTTTTATCAAATTTTTCCTACTTGAGTTGGGTTTATGCAATTTTTGCATAGTTTTGGTCATCATTGCTATGTTAGGGCATAGACGTGTCTCATGTGTTGCAATAAGAGATGGGATGTGATGTGTCGACGATTCTTGATTTGAGCTCCACATATCCAAACGGTGCTTGCACCAATCCCGTTTTGACCTTCTCCTTAGCCCCGTTGTAACCCTTTGCTTCATATTGTATGCATTTTTGTCATTGTTTGCATTTCATTGGACATAGGACGGTCTTACACATTAGATTGCGGGCACGTTTTCGCTAGTCGAGTTAGTCGAGTGGTTTTGGTTACTTTTTGTCACAAAAATCACCCTATTCTTTCATTGAGTGACGAGTGAAAACCGTGAGGATGTCGTTGCCTTGGTCCCCTTAGTCATGGGTCCTATGGTCGAATCTTGTGTCGGCCTTGCAATTCTCGGCGGTCTTGCCCTTTCTTCCCTTTCCCCGCTCTCGAATTAGTTTCTTGAGCATTGGTCACACATGGGTTGCTTTTGTCACATTTAGGGGGTTGGCACCTCATTTGGCACACCTGAGACGGTACTCCCGACCGAGACCATGTTTTGTTATTTGAAAAATCCGACCACTTAGATGAGGAAGGTGGATCATTTTGTTAGATGCATTCTATTTGTTGATTATGTGCTTTCATGATGAATGTGTCAAAAGTTTTGTAGCAAGACCCAACTTGCCTTGCAATAGGGCACTCTCCCCTCATGGGTGTCAAATTGTGAGTTGAAGGGGCGTTGAGTGCGCTAATACTCGATCGGCTTAAGTAGTAGTTTAGTTGAGTGATGCTTATATTGTGCATCCACTCTCCATGTCTATCATAATAATGCTTTGTACAATTGGTTTAAGGACTTACTCGGGGACGAGTAAGGATTAAGTGTGGGGAGGTTTGATATAGGACCATTTTGCACTCTTTTTCCCTCTATTTTCATGCATATTCGACCCCATTTAAGGCGGTTTTGTACCCCCTTTACTCTCGTTTCTAGTCCCGATTCCCTTTACTATGACACTTTGGCCCCCTTGCAGAAATTGAGGCGGGAACGGGCGAAACGAAGCTAGAAAGACGGGATTTCTAAGCCTTGCATGAAAGAAGAAGGGAAGTATGCTGAGATGTACCCTCGGCCGGTAGGCCGGCAGCCGGCTAGCCGGCTGGGAGTACATCTACAAGGAAAATGAAGGAATTGATGCTGAGAGGTACTCTCAGCCGGTAGGCCGGCAGCCGGCTAGCCGGCTGGGAGCACCTATATACAAGAAATGAAGGAGGAAACAAGGAAGGAGTGTTCCCAGCCGGTGGCCCGGCGGCCGGCTGGCCGGCTGGGAGGACAATTGAGCTTAGGAAATGCAAAGAATTGGAAGAATGTTACAGGAAACTCCCAGCCGGTCAAATGACCGGCGGCCGGCTAGCCGGCTGGGAGTTCCTCCAAAGCAAAAAGTCAAGCTGCCCCAGCCGGTCAGTGACCGGCGGCCGGTTGACCGGCCGTGCACACCTGATGACTTCAAAACTTGTTCAAAACTTCCAGGGATCTCCCAGCCGGTCAAATGACCGGCGGCCGGTTGACCGGCCGGGAGTGCATATGCGTGTTTCAAAGCCCATTTCCAATTTCGGTCCTAATCCTTGTATAACCTATATATACCCCCTCTTAAACCCTTTTGTACACACAACCCTAGATCCAGAATTTTTACCCTTTCAAGCTTTAAACTTTCTTAATCTCTTTGTTAATCCTTCTTTAATTAGATAAGTTCTTCAATCAATTAGTGATTGAATTTGGGTTTGTAAGAAGATTGAAGGATTTCCTTCTTTATTATTTCTATCCAAATTCCTCTTTCACTATTTTGTTGGTATTATTTCTCTCCCTATTTTCATTTGTTTACATTTTGTTCATCTTTTATGTTTGTTTGATTGTTTATGTTAAAATTGTTGTTGTTGTTTGTTTGTTGTTGTTAATTCCATCATTGCTTCTCTTATCATTGTTCATCTTTCCTTTGTTCCTCTTTCTTTTGTTCATCCTTGGGTAGTTGTCCTCAAAGACTTAATCTTTGAGTTGATTTGATTAAAGATTGTGTCTTTAGGTTTAAATCTCTCTCATTATTAGATTAAATCATCTTTCCTTCCACCCATTGTTAGATTGTTGCATGTTTAGTAGTGAATTTCATCTTCTCACCATGTTTGTGACCAAAGTTTCCACCTTTGTTGTTTATTTTGCAATTAGGACCATGATTAGTGAGTAGTCTTCCACTAGGGCTCGGTTTGACCCAACATGAGTAATTTCACTACTTGAATTTCATAAAGGCTAATTATTTGGGGAAATTGGTGAGGGTAGTTTAGAGGATTGACTTGGTTTATGGGTTGACTTTTGGGTAGTGTCGACTTACGACCCTTGACCACCAACGAGAGTTGGTTAGGTTGTGATTTGGATACCCGAGACTTGACCCTATTGTTGACCTCGGTTGAGACCGAAAGGGAGAACCGGGGTAGGACACCTCTAAACTAGCGTTTGAAATCGACCCTCGAGAGAGGGAGTGGGATGACCCGGGAATTGATGGGGCTTAATGACCTTAGCAAATATTGGACTACCTTGGGAAAATGCATGTTTTTGGGGTAGTCGGGTATTGAGTTAGGGATTCCGACCTTCGAACCCGAGAGGGGGGTTGGTGGGTAGTGCTAGTGTCCTATTTCGAACCCGAGAGGGGGGTCTTAGGCGAATTAGAGCCGTCACCTCCTCACCTAACTACCCTTGTGATTAGCCTAGAAATTTAACCATGTGGAATTGCGAATTGTTTGGGAAGAACCGAGTCTTAGGCCTTTAAATTATTTGAATTACAACCTACCCTTCGTCTTTGCCTATTTTCCTTGCTTTTATTAAGTTTGCATTTCGTTTTGTTCTAGGTAGCATTAGTATAACAACCATCATCTTTTATTTTCGACTTAGCTAAACGATCGGATTAGAACAATTAGTAATCTTTTCAACTCCTTGTGGGATCGACCCTTAATAGTGTACAACGATAGAATCGTGCACTTGCGAGGTATAGCTTGATACCATCATCCCTAGTGGTTTTGAGTTATCTTTAAATAACTGTTACTATGTACCCAGTTTATCTAAGAACATTATTTCTGTTTCCGTACTTGCTAAAGACGGTTTTACATTTTCAATAAAGGATAATAATTGTATTTTCTCTTTTAATGAAATGATTTATGGCAAAGCAGTTTCCATGAATGGAATTTATATCTTAGATCAAACCACTTAAGTATTACACATGAATAATAAGAAATTAAAGGCTGGTGACAAAAATCAAACCTATCTATGGCATTGTCGAATGGGACACATAAATGAGAAACGCGTAAAGAAACTCGTCGATAATGGGACTATTCCCTCATTCGTATTTTCTGCATATGGCATGTGTGAATCATGTCTCATTGGCAAGATGACTCGAATTTCCTTCAAAGGTGTTGGAATGCGCGCTAGTGACCTATTAGGACTCATACATACGGACGTATGTGGACCTATGTCAATTACCGCTAGAGATGGCTATAGATATTTTATCACTTTCACGGACGATTTAAGTAGATACGGATATGTCTACTTAATGAAGCATAAAAGTGAGTCCTTTGAGAAATTCAAGGAATACCAGAATAGGGTACAGAACCAACTGGGTAGAAAGATTAAAGCACTCCGTTCAGATCGTGGTGGCGAATATCTTTCAAATGAGTTTGATCAACACCTGAAAGACTGTGGAATCGCTCTACAGTTAACTCCACCTAGAACACCTCAATTAAATGGTGTGTCCGAACGGAGAAATCGAACCTTACTTGATATGGTTCGATCCATGATGAGTCACACCGTAGTGCCTGATTCATTATGGGGTTATGCTCTTTTGTCAGCTGCTCTTATACTTAACCGAAGTCCGTCTAAAGCTGTCGACAAGACTCCATATGAAATGTGGAAGGAAACGGTACCTAACTTGTCCTTTATTCGGGTTTGGGGCAACGAGGCTTATGTCAAGTGGAGACACGAGGATAAGCTCGGCCCGTGATCGGTCAAGACATACTTTATAGGTTATCCAAAAGGAACATTTGGTCATTACTTCTATTCGCCAACCGAACATCGAGTATTTGTTGCGGTTAGTGCGACGTTCTTAGAGAAAGAATTTCTCGAGAACAACTCGAGTAATAGAACCTTCGAGCTGTCGGAGATTCCAGAACCAACAACCGAGGAACAGATGGAGGAAGCTGTACCTCCAACTGATGATACGGTTAATATTCTTGAGGAACCTAGGAGGTCGGGTAGAGACTCTCATCCTCCGGACAGATACATTGGTATGGTCGAGGAGAATGATGTTTTACTTCTAGAAAGTAATGAACCCGCAACCTATAAAGGTGCTATGGCCTGTTCCGACTCAAAGCTATGGCTCGAAGCCATGCAATTCGAGATGGACTCCATGTATGAGAATAACGTATGGGATCTAGTTGATTTACCTAATAAGGTAAAACCTCTACAGTGCAAATGGCTTTACAAAATAAAGCGTTCTGTAGACGCGCAACCAGATATCTATAAGGCACGACTTGTTGCAAAAGGTTTCACTCAAGTGCAAGGATTGCATTATGATGAGATTTTTGCACCTGTAGTCATGTTACGTTCCATTCGGATAATCTTAGCGATTGCCGCATTTCATGATTATGAAATTTGGCAAATGGATGTAAAAACCGCCTTCTTAAACGGTTATTTGGAGGAAGAGTTGTACATGGTGCAACCTGAAGGTTTCATAAATCCTAAACATCCTAAGAAAGTATGCAAGCTTAAGCGTTCCATTTATGGACTTAAGCAAGCTTCTCGGAGTTGGAATCATCATTTCGACCAAGTGATAAAAGAGTATGGTTTCACTCGATCGGTCGAAAAACCATGCTTATATATCAAGTCGAGTGGGAGCAAGATTGTATTCTTGATATTGTATGTCGATGACATACTCTTGATTGGGAATGACATTACTCTCCTTTCTTCGGTTAAAGAATGGTTGAAGAACCATTTCTAGATGAAAGATCTGGGTGAGGCACAGCGTATTTTGGGAATCCGTATCTACCGAGATAGATCACGACGGACGTTATCACTTAGTCAGGAGTCTTATCTAGATAAGGTTCTTGAAAGGTTCAGCATGACCAACTCCAAGAAGGCGAACCTTCCTATAACGACTGGGATGCAGTTGAGCAAGTCTCAGTCACCCACGACGCCTGAAGGTATTGAGCGCATGAGTCGTGTTCCTTATGCTTCTGCAATAGGATCGATCATGTATGCCATGATATGCACACGTCCAGACGTGGCATATGCATTGAGTATGACGAGTCGGTACCAAAAGACTCCAGGTGAAACACACTGGATAGCAGTAAAAAATATCATCAAGTACCTACGGAGGACTAGGGATTGGGTATTGACTTACGGAGGCGATACTAAGCTATGCGCAACCGGTTACGCAGATGCTAGCTTCCAAACGGATCGAGACGATTCAAAATCTCAGTCCGGGTTCGTCTTCACTCTTAATGGTGCTTTGCGGTCAGTGGAAGAGTTCCAAACGAGTGTTGTAGCAGATTCTACTATCAATCCGAGTACTATGCCGCTTCGGAGGCGAAAGAAAGGAAGCGATATGGATGCGTCAATTCTTACAAGGGCTTTCGGTAGTTCCTAGTTCGAATGACCCGATCACCATTTATTGTGACAATAGAGGTGCCATCTTCCAGGCTAAGGAGCCAAAGTCTAGCAACAAATCTAGACATGTACTTCGGAAGGCTCACCTGATCCGTGATTACGTGGAGCAAGAATAGATAGTGATTGACAAGATTGCGACGGATGATAACATCGCAGATCCTCTCACCAAACCGTTGAATTATGATAAGCATGTAGGGCATGTTAATTCCATGAGAATTAAACATGTTCCTAAGTTGTAGTACTTGATTATGGATTTGATACATTATCTTTTTCATATATTATTTATAAATTCATCGTTTTATATATATAATATTTTGTTTTTCATGTGGATTGTACTGACAACATTGAACGCCACAAAGTGAACTGAATTACATTATATTTTTTTTTTTTGTCCGTAATCGCCAATGTGAGCTGATAACTCCGGCTATTATATTGTGCAGTCGATTGATGGTGGGTTCAACGAGCCATAAGTTAAACGGTTGACTAATCGATCACAGATACGAGATTATGACGATACCTCATAGGACAACTTTTTTGTGACAACGTAATAGAGTCCTAAATGTTTTATAACATTCGGTGCCAGGTCGTGGATAGGACATCTATTGTGTACCTAGAGTCGATTCTTTTGACTATCAACTGTCTCTTGAGATTAAGGCAGTCTTTGGGTGACTTTGGTTTCTTTCTCACGGTCTACCGTAACTGCGGCTAAGTAGATTTTTTTTGGGTCATTTCATACTGTGCTTACATCTGCAAGATTTGAGTTGAGGAAAATATCCATCCCTTATCAGGTATAGTTATTTCTCAGGGCCACTCGAGGAGTTGTAACTGAAATGCATGGCCATGCTCGAATGTTGATTCGTTTATCAGTTAAGTTACTCTCTAGTCGGGAAAACCACTCTTGATACTGATCGCTTGTAAAATACGACCATTTGTGAATTCGGATTTGCAAATTGTTTTACATTGAGTGGGAGAAATTTTAAAGGATATGAGAATCGGTTATCGCACATACACTTGTGAGGACAAGTGGGAGTTTGTTGCAGCTTGTGTCCTCCACAAATTAGTGTGATAACATTTGTAAATCTCTTACAGATTCACAAGGGTATACTTCGTATATTTAATCAGTTGATTAACGTTTACCTAATAACGGTTGGCTTGCTAGAATGTTTGACGTTATTTTCATACAGATGACGGTGATCAACTGGTTCCTAAAGGTCACACCTATAGGACGTATTTGAGAAATGTGGTTATAGAAATATAATTACATTGATGCCCAAAATGACTAAAAAGTTAGTCAATGTGTTGATGAGATAATTATTCAATGAAAATTAATAATATTAAGTTGAGACGAATTAACTGTCAATTCGTAAATTAAATATAATAAGTTATATTTAATTAAATATATATAAGGTTAGTTTGAAAGAATTAATCTGTTAATTCGTAGTTAAATATAATCAGTTGTATTTAATATCAACAAGTTGAATGTGTCATAGTGGTAATAGTGAGGGTACACAAGCCAAGAGGTCATGGGTTCGATCCTCACTAGATGACAATTTAACACACTTTATATATATTTCGAACCTAATTCTTTTTCTGACTGAGCCTCCTCTTTCTCATCACAAAAACACAAAGACAATAAAATTTTACAGAAAATTTTAGATTGATTTCTAGCATAATCAAAGGGTATATCTTAGATCGTCTTGGGTGAAACTAATAGGTGAATATCAATTTTGATATTGTTCTTAGGCCAATTTTGCAAGGACCCGAGGTTAATTCTAAATCTTTTTACTTATGCTTATGTATTTTATTTTATGACCATAGATCATCTTTATTATATCGTTATAATCCTTTATGTTAAAGGGAAGTATACAGATTATTTCCCACAACTACTTGCCCGTAATCATTGTTACTTTCACTACTCCCGCCGTAATTATTGTTACTGTCACTACCGCCGCATTAATATTGATAATTTCACTACTCCCGCCGAAATTATTGTTACTTTCACTATTGCCGCATTAATATTGATTATTTCACTACTCGCGTTGTTGTTTCTACCACTCTCACTAATCTCGTTGATAATATACTTGCTTTTACTGTTCAAATGAGTGATTACTATCATATAACTATATCCAATGTTACTACAATTCTTTTATTTACTGACGAAATTACTTTTACTACTTAGGCATGCAATTTTAAGAGGATTAGATAGTTATATAAATATATTACATATATGCATTAAATCAAATCGAAAGAATTATGCAATATTATATATTATGGAATCTAACTTCAATTATTTATAACCTACTTATTATATTTTTGTATGTTAAATAATTAACATCTCTATATATCT
This sequence comes from Silene latifolia, assembly GCF_048544455.1. NCBI lineage: Eukaryota > Viridiplantae > Streptophyta > Magnoliopsida > Caryophyllales > Caryophyllaceae > Silene > Silene latifolia. The sequence goes on from NC_133536.1 coordinate 186,848,266, forward strand.
AATAAACTATAAAGTTTAATAAAATTGCATATATTTTAAATTTAATATATAATTTTATGATGATAATAATTTATATCATAAGTGTGCATGTTTATACTAATTAATTATTTTATTTTAAGGAAATTGACCATCTTCTAGTCTTCTATAAATATTTAGGAAAATTACTAGACATCTACTTTCTTTTAGTCTCCTTGAAATTGACAATCTTAATTAATTATTTTAAGGAAATTGACCATGTTTAGGAAAATTATCAAGCTTCTATATAATTTAATTTTAACCCAAACTATATAATATTTGCATTGAGATCCCTAAATCGGGTCCATCACACGTGCTATTGATTTAAAACTATATAGTATAATTAATTTGTATAACTTTCTTTAATTACATTGAAGTCATTTGGTTTCTGGATTTAATATATAGTAGTGATTTGAAGAAAAAGTGGTGAAAAGTTTGCTATATCTCTTGACTTATAAAAAAAGAAAACAATCTTATGAAACTGAGAAAATATTAATATTACTTAATATGGACAATATTAATTTTTTTTCTTATAAATATAAAAGGTGAAAAATTAATTTTATAAAATGGAAATAACTAATAAGAAGTTGGTGTAATAGTGCGTGAAGACAAATGCGAAAAGAGTTGGGAAAGATGAAAAAAGAAGAAGATAAAAGCAAATGGGGGGCGTGTGGGCTTTCGGCGTGAAGGGAATTGAGACATAGTTATAGAAATAAGAGAGCAAGTGCGGGAAACGTACAACGTTGGCGTAACGGACTTAAGTAATTGGTCCGGCTTTGTCTAGACAAGTTTCCTCACGCCCATCTCTCCTTTCCCTTTCTTACTCTCCCATGCGCGCCCTCTCCACCATTTTCCTCTCTTTCTACTACTTAGCTTCCCTACTCTTTTTTCCATTTTTCTACTCAATTTCGCAATGTACAAATGCAATTTCTCATGTCTTTTCACAAAATATGAGAGGGTGTTTTTTGGATTGTAGGTATGAAAGGAAAGTTTACATAACACTAAATGACTCACCAATGATTTTCATGATCACGAGGTATATCAAGATTAATGAGATATTATTAACAAATCCCTATTTTTAGAAGGTAAAAAGAAAGTACTTACAATCAGGCTACTCGGATGAGATCATAACAAATTAAGCTTATATCAAGATAGGTGAATTTTCCTAAAAAAAAAAAGATAGGTGAATTTTCTGACAAGTCAATGCGAGTGTAATTCAAGTCACTATAAGTATTCGAGTTAGCTGATTATAGAAAAATCAATGTCTTTTAATGTTTGCAGGGTGTTCCAATAACATCTTTAAGGTAATTTACTGCCAGATCGAGACATTATCGTCATGTCACACGTTAATTCACAATTGACATTGATCTAAGTTGGAGCGAGTGAGATGTTAAAATACATTTTTTTAAATTTATCAATTTCACAGCTGATGGGGCATATTCTGCACCGTTGACCAAGTCAACATACTGAGCAAGGTCAGAGACATCCACAGCAATGTCAACATATCAGACAGCCTAGCCGATGCAATCCATCGGCCTGTCACCTGGGTCTCGGCCTGGCACCTAGCTAGCCGGGACACATATCCGCGTACTCATATCCAAGACCCGTCGGCCGGCCTGCCATAGGTCCATCGGCCGAGGGTAGAACGGTCTTTCCACCTGCTAGCCACTTGGCCACTTGGCCACTACGTGACAAAAGGTGAAAGTCTATAAATACTCCTCAACCCTCATTGAGGAAAGGATCCCACAATTATAACCTAAATACACTATTCATCTGGTAATATCTCCCTTATCTCTCTACAATACGTGTCTAGCCAAGTAATACAGCTTAATCCTTTAAGTTTACTGACTTGAGCGTCGGAGTGAGTACGCTTGGCACACAGCCAAGCCCTCAGTTCGTTCATTGTTGCAGGAGAGGCCGCGAGGGACGATAGAAGCAGGAAGGATTCAACTCAAGACATTATTCTACAAGCCACGGGTGGTAACTAATACTTGCTCTGGAATTACACTCGGAACAATTGGCGCCGTCTGTGGGAAAAGACACTAGAAGCTAGTCACATTCATTCCAAAAAAAAAAAAACTCAAAGCAAAAACCCACCCAAAAAGCCGAGAAAATGTCGAAACAGCAAGACGCAGTCGTGACCGACGAAACCGCGTTCTACCAAGATGACACTTTCAACACCTCCGGAGTCATGCAGCCCTCCACCGGCGGAGTAGTCCAACCAGAGTTCGGGATGCCGATGATACCCGACGCGCCGGTGCCAGCCAACCAGGTCACCATCATGGGGCATGTGGTTGACGTAGCAAAGCTAAAAATGCTCTTGGACCTGATCAGCAATACGCCCGCTCACACTGTCACGCCGACAAGAGCGGCGGAAACCGTCCAGGAAACCAGGGCCCGAAACGTGACTCCGAGAAATTTGAACGGAGCACTAGGAGAAGCTGACCCAGCCAGGACGCCGGGGGAGCCCAAAGTGGGCGCGGTAGACCTAAGTCTTTCCCATACTCGCGGGAGGACAGCGTCCCCGCCACACGAACGAGGCATACCCCAAAGGAGCCAGAGGAGTCCGACTCAGCAGAGTTGGAGAAGAAGTCATAGTCGAAGAAGGAGCCCCTCCCGCTACGGGGGGAGGAGCCAGGATAGGGATGCGAGGAGCCGATCGCCACGTGTCGTTCAACACGTGGTCAGGCAGCCCCTCAACGCCTACGTCCTAGAAGTCCCGGTGCCAAACAAGCTAAAACTGCCACCCCTATCATACAAGGGAGATAGTGATCCAGCCGACCACGCTGAGGCTTTCGAGTCTTACATGTCGGTATGGGAGCAGCCCGATGAGGTCTGGTGCCGAATTTTTCCAACAACTTTGCATGGGATGGCTCAGAGCTGGTACAAAGGGCTTCCCGATGGCTCGGTGTACTATTACGCCGACCTGAAGGGCGCTTTCCTAGCCCAGTACTCCTGCAATAAGAGAAGGGCCGTAGAGACATCTGACCTCCTGACTATCAGACAAGAGGGGGGCGAGTCTCTCCGAAGCTATGTGAAGAGGTTTGATGGAAAGGTCCAGCAGATTCGAGAAATTAATCCCGAGCTGGCGGCTTTCGCGCTGATGAAGGGCCTCCCGAGGGGAGCCTTAAAAAACGAGCTCATCAAGAGCGGAGGCCTAGGCTTGGACGCCGCCAGGAAGCTGGCCGACCAAGCCATCAAGGTGGAAGACTATCACAAGACCTGGGTAGATCCCAGCGAAGCCGAGCACTCAGAAAAAAGGAGTCACAGGCAGGACAGTCAGGACGAAGGACGCCGCGACAACAACGGTTCTCGGTCCGATGGAAAACGTCGTGAGAATAATAGATCACGGTCGGACAGATCCGATCGGAGGCAAGACTCGGTGGGCGCCGGGTGGAATTCGGGAACGTACCACCAGAGGCGGTACAGTGAAAAAACCCCCCTCGTCGTATCAGCCGCCGAGGTCTTCGCCCTGAGCAAAAACGAGGGCCAGAAGTGGGAGAGACCCCCCAAGCCGAAAAGTGACGGTGACACGAGCTAGTACTGTGAGTACCACGGCCACACCGGTCATTTAACCAACGACTGTCGCCACCTGAAGAATGCCATAGAGGAACTGATCCGGAAGGGAAGCCTCGGCAAGTACGTTGCAAAAGGCCAAAAGACTGACGCCGGCAGTTCAGATAAAAAGTCCGTCTTCGAACGGATAGGAGTGATTCACGTTGTCATCGGGGGCAACGAGAACGGAGGATCCGCTCATGGGCACAAACGACACCTAAACGAGCTATATCAGGCCATCAACTTTGTGCCCAACTCAGGGATCCCCTCTGCAAGCATCCCCGACATGACTATTGGAAGAAAGGACTACGAAGGGGTCATCGCCCCTCACAAAACCCGCCCGCTCGTAGTCAATTTAGACATATCCAACCACCTGGTCAAGAGGTGCCTGATTGACACAGGCGCATACACGAACATCATGTTTAGAGAGTGCTTCCTCGGCCTCGGCCTAAAGATCAAAGACTTAAGCCCCTGCACCAACCCGCTATACAGCTTCTCTGGGGCCGGCCTGGTACCACTGGGGTCAATTAGGCTCCCGGTGAGATTCGGCGAAAAGACGTCAGCCAAGAACGTCCTAGCCGAGTTTGTGGTCATCGACGGCTCGTCCGCATACAACGTCCTCATAGGCCGGGTCACCCTAAGCGAGGCCTACGCAGTGATGTCCATCCGAGCCCTAACACTGATGTACGTCTCGGACCGGGGGGAAGCGCATAAGCTCGTCTCCAAAGACGAGAAGGATGAGGTGATCAACGTCCAGATAGCTGCCCGAGGATGCAACATGCAATCCCTCAAAGAGGCAAGAAAGTCCGAAAAAGGGAAGAGTCCGTCCTTGCAGCAGGAGGGCGACCAAATGGATACAACTAGGGGCTGACTGAGGAAGTGTGCCTGTAATGAGCCGTAAGGGCATCGGTAATCTCGTAGGAATTTATGTAGCCGCGGAGGTGTTCAAAATAGCTGTGGACACCCCAACGCATGTTTTCACCTAATGAGAAACCATCAAGCCTTCGATCAAAGCAAAATTTTCCCATCAGTTATCTATCAAGAAACAGACGCCGGCTCACACTGTCATACCGACAAGAGCGGCAGTCGTTATGAAGAACTACAGCGCTGTCGCAGTCACCCCAAGTAGTAGACGCCACGGCAGTGACCCCAAGAGGTAGACGCCGTCGCAGTCACTCCAAGTGGTAGACGCCACGTAACACGCTATCAAGAAATGACGCCGCTCACACATATACCGACAAGAGCGGCAGTCGTTATGAAGAACTACAGCGCCGTCGCAGTCACCCCAAGTAGTAGACGCCACGGCAGTCACCCAAGAGGTAGACGCCGTCGCAGTCACTCCAAGTGGTAGACGCCACGTAACACGCTATCAAAAAACAGACGCCGGCTCACACTGTCATACCGACAAGAGCGGCAGTCTCCGTCAAGAAACCAACGCCGGCTCCCCCGGTCAATCCGACAAGAGCCATCGCACATTACACTCGCAAAAGCATTCGAAGTGTCTTGGAAGCGTTGAAACACAGTTGAGATACGCACTCTAAAACGGTCCCGGCCAAGCCGAGGCGAAAACAAAAGGGGCGCTCAATTAGGAATACAGGAAGACAACTCTGACAAAGATGAGATAAAGACCTCGGCCAGGCCGAAGGCGAAAGAAACGAACTATTATTAGAAGATAAGTTACAAGATTTACAAGTGAAAAGAATACAGACGACGGCCGTCCCCACAGGGATAAGCCGAAACACAACCTACCAAAGTTGTACAAAAAGCAAAAGCTACAACTATGTTCATACACCAAGAGATAGTGGGGAGGAAGGGCTGAGTAATTGACCCTCGAACAGCTGAAGCAGATCTGCTGTAAACTTGTTCTCATCAAGCAGCACATGGTAGTGAGGAGCTGAAACAGATCTGTCAGAACTTGCTCTCCTAAGCTCTGTTCTTTGCCATCGCATCGGCACCGCATCTTCCCCATGAGCAACCCAAAGAGCTTCTCTAGCGGCCTCAGCCTTGGCCTCGGCATCCTCAGCTGCCCTCATCCTTTCGGCTTCTTCCTTAGCCACCCTAGCCTTCTCAGCAAGAGCTGCTTTCTCCGCGGCCGCCTCCCTCTCCATCTTCGCCTTCGCCGCCTCCTTGGCCTTCTCCACCGCGGCTTTCTCCTTAGCCTCGACCCTGTCATCAAGCAGCACGTCGAACCTGTCCCACGGGAAGGAACCATCAAGAGGGAAAAGCTCCCCGATAACTTCCCTGGTAGCATCTTCGGCCAAGTCCCGGAACTCGGCGCACAGTTTGGGGAGCATGACGGTTTGGAGCATATTGATGTCCACCTCCTTTTGCTTGATGATGGCCTCTTTGCCCCGAATCAGCTCCGCCTGGGCCTTAAACAGACCCCTGTATTCATCCCTCTGCTGGAGACAGAGGTCAGCACGCTTCTGAGCAAGGCTACATTTCTCCAGCAGCTTCGCAGCTTCGGCCGCCGCAGCCTCGGCCTTAGCTCTCTCAGCAAGGACCTCCTTTTCAGCGTCCTCCCGGAGTTTTCTCTCAGCCGAGAGCGCCTTCTCAGCATCTCCCCTAAGCTTCTGCTCATTAAGGAGATTCAGCTTCGCCGACGCAGCCACCTGCTTAGTGGCATTACGCTCGGAAACAGCTCGAGCAATAACCCTCTCCTGCTCCATGAGGCGAGCCCCGGTAGCCACGTTCCACCTCGCCAGCTCCTTAATCAGCTTTGTGCCCTCCTCTATAAGCTGGGAGACGGAAGCCTTCTGGGGGGGAGGAACGGCGGTGGTACTTTGGCCACCAGCCTGCGGCTGAGAGAAGGAAACCTTCTGGGATGAAGAAGTGACGGTGACGCCCTGATCGCGAACATGCGCAGAGAAACCCACCGCCTGCTGCCCAGTGTGAGCGACAGCCGACTGCGGCTGGTCTGCAAAAATTCAATTAAAACATCAGTATCAACATTGACTTATCAGGAACACCTAATGGCACGGCTAAATTTAAGCCACAGTACAGACGGATACCATGTTTGGCCCTCTTGGCCGGAGAAGGCACTTCCTTGCCAGCAGTAGAAGCCGTCCTTTTCCTCCTACAGATAAGGGGAGATCCCTCTGCATCAGAGTCCCCCTCATCGGGAATATCAACAATCTCCACCTCCTTAGGGGAGAGGACGGGAGTTGGAACCGGCGTCGACGCCGTTTTCCGCGTCCGACGCACTATGCCACTAACGACCCTCGCCTGTGCCTCCTCCTTGCTCAAGGCCTTCAGCCGCTGTTCCATAAGGTCATTCGGCGACGTCCTGCGATCATGGGCTAGAGCCTTGGGATGCAAGTTAGCAACGGTTTTATCTTTGTGCAGCCCCATTCTCCGAAGAAGATCCTCAGATAGGTCCGGTCCAAAGTGGTCTGCAAAAGAAACAAAGCAAGAGTCAAGTAAAAGAAATAAATCGAAGTTCAAAAAAATAGGAACTTTGAGAGCGGCGATGGGCCTCACACCGACCCCACTCACCCTGCGCTAGGGCCGGTATGAGGCCGACATAGCAAAGCGGCTCATCCTGAAGAATGATTTGCGTCGGGGGGATCCATCTTTTCGGCATCCCACTCTTGTCCACCTCGAAGAGCCTCATCGCCAGCCTCTCATCCTCCTTCAGATGGACCCTGCTGGCATCCATTTTCAGATGTTTCCGGGTGACCCATCTGTCATGCTCCGCCCTAGTCTCACACCGCAAATTAACCTGGTGCTTTGAAGGAGCGGGCGCGGTAGTCGTCCGGCACCTTAACGTACACCCACCGACCCTGCCAGTCCTTGCAAGAAGAGATCCTGTCAACAGAGACGTAACCTTGCTCCGTTTGCACACTGTACCATCCGACACGGCCAGAGATCGATGGTTTCAGATAATGAAGACGACGGAATAAATTCACCGTCGGAGCCTCTCCCTTAAAGAGACAAAGCCAGACGAAACCGATTATGGTCCTCATGGCCAACGGGTGCAGTTGGGCAACGGCAACGTTCATAGCCTTAATTATAGCCATAACATACCCATTCAGCGGAAACCGGAGCCCGTACTCCAAATGCCGCATGTACACACCGGTGTGGCCTGGCGGAGGACAACAGACGGACTGACCCTCCTCAGGGATGACAATTTCGTACCCACTACCGAAGAAAAAATGGCCCTCGAAAAGTTTCTCGCCGGAACAACTGGCAAGCTTATGGGACCAAACACGGTCAAGGCGAACCTTACAGGCATCACCATGATCCATGACGTACTGCCTCCCCTCACTAGGATGAGGCCTTTCCTCCTCCTCACCAAAATCATCACCAAAATCACCACAAGAGTCTTCATCCTCCCATTCCTCCAGAATTTGAGGATCAACCTCAGGAGAAGGAGGCCTAGGACCCTCCGACACAGGCTCACTAGGTCCAGCATCAGCAGTAGACATGTTCACAACAAATTACTAGCAAAATAAAAGAAAAATTCGTTTGTTTACCTTAAAAGGAAAAAGTGCTAGCCGGATCAAAGACTCTGAAGATTGGAAGAAAAAGGAAGCCCTTGAGTTTAGCAAGATGAAAATTTTGGAGAAAATTTGAGAAAATGAAATTAGTGACCAAAATCACGGAAAAATTGCCCTATTTATAGGGAAAAAGCCCATAATGAAGGGCCAATCAGAGCACAGCCCATGAAGCGACAGCCAATCAGCGAGCAGACACGTGTCGAGCATGCAACCACGGAATGTCAATCGTCGCAACAGTCAAACGTCAATCAATGCAACAGTGACCAAGCGTCTTCAACACGCCCATTCACATCTCTTCAACTATTCATCTTCCTCAACAAATTCCTAGGTACCTGGTCTCCGCCGGCCACCTGATCAACCAAGCTAGGAAGCACCGGCCGGGGGCAATCAAAATCAACCTAAGACTCTCGGCCTTGGTCTCGGCCAAATATCATGTTCTTTTCCACATCGAGTGCCCTTTACGCATCCATGTGGAGGGGGGATATGGTATACGGTACGGCCTAACAAGAGCCACGCCGATGCACAAGAAGAAACCGATACAGAAAAATTTCTGAAAATTACTTGTGCAGAATACATGCTCAACGTACATCGGAGCCCATACCACGGCATAGACTACGCTGGGGGCAAATTGATGGGGCATATTCTGCACCGTTGACCAAGTCAACATACTGAGCAAGGTCAGAGACATCCACAAAGAATGTCAACATATCGATGACCCTAGCCGATGCAATCCATCGGCCTGTCACCTGGGTCTCGGCCTGGCACCTAGCTAGCCGGGACACATATCCGCGTACTCATATCCAAGACCCGTCGGCCGGCCTGCCATAGGTCCATCGGCCGAGGGTAGAACGGTCTTTCCACCTGCTAGCCACTTGGCCACTACGTGACAAAAGGTGAAAGTCTATAAATACTCCTCAACCCTCATTGAGGAAAGGATCCCACAATTATAACCTAAATACACTATTCATCTGGTAATATCTCCCTTATCTCTCTACAATACGTGTCTAGCCAAGTAATACAGCTTAATCCTTTAAGTTTACTGACTTGAGCGTCGGAGTGAGTACGCTTGGCACACAGCCAAGCCCTCAATTCGTTCATTGTTGCAGGAGAGGCCGCGAGGGACGATAGAAGCAGGAAGGATTCAACTCAAGACATTATTCTACAAGCCACGGGTGGTAACTAATACTTGCTCTGGAATTACACTCGGAACAACAGCATTTACACCGGAGATGCTGAGAAATTGATCTACAAAGTCAAGTTTTGAACGATATTAGTTGAGTTTAGTATAAATGTATAATACTATGGGTTAGCGTTCAATTTAGTTAAGGTACTAAATTTATTATTTTAAGGGTAATACGTGGACTTACTATCTAGATATTAGATAATTGGGAATGTTCAAGGTGATCCATGTGAAGGAAGAACGAAGGCCCAAGAGATGAACACTGGACCTAGCGCTCAGGTGCAGTTTCAAGGAATATCAGCGGTTGTCAAACCGCTCCCCACTAAGGAAGTAGTTACAAGGAACTTGTAAAGAGTGCCTATATAAAGAAGGATTTACCAAGACAAACGACACATTCACAACTCCAACAATTACAACTCAGCCTATCATTAGATCTTAGATTTTAGTCTTAGATTAAATTAGTATGATCAAACCATCCGTCTATATATCCATGGGGGTAATTAGTTATCTACAGGGGCGGACCGGGGGGTGCGCACCCTCAATTCTGAATTTTAAAAAATAAAATCAGGCACATATAATGTATATGATTTACGAGGCAAAAATATCAGTAAGTTAAGTGTGTCTCAGCGGATAAAAGCTGTGGTTTTAAGCAGTTTGTCGCGGGTTTGAAGCCTTATCAAAACCCTATGCGTTATTTTTTACCTCTTTCTTCTTTTTGGACTTCAATTCCAATTACATCTTTCTTCTTCTTGGACTTCAATTCCAATTACAGACTCTTGAAAATATGATTTGCTTCTCGAATGTCCGCTGCTTCACAACCAACTTTCAACCCTAATTAGTGTATTGTTGAAACCTCATTTTTAAATTTCCAATTTTATAATTTATATATTGCATATTTCAAGTTCTCCTTGATAAAATTTATCAATAATTTTATTTTATTAATTCTTTGTCATGTACTCATGTTGCCTATTTGTTTTGTGAATAAGTACTTGTTAGTTCAACTTACATCCCAATTATATGAATCCTAATTGTGAAATTGAGAATTGTTTGTAGCTCTCTAATTTCATGTTGTATAGCAAATTTCAATAATGATATATATTAAGATTAACTTTTATTTTAGATTAATAAAAGTGTGAAATCATTTTAAAATCTACCAAGAAAGGAACATAAAGGTTTTATTATTTTTTTAAGTGTTCATCAAATGGTAAAATATACGGAGTATGATCTTATTTCTTCTAATTATGATTGAAAATTTTAGCTTATTTTAAATCAATTAAAATAGGGGTTAATTTGTATGCATGATACTTTGAATTGGTGTTGCCCAATTGGTCTTGTTTAAGACCGTTTAACTTAAAATCTCTCATAACCTCCTATAATTTTCACCTCTATTTAAATCGAATGTGAGACCCATCTTAAATTAACACGGTCTTAAATAAGAATTAATGCTACATGAGGTCTTAAATAAGAATTAATGCTACCTTTCATGGTTCAAATCAATAGGCCGTTGTGTATATTTTAGTTTCACCAATCGGTTCACGTCATCTTTATCGGCTTTGTAGAAAAGTGCGCCCCCAGCATTTAAGCCCTGGGTCCGCCACTGGTTATCTATCCCTTAGTTTGTAATTTAGTATCCACAAGTAATCTTCTGAAGACTCAATTGACGTTGTGTAATTGGTATATTCATGATATATAAGTATCTTTGAAGATTCTTAGGTTTAGAATTGAGAAATTATCATCCATCATTAAACGCTAAATTATATAAGTAGTTTAGCTTGCTTATTAGATTATGCATCTACAGCTATAACGCGAACCCTTGTAATTTAGGGTAAATCACAAAATGTACGAGAGTAGTTATGACCTCCAAAATACCTTAAAGTAGTACATACATTATGTCGCTTGCTTGCAATTTTGGTAGTTTTGCCTCTTATTTCACTATTTTAGGGTTTTGTGTATATCGGCACCCTATCAGTCAGTAACTCACTTAGATCTTGGCATTACACTTAAAATCGAGGCTTTAAAGTAGGAATAGTAAATAGTTCTTTAGTATGTAATTGATAATTCTACCACTAATTAAATAGGTTCGCTTAGTATAAAACGTGGTCGCTGATGAAGCAACAACATTGTGTATTTCCATGTACATGTTTGCAAGACGAAGTTTAGTTACAAATGACGAGGGTGGGTCAAATATTTTTGCTACTTAAAGAAGACAACCAAAGTAAAAAGAGCAGTCAAATTTGGGGTAAAACCCAATTAACACTAATAATCTATCTCGATTACATGAATCACTAACAACTATGTATGTTAGTGCTCTTATATTTGTTTATATTTTGTGTTCGAGGCTCGATATAAATATTTAATAACACGTGAAATCTTGATCATTTCAAAACATTTTCTATATGAGTGGTTAGAGAAATTTGGAAGTGTATTGTTTCAGTCTATTATGTGCATATTAATTATAGAGTAATTTTAGGAGTAAATTATCTGGATTATTGTTAAATGCAAAATACAGTTTTTAATAATGAATATTGAGCCTGGTCAAATGTAGAGAAGCGTTGGTCTAGAAGGAATCATCACCGTTCAAGTATAATATGAGGATTTATCAGCGGTATCAAACCGCTTCCCGCTAAGAAAGTAGTTACAGGAAATCGGTGAAGAATGCATATATAAGGAAGCATTTACCAAAATAAGAAGACAACACACACAACTACAACTTAGTCTATCCTTATATCTTAAATTTAAATCTATCTTAGACTAGATTAGTGATACCGTCGTCAGGTACCAAAAATAAATACATAAGTACAATTAACAGAAGTCAGCGGTAAGTAGGGTCGATCTCCACAGGGAGGCGATCGCTATCTACTTGTCAACTCGGTCTGTCTAAGGTCACGATTGGAGGTTTAATTTGAATAAACTAAACTAAAGGAGATTAAGGCAAGAGAAAAGGGTTAAGAGAAATTAATAAGAGGGAAAGAAGACTAGGATTGTCGGTTCATCAATGAATGTCAGTTAATTGCAGCTAAGGTCACAGATCAGTCGATGTGTCGGTCTAAGGGGCAACGAATATCTCCTTCCGGTCTCAATTCGCCCTAAAATACTATTAGCTTAGCTTCCGCCCTCACTAAAGCATCCTATTGTTCACTGCAGGTCTCACCCCTTCCAACCTTCCGGTCTAGGTCAAGGCTTACCAAGGTTAAAAAGGCTAAATGCATCGATTCAAATAGCTAGATACAGTTTAAGGCAGTGATTAACAACATAGACTAAAACAACAGCGAACGATCTGTAAACTAATTAGCAATTAATAACAATCCATTGACTCCCCTAAATCCTAGCAGGGTAATTAGCTAGACATAGGTAAAAGTAAAGCAAGAACAAAAGATAAGAAAGTAACAGACATTAAATAAAGAGAGTAAAGGGAAAGAGGAAATTACAGAATGATATCCGGGAAAGAATAGAGAAAAGAGATGTTTAATAGTGAAAGGAGAGAAAGAAAATTATGAAGTGTGATAGAGTCGTCAAGGAACAGCATCCAAGATGTCCCCAAAGTGATTGTCGTCTTTCCTATTTATAGGAAAATACAATTTATTTGACCTAGAAACGAAATAAAGCTAAAAAGGCCCGAGCCCATAGAAAACAACTCGATCGAGCTATTTGAAACTGCTCGATCGAACAGAAACAAGCCCAAACCTCTCGATCGAGGAAACCCTATAATCAGCAGCGCATTTCGATCGAGTAAATATAGTACTTGATCGAGGTCTTCTTCCATCCAAAAGCACTTGATCGACCAATAATGCTCTCGATCGAGTGATATCTGACTCAGCGAGCTACATGTGTAGTTAGTTTCAGCCTCGACTTGGTTATTTAGCTTCCGAAATGACTTCACGCATCCCGTAACAACAATATTTCCCGCTCCAAATCTACTCATCCTCTGAATGCATGCAAACGGAAGATAAAAGGCTCAATTCTACCACTTTCAGGTCCATTCCTGCAAATAAGGCAAAACAAACCAAAATATCATATTCGGGGCATTTCGTAGCATAAAACTACGAGGATAGCATAGAAATACGTGCATAAAGAGGCCTAAAAAGACTATAGAAAATGCACGTATCAAGCAGCAAGCATATGGAAGAGTTTAGGAATGACACGGATTTGGAAACAAATCACGGAAATATTCTGAAAATCGTGAAAAGGGGGCTGGAGAAGAGGCGCAGCAGCTACTGCGACCCTTGGAAGAGCCGCAACACCTGCTGCGTCATTTCCCCAGAGGTTTCCTCCTCAGCAAGAAAGAATTCCGCGTTTTATTATGGAATTTCGGTAGATATACACTTCCTTATTCCATGAAACACAATATACGGAAGATATTTACTTAAAACATATATTTTAAATTAGGAATAAATATCCAGAGAATTCTAGAACATTCCGGAATATTCCGACTCGACATTTAAACGGTTTTTAGAAAATGAAGCGGTTTTTGATCCGGACTCCTAATGAACTCTAATTACTGTCAAAACGATTGTATCGGTGCGTAGATGACGACCAAGGGGTTGACTCGGGTGTTTGAGCTATCACTTGACGATGAACTTACGGACTATCATAAATCGTTCCGCGTATCAAACATGCGTCCTAATCATCACTGGGTGGTTGGCGGGAGGTGTAGAAATGAGGTATCTACACAAATGCTCCATTTTCGACAAAGATACAACAAAGCATGCAAAACGCCTTGAACACTTAATTAGCTCATAAAATCACTTTGTAAAGTGCAAATGTTCTGTAAAAACGAGCTAAAAGAGGAGTGAAAATCATATAAAAATATAACACATCAACCTCCCCTAAGCTAAGCCCTTGCTTGTCCTCAAGCAAGCACACAAATCAAGACAAGGGCAACAAGTCATTGTTGACACAATTCATCAACAGTGACTCCGGACGCCGTATTCTGACTAAATTAAAAGGTTAACAATCGACTTTTAGAGGCCTTATTCATGAGTGTATCACATCATATGACCTCAAATGTGGTGCATACCTTCAATATTATATTTCCTTATGTTCCTCTCTGCAAATTTTAACATAATTCATCAACAATGATTCAAGATGCCATATTGTGACTAAATTACAGAGTTAAGACTTAACATTTCGGGGACTTATTCGGGAGTGTATCATATTATCACTACTACAAATTCAGGCAACTACAACGCCCCTTTAACAACGATTATTCACGAAAATCACAATAGACGTTGTAGAATGTATGGCGCGAATTTTACTAAAATGAATTACAACGGGTATGGTTATAAAAACCGTTGTTATAAGTTTTAACAACGGGTAACACATGCACAACCGTGGTTAATAATTTGGCGCAAAATTGACGCAAAGTTAGTGAAAAGTAATCACAACGGTTACTTTTGAAACCCGTTGTTAAAACTTATTTGACAACGGTTGTTGTTTTACAACCATTGTTAAAACTTATTTGAAAACGGTTGTTGTTTAATAACCGTTGTCAATACCTTCCATACTATAAACCACACAAACACAAGTCTGCTACAGCCACAAAACACAAACCTTAATACACAAACACAAACACAACAGACAAACACAAACACAAAACACACACTTTCTCATCGTCTCTTTCTCTCTTTCTCATCGTCTCTTTCTCTCTTTCTTATCGTCGCTTTATCTTCTCGCCGTCACTGTTGATTTCATCGTCTCTTACTTTCTCTAATTATCAGGTAAATCTCGCCGTCACTGTTGGTTTCATCGTCTTTCATCGTCATTATTTTCTTTTTCTAATTATTTCATTTGCATGTGTATGTATTTTTATCGACCATTATATTATTTCTTTAAGTATTATTTGCTTAATTAGCTAGTAAAACAAATTAAATAAACTGAAACAAAGAAGAAGCAAGATGATAGAGAGGAATGCATGATAAACATAATTAATATATATATATATATATATATATATATATAAATACATAAATTAAAAAAAATTACATTAATAAAAATGCAATTCTTATATTTTCATAGAGAGTCTTATTCTCCTCTATGATATCCGTCCTCTCCTCCTCGGCTATTTGGAGGTTCCGTTCAGCAGTTGCTATATCGTCATATAGCCGCAATCGCTTTTCTTTTCTCTGTCAAGCCATCTTCTTTGGCGTCCTTCAGTATGGATCGAGCATCCGCAAGGTACCTCCTGAAACTTTCCTCAATGTGGAGCAACCAGCGGATGAAACTGTTGTTGTTCTCGATTATAGTAAGAGTCTTAAGGATGATATCATTCATTTTGTTGGAGTTTGGAGTTTGTTTGAAAGATTAAGTAGGGTTTATTTGGAGTTTGTTTTAGCAGTTAGGGTTTGGAGATATATAGTGAGATAATGGAATGTTAGTTGAGATAATGCATGTATTTATACTAAGCAATGTGTGGTTTGAGTTGTTTTTTAATTAATATATATGTTAGGAAGTTGTGCCATAATCATCATCATATCTCTCTCTGCTGCTTCAAATCTTATTACTAACCCTTCTCATTCCATATTGTCCGTTCATATGCACAGGGATGGCAGTAATAATGCATGCATCAGAATTATAACGGGCCGTAATTATGCATGCATCTAGTAATATTTAATTTTTTTTTTTTAAGAATAAACAACAACGGTTATTTATAAAAAAAACCGTTGTCTTTAGTTATAACAATGGTTTTGTATATTACAACCCGTTGTTATAACTTTCCCCCCAAAATTGAGTCACATTTTCCACAACGGGTTTTTATACTTAAAACCGTTGTTAATAGTTTTAACAACGAGCTCCTTAAGAAAACCACCCGTTTTTAAAACCTTTTACAACGGACGCTTTAACAACTTCCGCTTTTTTATATAACAACGGTTTTTAACCGTTGTTATAGCCTGTATCTGTAGTAGTGTATAAGACCACAAATGTGATGCATACCTTCATTATATGCCCTAATGATCCTCTATGCCAATTTTCACACAATTCATCAACAGCGACTCAGGAAGCCATATTAGGATTAAATTACAGGGTTAACAATCAACATTTCGAGAACTTATTCAAAAGTGTATCACTTCATATAACCTTAAATGTGGTGTATACCATCATCATATGCTCTAATGATCCTTTCTACCAATTTTCACATAATTCATAAACAGTGACTCTGGACGCTATATTAGGACAAAATTAAAAGTTAAAAATCGGCATTTCGGGAGCTTAGTCACGGGTGTATCACATCATATAACCTAAAATGTGGTTCATACCTTCCTTATATGCCCAAATAATCATCTCTGCCAATTTTCACTCAATTCATCAACAGTGACTCGGGACGCCGTATTTGGACTAAAATACAAGATTAACAATCGACTTTTCGAGGTCTTATTAACGAGTGTATCACATTATATGGCCTAAAATATGGTCAATACCTTCATTATTATATCCCCTGATGATTCTCTCTACCAATTTTCACATTATTCATCAATAGTGGCTCGGGACGCCATATTAGGACTAAATTACAGGGTTCACAATCAACATTTTGGGTACTTATTCAGGAGTGTATCACTTAATATGACCTCAAATGTGGTGCATACCTTCATTATATGCCCTAATGATCCTTTTTATCAATTTTGATATAATTCATACTCCCTCCATTCAACGTTTATCACCCCACTTCAATATAATACCCCTCACATAAATTGGAGAAATGGGGTGATAATTGTTGTATGGGGGGAGTATATAGTTACTCTGGACGCCATATTAGGACGAAATTAAAGGGTTAAAAATCGACATTTCGGGTACTTATTCACGAGTCACATCATATGATCTGAAATGTGGCTCGTACCTTCATTATATGCCCTAATGATCATCTCTTTTTATTTTCACTCAATTCAGCTATAGTGATTCGGGACGCCGTATTCGAACTAAATTAAGGGATTAAGAATCGACTTGTCGAGGCGTTATTCACAAGAGTATCACATCATATTAACTCAAATGTTGTGGATACCTTCATTATTATATCCCCTAATAATAATCATCTCTATCAATTTCACTCAATTCATCAACAGCGATTCAGGACGCCATATTTGGACGGAATTACATGTTTAAAAATCGACATTTCGGAGACTTATTCACCAAGGTATCACATCATATGACCTAAAATGTGGTGCATACCTTCATTATTTTATCTCTTAATGATCCTCTCTGCTAATTTTCACACAATTCATCAACAGCGACTCGGGCCGCCATATTGTGACTAAATTACAGGGTTAACTATCAACATTTTGGGAACTTATTTAGGATTATATCACATTATATGACCTCAAATGTGGTTCATACCTTCATTATATGCCTTAATGATCCTCTATGCCAATTTTCTCACAATTCATCAACAGTGACTCGAGATGCCATATTAGGACTATACAGGGTTAAGAATCAACATTTCGGGAATTTATTCAGGAGTGTATCACATGATATGACCACAAATATGGTGCATTCCTTCAATATATACCCTAGTGATCCTCCATGCCAATTTTCACACAGATCATCAACAGTGACTCGTGACGCCACATTAGGACTAAATTACAGGGTTAACAATCAATATTTCGAGAATTTATTCAGGAGTGTATCACTTAATATGACCTCAAATGTGGTGTATACCTTTATTATATGCCCTAATGATCCTTTCTGCCAATTTTCACATAATTCATAAACATTGACTTTGGACGCTATATTAAGACAGAATTGCAGGGCTAAAAATCGGCATTTTGGGCACTTATTCACGAGTTTATCACATCATATGAGCTCAAATGTGGTTCATAACTTCATTACTATATGCCCTAATGATCATCTTTGTCAATTTTCACTCAATTCATCAACAATGACTCGGGACCCCGTATTCGGACTAAATTACAAGGTTAATATTCGACTTTTCGATGCCTTATGCAGAGGATCACATCATATGACCTCAAGTGTGATGCATTTTAACACCCCCATTTATCCAAGAGCCTTAACTAGGCATTCCTAAATAAAAGAGACTGTTACCATCTAAGTTGTCTGAGGCAATGAATACAAAGATAGACGAAACCAAAGTACTTTAAGTAAATTAAATGAATAAAAGTCTATTACAACTTAGCCAAACTGAATAACTGAAATAGTAATTAGATACAACTCGCAGCGGAATAAATAAAGTATTTAAAAGAAACAATAAATGTCCGAAACAATTTGTTCTAGACTTCTAAGTGATTTCGTCCAAGTCCTCACGCAACTCCATGCTCCCAAGTCAGCTAACTCGGGTACCTGCTATTTAATCTGCTTCCAATTAACTGGAAATATTAATTGGTTTACCACGGGACGCCATTAATTAAAGGAATCATCATTTTATTTTGACACAATAAACACACGTAAACCAAATGGTCGTGTAAGATAAATAAACAAAAGTTATAAGATAGAGACAATAGATATGTATGATATGAAATGCAAATGTTAATGCTAATGCAGCTGAGCTCATCACCCGAAACACCCGTTCATCCCGCCAATCCCTGGCCCGGGGAATCAAACTATCTCAACTCAACGCTGAGAAATCACACAATATCCACTAGAGACAAGTTTGCAGAACCAGCCCGGAGCCTTCCAATATTTTTACAAAAACAATAACGATCCGTGCAAATACAAACGCAAAGTGTATAATCCAACACTAAATAACAACAATATATAATTCATCCAACACTTTATTCTCATGAATGATATAAACACAATAAGACGATTTAGTTGAGTAGATATCCTACCTCGCAAGCAAATACTCCGATAATGCAATCCACGTAACCAACTAAAAGTACTCTTCAACGAAACCATCACCTAACATAAATAATAATCGTAATTACTAATTATTCTAATTACACAAATCAATTGAATTAATTATAGTTTAATTATATTAATTATATCATTACGTAAACTAATAATTTAAAACCCGTCTTAAAACAATTCAAGCCCACTAATTAAACGGTTTGAACTATGATATGTGATTATTTTGTAACATTTTACCACTTCTTTAATGCCTTATCACATGTCATTTCCGCTCTTTGGAGCGATTTTTGGTACAAATTGTTTCCCTTTAGTTCATTTGGCTTTTAATAATGCTTTGTAGGTGAAACAAGGCAAAATGAGATGGAATTTGTGCATTTTGGAGCCATTTGGATGGAGCAAGGACTTGGGTGCGGAATCCTAGCTTAGGAGCGGTCTCGGCTCACTTGAAGACCCTTTGGATGAGCTCTCAAGACTTCTTGACCCTTAAGGAGAAGGTATGATGCAAGTAGAGTCGTACCTATAGCCATCCCTATAGGACAATGGCCGGTATGGAAGAAGGGAAGCAAGAGGCAAGTGCTGGATTCCGTCTCTAAACTCATTCCATCGGGACAACCACCCGTACCAGTCGGGACAGATTTCGTCCCACCGGGACGGTTCACTTCGCCTATTTTTCTTCCGGTTCACCTCTATTTGTTTTGCAAACACTATATATACCCCCACATTGTAATGTTTGAGACACACAAAAGCCCTAGATCTAGTTTTTCATTTCTAAGTTTTGAACTTTGTTCATCTTTCCTTAATCCTTTCATAATCAACCTTTAATTTCTTTAAAATTAGCCTAGTTTTAGATCTAGTTTTGGGTTGTAAGAAGATTGAAGTGATTCTCTTTTCCAATCAATCCAAGTTTCATACTTTTACAATCTAGTTGGTATAATTTCCTTCTCTTGTTCATTTGTTTACATTTGTCTTTCATTTTAGTTTTGAATATTAGTTTAATTGTTGGAAATTACCTTGTTTGTTGCTAGAATAGAGTAATTCTCTCTCTTGTTTATTTGTTCATGCTTGTGAGTTGAGTTCTTTTAGTAGAATTTGAATCCTTAGTTTACTTGTTATCAAAGTCTCTTCCTTTTTCTATTAATCCATCTTAATACCTGTTTAATTAGTTTATTATCATAATCTTAGTCACCAATTGCACGATTAGTTATAGAAATCAATCTAATAGCATATTAATTGCCAAAGTGTCAACCATTATCATTTTCGTTTTCTTAAATAACATGATTGGTGAGTAGTCCTTTAACTAGGACTCGTTTGGCCCCAATATGAGTGGTTTGTTTGATTGATTCCATAAAATTAGTTGTTGGGGACGATTAGTAAGGGTAGGCTAGAGGATTAATTTGATGAATTGGTCAATTTTAATGTTGGTTTGTGACGATTGTCCACCAAAGAAAGTTGGTGAGGTCGGGAATCGGGTACCCGAAACTTGGACCTATAGCTAACCTAGGTTGAGACCGAAAGGGAGAACCAAGGGAGAACGCCTCTAGCCTTAAGTTTGAAAGCGATTTCCGAAAGAAGAAGTGGGATGACTTAGAAGTTAGAACATGATGAGGGGCTTAATGACCTTAATTGGAGTTAGAGTGTCTTGGGAAAGTGCACGTTCTTAGGGGATTCGAGTTTCAAGTTAAGGGTTCCAACTCCGAACCCGAGAGAGGGAAAGTTGGGAGGTCTAGTGTCATATTATGAGCCCAAGAGGGAGTTAGTAGGCAAATTAGAGTCATCTCCCCTTTACGTATCACCCCAATAACTAGCCAAAGGAATCATGACGGTAAATTACGATTTGTTGGAGGGAAATCGAGTCCTAGGCCTTTTATCCCATTGAATTACAACTTTTAATTTCACTTGCTCAATTTCCATAATTAGTTTAATTGCATTTTAATTCATTTATTTTAGTTGACTAGTTTAAAATTCAACTCAATTATTGCCGACTTAGCTAAACTCATGAGCTAGAATTGATCATTATTGCAATTTCGTTCCTCGTGAATTCGACCCTTAAGTCCTACTTCGATACCGTGCGCTTACGGTTTCTAAAATTTACATCAAACTAATAATTTAATAATACTCGCACCCGTCCCACGACCCGCGACGCATGACACTATTGAAACCCATCCCCGCCCCACTACCCATAAAACCAAATTTATTTTTATGAAACTAAAACACAATTTTGAAAATATAAAGCCAAATAAATAATATACCAATTAAAATTGAGTATTATTAAATTAGCGAATTTACCAAGTTACCCATTAACAAAAAATCACGGGTGTTACACTTAAATAGTGTAAATCCCGTGCATAAATGCATGGGTTTTTTTAGATCGGAATGTTAGAGAGCTTAACAAATAAATATGATAAAATTTAAAGCGAATATAAATATTTATCCACTATAGATAAAAGATATTAAGTTAAAGCGTACAAATATATATTTATTCGTAAGTTTATAACATTAGAAGTTAAAACTCTCTGTGAATATCTTTCATAAACGATGACAATAAAAATTATGTAAACCTTTTAGCGGAGAATATATGAATTTTCATATTTATAAAATTTGGATAAAATATATTATTACAAAACGACATATAAGAAATGTTATTAACTACGGAGTAGCTAGCGATTTGTTGTACTGCAAATCTGCAATCATATTTCATGGATAGACTAATACATCGATATAATAATAAGATTATATAAAATAGATGTAAGGCCAACCTGTACAAAATAATGACAATTAATAGAGTTTCAACTCCTTCCTAAAATAGTTGACGTGGAATATTTAGAGTAAGATTTATTCTTTTAGTTAAAGGGAAATTACGAGGATATCAATTAATACTATATATTAAATTTAGAAACCAAGGGACTTCAATGTAATTAAAGAAAGTTATACAAATTAATTATACTATATAGTTTTAAATCAATAGCATCGTGTGATGGACCCGATTAAGGGATCTCAATGCAAATATTATATAATTTGGGTTAAAATTAAATTATATAGAAGCTTGATAATTTTCCTAAACATGGTCAATTTCTTTAAACTAAAATAATTAATTAAGATGGTCAATTTCCTTAAAATAAAATAATTACTTAAGATGGTCAATTTCAAGGAGAGAAAGAAAGAAAATGCCTGGTAATTTTTCTAAATATTTATAGACGACTAGAAGATGGTCAATTTTCTTAAAATAAAGTAATTAATTAGTATAAACATGACTTATGGTATTAATTATTATCATCATAAAATTATATATTAAATTTAAAATCTATGCAATTTTATTAAAATTTATAGTTTATTAGATGTATAGAGATGTTAATTATTTAACATACAAAAATATAATAAGTAGGTTATAAATAATTAAAGTTAGATTCCATAATATATAATATTGCACAATTCTTTCGATTTGATTTAATGCATATATTTAATATATTTATATAAATATATAATCCTCTTAAAATTGCATGCCTAAGTAGTAAAAGTAATTTCGTCAGTGAAGAAAAGAATTGTAGTAACATTGGATATAGTTATCTGATAGTAATCACTCATTTGAATAGTAAAAGTAACAATACTATCAACGTGATTAGTGAGAGTGGTAGAAACAACGGGAGTAGTAAAATAATCAATATTAACGCGGCAATAGTGAAAGTAACAATAATTACGGCAGGAGTAGTGAAATTATCAATATTAATGCGGTAGTAGTGACAGTAACAATAATTACGGCGGGAGTAGTGAAAGTAAAAATAATGAATACGGACAAGTAGTGAAATGTTATTACTATTGTTTCATTAATAAGAGTAAAATATTAATAGCGGGAGTAGTGAATATATCTCAAAATTTATTTCATCGTAATTTTAGGATATGTTATAAAAAATATATTAATGATAAATTTATGGGTTATGCAACTTTAAGTAATTTTATTTAATGAAAAAAAAATAATGGTAAGTAGATGTAATTAAATAAATCTATACAAATCAATTATACTATATAGTTTTTAATCATAGCACTGTGTGATGGATCCGACCAAGGGACTTCAATGTAAATATTATATAGTTTTGATTGAAGTATAAATTTAGAGAACACTATAACATGGTGATTTTCTTTAAAATAACATGCCTCACTTATGATATTAATAAGTATAAAGATGTTAATTATTTAACATACACGAATATAATATGATATAAGTATTTTATATTTAGGAAACTATTAAAAGGTAAATAAATCAATCTATATTTCCAAAAAATATAATATTCCATAATTCATTAGATTTGTAATTTAATTAGTAAATAATAATGATTCCTCTTAAATAATATTCTAATCTAATATTTCGGATTTATTTAAACATATAACTCTAATACAACTGGATAATCAACTACTACGGTAAGATAGTAACCACCGATGTGAGTACTAAAAGTAACAATAATATCAACCGGAGTAGTGAAAGTCATACTAGCAGCAATATGAGTAGTGAAATTAACAATAATAAATGCGGGAGTAGTGAAAGAAAAAATTATGAAGGCGGGAGAAATGAAAGTAATAGTATTATAGTAGTCACAAAACATGTAATGAAAGTAACAGTAGGAACAACGGGGGGAGTATGAAAAATTAACTAACAATTTGATTTTAAGAAAATATTAATTTATTTAAATATATGAGTTTGACAAAACTAACGGGTTAACCGTAAAAATAGCAGGAGTAGTTAAACTAACAACATTAACCGAAGAAGTAGTGAACATAATAGTATTAACAAGGGATGTAGTGAAAGAAATAATATTAAGAGCGAGAGTGGTAAACGTGTCATATAATTTGTTGATTAATTTTACATCTCATCATAATTTCATAATATAAATTGTAAATGTATTTGTTAACCAAATTTAGCGTAACATATTTCATAGAAAATAAAATTTAAATGATAACTAGAGGTAGCCCGGGCGAAGCCGGACACCAATACTATTAATTTAAATTTTGAAATCGAATGATAACAAAAACAAATAGCCCATGATCCAACTCAGAAACGCACACAAGTATCATGTTTCATAGAGGTAGATGCAGAATTTGTATGAACTTGGCCCATACGACAGCATATCACAGTTGGGTTATTGAGTGGGCCAAGCTAGACTCTGACGACATGCAGCCCATAATTTGTTCACAAGACGCATAATCTATACTTTGGGCTACCACCCCAGTAGCTTCCAAATTTTCATGGTTCGGGATACCTGCCTGCTAAAGATCGTCGACAATTTACTAATTACCGTCGACTATTTTAATGAACTTCCAAAACTACCCCTCCCTCACACTCCCCTTTATATTTTTCATATTCTTCAAAAATTAACCTTTCACACTTCAAAATTTATAAAAAAAAACCCCGACTCACATAACAACAAAAAACCGTTTCAACCACATCATTTCCGTCATCAAATTCAAACATTCAACAAGGTATGTGATTGTTATTAATTTTTTTTTTGAGTATTTTCTTAGTTTGTAAATTTGTGACGAAATTAGGATAGATGCCTTTATTGTAGACGGAATTAGGACAGATGCCTTGATTTGAATCGGATTTAGTCGTGTTTTGCAAAAAAAAATACAATCGAGAAATTAAAAATAAATCGAAAAAAAAAACATACCTGGGCTGGGACGAAGAACAATTTCGTCCAGATCCAGGCCCAGACGAAAATGTTCTTCGTCCAGTGTGGGTCTTGGACGAAAAACATTTTCGTCTAGGCCTGGACCTGGACGAAAATGTTCTTCGTCCAAGCCCATTTTGTGTTTTTTTTTCTTTTTTTTTGAATTTCTCGATTGTTTTTTTTTAAACTTATTTTTCCGTCTTGTTTTGTTATCGTTAAAAAAAAAATTATTAATAACAAACCCCGTTCGTGCCTAATTCGTTGTAAATTTATTTATTTTATGTTTTAAATTTTTTAAAATTTATTTTTCCGTCTTGTTTTGTTTTCGTAAAAAAATAATTAATAATTACTAATAAACTCCGTTCGGGGATAGTTCGTTTTATTTTAATTTTTTAATTTATTGAAACTTATTTTAATTAGCGATTATCGATCCACGCACCCAAAACTAATTCAAGACGGAAATTAATAATTTTTTTTTTAAAAAAAAAATTGTTGAAAAAGGGCCTGGATGAAGAAATTTTTCGTCCAGACCAAGGTTCGGATAAAGAAATTTTTCGTCCAGACCATGGTCCAGACAAAAATATTTTTCGTCCAAACCCAGGTCCAGACGGAAAATATTTTCGTCCAGACGAAAAATATTTTCGGCTGGAATTTTTTTTTTTTTAAAAAAAAAAAGATTTTCTTTTTTTTTTTTGAAAAAAAAAATCATTTTCTGACTTAGATTAATTTTTGGTGCGGTAATCGATAATCGCTAAGTTCTCGTTCATGTTGTTAATTACAAATCCCGCTTTTTTTTTTGAAAAACCGTCTTTTTTTTTGTTTGAAAGATTTTAGTGAGACGTTAGTGAGACGGAAATTGACTTGCGTTTTAGTGAGACGGAAATTGCATTTTAGTGAGACGGAAATTGAGTTATGTTATGGAGGGCAAACTTGGAAATTTACATTAAATGTCGACGATAGTTAGTAAATTGTCGACGATATATAGCAGGACCCTTGGGATAAACATGGCAGTCCAACTCGACGAGATGAAATACGTATTTTAATGAAAATAGTTTTTTTTTTTTTTTTTTTTTTTTTTTTTTTTTTTTTATCACAAAGCTAATTAGTTCAATTTATAGAAAATACTATTTTAAAATACATTTTGCCAGAAAATGTTTTTATGAATCATGACATTTATTCTTTTAATTTATAAGAGATGATACTTCAAAATACCTTTAAACTGGGAGTTACTATAAATACATGACCATATGGGAATTAAATAGTTTTCATTAAGAACTACCCTCATCATATATTCTAATTTTTATGGGGACCTCTTTTATTAAGAACCCTAAAACTTCATTATTTTTGCTATTGTCGATGTATAATGTGTTATAATCCTATGTCACCCACCGTCTCCCTTCTGCACGACTTTACCGTTGGTATTTTGGTAATTACATATCCCCTACTACTAAGAGAATAAAAATTCTCTTAGTTTTCTCTCCAAAAGGCATATAACTAAATAAGGTAATAAGTAAAAAAAAAATTCATTACATTATTATCTTTTCAATTAATATATTTTTATAATTAAACTCTAATCTTTTTAATTAAAATTCATAGTTATGATTTTTTCATTAAAATCCATAATTTATTATGCAATCATTTCCATTTCTGTAGATATTATTCTTCATCAGTTTCACTCTAAAATTACGCAAACCTGCTTTTTATGCAATCTTTAACATAATTATTGACATCACTTACACCCTAAAATTACGTAAATCTGTTTCTTATATTATCATCATCAGTTACACTCTAAATATGGTGTATATTTTAAAGGACGTAACCATTTTATGTATTTTTTTAATTAAAAATAAAAAAATATTAGTCTAATTATTCGTAAATCGTCTTTTTAAGTGCGTGCTATACTGTTTTTACATGTTTTTGTTATAAGATTTATACGCGTTTTAATTAGATTTTACATTTTTACACCACTTAATTGTAATTTAATGTCATAAATTAGTTTCATGCAATGATATAACATTATAGAGTTATATTTTACAGTAAAGTAAAAATGGTTTAAGACAAAAATAACTTAACTTAAAGTGTCTTTTGATGGTAATAAACTTTCCTTTTCTACCTCTTACTAAGATTATACTCCCTCCTATCCACTCTTTTCTTCCCTATTTCCTAAAACGGATTATTCAGGTTTTCTTCCCCTTTCCTTTTTGAGAAAGTTTTTATTAATATTATACTCTTACCTCTTTTCACTCATCAAACCCCACTATATACTTTATTAATATTTAATTCTAATTATTCCTACCTCTCTCCAATAACCAAACCCTACCCATCTCCTTTATTAATATTTAATTATAATTATTCATACCTCTCTCCAATTACCAAACCTCACTCATATATTTATCAATATTATACTCCCCACCCTTAATCTCCGTGCCCACTTCAAAGGGGAAAAAAATGATGGATGGGAGGGAGTATTAGTTTATTATAACATTAAATGTATATTTAATTTATGCAATTAATTTAATGAGAATGTCTAAAACATACTGTGCTGTAGCACGGGGATCTACAATAGTTTGTAAACAAAGGTACAAAAAATATTTCCCTTGTGTTAAATCTTAAGTTTGATTTGTATTATCGCAAAGTTGGAAACAAAGAACAAAATGTAAGAAAAACATTATAACAAAGTCGTATTAAATCATGTGAGTTAAGAGACTACGTAAAGAGCCATGATCGGTTAGGGGAAACCTAGCTAGTAGCAAAGGCTAGTATTCGCTACCCCAAATTTTCGAAAATTGGTTAAAATTATCGATTTTTGTTATCCAAAATTCTTAAATTTGGATCTTAATATAAATATAAAATAATATAAGAAAAATTCGTTACCCCACATTTTTTTTCCTAGGTTCGCCACTAATTACGGTAATGGGCAAACAATGAAAACTTTGTAAATGAGAAAGAAATACGGTATCCACGGTTCCACCGACGTGCGGGGGATGAGAAACGCATGTAGTTCCGCAAGCTCACGTGATACATAGGCATTACTACGGATTGACGCCACGTGGGATTGACCACCGTCAGATGTAACAATCTGACATCAGCTTAAACACTCACATGTATAGGAGACTCTCTACTGACATTATTCTCACCGTATCACGTGCCCTTTACTTATTGCACTTCTTAAACCATCCCTTACCCTATCCATGCTTTCTTCCGGAGATCGTAAAAGGTACCCAATCCACTAGCTCGACTCTTCTACTTTTTTTTTACAAGCAGCGATGAATAACTTACATTATTTTGAAAACTCGACTCTTCTACTTGACATAATATGAAAACTAATATAGATCTCGTATTTAGAGATGACAAACATTGACAGGACACGAAAATACGACACAAATCCTATACGAAATTAATGACTTTGGGTTGAAGCTAAATGACCCATTTATGTAAGTGGGTTGTAAAAATAATATCTTTGATATTATTCTGATATTGTAAATTATACATTGTATATAATCTTTTGTATTTAGATAATGTATATATTTGGTTAGGAACTAAGTTAGGATGGTCAAAGATTACGATCATATGCTTGTAGTATATAAGTAACATATGATTGCTCTTGCTCAATAAGAAAGATATTCCAATAATTTTATTCATCGTCTAGAATTTCACACGGTATCGTGAGCAAGGTTCGATTCATTTTTTTTTTTCCAAAACGAAAATTCATAAATCTGCTGATTTCATCATGGTTGGTGATGACGGCAAACTCAAAGGAAAGATGGGTAGTCCAAAGACTATTCTCATGACATCACCCCTTTACCTTCATCCTTCCAATAATCCAAATTTGAATGTTACACAAATCATCTTTAACGGCAACTGTAACACCCCGCACTTTCTTAATATTTTTAAATAAACTTTTAAGTAATTTTTATTAAATAATTATTATTTAAAACCTATTTTCATAAAATATCGTAACGATAATAATAGTGTAGATTTTAATAACATTATTCTCCGTCTCGAGTTATAGTAGACTTGGGACGAAAATTCTAGTGGATACCGACTCATTTTGAGTTATTGGGCTTAACTTGACTCATGGGCCTTTTTCCCCTCTTTTCTCTACACAAAACCTCAACTAAACCCTCACAACTTCATCTCCCTCACTTGTAATTTCTGAAATTTCCCAACAACCACCCCACCATTGTTGAACCTTCCCTTACTAACCCTAAAACCACCATATCTCACTCAATTCTTCACCAATCTCGTTCCTTTTCGCGCCATTCTCTTCCTTTTCTCATTTCCTTTCTTTCTAAGTAAGAAAGTTGTCATCTTTCTCTCTATTTCGAAATTATCATCTTTCAAGGATGTGAATTCTTGACTTAAAATCTTTATTTTTGTGTTTAGGGGAGAACTTGGACAACCCGGAGGAGGATAGCTACATCATTGACGAGTCTTTAGAAGATTGAAGTGCAAAAAGGTAACGGTGATGGGTTACTCGACTTTTATGTTAGAATTGTGTGGTTTTATGTAGTTATAATCTCATATGAATGTTAAAAGTTGTATCTTTCATGATTGGTGCTAATTTGGATGTTGAATATCATGCTTGTTTGCAATTCTCACATGTTTGGATGAAAATCTCATGCTACATCTCTTGAATCCGAAATTACCCATTCACATGCTCAAATATGTTGTTTTTCCGAGTTAGAATCATGCTAGGATACGTAAACAATTGATGGGAAACGATTTTTGTTGGTTTCAAATGGTTTGGAAGTGTTTTGCATTGAACCCGTATGTTTGTAGTCCCAGTAGGGTGGCCGATCGCGGTCTCTTGGCCATGGGGAGATCCTGTAAATTTTGAGCATATTTTAGAAAGGTCAGTAGTCCCAGGATGATCACGCAATGGCCTCTCTTGACCGGCCGGGAGTTTCTGTAAGTTTTGGACAAATTTTAGTATGTCTCGTAGTCCCAGTAGGGTGATGATGGCGCGGTCTCTTACCGACCACTGGGAGTACACCGAGGATTTTAGGTGATTTTGAGTTTTGGGCGTATTCCCAGTAGGGTGACCGTGAGCTGGGTGACCGGGTGGGAGTACACCAAGGTTTTATGTGTTTTGGAAATTTGGTCGTATTCAGTAGGGTGGGACCGGGCAAATGGGTGACCTACTGGGAGTGCACTTAAGGTTTTATGAGAGTTTTGAAATTTGGTCAGTAGTCCCAGTAGGTGATCGGGCCGGTCTCTTGACCATTGGGAGTGCACTTGTAAGTTTTATTAAATTTCGATTTTGGCTTGTTGTCCCAGCCCGGTGGCCCGGCGGCAGACACCACCTTACTGGGAGCCCCTGTTTGCTCCATTTCACTTGTGACTTCTAATAATGATTGGTTTATGCATGTATCTTTTTCCCTATCGATAATTGGTTACCTTGAGACTTATTCATGTTATGATATTGCAAAATCATGGACATCCTCTTTTGACCCATGTGTGACGATTTACATTGCATGACGACTTGACAATACCTTATTAGCCTTTTCGGACCTTTGGATACGAGTGCGTACCATGTTTCCGGATTAGGATACCCTTCCGCCTTTCTTCGGACCTTTGGATACGAGTGCGTGCCATGTTTCCGATTAGAGGTTACTCGACCTTTGGATACGAGTGCGTGCCATGTTTCGAGTCTTGGATACGATTTGGTATCGTTTGTCGAATCGGGTGTCGTCCATCCCGAGAGTCCGGATCCAGGTTTAGACTAGGACCGTATTATGATCGTCGTCCTACCAAGAGGTTGGAGTCTAGGTTGTCCGTCTTGTCCGTCTGTTCTTTGTATTTGTCTTACATTTGAGTCGAGTTGGTGTGTGACAGTTGGACCTAATAATTCTTCTCTCGTTTGTGCTTTACCATTCCTATTTTCTTGTGCCCACTAATCATGATGTTCTTATTACCGTAAGTATTTATTCTCATGCTTGTTTATTTAATTAAATTCCTAATTACTTGTATTTTGACATTTTGTGGGGAGAACCCCGAGTTACTCCCCACTGACCGTGGCTTTCATATTTATTATGAATGACAGGTTTGTGATGAAGCTTAAGTGGGGAAGACCGTGTGAGCTAGCGAGTTCTTACCTCGGACCTTATTTAGTTATCATTTAATAGACTCACCTACTTTTGAACTATGTTAATTCGTGGGATATCTTTTCCCCAATAAATAGACTTGTGTTGTAAACTTAAACTTAACTATCTAGACTTGTTTATCGTATTGGTGATACCTCGCGTTGGACTTCAAAGAGAGAAGTCTTAAAAGTTTTAAAAATCTCGTGTTTCCGCCACGATTTACTAGTCACATTTAGTTACCTCAACGAGGGGTGTCACAGTTGGTATCAGAGCATGAATTGCTCCCGACGCACACACGTGTACCCCAACTTAAATTTCTCACTTGACCTTGAATAATGAATGAGAGATGGGTAGAATTAAGGACCTAAGTTGGTAGCCTTTTTGTGTATGTTTTGTGTTAGGATCTAACTTGTTTGCTCTTGTGCAAGATGGTACGATCAACCAATGTGGAAAATGCTATCATGCAAGCCCTCACTCAAGTACTTGCTAATCAACAAAATGCTCAACCCGCTCCCCCTGCACCCGAAGCTAACCGTCAAGGAAGTTATGCTTGGATTGCAAGTCAACTAGCAAGGAACAAGGCTAAGACCTATGGTGGTGAAGTGGATCCCGTTGCTCTCTCGGAATGGTTTCGTGATATGGAGAAGAACTTCTCTCTCTTTGATGCCCGAGAGGAGGACAAGGTGAGATTAGCATATCACTTTCTTGTGAAGGAAGCCGATAGGTGGTGGACTTTGACCGGTCCTACCGCTACTCAAGACCCCAACTTTGATTGGAGCCGCTTCAAGTCACTTGTGGAGACTCGCTTCTACCCTAAGGAGCTCAAGCAACAAAGATTGAAGGAATTCATGGAATTCAAGCAAGGGAAGCTATCAATTCAAGCCTACACCGACAAGTTTAATGAACTTGCTCATTATGCCTCCAAGTTCGTGAAAGATGAAGAGGATCGTGTCTACTTCTACAAGAACAAGTTGAATCCTAAGGTGGAAAGCATGGTGAGAAGAAGCTCAACTACCTTTGTGGAAGTTTATGATGATGCCATTTGGGCCGAAAGCTCTTTGAAGGCCATTGAAGAAGATTCCAAAATCCACTCCTCTTCTCATTCTTATCGTTCTAACTTTCATGGCAAGAGACCATTTGTGCCTTCTACTCCAAACTATGCCAACAAGAGGAGGTTTGTACCAAGGATACAAGACCATGGAGGACAAGAACCAAGGGTACAAGAACCAAGAGATCAAGAACCAAGAGGACAAGTTCACACCTCAACTAATAGGCTTGGGAAAGATCGTAAGTGCTACCATTGTAGACAAGCCCCACACCCCGGAGTTGGATGCTATGGCAAGCCCTTGACTTGCTTTCATTGTAAGAAGCCCGGACACCGTATAGCCGATTGCCCCGAGAAGAAGGATGCTCCTACTCCAAATGCTAAGCCAAGAGGAACTATCTTTGTCATGAGTCGAGCCGAAGCCGCCGCTCATCCCGATATCATTACGGGTATGTTCTCAATTTTTGATCAACCTTGCCTCATTTTATTTGATACCGGCGCATCTTTATCTTTTATATCTTCCAAGTTCTCCGAAAAGCTAGCCGTTGAACCTATTCCTAGTGAGGAAACTTCTATATCCTTACCTTCCGGAGAGATGTTCTCTTGTTCCCTCACTTTCTCCGACATTCCTATCTCTATTTCGGGAACCTTGTTCCCCGCTAACCTACTTCGTTTTCCCCTTGAGGAATTCGATGTAATTTTGGGTATGGATTGGTTGTCAAAGTATGATGCAAGATTCGAGTGTAGAGACCAAAAGATTCGCCTCAAGAGTCCGTTAGGCACTCGTGTGTCCTATAGAGGAGTCCGCTCCCAAGAAGGTGTGAAATTGATTTCTGCTTTGAAGTTGATGAGTATGAGGAGGAAAGGTTACCCAATCTTTCTTTGTGTGGTGACTTCGACCTCCCCTCCCTTACCAAAGATCGAAGAAGTGCCCGTGGTTTGTGAGTTTGCCGATGTCTTTCCCGAAGAATTGCCCGGGATTCCTCCCGAGCGTGATGTTGAGTTTTCTATCGACCTTGTACCCGGAACCGGTCCGATTGCTAAAGCCCCGTACCGTATGGCGCCAACCGAGTTGAAGGAGTTGAGAAAGCAACTTGATGAGATGATTGAGAAAGGATTCATTAGACCTAGTGCCTCGCCTTGGGGTGCTCCTGTTCTCTTTGTGAAGAAGAAAGATGGATCCATGAGACTTTGCATTGACTACCGTGAGCTTAACCGTGTTACCATCAAGAACAAGTATCCTCTACCAAGAATTGAAGATTTGTTTGATCAACTCAAAGGTGCTTCTACTTTCTCCAAGATTGATTTGAGATCCGGTTATCACCAAATCCCCGTTCGTGAGTCCGATATCCCTAAGACCGCCTTTAGCACGAGATATGGACATTTCGAGTTTAAGGTGATGCCCTTTGGTTTAACCAATGCCCCTTCTATCTTCATGGACCAAATGAACCGGACCTTTAGTGAGTTCTTAGACAAGTGTGTTGTGGTTTTCATCGACGATATCCTCATCTTTTCCAAGTCCGAAGATGAGCATGCCGATCACCTCCGTATCATTTTGGGAATCCTCCGTCGTCAAAAGTGGTTTGCCAAATTCTCCAAGTGTGAATTTTGGTTGTCTAAGGTGTCTTTTCTAGGCCATGTGATATCTAAGGATGGTGTCATGGTAGATCCTTCGAAGATTGAAGCCGTGATTGAGTGGCAGAGTCCAACCGATGTTGGTGAGATCCGTAGTTTCTTGGGTTTGGCGGGTTACTACCGTCGCTTTGTGAAAGATTTTTCCAAGCTTGCTAGACCGATGACTCAACTTTTGAAGAAGGAGACCAAGTTTGTGTGGACCGAAGCTTGTGAAAGTGCATTCCAAGAGTTGAAGAAGAGGTTGACTACCGCCCCCGTGTTGACCTTGCCCGAGGATGGAGTCGACTTTGATGTGTTTTGTGATGCTTCTAAGATGGGTTTAGGTTGTGTTCTTATGCAAAATAGAAGAGTTGTTGCCTATGCTTCGCGACAATTGAGAGTTCATGAGGTGAACTATCCCACTCATGATTTGGAGTTAGCCGCCATTGTTCATGCTTTGAAGATGTGGAGACACTACCTCATTGGAGTCCATTGCCGTATCTACTCCGACCATAAGAGTTTGAGGTACATCTTCACCCAAAAGGATTTGAATATGAGACAACGACGATGGTTGGAATTGGTGAATGATTACGACATGGAGTTGTTGTATCATGAAGGAAAGGCAAATGTGGTTGCCGATGCCCTTAGTAGGAAGTCTACTCATTCCTTGAGTGTCATTCGTGTGCTCCCCGACGACCTTTGTGCCGAGTTTCGTAAGTTAGGTTTGCAACTTGTAGAGAGTGGTTTTGATTATCTTGGTGCTATGGTTGCCGAGCCCGTTCTTCACCGTGAGATTCTTGATAGCCTTGTGGACGATGCTACCTTTAAAAGTTTTCAAGCCAAACTTCTTGAAGGGAAAGCAAAGGATTGTGAGATTGATGCTAGAGGTTACCTTCGTTACCGAGGACGCATGTTTGTGCCCGATGCCGTTGACTTGAGGAAGAGAGTTCTAGATGAAGCTCATCTATCCCCTTATTCGATTCATCCCGGAGGAGACAAGATGTATAAAGATTTGAAGCTTCAGTTTTGGTGGCCTAACATGAAGAATGACATTGTGTCATATGTTGGAAGATGTCTTACTTGTCAACAAGTGAAGATTGAGCATAAGAGACCCGGTGGTTTGCTACAACCATTGGATGTTCCTTTATGGAAGTGGGAGTCCATTTCCATGGATTTTGTGATGGCTTTGCCTAAGACCGTTGGTGGAAAGGATGCCGTATGGGTTGTTGTGGATAGGTTGACCAAGTGTGCTAGGTTCATTCCTATCAAAGAGACTTGGAGTTTAGACCGTCTTGCTAGTGCTTATGTTGAAGAGATCGTTCGTTACCATGGTGTTCCTAAGGAGATCGTTTCGGATCGTGACCCAAGGTTTTGTTCAAGATTTTGGAAAGCTTTGCAAGATGCTATGGGTAGTAAGTTGTTGATGAGTACCGCTTTTCATGCCGCTACCGATGGACAATCCGAGAGGACAATTCAAACTCTAGAAGACTTGTTGCGTGCTTGTGCCCTTGATTTTCATTCTAGTTGGGAGAAGAGCTTACCTTTGGTGGAATTTTCTTACAACAATAGTTATCATGCTTCTATCAAGATGGCCCCTTATGAAGCCCTTTATGGAAGGAAATGCCGTAGTCCAATTTGTTGGGACCAAGCAAGTGATGTTCGTGATCTAGGACCCGACAAGTTAGCCGAGACAATTGATCAAGTGAAGCTCATCCGTGAAAGAATGAAAGCCGCCCAAGATCGTCAAAAGTCCTATGCCGATGTTCGCCGTCGACCCTTGGAGTTTGAAGTTGGAGATAAGGTGTTCTTGAAAGTGTCCCCGATGAAAGGAGTAAAGAGATTTGGAGTTAAAGGGAAGTTGAGTCCGAAGTACATTGGACCTTATGAGGTGATAAAAGGATTGGTGCCGTGGCTTATAGATTGGATTTGCCCCCGAGTTTGGGTAAAGTTCATGATGTCTTTCATGTTTCTCAACTTAGGAAGTACATTAGCGACCCTAGTCATGTGTTGCAAAATGAGATTCCCGAGCTTGAGCCTAGTCTTGCTTTCGAGGAGAGACCGATTCGTATTTTGGATAAGAAGGAGAAGAAGCTAAGGAGCAAAGTGGTGCCCTTGGTGAAGGTTTTGTGGAAGTGTGGTGATGTAGAAGAAGAGACTTGGGAGCCGGAAGCTTCCATGCGTGCCAAGTACCCTAGTTTGTTTTCTTAAGGTAATACCTTTTCGTTTCAAGTTTCGAGGGCGAAACTTTTTAAAAGGTGGGATGATTGTAACACCCCGCACTTTCTTAATATTTTTAAATAAACTTTTAAGTAATTTTTATTAAATAATTATTATTTAAAACCTATTTTCATAAAATATCGTAACGGTAATAATAGTGTAGATTTTAATAACATTATTCTCCGTCTCGAGTTATAGTAGACTTGGGACGAAAATTCTAGTGGATACCGACTCATTTTGAGTTATTGGGCTTAACTTGACTCATGGACCTTTTTCCCCTCTTTTCTCTACACAAAACCTCAACTAAACCCTCACAACTTCATCTCCCTCACTTGTAATTTCTGAAATTTCCCAACAACCAGCCCACCATTGTTGAACCTTCCTTTACTAACCCTAAAACCACCATATCTCACTCAATTCTTCACCAATCTCGTTCCTTTTCGCGCCATTCTCTTCCTTTTCTCATTTCCTTTCTTTCTAAGTAAGAAAGTTGTCATCTTTCTCTCTATTTCGAAATTATCATCTTTCAAGGATGTGAATTCTTGACTTAAAATCTTTATTTTTGTGTTTAGGGGAGAACTTGGACAACCCGGAGGAGGGTAGCTACATCATTGACGAGTCTTTAGAAGATTGAAGTGCAAAAAGGTAACGGTGATGGGTTACTCGACTTTTATGTTAGAATTGTGTGGTTTTATGTAGTTATAATCTCATATGAATGTTAAAAGTTGTATCTTTCATGATTGGTGCTAATTTGGATGTTGAATATCATGCTTGTTTGCAATTCTCACATGTTTGGATGAAAATCTCATGCTACATCTCTTGAATCCAAAATTACCCATTCACATGCTCAAATATGTTGTTTTTCCGAGTTAGAATCATGCTAGAATACGTAAACAATTGATGGGAAACGATTTTTGTTGGTTTCAAATGGTTTGGAAGTGTTTTGCATTGAACCCGTATGTTTGTAGTCCCAGTAGGGTGATCGGGCGGGGTCTTTGATCCATTTGGGAGATCCTGTAAATTTTGAGCATATTTTAGAAAGGTCAGTAGTCCCAGTAGGGTGATCCGTGGCCGGTCTCTGACCGGCTGGGAGTTTCTGTAAGTTTTGGACAAATTTTAGTATGTCAGAGTCCCAGTAGGGTGACCTACTGGGAGTACACCGAGGATTTTAGGTGATTTTGAGTTTTGGGCGTATTCCCACCGGTGACCGCAGCCGGGTGACCTACTGGGAGTACACCAAGGTTTTATGTGTTTTGGAAATTTGGTCAGTATTCCCAGTAGGGTGACCGCAAATGGGTGACCTACTGGGAGTGCACTGAAGGTTTTATGAGAGTTTTGAAATTTGGCTGTAGTCCCAGCCGGGTGACCGGCGGCCGGTCTACTGACCGGCTGGGAGTGCACTGTAAGTTTTATTAAATTTCTGATTTTGGCTTGTTGTCCCAGCCGGTGGCCCGGCGGCCATACACCACCCCTGGAGCCCCTGTTTGCTCCATTTCACTTGTGACTTCTAATAATGATTGGTTTATGCATGTATCTTTTTCCCTATCGATAATTGGTTACCTTGAGACTTATTCATGTTATGATATTGCAAAATCATGGACATCCCCTTTTGACCCATGTGTGACGATTTACATTGCATGACGACTTGACAATACCTTATTAGCCTTTTCGGACCTTTGGATACGAGTGCGTACCATGTTTCCGGATTAGGATACCCTTCCGCCTTTCTTCGGACCTTTGGATACGAGTGCGTGCCATGTTTCCGATTAGAGGTTACTCGACCTTTGGATACGAGTGCGTGCCATGTTTCGAGTCTTGGATACGATTTGGTATCGTTTGTCGAATCGGGTGTCGTCCATCCCGAGAGTCTGGATCCAGGTTTAGACTAGGACCGTATTATGATCGTCGTCCTACCAAGAGGTTGGAGTCTAGGTTGTCCGTCTTGTCCGTCTGTTCTTTGTATTTGTCTTACATTTGAGTCGAGTTGGTGTGTGACAGTTGGACCTAATAATTCTTCTCTCGTTTGTGCTTTACCATTCCTATTTTCTTGTGCCCACTAATCATGATGTTCTTATTACCGTAAGTATTTATTCTCATGCTTGTTTATTTAATTAAATTCCTAATTACTTGTATTTTGACATTTTGTGGCTGGGAGAACCCTGAGTTACTCCCCACTGACTGTGGCTTTCATATTTATTATGAATGACAGGTTTGTGATGAAGCTTAAGTGGGGAAGACCGTGTGAGCTAGCGAGTTCTTACCTCGGACCTTATTTAGTTATCATTTAATAGACTCACCTACTTTTGAACTATGTTAATTCGTGGGATATCTTTTCCCCAATAAATAGACTTGTGTTGTAAACTTAAACTTAACTATCTAGACTTGTTTATCGTATTGGTGATACCTCGCGTTGGACTTCAGTAGAAGTCTTAAAAGTTTTAAAAATCTCGTGTTTCCGCCACGATTTACTAGTCACATTTAGTTACCTCAACGAGGGGTGTCACAGCAACAACTACGATATGTGGGCAGATGCCGTTAAAAAAACGGACTTGATGCGAAAAACAAATTGGCTTTTATCGAAGGGAGGGTTAAAAAGCCGGAGAGTGATGAATAAAAAGATAGTATTGAGTTAGTAGCGTGGCGTCAATGCAATGCTATGTTAAGGGCGTGGCTTCAGAATGTGATCGATCCGAAGTTGCACGCGGGTATTACCTTTTCTCAACTCATCGAAGACATCTGGGAAGAGTTGCGTGACAGGTACTCGGCTGGGAATGCTCCAAGAGTTCATCAGTTAAAGAAAGAGTGAACTGAATGAGTGTAAACAAGGACGAGATTCCGTGGTTGAGTACTACACACGCCTGAAAACAATTTGGGACGAGTTATCAAATTACATCAAGGTTAAAAATTCTACATGCGGAGCAGCGTCGTTAATAGCGAAAGAGCGTGAGGAGAAAAAGGTCCACCAATTTTTAATGGGTTTAGATACAAAACTGTATGGCAACATACAATCTAACTTAATGATGAAGGACCCGATTACTACAGTAACTCGTGCCTATGCCTTGATTTTGAGGGAAGAACGACATACCTCTTCCAAGGAGCGTGAAGATGCAGCCATGACTACCAGGACTTACGGAGGTGGAACAGGTAGAGGTTCCACGGCCATGTCAGAATTTAACGAAGAAGACGCGCCACCCCAGTGCACTCACTGTAAGAAATTTTATCATACCGAAGACAATTTCTATGATAAGTGTGGGTATGAAGTAGTTAAGGCACATGAGAGGGGACGTGGGCGTCGAGGTAGCCGTTGGACAAGCAGTCGAGGAAGAGGCAGAGGTCGTGGACAAAACAACTACCAGACCAATGTTGTAGGAAGTACTTTAGGGACGAAGGAAGAAGAACCATCAAGGTAGAATCTACTTTTCACCAATGAAGAGATCGAAAGGCTACGAAGTTTGTTGACGGCAAGCCCTGATGGTAATGACAAATTGCAAGGTATGAAATTAGCCGTTAATGTTGAATGGTTGATAGACAGCGGAGCCTCTCATCATATGACGGAAAGATGCGAATATTTAGAAAATACTTGGATTGAAGACCCATCAATCGTAAGCTTGCCTGATGGGAGATCAGACGTGTTGAAAGATGTCTTATTCGTGCCCTCACTTACTTGTGATCTCATTTCCGTCCAACAATTGATATGTGAAAATAATTTTGTAATAACCTATCCCGACTATTCTGAAATGCAGGACCGGACTACGAGGAGGGAGATTGGACGGGGTGAGCATCGACAAGGGGTATATTATTATCAGTCAAACAAGCCCAAATTGGCAGCACAAGGCGTGTTTCCAAGGAGGGCCGGTTGTGGCACAAGAGGCTGGGGCATCCTTCCAAAAGTATTTTTAATCGTTTTTCTGATTTAGTTGCCTGCAATTTGAATTGGACTTCAGATGAGGTTTGTGATTCGTGTTGTAGGGCAAAACAATCTCGTACTCCTTTTAAGCTTAATAATAAAAGATGTGGAACTTTATTTGGATTAATTCATTGTGATATTTGGGGGGAAGTATCAGATTGCTAGTTTGACACGTGCACATTTTTTTTGACTATATTTGATGACCATAGTCGGGGACTGTGGATGTACCTCATGAAAGACAAAAGTTAAGCACGTGACTTGATGAAAGTGTTTTGTCAAATGGTCAAAACGTAATTCGAAACATGTGTTAAAATAATTCAGAGCGATAATGGTATAGAACTGTTATCTGGACCCATGCGGTATTATTGTCAAGAAAATGGTATTTTATTTCAAACTAGCAATGTTGATACACCACAACAAAATGGTCGGGTCGAGAGAAGACACCGTCGTATACTTGAAAAAGCACGGGCATTACTTTTTCAAGGGGGGGTTACCCATTCATTTTTGGGGAGAGTGCATATTTACAGCAGCATATTTAATTAATCGGACACATACACCTTTGCTAGACGGGAAGACAACATATGAAATTCTATATCGTATGAAACCCAAACTCGATAATTTGAAAATTTTAGGATCTTTATGCTATGTCCATAATAAAGACAAATCACGAGATAAATTTGGGGAACGGGGGAAGTGGTGTAAGTCTATTGGTTACCCTCATAGCAAAAAAAGGATGAAGGGTGTATGATTTAAAGGAAAAAACAAGTTTTTGTGTCACGGGATTTAATTTTTTCATGAGAATACTTATCCTTATTTGGTGTCGAACGGTGACTAGGTTTCACAACAAGGGGAGAAGAATGCATTGGGATATAATCGTGGGTCACAGAATGCCTTCGATTACAGTGCATACGACGGTATACCCCATGTTATGAGGGGAGTGATGAATCAGAAGAATTATCGACTGCGGGAAATAGCCTGATTTCATCAGGCTTATTTCATCAGGCTTATTTCAAGAGGTCAAATAATCGACCGCGGGCAATAGCCTGATTTCATCAGGCTTATTTCAAGTGGTTACTGTGTGGAGACTTGTTTGTCGTTGAAGGTCGAATAATCGACTGCGGGAAATAGCCGGATTTCATCGGGCTTATTTCAAGAGGTTGCTGTGTAGAGACTTGTTTGTCGTTGAAGGTCGAATAATCGACTGCGAGAAATAGCCGGATTTCATCTGGCTTATTTCAAGAGGTTGCTGTGTAGAGACTTATTTGTCGCTGAAGGTCGAATAATCGACTGCGGGAAATAGCCTGATTTCATCAGGCTTATTTCAAGAGGTTGCTGTGTGGAGACTTGTTTGTCGTTGAAGGTCGAATAATCGACTGCGGGAAATAGCCGGATTTCATCGGGTTTATTTCAAGAGGTTGTTGTGTAGAGACTTGTTTGTCGTTGAAGATCGAATAATCGACTGCGGGAAATAGCCGGATTTCATCGGGCTTATTTCAAGAGGTTGTTGTGTTAGTGGGCTCCGTGGGGAGGTCTCCGATATCCTGTCGGGGAATTTCGGTGTTTATATTGGATGTTTGCGGTGTTGGAAAGAGACAGGCTTTGTAGTTTGAGCCTGGCTCTCGCGGATGACGGCCTCTATTATCGTCATTCGTAATTTCAAATTTTGAAGAGAAGTAACGGTTTTTATTGTCGTTGTCCTGCGATTTTGTGACAAATAGCGAGTATGAATTTCACCATTTGTGATTTGGAAAATTTTGTTGTGATAGTAGCGAGTTTTATTTTCGCCATTTGCTGTTTTTATTCGAAGATAACGGTTTTTAATTCCGTCGTCTTGCGATTTTTTGATAAATAGCGAGT
The DNA here is from genome assembly GCF_048544455.1 of Silene latifolia. NCBI lineage: Eukaryota > Viridiplantae > Streptophyta > Magnoliopsida > Caryophyllales > Caryophyllaceae > Silene > Silene latifolia. The sequence goes on from NC_133536.1 coordinate 186,889,690, forward strand.
TTTGAACTTCGCCATTTGCTATTTTTTTGTTTGAAGAGAAGTGGCGGTTTTTTTCGCCGTCGTCCTGTGATTTGAAATTTGTGAGAAATAGTGAATTTGAATTTCACTATTTGGGTTTCGTTTGAAAATGATGGTTTTTAATTCCGTCGTTTGAATTTTGTGAAAATAACGAATTTGAATTTCGCTATTTTGTTTTATTGTGAAGAAAATGACGGTTTTTAATTCCGTCGTTTGAGAAAAGTAGCGAGTTTGTGTGGGAATGGGCCAAAGCCCAAAATTTCGCTGAAATTGCTGGGATCACCCCAAAGAGGCTTGAGGAGCAGCAGCTCCTCATTCCACTTCGTCTTCTTCACAAAACACACGATAAACATCAAAAATCGTCATTTTTGATCCCGTTTTTTTGCTTGTATTCGTGCCCTTGACATTATTTCATCTCAAGGTATGTAAATCCTCTTTATTCCATTTGAATTTGTTTGCCTTTTTGTTGATTGAATTAGGGCGAAACCCTAACCCTTTAAAAATCGATTTGGACATTTTTGGTTTGTCCATTTTCGAGTGTAATTAATGCTTGCATTAGGTTAGAAACCTGCTTAGGTGTATAAGGGTGTTTTTAGTTTGCATTTTGGTTCCCATTCCCGCTCCCTAGGCGCGAAAAACGCGAATGAGACAAGAAACTGTCTCATTTCGCAATGTTGTGCTTGTTTGGTTGAGTTGAGTTGTGTGCCCCACTAGGTTGCATTGTAGTCGGGGAAGACCGTCTTTGCTATGTTGAACCTTCGTTGGGTACTAGGGGAAAATTTTTGCATTTTGCCTTTATCAGACGATCGTATGCTGACGAAATAAGTATCTCTTTGGGCTCAAACTAAGCTATTTTGCTTTGAAATAGACCTTTATGGTAGCTTAGGTAATTTTGGGGCGTGATCCAGTCACGTTGCTTTGTTGTGGCCGTAATTTAAAATTTTTACCTGTTTTGTGCTCAATTTGGCGTAAAATTGCCCTTTTTGAGCTGTGTAAAATGCCAAGTTGTGTCGGGAATATTTGTTTCTTTTTGCAGATCTTGTGTGGGTCCAAGGGTGGTGGGTTGTTTTTGTAGTTGTTTTTTTTGTTGTTGCTTTGACTCGTCATTTGCTTGAAAAGAAGGGCGAGTTGTTTTTTTTTGTGAGTTTTTGTGTTGGATAGGATTGGGCGGGTTTGCCCCTACTGCCGTTTGTGTTTGCAGGTGATTTTGTTTTTGGGATTTTTCCCGTTTTGTACCGTCGTAATGCCGAAATTTCGGCTCACGTTGCTTTTGTTTTGATTTCAGGCGAGTGTTCTGGGCTACTAGGCCTGCTGGGTTCGTGGCTGAGGCCTTAGAGTATTTGTTCGGATCTGGGCCGGTCAGTGCCCTGGGGAGTGCGCCAGATGTAGTGGTGGAGGACGCTTTCGAGGAGGAGCCTCCTAGAGCCGAGGGAGACTTAGGGGCTCGGGAGGAGCCCGTTGTTGGGGCTGCTGGTGTTGGGGGACTCGGGCGGAGTCCGTGGCTGGCATCTCTTGGAGGAGGGTTTCTAGGAGGAGAGGTCCTCGGGTCTCCAGGCAGGAGCTTGAGAGGTTTGTGCGGGTTATTGAAAGGGGTCCTCGTCGTCCCGTGCAGTCTCGCGTGCGAAGAGTGGAGACAGAAGAGGACGACGCCTTTGTCCGCATTTGAGAGGCGAGGCGGGTTCAGGCACCGAGGGGATGAACCTGCGGGCGGTGCCTGCTTGGGCCGAGGGTTTTGACAGCAGCCAGTTGTTGTTGCAGCTTGACACTCACATCTCTTACCGTGCACATGAGGGCCTGATGAGTTTGCTGCTTTGCTTAGGTTTTGTTATTTTTGCTATGTCAGACCTGAGTAGGTGTTCTGACTTTGTTTGTGATGTGACTCTTTATTGCGCACATTTAGTCCCTTAATTGAACCTATTTTGCATACTATTACAATATTTCATGGCCACTTTGTTCGTCAAATGCTTTATATTTTGCTTTCCTAGTGCATTTTATATGTTTTATAGGAAAGAAGATAATGAGGCGGAATTCCCGTCTCCCGTGCGTATTTGAAAGGTTGTTGACAATCTTAGATGGACTAGTATGAAGAGGAGGCAAGAGCGACGACCGACGAAGTAGGAATAAAGAGTACACATAGATCATAGGCCCTAAAGCAAGACGGTGGAAAACTGCTGCAGGATCCGTGAGTCTTAAGCACAAGACGGGCGGATTGCCCTATCCAGATCCTAGCGGCCCGAGCATTAAGACGAGCGGATAATTGACTTTTGATCCGAGCGTCTCCTTAGCAAGATGAGCGGATCCCTTCACAGACCGGCCGTGCTCCAAGCTGATCCGAGCGGATCGTGGTAGAACTAGCAACGTGATATGCGCATCTCCTTCGGGACTTGCAATTCCCTATTCCAAAGCTTAGCATTGTTATTTACTAATCCACCCTTTCTTAACCTAATGATGTACTAATATATATAAACTCTATTTGTAATAATCAAGAGGGGGTTCGGATAGAAAATCCTCTTAGATTAGATTAGGAGTAGATTAGAATAAATTAATCTCAATCATTCCACATTAATCTTTCCTTAATTATTGTTCAAGTTTATTATTATTGGGTAATTGAAGATTATTGGGTTATTATTGGAGAATTGACAACTCTTCATCAATCAATCAAGTTCTCTTCTTTTATTCTTTGCTTTATTATTTGGATCATCTCAAGTAGGTATAATCTCTTTTACTCTTGTTTAATTATTGTTAATCACATCATTTATTCATCATGTTTTGCTTTGTTAGTATGATTGACAACCTTATTAACATGATAAATTTGATAATGAGTGAGTAGTCCTTTAGCTAAGATTAATGGGAAATTAAGGGAACCCAACATGAGGTTTGATCTATGCTTAAACTAATATGTGTCTATAATTAATTTGCTTGCTTGTTGTGATTTCAACTTATGCACATGTTATGTTTGATGAAATGCGAGCCTATGAATCCTTGCTTTTTTTACCCATCACCTATCTTTTCAATGAGACTTGTAAGCTTATACACCAACTCGAGTCTCATTAGACCATGCATATAGTTGAATAGGAAGGAATAAGTCGACTTGTAGGTGTTGTACAATCTAATCGATTCGGCTTCGGGACCCAAACCTCCTTAGGGATTGTAAGCTTATACACCAACTCGATCCCATCACGACAATAAGTGCTTGCTATGTAATTGAGAACGTGATTGTATGATCAACTCCCATGAATCCCCTATGATCCCACGACATCCTAGCATCCTTTATTATTTGTCTACACCTTTACTTGCTTGTTTTACTTTGTTGCTTTCATTAGTTTAGAACACAACTACAAACCAAAATCAATTATGACACTAGCATAGATTGAGATAGATAGACTTAGAACCCAAAGCACACCGTCCCGTGGATCGACCTCGACTTAACCACTAACTAGTTGTTTGTTGAGAATATAAATGTGTTTGATGGTGGGAACAACGACTCCCTTCTACCATCAAAATGGCGCCGTTGCCGGAGACGGTGTTATGTGATTAAGTTCTTGTTTGTTTGTCTATTTTAATTTTGCTTTAGCCTTGAGGAACTTGTTCCTCAAGGATCGTTTTTACCGTTTTATTGTAGTTTCCATGATTGTAGTTGTATCTTTATCTTGGCTATGATGATGACCCAAGACTTGGTAAATGGAGTATGTGGTGGATCTTTTGAGTATGACTACAATGGGTATGTGGAGTTTGAGGAGCAAGTCAACACAAACCTACCTTACTACTCATACAATGAAAATCCTAACTACTACCCCAAATTTCCCCACCAAAATCACCACATCCATTATCCACAACAACTACCCCTCTAAATACCACAATACAACCACTTTCACACCCACCCACAACAAGAAGATGAGCATGAAATTGACATTCAAAGTATGATTCTACAAATGATGGGAGATCAACAAAACTTCTTCAAACAAGTGCTAGAGGAGAGCCAAAATAGAGACAATGTTCTTCAAAATATTGTTACCCATGGTGAGGAGTTGGCAAATCAAATTGCCCAAATGAAGGGAGCCCAAGTGGCTACTCCCCACCAATTCTTCAACATTGTCCATGAATGTGAATTTGAAGGAGTGACCTTTGATATGGAAGATGAGAAGTGGGAAGAGCCAATCCCCTTGAGCTCTGTTGAGTACAAAAGTGTTGTGTTTGATGAAGAAGACATGAGGTTGAGTAAACCAATTACTATTAGCCTTTGTAAGTATGAGGGTACGACTTTTGATGTGAATATGAGATGGTGGAGAAAGGATTATTGAAGAAAGATGAAGCCCCCATTTATGATTCTTATGAAGATAGCCATGATGAGGAAATTGTGAAAGAAGCCTATGTGTCTTGCAAGGACCTTTGGAATAGGGGAGAGCAATGGACTTGTGGAATCACCTTATTTGAGGAACCCATCCTTGAAAAATTCGAGATTTCATATCATGAAGAAAATGAACATCCCCCCTATCACCTATGAAGACCACTTCACACCCACCATGGAGCCTATGATTGTTGGAGATGATATGGTGGATCTTCTCCAAAAAGTCAAATCATCAGATAAAGGATACTTGGTGGAAAAGCCCAAGAACAAACTTGCAAATGAATTTACTTGTGGAAATTTGGTACCCACGATTTCAACTCCTAAAGTGTCCGGACATCAAAGTTATGAGAATTCTCCTTCTACCTTGGAAGGATTGAATAATCAAAGAGCTATCATCATCACCGAAACTAGAAGAGAAGTTGGTAAGAGGAAGTCTCCAGACAAAAATAAGCAATACTTCATTCCTTATGTTGACAAGAATCATGGGCATGTCGGTTTGAAGCATTGCAAAGACTCAAGTGCCAAGGGCAAGGTGAAAAAGAGAATGAATGACAAGTTCCCTTGGCCAAGCTTTATTTTGAATTGGAGCAAACCATACTTATGCTTATTCGGAGCTTGTTCACAAGCCTTTGATCTTCTTCTAAGAGCCTTGAGCTCTATGGACAAAGAATTTCGACATTTCAAATCAGTTTGGTGGAGTCCTATCTCAAACCACCATTTTTAATATATTCCTTTCCCATAATCTTTACATTGTATAATATTGTATATACTTTTATTTTTCTTGCATTTTCCTACAGGAGAGTAGCGAGAGAGGGTTGCTTACCCATTTATTGAGCATATTTTCAGAAAAAGATAGGCAGGAATCACAAAAGGGTGCAAGGGAAAGAATTTGAATGAAAGGAATGAGGTATTGATGAAGGACGACACGAGACGCTCGTCCCGACAATAAGACACTCGTCCTGAGCCTTGCTTCAAGCAAAAATCAGCACTGTGTAAGAATCCGCCCGGATTGTGGAGGAGACGCTCATCTCAAAAGAATCCGCTCGGACCGGCCTTGAGATGCTCGTCCTGGGCAACGTCCTAAGAAACTTCTCGCACTGGACGAGAATCCGCACAGATTCTCCAGAATCCGCTCGTCCCAGCAGAGACGCTCGTCTCCCCAGCAATCTGCTCGTCTTTAACTGGATGTAATTTTACACAGCTCCCTGATTATGAATCCGTGCGTCTCCAGCATAAGACGCTCGGATTACAGCAGCAAGACGCTCGTCTCGTGCACGGGCCGCTCGGATCGGCACATTTTTTTGCTAAAACCTCAAAATATCCGCCCGAGCCTGGCCCTGGGCCGCTCGTCTCCCACCCTGTTTCCTTTATAAACACTCCCACCATCCCTCATATTCCTTATCTTATCTTCTAAAAATCTCACATCATCATCTCTCAAAAATCCCCATCACAAAAATCAACCAAAAACCCTAACTTTCTCAACCAAAAATGTTGAACCTAAGAGGCAAGGGCAAGAAATCCGCCGAGGCCGCACCTAAAAAGCGCAAGGTTACTTCTTCATCCACCCCAAGGGAGGCAAGGGGCCATCACAATATGGTGATACAAGGTGTTGAACAACTCGTATACTTCCCCGAGGTAATCTTCACTTGCAATGAACACCGCCAAAAATTCGTACATTTGCTAGGTAAGCATTACGAGCCCACTCAATTCATTGATACCGCTGTTTTAGAAGTTCTAGGCATAAGGTATCAAACTGAAATGTTCTTCGATGGTTTGGGTCTGAGGAAGTTATTCTATGCCCATGAGGATACCTACCTAAGTCTTACCCTCGAGTTTTTGTGTAGTCTCTGCATCGTCACTAATACTCGGAGAAATGTTTGTTTGGAGTTCCGACTTTGCAATCAAGACCATAGGTTAACCCTTGACCAATTTGCAAACATTTTTGGTCTTTAAGTGCCGAGGGAAAACACCGACAAGCCCTCCGACTTCACCGTTAACAACATTTGGAGAGCCATATCCGGGAGGAAACTCTTTGCCCTAAAAAATTGCTATACCTTTGCCATCCAACATCCGGTGATTCGGATCGCCGAGCGCTTTATAGCCGGAACCATCAATGGGAGGCTAGAACAAGATAGGTGCACCCTTCTTGACTTGACCTTCTTAGAGTCCTACTCAAATGTTCAAGGGACAAGGGCTTACAATTTCAACACGCCCCTTGAGATGCTTACAAGGCTCTTTGATTTTGCTCAAGGGAATTCTAACATTAAGTCCTTTGTGATGGGAGGCCTAATCACAATATTGGCTAATGACCTTTTCCCCGTGTTTAAACTTTATGGGGCTTATGTAAAGCTCGAAGGGAGCACTTTGATTGACGAGGATGCCATCTTCAACCACCACCGGTGGTGCTCCTACACTCAAACCGAAAGTGTGGAGTGGTTTAAAAAGGGATGCTCTTCAGTTGTCCTCATGGGGTAGAACGTACCACCTACCGAGCCACGGTTGAGTCGGTACTCACCTACACCGAGCTACCTCCTCCCCATTGAGATTCACCCCAACCTACCGCAAAGAGAAGAAGCACCTCGTCAACACCATCAACCTCGTGAGTTGCCGGTAAGAGGTAATGCACCACCATCCTATGTGCCCATTCCACCCTGCCCTGCACAACATGTACCTTTCGCTCCCCAAGATCCAAGAGCTCCAAACATGAATGATTTAGTGGAGCTCATGCAACGTGTCGATCTTGGAGTATACGATGGAAGGGTTGACAACTATTTGGCTCAATACCCCTCCTACTACAACATGGCTCAACAAGGGTATATCGACCCTAGAGGCCCTCACCCATCTTGGGCTCAACCACACCTTTTGTTCCCCAATCAAGAGAACTAAGACGGGAACTTTGGCGACCAGGGTGGAGGATTCTTTGGCCAAGGAGGAGGGTATGACCAAGGAGGTTCTAGCGGGCGTGGATACCATAATTATGATGATGATGACGAGTGAGATGGCAAGAGGTGTCTACCACACCACCTCTAATTGTAAGATATTCTTTCTTTCCCTATCTATCATGTATAGTTTGCATTGTATTATATATCACATATCTCATATAGTTAGTTTCATATAGACTAGAATTCATACATAGTCACTAATGACCAAACCTATTCCTTTCTACACTAGAAATAGTGCTTAAATCGGTTTGGGGAGGTTTGATCATAGGTGACCATAGTTTAATAGAAAACATGCATTATCTAGTGTAGTGTAGATTGCATTCATTTGTTATATATGTCGTATAGAATTACATTTAGTTAGAGCATGCATTCATTCATATCATATCATTGCATTTGTACTTCAATTTCCATAAAATCAAAAATCCAAAAAACATGTATTTCTTTTTCATTCCTACTTCTACATGTACATTGAGGACAATGTCCAAAATAATGTGGGGGATGGGAATTTATATTCCAAAATACTTAAAAATTGAAAAATTTCGAAAAAACCAAAAATATGTTCTTTAATTTCACAAAACCAAAATCCATAAAAATTTGAAAATTTCAATAACCAAAAACATGTTCTTTAATTTAGTAGTGTAGAATTGTATATACTTGTGTTTTTGTTCTCTTCTCACATAGATACAACACTACATTTGAGGCATTGTCAAGGGAATGTGAAGATCGCTTGGTATGATCGCTCTAATCTGTATTTCCCTTCCATTTATTTTCATTATTCATATGAGGAGGATGGGCTTACATGTCAAGGAGGATGTGGTGTATTTTGTTGTTGCGGTTTGTGTATCTATGTGTTGTTAGGCGTTGCATCTAGATTATATGGCATACTAGTTGGTAGAAGCATATGCATTAGAGTTGTATATATGATAGTTTCATCATAGCATGTAGTTGCATGGTTAGAAATTTTCTGTGAAAATGCCTATTTGGGAAGCTTGACAAGTGTATATAAGGCCCTTGTAGATATTTTTTCTTCTTAAGACTTTGCTAATTAGAATACTTGTAAAACACCATAGGATGTGTCATGCTAGTACCCTTTGACACATGGATTAAGGCCTAGTCAAGAGTACCTTGTTGTGTGATAACTTCTTGGCTACCGTTTATTCCAAGGTGACCCTTGAAACCATGCAACCATCTTCCATATCTTACCACATTTTGTCAATAAAAGGGAATGGGCACAAAAATTGTCCAAATTTGAGTTCAAGCATTGAAATGAAAGTAAAAAAGTTTGCAATTGCATCAAAAGAAAAGAGGAGTAACAAAAATAAAAACTCCTATGCTTCAAATATAAGCACCCTCACTAGAAACGGGGTGGCTTTGAAAATGTTCAAAAGAAAATGCAAAAAGTTAAAAGTTGTCAAGTATTGAAATGCCAAACATCAAAAGAAATGGCAAAAAGGAAATGTTCTCAAATGTCAAATGCCACAAGAAATTGGGGGGAATAACAACAACAAAAGCAAACTCCCATATGAAACTCAAAATCTATTGATCCCTTTTCCATCGAATCCACTTTTGTGCATGGTAGAGAGGGGATGACCCTTCTTCTTGTCTAGGCAAGAAGGGGAATTCTGCGATCCTCCACTATTTCTAACATCATAGGTAGTCTACTCTTGACGAAAGCATTTAACAATTGAGGACAAAGGTACCCTAGCTTGACACAACTTGGAGGTGATTAATTGGTATCCTTCTAGGCTTAGTAGTTTGAAGAAACCATATCTATGAAGGAGTGTGTATCCTTAGATTGCTTCCCTTGTAGATAATTTCCGCCACTTAGATGAGGAAAGTGGCTATTCATTTTTGTAGATGCATCCACTACTTGGTTTGTGTGCTTTAATGCTTGGATGTATCGCCATTTTGGCAAGCCCCACCTTGCCTTGCAAGAAGGCATCCTACCTCATGTTTGTCTTGTTGTGAGTTGAACGGGCATAGTGAGACCAGCTAATTATATCACATCGATTATATTAGTAGGTTAGTTTAAATAAAGGTCTAGTTTTAGTCACCTCTTTACTCGGGACGAGTCAAGGTTCGGTTTGGGGATGTTTGATGTGACTCTTTATTGCTCACATTTAGTCCCCTAATTGAACCTATTTTGCATACTATTACAATATTTCATGGCCACTTTGTTCTTCAAATGCTTTCTATTTTGCTTTCCTAGTGCATTTTATATGTCTTATAGGAAAGAAGATAATGAGGCGGAATTCCCGTCTCCCGTGCGTATTTGGAAGGTTGTTGACAATCTTAGATGGACTAGTATAAAGAGGAGGCAAGAGCGACGACCGACGAAGTAGGAAGTAGGAATAAAGATTACACGTAGATCATAGGCCCTAAAGCAAGACGGTGGAAAACTGCTGCAGGATCCGTGCGTCTTAAGCACAAGACGGGCGGATTGCCCTATCCAGATCCGAGCGGCCCGAGCATTAAGATGAGCGTATCATTGACTCTTGATCCGAGCGTCTCCCTAGAAAGACGAGCGGATCCCTTCACAGACCGGCCGTGCTTCAAGCTGATCCTAGCGGATCGTGGTAGGACTAAAAACGTGATATGCGCATCTCCTTCGGGACTTGCAATTCCCTATTCCAAAGCTTAGCATTGTTATTTACTAATGCACCCTTGCTTAACCTAATGATGTACTACTATATATATATATATATATATATATATATATATATATATATATATATATATATATATATATATATATATATATACTCCATTTGTAATAATCCAGAGGGGGTTCGGATAATAGAAAATCCTCTTAGATTAGATTAGAATAAATTAATCTCAATCATTCCACATTAATCTTTCCTTAATTATTGTTCAAGTTTATTATTATTGGGTAATTGAAGACTATTGGGTTATTATTGGAGAATTGACAACTCTTCATCAATCAATCAAGTTCTCTTATTTTATTCTTTGCTTTATTATTTGGATCATCTCAAGTAGGTATAATCTCTTTTACTCTTGTTTAATTATTATTAATCACATCATTTATTCATCATGTTTTGCTTCGTTAGTATGATTGACAACGTTATTAACATGATAAATTTGATAATGAGTGAGTAGTCCTTTAGCTAGGATTAATGGGAAATTAAGGGAACCCAACATGAGGATTGATCTATGCTTAAACTAATATGTCTCCATAATTAATTTGCTTGCTTATTGTGATTTCAACTTATGCACATGTTATGTTTGATGAAATGCGAGCCTATGAATCCTTGCATTTTTTACCCATCACCTATCTTTTCAATGAGACTTGTAAGCTTATACACCAACTCGAGTCTCATTAGACCATGCATATAGTTGAATATGAAGGAATAAGTCGACTTGTAGGTGTTGTACAATCTAATCGATTCGGCTCCGGGACCCAAACCTCCTTAGGGATTGTAAGCTTATACACCAACTTGATCCCATCACGACAATAAATGCTTGCTATGTAATTGAGAACATGTTTGTATGATCAACTCCCATGAATCCGCTATGATCCCACGACATCCTAGCATCCTTTATTATTTGTGTACACCTTTACTTGCTTGGTTTACTTTGTTACTTTCATTAGTTTAGAACACAACTACAAACCCAAATCAATTGTGACACTAGCATAGATTAAGATAGATAGACTTAGAACCCAAAGCAGCCCGTCCCGTGGATCGACCTCGACTTAACCACTAACTAGTTGTTTGTTGAGAATATAAATCTGTTTGATGGAGTGAACAACGAGTCGCTTCTACCATCAGTTTGATTCCCAATTTCAGGAGATTGCTACCATGAGGACGTTCTCAGGCTTCTCGACTTGCACGGGTTTCTACGACGTCCTGCGAGTAGGTTCAAGGGCGTTGATTGATGTATCACTTTTATATACACTTTTATAACTCCTTTAATGTTGATTTATATACCGTTTTCATGCCTATTATATCATTTTTATGCCTTTTATAGTGAATTGTCGATACTGCCGCTTCTTTATGTTTTAATGCAGAAATGACGCATTACGAGGTGAATCAAGTTAAGATGAGCATTGCGGTTATGGCATAGTGGAATACACGAGGTATGGCACGAGAAACGAGGAGACTTGAAGACGAGAAGAGAAGTAAAGAAGAAATCAAGCTAGATGCCTTGGTTCATCGATCGAGTACGAGAGGGCTCGATCGAGTAACCTTCCTCGATCGAGTATGATGAGGCTCGATCGAGGAACTTCTTTGTCGGTCTTATTTCCGTATTTTCCTAAAACACGTATTATTTGTAATATAAATTCTAAACTAAGAGGATTTATTAGGTTACGCTTTTTACATACTTTGGCATTCATACTTTGTTCTTAATCTTTCCTTGTTAATTACTAAGGTACTAATCATTCTTCATTAATTAATCATTCAAGTTTAATGCTTTCAATTCATTGTTATTATTTCATGTCTTCAATTATGTTGTTATCTATCTTTATTGTTGTTGTTGTTGAATTCACCATAAGTAGCTAAATTCTTTATCTAGGATAAAGGGGATCTAGGTTGATTAGAAAGGAGAATATTAATTGATTGCTAGTAATCTCACATGAATCATCATTTGATTATTGTTCTTATTCTAATTATTTGATTTAGGCATGAATTGATAATTAGTGTAGCGAATTAATACTTTCAACGACAGGGTTAGAATTAATATAGGCTGCGATAATCAAATAGATTGTGTTTAATATTAGCGATTGCATCTTAGACTTAATTTAAAGGACATATAAGAATTAACCAATCTTGTGACCTTAGATAATTTGATTGACCTAGCAATTGATTAAGAAACCCCATATAATTGACCTAGTGAACCGGAATCCTAGACTCTTTAATATTATTGTTAATCACCTTTTAATTACTTGCTAATAGTTGGTAGAAAATAAACAAATCAAAACCCCCAGAAATTGTTACCTTTAAGATACTTTAAATATTAGCGAACTGATTATTACCGCCTCCCTGTGGATTCGATACCTGTCTTACCACTAGCTATTTTGTTAGTAGTAGTATATAATGTATTTTGACTAAGGCAAACAATTAAAAACAACCTTATCAAATTTGGCGCCGTTGCCGGGGAGGCAACAATTTTTCTGTTTGTTTGTGTTTTTTTGTCTTTTGTTTCAGGGAACTTCAGTTCCTTGAGACAGTTTTAGCTTTTCTTATTGTTTTCGTGTATATCCAGGTCTAATAGGTTAGAGATTATACCTTTTGATCCCGAGCCAGAAAAGACTTTTCGCTACAGACGAAAATTTCAAAGAGAAGTAAGTCAAGTGGAAGACTTGAGTACACTTGACTATGAGCGGTATACTTTTGCAGAAGATCCGTCCTTAGAAGAGGACACTCTTATTTCTACACCTGTGATTTCTACAACACCAAAAGTGCCAACATTAGCCAGTCACTCCGAACCCACGGTTGCTTTTATTCCTAAAGGCTTCAAGCTCCTTACCACTGACAAGGGAACTTTTGAGATCAAGCCTTCTTACATAAGCTTGGTGGAGAGGAATTTATTTGGAGGAAAAGCTGAAGAGGACCCAGCAAAGCATATGGAGAAGTTTGTCACTTATTGTTGCCCCATTCCTTTGACAGCTGGGGTGACTCAAGATCAAGTGAAGCATGCTTTATTTACCTTCTCTCTGAAAGATGATGCGGCAGAATGGTTAAGGGTTTTAGACATGGAGACCGACGCAGTTACTAATTGGACTTCTCTCGCTCTTGCATTCTACAAGAGGTATTTTCCACCACAGAAAACCAATGCTCTTAGAAGTCAAATTACAAGTTTTAAACAGGGTCTTACTGAGGATTTTAATGAAGCTTAGATACGGTTCAAAATATTAGTGCGGTCCGTCCCTCACCATGGATTTGAGATTTGGTTCCTTTCCAACAAGTTTTACAACGGGTTGTATGATGATCATAGAGCCTTGCTTGATTCAGCTGCTAATGGGAGATTCCAAGATAACACTAATGATGGTAATGCTTGTAAATTGATTGATCAGATAGCTACTCACACAGCTGAGTACGTTAATCCCATAAGAAGTAAGAGAGGAAGTGGCTCAGATAGTGCGGTCGCAGAACAGTTGAAGGCTATACTTGCTCAAATAGCTAAATTGAAGACTACTCGGTCTTTGGGAAAGAAAGAAATAGTTCATATGGTTCAACAAGAAGTGTCCTGCGAGAGATGTGGGATAGATGTCCACACCGCGGCCAAGTGTATGAGTACTATTGAGCAAGTTCATGCCTTCCAATCTTTCAAGCAAGGTACACCATATTCTAACTTCTTTCAAGCTCCTCAACAAGGTACCTATATTATTCCTCCAAATCGTGGTAATGAACCACAAGGAGGTTTTCAACAGTTTCAACCTCCTTATCAAGTTCCAAGTAATGAGGTGTCAGAGTTAAAAGCTCTCTTGCAACAAACCTTGATGATGCAACAAAAGCAAACAGCTCAAATCTCCGAACTTATGGCTCATAATAAGATGTTGGATACTCAAGTTGCTCACATGACGGCTCAAAATCTATCAAAACAGTCCGGTCTTCCTCCTCAAGGTAAACAAGCACATGAGCATGTTAATTCTATTTCTTTGAGAAGCGGTACTACCTATCAAGGTCCGGACATGCCTATTAATGATTATGAAGTTCCCTATATGCATCCTAAGGGATTGGGAAAGTGATGTGAACATTATTTGCACACATTTAGTCCCCTAATTGGGCCTATTTTGCATACTATTATAACATTCTATGGCCATTTTACCCGTCAAAACCTTCCTATTTGCTTTTCTATCGCATTTCATATGTTTTGTAGAAAAGGAGATAATAAGGCGGAAATTCCCGTCTTTCATGCATGTTTGGAAGCTACTTGACGACACTAGATGGACTAGTATGAAGAGGAAGCAAAGACTAAAGACCAAACCCGCAAGAATAAAATGGGAATGAGCAAAAGGGAAGAAAAGAAGGAGAATCACTGCTGAAGAACAATCCGAGCGGATTGTCTCCAATCCGCTCGTCTCCTCACTACACAATCCGAGCGTCTTGCTTTGAATCCGCTCGGATTGCCCCACCAGAATCCTCCCGGATTCCATCAAATCCGCTCGTCCTCTTCTCCCAGAATCCGCCCGTCCCGACCACAATACGCACGGATTTCTTCACAGCATAATTTCGTCTTCTCCAAGCTACAAGGAAAGAAGCCCTTCCTTCGAAAAATACCGGCTTCTCCCTGCTCAAATCTCAAAAGTGTAATTACTAGTTTAGCCCTTAGTTAACCCTAATGCATCCACCTAATTTCCACTATAAATATCCCATTTTGTAAATTAATGAGGGACAAGTTTTGAGAGTAGAAAATCCTTCTTTAGATTAGATTAGGAGTAGATTAGAATAGATTACTCTTTAATCTTTCCACAAATCTCACATTAATCTCTCCTTAATTATTGTTCAAGTTTATTATTCAAGTTTATTATTGGGTAATTGAAGATTATTGGGTTTATTGAGAGATTGACAACCTTCCATCAATCATCAAGTTCTTCTATTATTCTTGCTTTATTATTTGGATCATCTTAAGTTGGTATAATTCCTTTACTCTTTAATCTTTATTGTTCATTTCTTCATTCTATTATCATGTGTATACTTGTTGTGATGATTGACACCATTAATGACATGTTTCCCATGATAATGAGTGAGTAGTTTCTTTAGCTAGGATTAATGGGTAATTAAGGGAAACCAACATGGGATTGATTCATGCTTAATCTAATATGTTCACATGATCAAATTGCTTGCTTGTTGTGATGTCAACTTTATGCACATGTTATGTTTGATGAAATGCCAAGCCTATGAATCCTTGCATTTACAACCATCTCTTATCTACTCAACTTGACTTGTAAGATATAAACCAACTCGAGTCTTGTTAGACCATGCATAGAAGTTGAATAGGAGGAAAGTAAGTCGACTTGTAGGTGTTGTACAATCTAATCGATTCGGCTCCGGGACCCAACCCTTCCTATGAACCGTAAGACATAAACCAACTCGGTTTCTCCATAACATTAATTGCTTGCAACCTTGTAAACATGTTTGTATGATCAACACCATGAATCCACTATGACCCCATGATATCCTAGCACTTTTAATCATTTGTTTACATCTTTCCTTTTATTGTTTGCTTTACTTTATTGTTTGCATTAGTCTAGACACAACTACAAACTCCAACCAAATTGTGACACTAGCAAAAATTGAGATAGATAGACTTAGAACCCAAAGCACACCGTCCCATGGATCGACCTCGACTACCACTAACTAGTTGTATGTTGAGTATTATAAATGTGTTTGATGGATGTGTGACGACCAACTCTTATCTTATCAAAATGGCGCCGTTGCCGGGGATGGTGCTATGTGATTAAGTTCTTACTTGTTTGTCTATTTTGATTTTGCTTTCACCTTAAGGAACTTGTTCCTCAAGGATTGTTCTTACTGTCTTTGTGTAGTTTCCATGCTTGTAGTTGTTTCCTTGTCTTAGCTATGATGGCTCAAGACTTGACATATGGAGTATGTGGTGGATTCTTTGAGTATGACTATGGGTATGGGGAGTTTGAGGAGCAAGTCAACACAAACCTACCTTACTATTCGTACAATGAAAATCCTAACTACTACCCCAACTTTTTCCACCAAAATCACCGCATCCAATATCAACAACAACCACCCACCCAAAACTCACTTTGCAACCAATTCCAAATGCCACAATACAACCATTTTCACACCCACCCACAACAAAAAGATGAACCCATTCGAAACATGATTCTCCAAATGATGGGAGATCAACAAAACTTCTTCAAACAAATGCTAGAAGAGAGCCGAAAAGAAGATAATGTTCTTAAAGACATTGTTATCCAAAGAGAGGAGTTGAGGATTCAAATTGCCCAATTAAAAGAATTCCAAGCAAACACTCACCACCGTTCTTTGGATATTGAGCATAAGTGCGAGTTTGAAGTAGTGACATTTGACATGGAAGATGAAAAGTGGGAGGAACCAAGTCCCTTGAGCTCTTGTGACTATGAGAGTGTTGTATTCGATGAGGAAGACGTGAGGTTGAGCAAGTCGAACACTCTTAACCTTTGTGAGTATGAGGGTGTGTCTTTTGATGTGAATATTGAGGTGTTGAAAAAAGAGTTACATGGAGACCACATTTATGATTCACGTGAGGATAACAACAATGATGATGAGCCTAGAGGAGGGATTCATAAAATCCCCTTGCTTGAGGAGCCTATCCTTGAGGCATTTGAGATACCCTATCATGAAGAAGAACGTCCTTCCTTTATCCTTCATAAAGACCACTTGGCACCTATCATGGAGCCAATGATCATTGAAGAGGATATGTTAGACCTTCTTCAAAAGGCCAAAGTTTCTTACAAGAGCTATTTGGTGAAAAAGCTTAAAGAGAAAATTGCTCGTGAGGCTACTTGTGAAGATTTGGCACCCATAATTTCAACTCCTATGGTATCCGATCATCAAAGTCATGAAAATTCTCCTTCTACTCATGAAGGATTGATAAATTCAAATGCTATCGTCATCACCAAAATTGAAGAAGAAGTTGGTAAGTGGAATTCCACGGATGAAAATGAACCACACTTCATGCTTAGTCTTAACAAGAATCATGGGTGTATATATTTGAAGCATCGGGAAAGCTCTAACGCTAAGGAGAAGCCAAGAAAAAAAACATTCTACAAGCTTCCTTGGCCAAATTTCATATTCAAATTGAGCAACCCATACTTGTGCTTGTTTGGAGCTTGTTCACAAGCTTTTGATCTTTTATTAAGAGCTTTGAGCTCTATGGATAAGAGTCTCTACAAATTGAACTAGTTTGGTGGAGTCCTACCTCAAAACCACCATTTGTAAGATATTGCTTGAACCCTTTTACTTTGTATAATATTGTACATCTACATTTGCATTTAATTTCTTGTATGAGAGAGAAGAGAGAGAGAGTCATCTTATATGTTTCATGATCAAATTTCAGAAAAAGATAAGGAAAAAGAGAAAATCAGTGAAAAGGGGTATGTTGTTTCGTGAAAAAGAAAGAAGGAGAAGGAAAAAAAGCAGAAAGACGCCCGGATTCTAGCAAATCCGCCCGTCCAGGGCCCACGGGAAAGCAAAAATTGAAACTGAAGAAGAATCCGTGCGGGTTCCAGGAAATCCGCCCGTCTCAGACAATCCGTCCGTCTTCTCCACGGGACGCCCGTCCCGTGTGTCGTCCAGAAGCGAGATTTTGAACTGTGTCAAAATCCGTGCGGATTATCGAGAATCCGCCCGTCCAGATCAAGCCGTCCGTCCCGAACAAAATCCGTCCGTCTTTTCCCTGCTTCTCAGCCAAAGAATTTCTCTGTTCTAGAATCCGTGCGGATTCTACCAAAGACGCCCGTCTTCTTTCCCCGAAATCCGGCCGTCTCGACTGAAATCCGCTCGGATTGTACTGTTCCCTCGGATAAAGCGGGTTCGATCCAATCTTATCCGTTCAGATTCCCTACTTCTTCTATATAATCACCCCCCTTCTCCCTCATTTCCTCACCTTACCAAACCCTAAAACACTCATCTCAACCCTCAAAATCATCCTCCAATCCTCAAAAACACCCCCATCACCAACATTCAAATGGCACCATTGACAAACACCAAGGGAAAGGCCAAGAAATTGGTTGAATCATTCGGGAAGAAGCGCAAGGGATCAACCTCTTCAACACCACGAGAGGTAGTACTACCAAGGAACACCCGACCCTTAATGAGGGGAGGCATTGAACAACTCAACAACTTCCAAGAAGTGATCTTCCTATCCGACGACCACCGCGAAAAATTCGTCGAGCTTCTAGGTAAGAAGTACGAACCTACTCAATTTGTTGATACTAGGGTGTTGGAAATCCTTAAGATAAGGTACCTTACCGAGATGTTCTTTAATGGCCTTGGCATTGGGAGCTTTTTCCATGCCCATGAAGAGACTTACCTAAGTCTCACACTTGAATTCTTGAGTAGCCTTCGCATTGTGGCGGATACCCATAACAATGTAGGCATGGAGTTTAGGTTATGCAACCTAGACCATGTTCTTTCTCTTGAGGAATTTGCCTATGTTTTCGGTCTTGAAGTACCCACCGACTATACCGAAAGCCCGATAATTTTAATGTGGACTTTATTTGGAAAGCTATCTCCGGGAGGGACTTTACCCATATAAAGCGTTGCTATACATTTGCTATCCAACATCCGGTGATTCGATTCACCGAACGCTTTGTAGCCGGTTGCATCAATAGGAGGTACGAGCAAGATCAGTGTACTCTCATCGACTTAACTTTTCTTGAGTCTTATTTGAATGTTCGAGCGGTGAGGCGTTATAACTTCAACACGCCACTTGAGATACTTACTAGGTTCCATGATTTTGCTCAAGGGACTACCCAACTCAAAACCTTTGTGATGGGAGGTCTAATTACAATTTTGGCCAAACACCTTTGTCCCGGGTTCAATGCCCGAGGAACCTATATTCCTCTTGAGGGGAGGACTTTGATTGATGAGCACACCATCTTCCACAGTCACCGATGGTGTAACTACACTCGAGATGGGAGTGTGGAGTGGCACACCAAGGGATGCACTTCAATGATCCTTGAGGGATGGAAGATACCGGGCATTGACCCAAGATTGAGTCCATACTCTCCTCCACCAAGCTACCTCCTTGAAATCCAAATTCTTGATAATCCCCCTCAAAGGGAAGAGCCACACCGTCAACCACCTCGTGAAGGGCCGGGAATACCTATTCGCCCACCTTCCTACGTACCCATCCCGCCATACCCTACTCCTTATACCGAATTCCAACCGGAAATCCCCAACACCCCGAGTATTAATGATTTGATGGCACTCATGAATAGAGTGGACCTTGGGGTGCATAAAGAAAGGGAAGACAACTACTTGGCCCTCTACCCCCAATACTATAACATGGCTCAACAAGGGTATGTTGACCCTAATGGCCCTTTGCCCTCTTGGGCACAACCGGAGCTCTTGTTCCCAAATTATGGGGACCAAGCTTGGGGTCGAGGAGACGGAGGGCACTCTAGCCAAGGTGGAGGGTACTCGGGTCAAGGAGGAGGATTTGACCAAGGAGGATATTGGGGCCAAGCACCCGGATATGATCAAGCCGGAAGCTCTCATGGTTATGGCTATGATCAAAATGAGGATGACGAGTGAAAGAGGCCTACTTCACCACTTTCATTTGTATGATACCCATCTCTCCCTCTCTCTATTTTGTATATACATTGCATTTAGTGTAGCTTTTGCATGCATTTGTATTATATATTTCATATTGCATTTGCATTAGTTAGTTCATGTAGTATAGTTTGCACCTCACATGATTCATGTAGATAGTTGCATATAGACTAGAATTCATGCATAGTCACTAATGACCAATCCTATTCTTTTCTACACTAGAAATAGTGTTTAAATCGGTTTGGGGAGGTTTGATCATAAGTGACCATAGTTCACTAAAAATCATGCATCATCTAATGTAGATTGCATTCATTTGTTATATATTCCATATAGAATTGCATTTAGTTAGAGCATGCATTCATTCACATCATATCATTGTATTTGTACTTCATTTCAAAAAATCAAAAAAAAAATCAAAAACATGTATTTCCTCTTTATTCCTACTCCTACATGTACATTGAGGACAATGTCCAAAATAAAGTGGGGGATGGGAATTTATATTCCAAAATGCATAAAAATTGAAAAAATTTCGAAAAATCACAAAAATATGTCTTTTAATTTCATAAAAACAAAAACCATAAAAATTGAAAATTTGAAAAATCCAAAAACAAGTTCATTTCCTTTGTAGTGTAGTCATGTATATATTATTGTATATATTGTGTTTGTTCATCCTTTTTCACATTGATTGACTACGCCACATCCGAGACATGAGGATATTGAAGACCGCATGGTATGATCTTTCCAACCCTTTTTCCTCTTTATGTTAATGACTATGTGGCTTTATTTTGATTGATGCGGTATAACAATGTGAACTTAGGACTTGCATTTAGTTTATATGGCATATTAGTTGGTAGAATCATTTGCATTAGGATGTATATATGATAGTTGCATCATGGCATGTAGTTGCATGTTAGAAAAATTTTGCGAAACCGTCTACCTGGGAAGCTTGACAAGTGTATATAGGCCCTAGTAGATACTTTTTCTTCTTAAGACTTTGCTTGTTAAGAATACTTGTAAAACACCCTAGGATGTGTCATGCTAGTATCCTTTGACCCATGGATTAAGGCCTAGTCAAGAGTACCTTGTGGTGTGATAACTCCTTGGCTACCGTTTATTCCAAGGTGACCCTTGAAACCATGCATCCATCCATCATTCATCCATGTTCTACCACATTTTTGTCATCAAAGGGAATGGGCACAAAAAGAAATCAATTTGAGTTCAATGAAATGAAAAGTGAAAGAAAATTTGCAAAATGCATCAAAAGAAAAGAGGAGCAAAAATAGACTCCTAAGCTTCAAATACAAGGCACCCTCGTTACTAATTGGGGTGACTTTGAAAATGTTCAAAAGAAAATGCAAAAAGTTGAAAAATTGTCAAGTGTTGAAAAGCCAAAAATCAAAAGAAATGGCAAGAAAGTGTTCTCAAATGTTATATGCCACAAGAAATTGGGGGGAAAACAAAAACAAAAGCAAACTCCCAAATGAAACTCAAATTTTATCGATCCCTTTATCCATTGTATCCATTTTTGTGCATGGTAGAGAGGGGACGACCCTTCTTCTTGTCTAGGCAAGAGGGGGAATTCCGCGATCCTCCAGTGTTTCTAACACCATAGGGAGTCTACTCTTGACAAAAGCATTTAACGATTGAGGACAAAGGTACCCTAGCTTGACACATTTTGGAGGTGATTTATTGGTATCCTTCTAGGCTTAGTAGTTTGAACAAATTGCATCTATGAAGGATTGTGTACCCTTGAATTGCTTCCCTTGTAGATAATTTCCGCCACTTAGATGAGGAAAGTGGCTATTCTTTTGTAGATGCATCCATTACTTGATTTTGTGTGCTTAATGTTTGGATGTGTCGCCATTTTGGCAAGACCCACCTTGCCTTGCAAGAAGGCATCCTACCTCATGGTTGTCTTGTTGTGAGTTGAAGGGGCGGAGTGAGACCCGCTAATTGTCTCATATCGGTTATATTATTAGGATAGTTTACATAAAAGTCTAATTTTAGTCACCTCTTTACTCGGGACGAGTAAAGGTTCGGTTTGGGGATATTTGATGTGAACATTATTTGCACACATTTAGTCCCCTAATTGGGCCTATTTTGCATACTATTATAACATTCTATGGCCATTTTACCCGTCAAAACCTTCCTATTTGCTTTTCTATCGCATTTCATATGTTTTGTAGAAAAGGAGATAATAAGGCGGAAATTCCCGTCTTTCATGCATGTTTGGAAGCTACTTGACGACACTAGATGGACTAGTATGAATAGGAAGCAAAGACTAAAGACCAAACCCGCAAGAATAAAATGGGAATGAGCAAAAGGGAAGAAAAGAAGGAGAATCACTGCTGAAGAACAATCCGAGCGGATTGTCTCCAATCCGCCCGTCTCCTCACTACACAATTCGAGCGTCTTGCTTTGAATCCGCTCGGATTGCCCCACCAGAATCCGCCCGGATTCCACCAAATCCGCTCGTCCTCTTCTCCCAGAATCCACCCGTCCCGACCACAATACGCACGGATTTCTTCACAGCATAATTTCGTCTTCTCCAAGCTACAAGGAAAGAAGCCCTTCCTCCGAAAAATACCGGCTTCTCCCTGCTCAAATCTCAAAAGTGTAATTACTAGTTTAGCCCTTAGTTAACCCTAATGCATCCACCTAATTTCCACTATAAATATCCCATTTTGTAAATTAATGAGGGACAAGTTTTGAGAGTAGAAAATCCTTCTTTAGATTAGATTAGGAGTAGATTAGAATAGATTACTCTTTAATCTTTCCACAAATCTCACATTAATCTCTCCTTAATTATTGTTCAAGTTTATTATTCAAGTTTATTATTGGGTAATTGAAGATTATTGGGTTTATTGAGAGATTGACAACCTTCCATCAATCATCAAGTTCTTCTATTATTCTTGCTTTATTATTTGGATCATCTTAAGTTGGTATAATTCCTTTACTCTTTAATCTTTATTGTTCATTTCTTCATTCTATTATCATGTGTATACTTGTTGTGATGATTGACACCATTAATGACATGTTTCCCATGATAATGAGTGAGTAGTTTCTTTAGCTAGGATTAATGGGTAATTAAGGGAAACCAACATGGGATTGATTCATGCTTAATCTAATATGTTCACATGATCAAATTGCTTGCTTGTTGTGATGTCAACTTTATGCACATGTTATGTTTGATGAAATGCCAAGCCTATGAATCCTTGCATTTACAACCATCTCTTATCTACTCAACTTGACTTGTAAGATATAAACCAACTCGAGTCTTGTTAGACCATGCATAGAAGTTGAATAGAAGGAAAGTAAGTCGACTTGTAGGTGTTGTACAATCTAATCGATTCGGCTCCGGGACCCAACCCTTCCTATGAACCGTAAGACATAAACCAACTCGGTTTCTCCATAACATTAATTGCTTGCAACCTTGTAAACATGTTTGTATGATCAACACCATGAATCCCCTATGACCCCATATATCCTAGCACTTTTAATCATTTGTTTACATCTTTCCTTTTTTTGTTTGCTTTACTTTATTGTTTGCATTAGTCTAGACACAACTACAAACCCCAACCAAATTGTGACACTAGCAAAAATTGAGATAGATAGACTTAGAACCCAAAGCACACCGTCCCATGGATCGACCTCGACTACCACTAACTAGTTGTATGTTGAGTATTATAAATGTGTTTGATGGATGTGTGACGACCAACTCTTGTCTTATCAGAAAGCTCGAGTTGAGTGATGACGAGGAAGTTATGTGCAAAGATCAAACACGGGTTGAGAAGAAAGACGAAAAAGCGAGGAAAATACAGAATCCTCGATCGAGTACATGCGGGCTCGATCGAGGCACCTCCCTTGATGGTGATTTTTCTGCAATTTCAGCTACGGCATTGGGTAAAGACAGGTTCCTCGATTAAGTACACCCTAGGCTCGATCGAGTCACTCCTGTACCTGATGATAATTCTTCCAAACCATCTCCTAATGCCAAAGAAGCCGAGCCAATCAAAATTCAACTACTGTTTCCTCAAAGATCGTAGAAATCCAAACTTGAACAACATTTTGGAAGGTTTATGGAGGTAGTAAAGAATCTTCAAGTGACAGTGCCATTTACTGAATTGGTAACTCAAGTGCCGGCGTATGCTAAGTTTTTGAGAGGGATATTATCAAAGAAGCGGCCTTTTGATGGAGTCGAGACAGTAGCATTCACTCATGAATGTCACGCCGCATTACAAGCTAACTCACCACCTAAGCTTAAGGATCCAAGGAGTTTTTCTATTCCTTGTCATATTGGTAGTATAGCTATTGATAAAGCCCTTTGTTATTTAGGGGCTAGTGTTAGTTTCATGCCATATTCAATATGTAAAAAGTTAAATATGGGTCAACTCCGTATCACTAATATGACCTTAAAAATGGCTGGCATGTCTTTAAAGAAGCCTATGGGTGTCTTAGAGTTTGTGCCCGTTAGAGTAGGGAATTATTTCATTCCAGTTGACTATATTGTTATGGATATGGCTGAGGACTCTCATGTACCCATCATTCTTGGTAGACCATTCCTTCACACTGCAGGGACACTCATAGATATTCGGGATGGTAGTTTGACACTAAGAGTAGGGGATGATACTATTAAATTTGTTCTTGATAACACTATAAAGCGTCCCTATTCAGTGGCTCCTTGTTATATCCTTAATGTTATCAATCCAGTTATTGATGAATCCTCTTCTTATTATTTTGACAGGAACCCGTATGACGCTCCTGCTGCTGCGTCATATCCATGGAGCAAGGAAGTGGATGAGATAGAGAGATTGATATATGGAGATGAGCCTCCTTCTGAGATGGTTTACAACTATGATGAGAGCGTTGACATAGAAGCCGAGTTGGATGCTTTAGAGGCAGAAATATTCAAAGAGGAGCCAGTTAGAGCCTTTAAGGAAGCTTCTATGACGGATGAAGAGCCCTATCTCCTACCAAATGATGATGACTTGAAGAACAATGAACATTGCTCATATTTTACATTAGACTTTGAGTTTGATGAGCAAGAACTTTATTTGTCATTTATTTTCTCTTGGACTATTTATTGGTGCTACTTATGCTTGTGTGTAGCACATGCGATGCATTTTGATTTGCTGTTACGAGCTTTAACTTGTATTGATTATGATTTGTGTGTGCATTTCTTTTGAATGCAGAATTGGTGCTCGGCAGTTGGTTCCTCGATCGAGTGTCATGGGGCTCGATCGAGTAACCATGTTTTTTGGGTGTATTTCGTAGCCTGACGATGATAGGAATTGTGCGGATGATTATTTTCCTCTGTTTTGCAGCTGGTTTGGGGGAATTTGTAAGCTCTTACCCGGTATTCTCTTCAATTGTACCTTCTTTTCTTGTATTATCTATTTCTTTTCCCTTCCTTTTGTTAGTTGTGTCCTCTAGGTTGCTGGAACTTTTTGTTGTGTGATTGCTATGCTTTAGGCATTACAATGAGGACACTGTGACATTTAGGTTTGGCGGAGGAGTTTTATTTATGTTGTGTGCTTTACTTTCTGTTGTGTGCTTTTATATCAAAAATCCATAAAAATTGAAAATTTTATAAAATACAAAAACATGTTTTTATTTATTTTAGGTCGAGTCTTGGTGAATTGTATAGCAATGATGATAGTTTGCTCTGTCTTTGCATTTGAATCCCATTAAGTTATCCATGTATATTGTTTTGACATGTTAGCTATGATAAACAAAGCTTATAACTCAAGTCTTGACCGTCACAATATGCCTTATGCCGAGCAAATTTGACAATATTATGTTGGTAAACCACTTAAATTTATGAGGTCTTTAGAGCTTCCTAGGCCAGGAACATTAATAAACTGGTCTCATTTGTTATTTAGGCTAAAGAGTGTGGTCTCCTTGTGGAATATGTAATATCAAACTGCATAAGTGTGACATTAGTTTCTTAGCTTTTTGCGCATTCATACGATTAAGTACATGAGGAAAGGCGGTTCTTACTGTTCAAATAAGCCATACATTACCCTGTTTTATTAGCCCGTTTGAACCTTGTAGCCATTTCATATCCTATTCATAGCTACAATCTAGAATTTGCCTACCTTTTCGGGACAGTCGCAGTTGCTTGAGTCTTATGTTATTTTAGCTACTTTGGTTGGGATTGGGACATTTATGTCATGTGGGTTGTAGCTTTAATTTTGTTAGCAATTGTGTTGATCTCCTATGTTGAAAAAAAAAGAAGAGAATTATGAAGCAAAGAAAATTAGAGAAAGAAAAAAATAGAAAATTCCGAAAAAAAAAGAGAAGAGAAGAAGAAAAAAAAGGAATTGCTTCATCGATTTTATTAGGAGATCATAAGTGGTATATACTAGAGTCTAAATGCACTTTTGGAGAGTCTTTATATTCTCTCATATGTTGTCAAAGTCGAGATGATTTCTCTAGTTGGGATGGTTATGATTATTTTTATTAGAATTGGTTATTGGTTTAGCGCTGCGACTACCGTCTTAGCCTCACATTTCCATACGTGCTTTTTCACAAACCACTTCTATACTCTTGCCCATTTGCCACCCAATTGTCCTTGATACATGTACTTAGTCTTCATTGTGAATGCGTACTAGTTGGAGAAATTTCTATCACATTAGATTGCATGCATGTTTCATAAGTTGAGTGAGTGTCTTTATTCTTTCTATCTCACATATATCTCACCCCTTATGAGTGCATGAGTGAAACCGCGAAAATCCAACTAAATTGTCTTGCAAGATTGAAAAGTATTTGGCTGAGTCTCGGTATCATGTAACATCTTGAGTTGAGCTGCATTATTCTATTACCCGTGCCTTTGAATTTGTTTTATTGGCACAATCTTTTGGTCATTACTTTGTTATAGATATGGATAGCTGAGATTTGTATGTGCTTTGACATTTGCTCTGAGTTATTCATTCACCATTTGTATGATTGTCTTTTGTATGGTTTGATTGCTTTGCTTAGGGACAAGCAAAAGTTTGGTTTGGGGGAGTTTGATGTATCACTTTTATATACACTTTTATAACTCCTTTTATCTTGATTTATATATAGGAAATATCGGTATATTTCATCAAGAAAATTTCGGATTATAACGAAATTATGAAATATGAAATTACGAGTCATAAACGAATTGCATAAACAAAAGAAAAAGATTAGAATTAACCTTCGGTCCTAGCAATTTGGCCTAAGAACAAATATCGAGATCGATATTCTCCTAATCGTTGCACCCAAGATGCTCCGAGAAAATGCCCCTTTTGCTAGAAAAGAACCCTAATTTCTAAATGATATTTAGGGTTTTTGTGATGAGAGTTTTAGGAAAAATCAAGTGAGAAAAAATGATCCCCTCTCTCCTCTTTTTAACCGTGCAAAAGGGAGAGGAATAGGGAAGATATTTTTTCTCCTTTTTTTCTTCAAATCAGTAAATCCCAAAATAAGGAGAAAAATCTTCTTATTTTGGGTTGGTTTTATATTGTATAAAATGTGTATATTTATCAATTGTCATTTATATCGTCACGTATTTAATAAGTCCACACACAACAGTTTGTAGTCGATTTATTAATACCGGTCTGTCAACATTTATCATGACCATTTCGTATAATATATACATTAACTATAAATATCGCATATTTATAATTTGCTAATTAAATTTAATCGTTTATGTTTAATTACGAATTAACATCTTAATTCGTTTAAGCTAACATTATATACATTAATTAAATATAATCGTTTATATTCAATTTACGAATTAACAATAAATTGTCTCGGTGATATTATTTAATTGTATTAAATAATCGACTCATCATCACATTAACTAACCTTTTAGTCAAATACATGGACTAACCTTTTAGTCATATAAGGCATCAATGTGATTATATTTTTATATAATCACATCTCTCAAATACATCCTTTAGCTGTGACTTTTAGGGACCAGTTGATCACCGCCATCAGTATGATAATTACGTCAAACTTCTAGCAAGCCAACCGTTATTAGTAAACGTTAATCAACTGATAAAATACTAAGTATACCCTGTGAACCTATAAGAGATTTATACACGTTATCACACTAACTGTGGAGGACACTAGCTCCAACAAACTCCCACTTGTCCTCACAAGTGTATGTGCGATAACCGATTCTCATATCCTAAATTTCTCCCATTCAATGTAAAACAATTTGCAAAATCCGTATTCACAAATATAATGTAATTCAGTTCACTTTGTGGCGTTCAATGTTGTCGTACAATCCACATGAAAAACAAAATATGAAATAATACGATGAAGTTATAAATAGCATATGAAAAAGAAAATGTATCGAATCCATAACCAACTAGTACAACTCAGGAACATGTTTAATTCCCATGGAAATAACGTGCCCTTCATGCTTATCATATTTCATTGGTTTAGTGAGAGGATCCGCGATGTTGTCATCCGAAGCAATCTTGTCAATCACTATCTCCTCTTGCTCCACGTAATCACGGATCAGGTGAGCCTTCCGATGTACATGTCTAGACTTGTTGCTAGATTTAGGCTCCTTGGCCTGGAAGATGACACCTCTATTGTCACAATAGATGGTGATTGGGTCATTCGAACTAGGAAATATAGTTAGTCCTTGTAAGAATTGACGCATCCATATAGCTTCCTTTCTTTTTACGAAGCGGCATAGTACTCAGATTCAGTAGTAGAATCTGCTACAACATCCTGTTTGGAACTCTTCCAGCTGACCGCAACACCATTAAGAGTAAAGACGAATCCAGACTGAGATTTCGAATCATCTCGATCCGTTTGGAAGCTAGCATCTGCGTAACCGATTGCACATAGCTTAGTATCTCCTCCATAAGTCAATGCCCAATCCTTAGTTCTCCGTAAGTACTTAAGGATGTTTTTAACAGCCATTCAGTGTGTTTCACCGGAATTGCCTTGGTACTGACTCGTCATACTCAATGCATATGCCACGTCTGGACGTGTGCATATCATGGCATACATGATTGATCCTATGGCTGATGCATAAGGAACGCGACTCATGCGTTCAACCCCTTCAGGTGTCTTGGGTGACTGAGACTTGCTCAAATGCATCCCAGAAGTCATTGGAAGGTTCCCCTTCTTGGAGTTGGTCATGCTGAACCTTTCAAGAATCTTATCTAAATAAGACTCCTGACTCAGTGATAACATTCGTCGTGATCTATCTCGATAGATACGGATTCTCAATATGCGTTGTGCCTCACCCAGATTTTTCATCTGGAAATGGTTCTTCAACCATCCTTTTACCGAAGATAAGAGTGGAATGTCGTTCCCAATCAAGAGTATATCATCGACATACAATATCAAGAAAACAATCTTGCTCCCACTAGACTTGATATATAAGCATGGTTCCTTGACCGATCGAGTGAAACCATACTCTTTTATCACCTGGTCGAAACGATGATTCCTACTCCGAGAAGTTGGCTTAAGTCCATATGGAACGTTTAAGCTAGCACACTTTCTTAGGATTTTCAGGATCTACGAAACCTTCGGGTTGTACCATGTACAATTCCTCCTCCAAATAATCGTTTAAGAAGGCGGTTTTTACATCCATCTGCCAAATTTCATAGTCATGAAAAGCGGCAATCGCTAAGATTATCCGAATGGAACGCAACATAACTACGGGTGTAAAAATTTCATCATAATGCAATCCGTTCACTTGAGTGAAACATTTTGCCACTAGTCGTGCTTTATAGGTATCTGGTTGCCCGTCTACAGAATGCTTTATTTTGTAAAGCCATTTGCACTGAAGAGGTCTTACCTTGTTAGGTAAATCAACAAGATCCCATACGTCATTCTCATACATGGAGTCCATCTCGGATTGCATGGCATCAAGCCATAGCTTAGAGTTAGAACAGGTCATTGCCCCTTTATAGGTAGCGCGTTCATTACTCTCTAGGAGCAAAACGTCATTTTCCTCGACCATACCAACGTATCTGTCCGGAGGATTAGAGACTCTACCCGACCTCCTAGGTTCCCGAGGAATGTTAACCGTATCATTAGTTGAAGGAACATCTTCCTCCATCTGTTCCTCGGTTGTTGGTTCTTGAATCTCCAATAGCTCGAAGGTTCTATTACTTGACTTGTTCTCGAGAAATTCTTTCTCTAAGAACTTTGCACTAGCCGCAACAAAAACTCGATGTTCGGTAGGCGAATAGAAGTAATGAACAAACATTCCTTTTGGATAACCAATAAAGTATGTCTTGACCGATCGCGGGCCGAGCTTATTCTCGTGTCTCCACTTGACATAAGCCTCGCAGCCCCAAACCCGAATAAAGGACAAGTTATGGACCGTTCCCTTCCACATTTCATACGGAGTCTTGTCGACAACTTTAGACAGGACTTCGGTTAAGTATAAGAGCAACAAAAAGAGCAAAGCCCCATAATGAATCAGGCACTACCATGTGACTCATCATGGATTGAGCCATATCAAGTAGTGTTCGATTTCTCCATTCGGACACACCATTTAATTGAGGTGTTCCGGGTGGAGTTAATCAGAAAACTATTCCACAATCTTTAAGGTGTTTATCAAACTCATTTGAAAGATAATCGCCACCTCGATCTAAACGGAGTGCTTTAACCTTTCTTCCCAGTTGGTTCTCAACCTTATTCTGGTATTCCTTGAATTTTTCAAAAGACTCACTTTTATGCTTCATTAAGTAGACATATCCGTATCTACTCAAATCATCTGTGAAAGTGATAAAATATCTATAGCCGTCTCTTGCGGTGATTGACATAGGTCCACATACATCAGTATGTATGAGTCCTAATAGGTCATTAGCGCGCATTCCAACACCTTTGAAGAAAATTCGAGTCATTTTGCCGATAAGACATGATTCACACGTGCAAAATGATGAGAAATCAAATGTGAGGATAGTCCCACTCTCAATGAGTTTCTTTACACATTTTTCATTTATGTGTCCCATTCGACAATGCCATAGATAAGTTTGATCTTTGTCACCAACCTTTAATTTCTTATTATTCACATGTAATATATCTGTGGTTTGATCTACGACATAAATTTCATTCATGGAAACTGCTTTGCCATAAACCATTTCATTAAAAGAGAAAATACAGCTATTGTCCTTTATTGAAAATGAAAAACTGTCTTTATCAAGTACGGAAACAGAAATAATATTCTTAGATAAACTGGGTACATAGTAACAGTTATATAAATATAACTCAAAACCACTCGGGAGCTGGATTACGTATGTTCCCATTGAGACTGCAACAACTCTTGCTCCATTCCCGACTCGCAAGTCCACATCACCCTTTGCGAGGGGTGTGATGTTTTTTAGGCCCTGCAAATGATTACACAGATGAGAACCACAACCAGTATCAAGTGCCCAAGTTCCGAAACTTGCATGGTTAATCTCAATCATATGAATATAAGATGACATACCAACATGAGTGACGTGGCCTGCTTTTATGTCCTCACGGTACACGGGACAGTTCCTCCTCCAATGCCCAGTCTTGTGACAATGGTGGCACTCAACGTCACCGCCTTTGCTCTTTGCCTTGCCTTGTGAGCCACTAGTCTCACCAGACCCACTCTTACCGTTTCCTGACTTCTTAAACTTTGGCTTTCCTACAGTTAGGTCGCCGTGAGTTTTGCCCTTACCCTTATTCTTGTTAGAAATCATGAGAACATCTTGCTTCATGCTCCCACTCAATTTCATATCCTTCTCGGTCTGTACGAGAAGTGAGTGTAGCTCATGAGGACTTTTCTTCATGTCATTCATGTAGTAATTTGCCCTGAAGAGGGCAAAACCATCATGAAGTGAATGAAGCATACAGTCAATGACTATGCTCTCACTGATTTTGCAATCAAGTGCCTCCAGTTTCTCGACATTCTCAATCATGTTAAGAATGTGTGGGATAACCGGTTGGCCCTTCTAGAGTTTCGCATCAAAGAAGCGACAAGTATGCTCATAAGTAACGATTCTCGGTGCTTTTGAGAACTCATTAGTGAGCGTGGTGAAAATCTTGTTTGCACTTTGGGCAATGAAGCGACTTTGCAAATTGGTTTCCATTGCAAAAATGAGTACGTTCTTTATCGCACCAGCTTCCATGACGAAGTCACTATAAGCAAGTGACTCGTTAGCTCTTGCATTGGGGCCTGGGTTTGGCGGTATTGGCTCAGTCAAGTACTTGAGCTTACCGTCAGCAATGGCAGCATTCCGTAATGATGCCTCCCAGTCCGCAAAGTTGGACCCGTCATTCTTCAGTCATGTGGACTGATTCATGTGGTCCATGAAAGTTTTGAGCCAGGACTCGCGTGCAAGTGTGGCACTTGGCATAGAGATATCATTGTTTTTAGCCATTTGTTGTAAGCAGTATTATCAATATAAAACGAATTCTACACTGCGAAAAGAAGAAGAAAAACATAATAAGCATACTCAAGGGAAGATGGAGAATATACTCAACCTAGTTCATTGCCCAGATGAGCTTCGAGTGGAACAAGCTGCGTTCTACTTAAGGGAAGATGCTGTTGAGTGGTGGGACAAGGTTAAGGCGAGTGCTTTGGAGTTGTATCTGAAACAAGGGTTACCTGTGATACCATGGGATGAGTTTAAGAGAGATATGAGGCGAGAGTTTGTGCTAGAGCATGTGCGTAGTAAGGTGAGGGAAGAGAGGGATGATTTTAAGATGACTTCTGATATGACAATTGCTGAGTACTATCATAAGTTCAATGAGAAATCTAGGTATGCTGAGGATACGGGGCTGAGTCAGGAGAACTTGGCATTGAGGTTTGAGAAGGGGTTGACCCCCAAGATCAGGGAAAAGTTACTTTTAGGATCCCTTACTGATGTTAAGGAGGTAAATGAGCGTGCTGGGAGGGCTGAGAGGTTAGTTGAGATGACCAAGGAGAGAGTTTCTGAGAAGAGGAAAGCTGAGAGTAAGGGTGGTGGTCAATCTAGTTACAAGAAGAGCGGCCATAACCAGGCGAGAGCATACTCATCAGGTTCGAGGTTTAGTGCTAGAGCTTCTTATGGGTGTGGCCGTGATAGTGGTAGTAGGAGTTGGGGTATGACGTGTTTTAACTGTGGCGGTATGGGCCATAAGAGGCATGAGTGCACCAGTACTATGAGTGAGGGGTTTCCAGAGACCGTCACAGGGGAGTTTCTCTCAGGGTCCTTCGCAGAGTTATGCTAGTAACAGGCCGGCTGGGTCGTGGAACAACAGGAGTGGCCAGAGTAACAACAATGGTGGGGCTAACCGCAATGGCGGTAATTCATACCAGAAACCGACGACGAACAACAACAACAACAACAACCAGGGGTCGGCTGCTAAGTCGTCTACCTCAGCTAGTACTGTCCAGGGAGGTAGGCAGAAGACCAGTGGTAAGCTATTTATGATGGAGAAGAAGGCAGCTGAGGACGATGCTCACGTTATCACCGGTACTTTTCTTGTTAATGGAGTCTTTACCTTTGTTTTGTTTGATTCGGGAGCGTCACAGTCGTTCGTATCATCGAGTCATGCTAAGCTGTTGGGTCGGAGTGAGTATGAGTCAGTAAAGAGGAAGTTTCTATACCGTCGGGTGAGCCTGTATCTTGTGGGCGGTTGTATAGAGGTGTGTCTTTGATAGTTGGGCAGGTTGACCTACCAGTGGACTTGTTAGAGTTTCCTTTGGAGGGTTTTGAGATGATAGTTAGTATGGAATGGTTGGGTAAGTATAAGGCTAAGATAGACTGTCATCAAAAGAGGGTTTCTTTGAGAGGTCCTAAGGGGATTACTGTGTCTTATCGTGGGTTTGTTGTCAAACCCAAAGTTAAGTTGATTGCAGCAGTGACCTTGAAGTCCTATCTGAGGAAGGGGTGTCCGTTGATCTTATGCCATGTGAGAGATCATAGTATGGAGAATCTGTCAGTTGAGCGGAGATACCAGTGGTGGGAGAATTTCCGGATGTCTTTCCGGATGAGATACCGGGGTTGCTACCGAAGAGAGAGATAGATTTCAGCGTTGAGTTGAAACCGGGGACGGGGCCAATCTCTATGGCACCGTACCGTATGGGTCTTAAGGAGTTGGAGGAGCTAAAGAAGAAGCTGGATAATCTGATTGAGAAGGGATACATTAGACCTAGTGTATCACCGTAGGGAGCACCAGTCTTGTTTGTGAAGAAGAAAAATGGGAGTTTGAGGTTATGCATTGATTATAGGTAGCTGAACAGAGTTACAGTAAAGAACAAGTATCCTTTGCCTGTGACACCCCCATATTCCAAGCTGCCTTAACAAGACCTTCCCTAGCATATAAGAGCATCACCATCTCGGTTGCCCGAGGTAAGTAATCATCAAAAGTCGATAAAAGAACATATAAAGTTATTTTACAAGTAATACAACCCAAACTACGAAAGAAAGATACAACTCGTGAAACTATATACTACTACTGTCAATACTCGTGAAGACTCATCCCTGCCAGGACTCCAGCTACCATCCAAGGAAACACCTGCTAAGACAGACTACTCACCATAAGGGATAACGGCAGACACAACAAAACAAACAAGACAGCCACACAAGGTCAGTAACTGAAGTATGACACAACAAACAGTACCAACATATTACAAACACAACCAAACACACATACACAGTCACAACCACTCCAACCAATCTCCGTCAACGACTGTCCACTGGACCAGCTCTGCCAGTGGGGGACCGCAGCCATTCCCACCTAAGTCCCGCTCATCATACCGAGCGATAACCCTGTCCCTTTAATGTGCACATCCCCTCCCGTGGCGGCTTCTACGGAGGGCGAAACTAGGGCGTGAAGCCACTCCCGCAAGTGACTCCACTCAGCCGAGGACACACCTCGAGAACCAGAGACAATCAATCATAGACAGCTGCAATACAACAACAATCAACAAAACAGCGTACACTAACCGATTACCACGTATACTCAGCCACACGGTCACAACAACAATACGACAACCGACACACTAGACAACCAATAGAAACTGAGTAGGTGAACCTACCTTTAACCAAAAGCAGCGATTCCTCGATCAACCATATGACATCAACCAAGCAAGCAATCCCTATACAAACAGTACACAAGCCTATCACTACCAAACACAACCTTACAAGGAACAACAAAGATAAAGATGATGACGATGACATACCTACGCATCTCACAACGGCGTTACGAATGCTACCCGACTCAAGCAACCCATCCTCAAGGTACTAGCATCCTCAAAGGCTCTTATGGATGGTATTTGGTGAAGGGAAAGGAGGGAGACGACATCTAGGTCTGAAAGAAGGAGGCGGAAATGATTTGCGGTTTTGACAAAACACGATTATAAACCCTCGCTGGAAAGACGCTACTCGATCGAGTAACAAACCTACTCGATCGAGTGGCCCCTACTCGATCGAGTAACCAAGCTACTCGATCGAGTAGCCTCTACTCTACCGAGTGCCGCTCATCCTCATACTATAACAAGCCACTAGACATCCCTAACACGCATTCCTAGAGGCCATCACCTGCCCCCAAAGGTCGTTCAACGTTGTTCAACGGGTCCCTAAAAGGGCGGGTATTACAGTCTTCCCCCCTTAAAAAGAACTTCGTCCCCGACGTTCGACTCATCCTCCCCCAAACGACACAACAAGAAACCCAAGGTCAACACTCCCGTTCTCCCGACACAAGTCCACTACTCACTAGAGGCATTAGCCCATTATGTCGTCATCATCCACTGTCCAAGACACCACATACACGAACTCTTACAACCACAACTCGAATTACCAACCTCACGACATGCACCAACATGAACAATTCCACTAACGATTAAACTAATACACCGAACTCCTCAGACACACATTAACGCAGCTACCACACAAGATATGTCACACAAAATATGTCACATAACAATCCTATTACAGATTCACACAATGCATGACTCATAGCCGAACCACTCCACTACCGTTTTGACATCCTTATCTCTTTATGACTATCTTTTCATGGCAAACTACTCGACTTTTACTTAAACATACAATTAACTCATCAAAACAATCATAACACTTATGACTTCATGCTAGAAATATGACAGAGACAATGGCAAACATTACAAACAAACCACGAAATTATTATAATATCGGCCTTTTTATTTTGCGACATTACTCTTCCCCTCTAAAAAGGAACTTCGTCCCTGAAGTTCACCATCAAACAATTTCCTAAGACCTAACGCACCTTGTCAACATTACTCACTGCTCACGACTATCATAGTCTTATATAGATGTATATATATACTACCTTACGAGAATAATTATCAAGAACCATAAAAGACATGCATATTTCAATTGTATATAATGTAGTTATGGAAATTCTACGAAATAAGTAACAAGTCTTTTCTATAATAAATAAGTTATGCTCTCTTGTAGATGTTGATAACGTAAAAAGAATGCAATAAAAGGAAATTTTGTGTCACATCTACTCCCACAAAATGTCATTTATAAGTAATAAGTCAACCCAAACATGTTACTATCCTTCAATAACCATTATAACTATCGAAACATGCAAAAATAGAAACATTCAAACAATTTTACTTTCGAAAAAGTGCCTGTAACAGTGCTACTCGATCGAGTGGGTTAGGCACTTGATCGAGCTGGCCTTACTTGATCGAGTATCTTAGCTACTCGATCGAGTAGTCCGAGATCAGAATGCTCTTTAATTGTCACACCTGCAGCTACTCGATCGAGTGAGGGGCACTCGGTCGAGTGGCCACAGGTTAAATGCTACTCCACAACTTCCCTAACACAACACAACATATATATACGATCGCATAACCGCGAGTCGGGATGATAACCCGACCAGAAATCCTGCAAACCAGTCTAGGAAAATCAAGTACGGCCTTATGGCCACCAATACAAACCGAACATAATAAGTACGAAATGAAATAAACTAATATCCATCATAACCAACAACCATATTCAAAAGAGAAAGAAAGGAGTATCACTCCTGCTGCTGCTGCTCATCCATGACCTCATCCTCGGCTCCGTCACCACCTGAAGTGCCAGCTCCTGAAGTTCCAAGACCCGCATCATCTCCTGCTCCAACCTCTGGACTCACGTACCATGGGGTCAAACCGCCGTAAGGATAAGACTGAGGTGCTCCCCAAGTGGTCATGTCCACCCCGTAGGAGTAGAAAACCCCGCTGTAGTCCCCAACTCCCCTCTACCAAAATGGATGCGGTCCCGAGGTCCCAATACCCTGAGTATATTCCATATCGTGCATGTTCTGGAGCGTCAAGGTGGAGGACACTCTCTCTGCCAGGTAGCTCTCTCGTGTCGCTGGGGTATCAAGGTAAAGATAACAAGGAAACGGGTGCTGTGGTGGTGCTGCCGGCTGTGGCTGGGTCTCAGCCATCCTCTCCCTCACACGACGTGGTCCCCTCCCTATTCTGGGTCTATCCTCCGCAGCTCTCACATTCTCCCTTTTTCTCGGCTCGGGCATAACCTGAAGGATCTCCTGGTCGATGAAGTACGTCTGTCTCACCGGGGGTGCATCCTCGTCCTCTTCCTCATCAGAATCGGCAGCTACCACTACCACATCGAAAGGCTCAGTCGGTGGAAGGTGCTCAGGAGCCGGTATCTTCATCCAGCTCATGCCCCACACCCTCCACGCTAGGCTACCATCCGCCAAAGTTCTCAACCATTTCAGGTCGAGGAAGTAATCTCTGTCCATGGTCGGGACCGGGGTGGCTAAGGGGACATACTCAGAGGAAGCCTCAAAAGAAGTTAGCTTTTCAGCTAACCGGGTGGCAATCGCCCCACAGCTCAGGAACCTAGTACTAGAGGTGGCCATCAAAGCAAGACTGGCACAAACCATAGCGGGAGCATTAAAGATCACTCTCTCGGTCCGCTCAGGGTTGAGGTAAGCCATCAAAAGCAACAACTCGTGGGAGTTCAACTTACTCATATCAGACCTCTCATAAAGGAGACACGACACAGCACGAAGAAAGATCCTCAAGGTAACATGTTGCACATCATTGATCAACATGTTGCTAGCAGTGGGAGCTGATTTTCCGGTAATACAGGGCATAAGACGGCAAACCCCGCACTCAGCTGGAATGTCACGGAGGATCCCTTGGGAGGCTTGGCCAAACCAAGGTGGGAGGCAAACAAGTCCATGGTTAAAACAAAACTGGTGTTCATAAGACGGAACTGTACGGTCTGCTTAGCCGGCTCGTATTTAAACGACCCCATGAACTCAAGGGTCAGAAAAGCATATGAATGCTTCTGTAAACGGTATAGTCCAGTGAATCCCAAAGTCTCAAAGATATGACGGACATCCGTCTCAACACCCAGGTCCTCTAAACGAGTCGTGTCCAGACAACGAGTCGGTCTCATCTTATGGGACTGTAAGGCTATAAACCTATCCTGCTGTGCGTAGTCTACAAAGACCACAGAAGGATACTCTGGTACAACTGGTACCACCGGTCCACTCCCTTCCCCAACTTCGGGTTGAGAAGCCCTACCCCTCTTACTTTGTTGAGTCCCTAAGTTTAGTCTCGGCATCTGTTTCAACATACCACTTAAGTACACTAACATGCAAAATACACATATTAAACCATGAAAGAATCATCTAAGTAC
Source organism: Silene latifolia (assembly GCF_048544455.1). Classification (NCBI taxonomy): domain Eukaryota; kingdom Viridiplantae; phylum Streptophyta; class Magnoliopsida; order Caryophyllales; family Caryophyllaceae; genus Silene; species Silene latifolia. The sequence goes on from NC_133536.1 coordinate 186,927,860, forward strand.
ACACAATCACCAACAATTTCCCAAATTACAAGTAAAATTTCAAATTCTTATATCTCAGACGGTCTCTACAGCTGTGAAAATTTTGACATAATTAACATGGATTAACTCAACTATTACAACTTTTAGGACTCAAATCTTCAAAATACATTCATGTACAACTCAATTCTTTAATCATATGAGACGAAGTTCAGTTTGAGGCACTTTTAAGACGGAGTTTTAAAACAGATTTTAAGGTGAAAATCACAAAAATCAACTTCCCACATGGTATATACAACATACATTACTCAAATTTCATCCATTTTCATGTAAAAGACAACCAAACATCACTTCAATTTACCAAATCCTAGATATTTCGGTCACAATTATACGCAATTTCTATTTGAGTTTTGTATTATAAACAACAATAATCATGAAAGGGAAGCATCTAGATCATATTACAACAATCATAAGTGGTATATACTAGAGTCTAAATGCACTTTTGGAGAGTCTTTATATTCTCTCATATGTTGTCAAAGTCGAGATGATTTCTCTAGTTGGGATGGTTATGATTATTTTTATTAGAATTGGTTATTGGTTTAGCGCTGCGACTACCGTCTTAGCCTCACATTTCCATACGTGCTTTTTCACAAACCACTTCTATACTCTTGCCCATTTGCCACCCAATTGTCCTTGATACATGTACTTAGTCTTCATTGTGAATGCGTACTAGTTGGAGAAATTTCTATCACATTAGATTGCATGCATGTTTCATAAGTTGAGTGAGTGTCTTTATTCTTTCTATCTCACATATATCTCACCCCTTATGAGTGCATGAGTGAAACCGCGAAAATCCAACTAAATTGTCTTGCAAGATTGAAAAGTATTTGGCTGAGTCTCGGTATCATGTAACATCTTGAGTTGAGCTGCATTATTCTATTACCCGTGCCTTTGAATTTGTTTTATTGGCACAATCTTTTGGTCATTACTTTGTTATAGATATGGATAGCTGAGATTTGTATGTGCTTTGACATTTGCTCTGAGTTATTCATTCACCATTTGTATGATTGTCTTTTGTATGGTTTGATTGCTTTGCTTAGGGACAAGCAAAAGTTTGGTTTGGGGGAGTTTGATGTATCACTTTTATATACACTTTTATAACTCCTTTTATCTTGATTTATATATAGGAAATATCGGTATATTTCATCAAGAAAATTTCGGATTATAACGAAATTATGAAATATGAAATTACGAGTCATAAACGAATTGCATAAACAAAAGAAAAAGATTAGAATTAACCTTCGGTCCTAGCAATTTGGCCTAAGAACAAATATCGAGATCGATATTCTCCTAATCGTTGCACCCAAGATGCTCCGAGAAAATGCCCCCTTTTGCTAGAAAAGAACCCTAATTTCTAAATGATATTTAGGGTTTTTGTGATGAGAGTTTTAGGAAAAATCAAGTGAGAAAAAATGATCCCCTCTCTCCTCTTTTTAACCGTGCAAAAGGGAGAGGAATAGGGAAGATATTTTTTCTCCTTTTTTTTTCTTCAAACCGTAAATCCCAAAATAAGGAGAAAAATCTTCTTATTTTGGGTTGGTTTTATATTGTATAAAATGTGTATATTTATCAATTGTCATTTATATCGTCACGTATTTAATAAGTCCACACACAACAGTTTGTAGTCGATTTATTAATACCGGTCTGTCAACATTTATCATGACCATTTCGTATAATATATACATTAACTATAAATATCGCATATTTATAATTTGCTAATTAAATTTAATCGTTTATGTTTAATTACGAATTAACATCTTAATTCGTTTAAGCTAACATTATATTCATTAATTAAATATAACTGTTTATATTCAATTTACGAATTAACAATAAATTCGTCTCAGCTGATATTATTTAATTGTATTAAATAATCGACTCATCATCACATTAACTAACCTTTTAGTCAAATACATGGACTAACCTTTTAGTCATATAAGGCATCAATGTGATTATATTTTTATATAATCACATCTCTCAAATACATCCTTTAGCTGTGACTTTTAGGGACCAGTTGATCACCGCCATCAGTATGATAATTACGTCAAACTTCTAGCAAGCCAACCGTTATTAGTAAACGTTAATCAACTGATAAAATACTAAGTATACCCTGTGAACCTATAAGAGATTTATACACGTTATCACACTAACTGTGGAGGACACTAGCTCCAACAAACTCCCACTTGTCCTCACAAGTGTATGTGCGATAACCGATTCTCATATCCTAAATTTCTCCCATTCAATGTAAAACAATTTGCAAAATCCGTATTCACAAATATAATGTAATTCAGTTCACTTTGTGGCGTTCAATGTTGTCGTACAATCCACATGAAAAACAAAATATGAAATAATACGATGAAGTTATAAATAGCATATGAAAAAGAAAATGTATCGAATCCATAACCAACTAGTACAACTCAGGAACATGTTTAATTCCCATGGAAATAACGTGCCCTTCATGCTTATCATATTTCATTGGTTTAGTGAGAGGATCCGCGATGTTGTCATCCGAAGCAATCTTGTCAATCACTATCTCCTCTTGCTCCACGTAATCACGGATCAGGTGAGCCTTCCGATGTACATGTCTAGACTTGTTGCTAGACTTAGGCTCCTTGGCCTGGAAGATGACACCTCTATTGTCACAATAGATGGTGATTGGGTCATTCGAACTAGGAAATATAGTTAGTCCTTGTAAGAATTGACGCATCCATATAGCTTCCTTTGCTGCTTCTGAAGCGGCATAGTACTCAGATTCAGTAGTAGAATCTGCTACAACTTCCTGTTTGGAACTTTTCCAGCTGACCGCAACACCATTAAGAGTAAAAACGAATCCAGACTGAGATTTCGAATCATCTCGATCCGTTTGGAAGCTAGCATCTGCGTAACCGATTGCACATAGCTTAGTATCTCCTCCATAAGTCAATGCCCAATCCTTAGTTCTCCGTAAGTACTTAAGGATGTTTTTAACAGCCATTCAGTGTGTTTCACCGGAATTGCCTTGGTACTGACTCGTCATACTCAATGCATATGCCACGTCTGGACGTGTGCATATCATGGCATACATGATTGATCCTATGGCTGATGCATAAGGAACGCGACTCATGCGTTCAACCCCTTCAGGTGTCTTGGGTGACTGAGACTTGCTCAAATGCATCCCAGAAGTCATTGGAAGGTTCCCCTTCTTGGAGTTGGTCATGCTGAACCTTTCAAGAATCTTATCTAAATAAGACTCCTGACTCAGTGATAACATTCGTCGTGATCTATCTCGATAGATACGGATTCTCAATATGCGTTGTGCCTCACCCAGATTTTTCATCTGGAAATGGTTCTTCAACCATCCTTTTACCGAAGATAAGAGTGGAATGTCGTTCCCAATCAAGAGTATATCATCGACATACAATATCAAGAAAACAATCTTGCTCCCACTAGACTTGATATATAAGCATGGTTCCTTGACCGATCGAGTGAAACCATACTCTTTTATCACCTGGTCGAAACGATGATTCCTACTCCGAGAAGTTGGCTTAAGTCCATATGGAACGTTTAAGCTTGCACACTTTCTTAGGATTTTCAGGATCTACGAAACCTTCGGGTTGTACCATGTACAATTCCTCCTCCAAATAATCGTTTAAGAAGGCGGTTTTTACATCCATCTGCCAAATTTCATAGTCATGAAAAGCGGCAATCGCTAAGATTATCCGAATGGAACGCAACATAACTACGGGTGTAAAAATTTCATCATAATGCAATCCGTTCACTTGAGTGAAACATTTTGCCACTAGTCGTGCTTTATAGGTATCTGGTTGCCCGTCTACAGAATGCTTTATTTTGTAAAGCCATTTGCACTGAAGAGGTCTTACCTTGTTAGGTAAATCAACAAGATCCCATACGTCATTCTCATACATGGAGTCCATCTCGGATTGCATGGCATCAAGCCATAGCTTAGAGTTAGAACAGGTCATTGCCCCTTTATAGGTAGCGCGTTCATTACTCTCTAGGAGCAAAACGTCATTTTCCTCGACCATACCAACGTATCTGTCTGGAGGATTAGAGACTCTACCTGACCTCCTAGGTTCCTGAGGAATGTTAACCGTATCATTAGTTGAAGGAACATCTTCCTCCATCTGTTCCTCGGTTGTTGGTTCTTGAATCTCCAATAGCTCGAAGGTTCTATTACTTGACTTGTTCTCGAGAAATTCTTTCTCTAAGAACTTTGCACTAGCCGCAACAAAAACTCGATGTTCGGTAGGCGAATAGAAGTAATGAACAAACATTCCTTTTGGATAACCAATAAAGTATGTCTTGACCGATCGCGGGCCGAGCTTATTCTCGTGTCTCCACTTGACATAAGCCTCGCAGCCCCAAACCCGAATAAAGGACAAGTTATGGACCGTTCCCTTCCACATTTCATACGGAGTCTTGTCGACAACTTTAGACAGACTTCGGTTAAGTATAAGAGCAGCTGACAAAAGAGCAAAGCCCCATAATGAATCAGGCACTACCATGTGACTCATCATGGATTGAGCCATATCAAGTAGTGTTCGATTTCTCCATTCGGACACACCATTTAATTGAGGTGTTCCAGGTGGAGTTAACTGTAAAACTATTCCACAATCTTTAAGGTGTTTATCAAACTCATTTGAAAGATAATCGCCACCTCGATCTAAACGGAGTGCTTTAACCTTTCTTCCCAGTTGGTTCTCAACCTTATTCTGGTATTCCTTGAATTTTTCAAAAGACTCACTTTTATGCTTCATTAAGTAGACATATCCGTATCTACTCAAATCATCTGTGAAAGTGATAAAATATCTATAGCCGTCTCTTGCGGTGATTGACATAGGTCCACATACATCAGTATGTATGAGTCCTAATAGGTCATTAGCGCGCATTCCAACACCTTTGAAGAAAATTCGAGTCATTTTGCCGATAAGACATGATTCACACGTGCAAAATGATGAGAAATCAAATGTGAGGATAGTCCCACTCTCAATGAGTTTCTTTACACATTTTTCATTTATGTGTCCCATTCGACAATGCCATAGATAAGTTTGATCTTTGTCACCAACCTTTAATTTCTTATTATTCACATGTAATATATCTGTGGTTTGATCTACGATATAAATTTCATTCATGGAAACTGCTTTGCCATAAACCATTTCATTAAAAGAGAAAATACAGCTATTGTCCTTTATTGAAAATGAAAAACTGTCTTTATCAAGTACGGAAACAGAAATAATATTCTTAGATAAACTGGGTACATAGTAACAGTTATATAAATATAACTCAAAACCACTCGGGAGCTGGATTACGTATGTTCCCATTGAGACTGCAGCAACTCTTGCTCCATTCCCGACTCGCAGGTCCACATCACCCTTTGCGAGGGTGTGATGTTTTTAGGCCCCGCAAATGATTACACAGAGATGAGAACCACAACCGGTATCAAGTGCCCAAGTTCAGAAACTTGCATGGTTAATCTCAATCATATGAATATAAGATGACATACCAACATGAGTGACGTGGCCTGCTTTTATGTCCTCACGGTACACGGGACAGTTCCTCCTCCAATGCCCAGTCTTGTGCCAATGGTGGCACTCAACGTCACCGCCTTTGCTCTTTGCCTTGCCTTGTGAGCCACTAGTCTCACCAGACCCACTCTTACCGTTTCCTGACTTCTTAAACTTTGGCTTTCCTACAGTTAGGTCGCCGTGAGTTTTGCCCTTACCCTTATTCTTGTTAGAAATCATGAGAACATCTTGCTTCATGCTCCCACTCAATTTCATATCCTTCTCGGTCTGTACGAGAAGTGAGTGTAGCTCATGAGGACTTTTCTTCATGTCATTCATGTAGTAATTTGCCCTGAAGAGGGCAAAACCATCATGAAGTGAATGAAGCATACAGTCAATGACTATGCTCTCACTGATTTTGCAATCAAGTGCCTCCAGTTTCTCGACATTCTCAATCATGTTAAGAATGTGTGGGATAACCGGTTGGCCCTTCTAGAGTTTCGCATCAAAGAAGCGACAAGTATGCTCATAAGTAACGATTCTCGGTGCTTTTGAGAACTCATTAGTGAGCGTGGTGAAAATCTTGTTTGCACTTTGGGCAATGAAGCGACTTTGCAAATTGGTTTCCATTGCAAAAATGAGTACGTTCTTTATCGCACCAGCTTCCATGACGAAGTCACTATAAGCAAGTGACTCGTTAGCTCTTGCATTGGGGCCTGGGTTTGGCGGTATTGGCTCAGTCAAGTACTTGAGCTTACCGTCAGCAATGGCAGCATTCCGTAATGATGCCTCCCAGTCCGCAAAGTTGGACCCGTCATTCTTCAGTCATGTGGACTGATTCATGTGGTCCATGAAAGTTTTGAGCCAGGACTCGCGTGCAAGTGTGGCACTTGGCATAGAGATATCATTGTTTTTAGCCATTTGTTGTAAGCAGTATTATCAATATAAAACGAATTCTACACTGCGAAAAGAAGAAGAAAAACATAATAAGCATACTCATCGTTATGATTTAAGTCTAATGCAAAAACTGTTATAATGCGAAGACTCAAGCATTTATACAATTGACTTCCCTCAAGAATTATATAATGATCCCAAGACTCAATTATCTGTAAATTGATAAGCCAACCTCTTGGCTAATTCTACTTTTAGAATTCTTGGTTGATAAATTTTTGTAAATTCTATCTATAGTCCATCATAATCTCGAGAAACTCTTCGGATTATAATGTTGAGGTAAATAAGTCAACACAAACTACTTACCCAACGTAGAAAGGGTCATATGGAGAGTAAGGTCCTATATGCCTACCGACGAAGAAGGGATTCATAGTTGTTTGGCCTATAAAGACTAGTCTCAATTTTAGTTTTAGAGGAAGATCCCATCAACTTTATTTTAATTCATTTTAAGTGAACTAATATCTAGCATGCGAAAATGGATAAACTAAGATGATGACTTAAAATAGTGTGACATCTTTATGTCCATGATGACTAACATCCAAACTATATGAGTCAATTTATATGCATTTAAGTAGGTGGTTTGGTTTAGGCGGAATATGATGCACTAATTATCATGCGAAGAAAAGCAACAAGAATAGAAAAAACGTAAAATAAAAATAAAGTCCTGGTGTGGCCTATCTACCAAAATGAACATAAATACAACTTTGGAATCCTTCCTAGGACCCGAGAAGCTTGTCTTGATGTTCCATCTTGGTCCATGTAGCGGGAGTGAGCAATCCAATCTCCATCTTTAGTCTTCTCAAAAATACAAATAAAAATTACAAAATAAACCTATTTACATTCTAATTTCAAAACATAATACTTAAAGAAAACCAAAGGAGATACGAGATCTCAAAATTACATCAAGACTATATTTCCATCATTACGAAAACATAATCAACTAAGGCCACACGAGGTAATACAAAATTACAACCGATTGCAAAAATACGTAAATAAACCATTCAACAATTTATACAACTAAATAAAATGCATCAACTATAAATTAACCATTCAAGACATAATTCCTTAATTATGTAGAGTAATTTATCTAAACCACCTATTTTAAAATGATCAAAATTATGTGACAATTCCTCAATTACTCACAATAATTCCAATCTTAATACACATTAACTTGTAATATGAATTAATCTAACATTATTTTAAACCACTTTTAAATAATTGGGTATTTACAATTTGTGAACTTTTTCACAACAAACAATCATACATTATAGATATAATGTATAATAATAATTGGCCAAAAACACAAAAAAAAAAAAAACGAAAACATTTTTTTTTTTTTTTAATTTGCTCTCGGGATCCAGCCGTTTTTTTTTCTTTTTCTTTCTGCTCTCGGCATTTAGCCCAAAAATCCGAAAAAAAAAATAGTTTTTTTTTTTTTTTTTAAAAAAAAAAACTTTTATGTGAACAAATTTGTTTAATGTTGCTACTATAATAAGATTGGCATAATCATCAAAGTTTAATTTAAACATAGATCCAAACTAGATGATTCAATTTAACCTCTTAAAATGAATATCTAAATTATGATTTAATCGATTATCTGAATATTTGATTCATCACAATTGATTTGAACATTATTAAACTTAATGAATCATGATTCTTAAACAACAATTTAACATTATGTATGCCAAAACTATATAGCAAAACAAATGAACATCATCATGTCAAAACAATTTCCATTTACATTTCAATTTAATTCTTATTAAATCAAAACATCTACAAATTTATCATATTATCATCTTAACATATTAAAACAACAATATCAATAAATCAAAATGGAAACAAAACATCAAAAGCAAAAAAAAAAATCCTCTCGGCAAAAAAAAAAAACATTCGGCCGAAATTTTTTTTCAATTTTTTTTTTGTTTTAATCCATTTATGAAAATCATATAAAATAATTTCGTGGCCTATGCTCTGATACCACTTATAAGAAATATCGGTATATTTCATCAAGAAAATTTCGGATTATAACGAAATTATAAAATATGAAATTACGAGTCATAAACGAATTGCATAAACAAAAGAAAAAGATTATAATTAACCTTCGGTCCTAGCAATTTGGCCTAAGAACAAATATCGAGATCGATATTCTCCTAATCGTTGCACCCAAGATGCTCCGAGAAAATGCCCCCTTTTGCTAGAAAAGAACCCTAATTTCTAACAGATATTTAGGGTTTTTGTGATGAGAGTTTTAGGAAAAATCAAGTGAGAAAAAATGATCCCCTCTCTCCTCTTTTTAACCGTGCAAAAGGGAGAGGAATAGGGAAGATATTTTTTCTCCTTTTTTTTTTCTTCAAACCGTAAATCCCAAAATAAGGAGAAAAATCTTCTTATTTTGGGTTTGTTTTATATTGTATAAAATGTGTATATTTATCAATTGTCATTTATATCGTCACGTATTTAATAAGTCCACACACAACAGTTTGTAGTCGATTTATTAATACCGGTCTGTCAACATTTATCATGACCATTTCGTATAATATATACATTAACTATAAATATCGCATATTTATAATTTGCTAATTAAATATAATCGTTTATGTTTAATTACGAATTAACATCTTAATTCGTTTAAGCTAACATTATATACATTAATTAAATATAACTGTTTATATTCAATTTACGAATTAACAATTAATTCGTCTCAGCTGATATTATTTAATTGTATTAAATAATCGACTCATCATCACATTAACTAACCTTTTAGTCAAATACATGGACTAACCTTTTAGTCATATAAGGCATCAATGTGATTATATTTTCATTTAATCACATCTCTCAAATACATCCTTTAGGTGTGACTTTTAGGGACCAGTTGATCACCGCCATCAGTATGATAATAACATCAAACTTATAGCAAGCCAACCGTTATTAGTAAACGTTAATCAACTGATAAAATACTAAGTATACCCTGTGAACCTATAAGAGATTTATACACGTTATCACACTAACTGTGGAGGACACTAGCTCCAACATTATATACCGTTTTCGTGCCTATTATATCATTTATATGCCTTTTATAGTGAATTGTCGATACTGTCACTTCTTTATGTTTTAATGGAGAAATGACGCATTACAAGGTGAATCAAGTTAAGATGAGAATTGCGGTTGTGGCATAGTGGAATACACAAGTCATGGCATGAGAAACGAGGAGACTTGAAGACGAGAAGAGAAGTAAAAAAGAAATCAAGCTGGATGCCTTGGTTCCTCGATCAAGTATGAGAGGGCTCGATCGAGGAACCTCTTTGTCGGTTTTATTTTTGTATTTTCCTAAAACACGTATTGTTTGTAATATAAATTCTAAACTCGGAGGATTTATTAGGTTACGCTTTTTACTTACTTTTAGAAGGCTGGAAACATACTTTGGCAATTCATACTTTGTTCTTAATCTTTCCTTGTTAATTACCAAGATACTGATCATTGTTCATTAATTAATTATTCAAGTTTTATGCTTTCAATTCATTGTTATTATTTCACGTCTTCTATTATGTTGTTATCTATCTTTATTGTTGTTGTTGAATTCACCATGAGTAGCTAAATTCTTCATCTAGGATGAAGGGGATCTAGGTTGATTAGAAAGGGGAATATTAATTAATTGTTAATAATCTCACACGAATCATCGTTTGATTATTGTTCTTATTCTAATTATTTGATTTAGGCCTGAATTGATAATTAGTGTAGCGAATTAATACTTTCACCGACAAGGTTAGAATTAATATAGGCTGCGATAATCAAATAGATTGTGTTTAATATTAGCGATTGCATGTTAGACTTAATCTAAAGGCCATAATAGAATTAACCAATCTTGTGACCTTAGATAATTTGATTGACCTAGCAATTGATTAAGAAACCCCATATAATTGACCTAGTGAACCTGAATCCTAGACTCGTTAATATTATTGTTAATCACCTTTTAGTAACTTGCTAATAGTTGGTAGAAAACAAACAAATCAAACCCCCCCCCCCCCAGAAATTGTTACCTTTAACACATTTTAAATATTAGCAAATTGATGATTACCGCCTCCCTGTGGATTCGATACCTGTCTTACCACTAGCTATTTTGTTAGTAGTAGTATCGGATTTATTTTGACAAAGGCAAACGACTGAAAACAACCTTATCATTGATAGAGAGGTCGGCCATGGGCCGTTGGTTGCTGCTTAGCGTGAGATTCACGGGGCTTCGATTAGGTCGAACCTGTGTTTGATCCGTGCCATGTTGGACCTCTACTGGGACACGACGTCGTCGTTCCACATGCAGTTGGAGAGGTCGGCATCACCTTAGAAGATTTTACCATGGTGTCGGGTCTTCCTTGTGACGAGACGCATGTTCAGTTTCCGGAGACACTGGAGAGAGTGTCTTCTGCCGTGATCACGGACTTGATCGGCGATGTTCTGCGTGCGCCGACTGACATTAGTCCTTTATTTATGGCGAACTCTTACGTGAGGGACCACTTCAAGGTGAGGGTGATTGGCTTTATTCCGGAGCCGTTGGCGAGCCGAGGCAGAGGTTGAGGCTGACGCGCAGGAGGCGCGTTTGTAGTTGTGGTACTTCTTGGGTACCACATACTTTGGTGAGAAGGGTAAGCGCTTGTCGACCAAAGTACTTCCTTTGCTTACTGACTTAGACGCCCTAGGTTAGTATGACTGGGCGACGTCTGCTCTGGCCCGATTTACCCGTTACTTGCACGCCGCCGTTCGTCCGGAGAGGATGGAAGGCGGAAGTTCTCCCGCTTTGGTTAGTCCCGACCTCATTTTGGTGGTACGAGCGTTTTTTTGTTGGTTGTTTGTTTTTTATTTGGCTTTCTTTCGTGTTGTGTTTTGGTGTTTATTTTTTGAAAATTGGCTGATTTGTTGTTGCTGTGTTTTGTGTTACGGGTTTGGTTGTTTTCTTACTTTCCCTCCTTGCGTCCGAAGACGGTGAGCGACGTGTCTTTAGTTTACCCGGCCGTGAAGGGTTGGACGGTGGCTCGAAAGAAGTCCACCAAGTCGACTTACGTGGATTGCAGGCGTCAGGTGAACGCCCTTCGGCTTGGCGATGTGAGTTTCCGTTCCCTGTCTCTTTTGTTTTGTAAAAAGGTAGAGATAGGATGACCAGGTAGCTAGAAAGCCCCTAGTTAGTTAACTAGCCTTATCATGGGTGCAGTTTGTCGGGTGGCCTTGGGAGCACTACTCGGGTGTGCCGGCCTTTGTCAGGGAGCGTTTGCAGCCTCGTAGTTGCCAGTGCTTGTATCTAGAGACAGCGATCGACCCACTTTGGTACCTTGGCGAGCGTTTGGCTCGTCACTGCTTTAGTGAGACTTTCGTGGTGCATGTCGATCCACCTTGGGTGCTGTTCCAAGAGTCGATGCCTGACGAGGTTGAGGAGCACCTGCACGGTCGTGGAGGTGAGGAGTTGTTGCTGCGAGAGGTCGACTATGACACCTTTCGTTTATCGAGGCTTGCTTGGTACCCGATCGTGGTATGTTTCCCTCGGCTCTTTGAACATTGCCACTCTTTGTTTTTCGGTGGAAGGGCTTGTTACTTTTGACATGGTTTCCGGGTTGTAGGATGTTGACGAACTCATGAGGACCCAACCCCCTGCTTTCATGGCACAGACCACTTACCAGGGGCCGAGTGGTGAGGAGCTGCAGTTGCGTCTGTCAGAGCATGTGGTTCTTGAGGTGACCGATGTTGGCGTGGAGTGGAGGTTGACGGTTTTGAGGGTGAGCTTCTAGTTTGAGCCCTCCTTCCTGTTTGTATTTTGCTTTGTGTGTCGTTGTTGTTTTGTTTTGTTGCCATGGAGTGGAAGGTTTTGTTTTGTTGTGTAGGTGTCGACCGTTAGTCATCAAGCTTTGTGGCAGATGGCTAACCGGTGGAGGGTGCTTGCTGGTGACCTGGCTGCGAGGGAGTCTCGCCTTGTGCAGGTGCCTTTTATTGGTTGTTTTTGTGTTTTTTCTGTGTTGTATTTCATGTTTAGATCTTACCGACCTGAGTTATGTTTTGAAGAGTACTGCGGATCCCGCGAAGCTTGCTTGGGTCTGTGCAGAGTTGGACGAGGCGAGAGCGACAATCCAGGCACATGAGCTTGGAGTCACTACTCGTAGTCAGGAGCTGAGGTGTTGCAAGGACGAGTTGCGGAGCCGAGATGCTGAGATCGCTTCTCTTAGGGATCGGTTGGCTGAGATGGAGGAGCTTCGTGTTACGATAGACAGGGAGACACTGGAGAGTTCTCCTGAGAGAACGCCGGAGCAGGAGGTGGTACCTGCTTTGCTTGTGACTCTCGTGAGACCGAGGTTGGCCCATCGTGAGGTGCTGAGTAGTTGTAGTTGCTTTTCAGTGTTTTGGACTTTGGTTTGTATATTTTGCTTGAGGCGGTTTGTATATATGTGCTTTTGGTTTGTAGTTTGTTTGTGTTTGGCTTTTTTGTGTTGTGTTTCGGAGAAGCACGGTCAATGGCTGATTCCCAGTTTACTTCGACATTTGTTCCTGCATCGTTAGTGTAGAAAACAGGCAACAAGTAGCGCATATACATACATGCAAGCATGCAAAAATATATGTTGAAAACAAAAATAACCACGATGACTCGAAGTTAAAATTGAAATTGTTTGTTAAAAATGAACTTTGAAAATTCCGCGATAAGGCGTCGCGTTTGGATTTTTTCAAATGGAATTGTTTTGTAATTTCGAGAAATTAATTCGTGTTTGAATAAAATCGCATCGAATTTTTCCAAAATTGATTTGAAACTCGAAAACTAAAACTCAATCCGCCATGGATGAATTTCAAAAGAGATTTTTGTGAGTGTGTTGATTTTGATTTTTGCGAGATCAAAACTCGGATTTGAAAAAGCATTTTGAGGAAAATTGATGTTATGTTATCAATTTTGCTTTTTGAGGAAGAATGTTATTTTCATTGATGATTTAAATAAACATCACTATTCGTAAAAACAAATGACAAGTTTTATTAATGAACTTACTTCATCCAAATTACAATATGCATAGCATATAACTCGTCAAGGTCGAGAAATTGACATAGTGATTCCCCATCCATCATAACAACAGTACCTTCACCCACAAAATCCACTTCGATCTCAATCATGAGTACTTCCCCGGTAGCTGCCTTCCTTTCAGCCAGTTGGTGCAAAGCTACGAGCGTTGGAGTATTCAATTTTTGCTTATAATCATCGCTATGATATTTAGCTTTAATAGGAACAACAGGGTTGTGTGCAGCAAAAGTAGATGGCTTATAATGTACGTCGTCTGATTTAACCTCGGTCTACAATTTAGAAAAAAAAAATATATATACATTACACGAGACGTCTTATATAATTTAAATAACCAAAAAAAAAGGAAAAATTCACAATCTATTTTTCAAATTATTATTACCTCTTGAATTTTGGGTGGAGAGACAGTCGAATCAGTGACTTTGGGTGTTGACGTAGTAGTCCTAATTTCAGCCATAATGGCTTCGTGTAACTCCTGCAAATGTAAAACTTGAAATACTTACTATATGTTGGATAAGGTTACCCTAATAAATTTAAAGGCGTTCATTATATAAAATGCGTTCGCTTTAGCATAACTACCCCAGAGATGTCAACACTAATGAATGCTTCAGGCTATTGCACAATAAAACCCACGACATCTTGCAAACGCCAATTATCACTAAGTGGTACTATTTGAGTACCTTAGTCCTCCAGATATAAGTCGGTCACTTCCACTTCCCTCCATTTCTGACGGAGGGCAATGCCTTCAACCTAAACTTCTTGAATTTGGTCGTAATAGAACGCTGCTCCCCTAGCAACAACAATTTTGCCGGATGCTACTGCAGGGGCATTATAGTAAAGAACATAAGGCTTCTTGCAAACGCCCTTTACATTTTTAATTAATTAGTATATATACATGCACTAATTTAATTAATAAATTTAATTAATTAGCATATATACAACAATTACAAACTAGTCGTAGTAGTTAATACCTCGTCAAAAGCCGGATTTGGAGATGATAAGAACATGTCATCCTCAACCACCTCCACCTCCTCTCTCACGACCTTCATGGCTTCCTCTTCAAATACCCGATCTTGATACTTTGACATGTCTTCAGCTCCAACCTCATTCTCCTTTGCCATGTCATCCTCAGTTCGCGTGCCTGCTTTTTCCTTCTCCTCCCCTGCTTCCTCTATGACTTGTCAAACCATAACCAACTCTTCTTCAGATGGCTTATCCCCCGTTTCAACCATTCTAAGTATCAACATGGCCATTGTTTGTAGATGTGTAGTAGAAATGAATATGATTAAAATAATTAGTATAATTTTATCATATATATATAAATTATATTGAATAAAATACAGTATTTATATACCCTATCATCACCACTCATTATCCTTCGAGTAGTTTTCCCCAAAATACTTAGTGATACCAACAGGCGTCGATACCCCTCTCACACGACCTGGATGCTCTGCTTTACCGATTGCCCTAGCAATAATGTCATCAAGTCCTTGAGACTTCCATTTTCCTTCCTCTACCTCCTTCTCACAGATCCTCTACATACACAAAAACCATTATGCAACTAAATTTTATTTAAACTCACAATTATATAACCGACCACCAGTGGTAGAAGTGAAATATTTATTCAAACTTACAATTTTCTCTTTGATGGTCTTATCATATGGAGATTCTAAATTTCCATTCTTAGGAGTGTGACCGGCCACCCAAGCGTCGTGGCGATTGGCAATTCCAAGCTTTGGCTTCTATTCATTCATCACATTGATATCCTCTCAAAATATGTATGATTACTATGAATATATATATATATATATATAACATCGGTATAAAACACCTAATAATATAAGAAATATGTACTTACAAACTTCTTCTTAATCAATCTATAACCACCTCTGGAGCCATGAAAGACGCTCTCATTCTTTGAAATGTTCTCTAGGTTCTGCTTACTCATAGTCTTCATAAAATGAATTGTATCGAGTAACGTAAGCATATTTCTTAACTTATTAAGTTATTACTAGTAAAGTGATCCCAATGACTCGCAGATAAACTAAGATAATTTCATCTTACTGCATTTATTATTGTATATACATACCTTTATTCTCCCCCATAGCTTTTCCTTCAGGTCTTTACTCAACTGATCAATATGCGATAAATCGAGAGGCATATACTCTCTTACACAAGAACCAATCCAACTCGCGAATTTTGCAGTAAAGATACCATCTAACAGCCCCGTTAATTCATCCCATTGAATTTTATTAGGTATCACTCTCTCTATTGATTCTAGGAAACCCTATGGCTCCTTCGCACAGTATTCGATTCCAAATTATTCTCATCACCTGAATCTTCTTCGCATGACTTTTTCCCATCTTTTATTTTTCGCTTTCCACCCATATCTAAACCAGAAATTAATAAACTACTAACTTTAAGCATTAAGTCGACATAGCAGGAGCACCGTATCAAATAAATGATCACACAGTGTACCTAAAAATATAGGTGTTGTATAACACACAATATACTTAAAATAATATGTGTTAATAACACACAATAAACCTAAGATAATTAGGGGATAATATCACAACTAAAAAAGAAAATAACGACATTAAGTTAATGAGACGAAGGAGTAGGGTCTATTATTACATCTTCAAAGAGGAGAAGCCGGGCCCGGTATGGCGATGACGGAGGGGACGGCAGAGGCAATGGGGATGGCGACGGTGACGGAGAATATTAGTGGTTCTAGGGAAACTCAGTGTTCAAGGGTTTTAAGTGAGCGAGGAGAAGGTTTGCATGTGTGTTGGTTGAAGAATTATTTAATTAAAACTAATAAACACGGGTTAAGTCAAACCACCTTCTTTATTTTATAATATGACAACGGTTGATTAAAAAATCGTAATTGTTTTCATTAAAATACATCGGTTGGTGTGTAACCGTTGTCATTTATCTTTCATTGTGTCAAGTTTTTCCCGCAAAAAAAAAAGCATCTTCCATATTTGGTACTCCCTCCATTCAACTCCATGTTACAAGTTTCTCTTTTGTACACTATTCATGTGAGATCTTATTTGATTCGTCTTTAGGAGTACATTAAGAATATCTAACTTTTATAATTTTTGCAAATACGTAGCTAAAGATATTTACCACGTAAAACACGCGTTGGCAAACGTGAAAAAGCAAGCTTGTATTATGGAGTTGAATGGAGGGAGTATTAAGTTAGTACAAAGCGTCTTGATTGTGACGAACATTATCCGTCACCAATAAGTCTCACATCTGACGGATATATCCGTCACAAGCTTATGACAGGTAAAGTATCTCCCACTTGTGTAGATAAGACAAGTCTAGGGGATCACAAAGTGTTTGTCTTTACCTACTCAAGTGGATAATATTTGACCCGTCATAAGCTTGTGACAAATATGTCCGTCACAAATGAGAATTTGTGATTCGCCACAAGCTTGTGACGGATATTGCTCATCTCACAATAAGGCAACTGGGATAGCAAGTAGGGGAAAATGGAAATTCAAGACTAAATTATACACAACCCAATGTAATTAATGCATATATTAAAAACTTCTTTCCTTAATTAGTTTTCTAAATACAATCCAATGAGCAATTAATAAACATACATTAATCAAATGACCCAAAATACACTACGTCATGGACAATATCTCTTCCTATTAATGATGGTGTTGGAGTCTATTTCAACTCTGGTCTTTTCCTCCAAATCCGACATCACCTTCGATGACCTAAACCACCATTGACGCCAAGCTTTTGTTGCTTCACTCACGGTAAATACATACCAATCGCATCTGGGTAATATATACCCCACCATCAAATCCTTAGAAGAACCAACTTCGAAAGCCGATGAATTCTCATCTGTACCTTTAAGAATTATATGTTTAGGGGAGAACTTAATGAAATGGGAAGGACATTGTTCCTTTAACCTTTCTCGTAACGCATCCATTTTCTTCTCGCTTTCGATATAGCTCGGTTGATGACGCAATTTCCTTAATCTTTTATTTTCTGTTTTTTCTGACAACTTACGATCCCTATGCACCCATGGACTCGCAATATTTATACCTTGGTTAACGATCATAGTTTTGGAATAAAATTTAAATTATAGAATCACATACCAATAATGCAATGTTGATTTAAACCCACCAATAATGCAACGGTCATTCAATAAAAAATACCTGAACAGTCTGTGCATTGGTCAAATCAAGAATAATGGGAAATATTAGCCACGGCTTAAAAAATCCCGTATGGTCAAACAAGTAATTTTTTTTTAATATATTGAGTCGTATGGTCATATCTTACATGTATTTTTTTTTTTTAATATGTTGGGTCGTATGGTCAAACAATTAATAAATGGTCCACGTTGAAGATAGAACGTCACGATTCACAACGGTTGTAGGTGAACCGTTGTTGATGAACCAATTGACAACGGTTGTAAGTGAACCGTTGTTGATGAACAAAATTTACAACGGTTGTAGGTGACCCATTGTATATGAGTATTATATAACAGCTGTAATACCCGCTCTGTTAAGGACCCCCTTGACCGACCGTTGACCAGAGAAGACCCGTAGGAAGGGATGAGAGAGAGGATAAAGGAGCTACGTATCTGTTTACTCGACCTAGTAGAGGCTCCTCGGCCGAGTAGTGGTAACACTCGACCGAGTAGGGCTTACTCGGCCGAGTATGAAAGTACTCGACCGAGTATTACCGCTGTTAAAGCGTTATTATAAAACGAAAGTTTGTAAACCTTATTTCATTTTCGACGGTTCCCTATCTCTCTAACCCTAATATATCACTCTCTCCTCCTTACCACCCACCTCTCTATACTCTCTCATCTAGCCTAGACACTAACCCAAGAAGGGGGAATGGTTCATGCTTGGACTCTTCGAGTCGAGATGTCATCGTTGCCGACTTCGGTCCGCGTTTGAAGGATTCGCCTGGGAGTCTTGCATGGCTATGTTTGATTGCACTTGCATGGATTAACGATAAGGTAGTGTTTCCCTACTCGGCTTACTGTTTAATTTATTTGAGATTGTGTTGTAATTGTTTGTACGATTGATATCATGATTGATTGCTGTTGTTGGGTTGGAGATGGTGTTGGTGTTGAGATGGTGATGTTCTCGAGGTGCGTCCTCAGCTGAGTGGAGTCACTTGCGGGAGTGGCTTCACACCCTAGTTTTGCCCTCTGTGGAACCCGCCACAGGAGGGGATGTGCACGTTAATGAACAGGGTTATCGCTCGTTGATGAGCGGGGTTTAGGAGGATACGACTGCGGTCCCCCATTGGCAGGGCTACATACTTTAGTGTGTAGTTAGTTACGTGATGAGATTGGGAGTTGGAGATGGATGATGTGATAGTTATTATCTTTATCTTACTTTGTCTTATCTAGATTATTCGGTAACTTGACCCCGTGTTGTGTGTTCAAAACTGTGGTGATCCATTCGGGGATGGTGAGCAGTTGATTTAGCAGGTACATCTAGTCTGGTTGCTTGCGGGGCTTGGAAGGGAATCAAGTCATCACGCTACTGAAGTAGATGTCACTGTCACTCACATTTAGTAGTCTTGTAATTATCTGTGCTGTATCTTTATTCCGCTGTTTAACGATGTAAAGTATAAGACTATTTAAAATACGTTCTATATTGTTTATTTGATCTACTTACCTCGGGAAACCGAGATGGCAGCACCTTTATACACTGGGGTGGTCCTTGGTAAAGCACTTCGGTGTATGGGGGTGTTACAAAGTGGTATCAGAGCGATGATTTTGGAACCGGAATAAATGAACCAAATGAATTTAGGGTGTCAAATTAAAATGAACCTAGTGTATGTGTGTTGGGAGCCCCTTATGTCAGTTTTGGGTGAGAAGGCACCCTCATCTCAGAATCCCGGCCCCAATCATGCTTAAGCCAGCCACCGTGGAAGGGTAGATGTATAGGAATGTCTCTGTGCCAGTGTGTGTGTCATATGTGTATGCTTGTAGTAGTGTAATACTACAGTTTTATGTGTCTATAGGTACTCTATCGAGTGGGGCTTACTCTGTCGAGTAAGTAGCTTTTTACGCCAAACAGTAGTCTGCCTATAGAGTACTCGATCGAGTAAGTTGGGGACTCGATCGAGTAAGGGGCACTCGATCGAGTAAGTCACTTACTCGATCGAGTAAGTGAGTTTTACGGGCTGAGTTTGACAGGTTTTGTTAATGATGCGAGATTAGTATAAAAAGATGACCGTCACTTTTCTTAATCTCTTTTAACATTCTAAAAACCTAATTGAGAAGAAGAGGAGTTACGTAAGTTGTTTTCATCGCATTGTTAACAAATCCCCAAGGCTAGGAGTGTCGGATCATCTTGTTCTTTACGCCGTTGTGATCCTTGTGTCAAGGGTAAGCGTTTTATATAATTTTTATAATGTTTTGTTAAGATTTGTTAAACCTTAATTGGGTGATATTGGGGGTTTTGGGTGATTTGTATGAATGTGGTAGTAATTGTATGTATGTGTGTTATAGGAGGAGGTTTCATTGAGGAAAGATTCTGATTATTTGCTAAGACCGTCTGTGGTGTTTGCATTTCAAGTAGGGTTTCCCTAATCAGTATTGGCTACATATTGTATTGGTAATTGTTGTGGTGATTTTTGAATAATCGTTATGTTGGATTGGTTTTGGTGATTGTTGATAGTATCTTGTTGATTGATTGTATAACTGTCTGTGATCTTCGGGGTGCGTCCCTGGCTGAGTGGAGTCACTTGCAGGAGTGGCTTTACGCCCTTGATTCGCCTTCTGTGAAACCCGCCACAGAAGGGATGTGCACATTAATGAACATGGGTTTATCGCTCGATGGAGATGAGCGGGGCTTAGGTGGGAACGGCTGCGGTCCCCCACTGGCGACGAGGAGTACTAGTTGCGATGGGTACTCTGGCAGGGCTACACACTTTAGTGTGTAGTCATATGTGTGGTGTTGGAGATGGAGTTGTGGAGTTGTGGAGTTTGGCTCGTGTTGTTTGAGCTGTTTGTGATATTGTTTCATTATGGCATTTGTTTTTATGTAACTAGTACTGACCTCGTTTAAATGTTTTAAAAACTGTGGTGATCCATTCGGGGATGGTGAGCAGTTGTTGAGCAGGTATGAGACGATGCGCATGGGTTAGCTGGGATGAGTCACCACATTGCAGTTTTAGAAGTCTTCCGCTGTGTCGAACCCTTTTTGTTGTTTAGTAGTTGACGGTTTTGAGAACTTTGTATTTTCTTTTATCAGTTTGGGAGTTTGGCATGTAACACTTAAACTTATTACTATTTAAGTTTGCTTTTTGTCATTTGATTATCATTGCCTCGGGTAACCGAGATGGTGGCGTTCTCATACCTTAAGTGGTCGTGGTAAGGCACTTGGAGTATAAGGGTGTCACAAAGTTATATCAGAGCGACGATCTTGAAACCTGTAACCAATGAACCTAATGAACAT
Source organism: Silene latifolia (assembly GCF_048544455.1). Classification (NCBI taxonomy): domain Eukaryota; kingdom Viridiplantae; phylum Streptophyta; class Magnoliopsida; order Caryophyllales; family Caryophyllaceae; genus Silene; species Silene latifolia. The sequence goes on from NC_133536.1 coordinate 186,948,832, forward strand.
AGGGAGTCAAACTAAATTGAACCCGGGTAGGAGTTGTAGGAGCTAATGCAAAGACTTGGGAGACGTCCTAAAGTCGCGAACTCGCCCTACAATTTTGAACCAGTCACTATGAGGTGTGTGTTGGGATCGCTACATGTTATTCTTGTGCTTGGTGTATCTATATAGTAATGTGTGGTATGAATTGGTGAATGCATGCATATGGAGGATAAGAGGTGTGAAGTGAAAGATGGTGATGGTGTGATTTATATGTTGATTGGTTGAAAGCATGATATTTGATTTATAATGTGGCATGTTGGAAATACGGAAGGAAAGTTGTTTTGTTTGAGGATATAAAGAGATATGCATATATATGTTGTTGTTTGTCATTTTGCATAAGAGTATAGATTGTTGGAAGTAAGAATCTGAACATGCGGGTAGTATACGAGTATGCATGACCCGATCGAGTGGGGGGCACTTGATCGAGTAGGTGGGAGACTCGATCAAGTGGGTGTGACTCGATCGAGTAGGTAGTTTTTCGTTTCCGGGCAGAAGTCTGTTTTTGGGCACTCGATCGAGTAGGATAGAGAACTCGATCGAGTAGGGCTAACTTGATCGAGTAGGATGTGGGCTCGATCGAGTACGTTTTTGGGATCTTTCTGGTCAGGTTCTAGAGTTGAGGTACTCGATTGAGTAAGGTGGTCAACTCGATCGAGTGACCTCAACTCGATCGAGTGGGTTGTGGTACTCGATCGAGTAGGTGCTGTACAGGTCGTTTTCGTGTTTTGAGCTATGGGATGTGTGTTTACGTTTACCCTTTTCTTATATAGTTTGAAAGATGCCGCGGAAGAGAACAGCGTTGTATGCCAAGGCAGAGAATATGAGTATTGACAAGATTGTTAAGATGTTGGAGCACCAAGATGCTCTTACTGAGGCTTTGAAGAGGGTGGGAAAGGATAACGAGACATGGCCTGATCACTCAAAGATCAGCATACATATAGCAAGGTTTAATCCTAAGGAGTATATGGGAACGGGGGCGCTAATTTTGCTGGATAATTAGCATAGAGAGATGGAGAATATACTCAACCTAGTTCATTGCCCAGATGAGCTTCGAGTGGAACAAGCTGCGTTCTACTTAAGGGAAGATGCTGTTGAGTGGTGGGACAAGGTTAAGGCGAGTGCTTTGGAGTTGTATCTGAAACAAGGGTTACCTGTGATACCATGGGATGAGTTTAAGAGAGATATGAGGCGAGAGTTTGTGCTAGAGCATGTGCGTAGTAAGGTGAGGGAAGAGAGGGATGATTTTAAGATGACTTCTGATATGACAATTGCTGAGTACTATCATAAGTTCAATGAGAAATCTAGGTATGCTGAGGATACGGGGCTGAGTCAGGAGAACTTGGCATTGAGGTTTGAGAAGGGGTTGACCCCCAAGATCAGGGAAAAGTTACTTTTAGGATCCCTTACTGATGTTAAGGAGGTAAATGAGCGTGCTGGGAGGGCTGAGAGGTTAGTTGAGATGACCAAGGAGAGAGTTTCTGAGAAGAGGAAAGCTGAGAGTAAGGGTGGTGGTCAATCTAGTTACAAGAAGAGCGGCCATAACCAGGCGAGAGCATACTCATCAGGTTCGAGGTTTAGTGCTAGAGCTTCTTATGGGTGTGGCCGTGATAGTGGTAGTAGGAGTTGGGGTATGACGTGTTTTAACTGTGGCGGTATGGGCCATAAGAGGCATGAGTGCACCAGTACTATGAGTGAGGGGTTTCCAGAGACCGTCACAGGGGAGTTTCTCTCAGGGTCCTTCGCAGAGTTATGCTAGTAACAGGCCGGCTGGGTCGTGGAACAACAGGAGTGGCCAGAGTAACAACAATGGTGGGGCTAACCGCAATGGCGGTAATTCATACCAGAAACCGACGACGAACAACAACAACAACAACAACCAGGGGTCGGCTGCTAAGTCGTCTACCTCAGCTAGTACTGTCCAGGGAGGTAGGCAGAAGACCAGTGGTAAGCTATTTATGATGGAGAAGAAGGCAGCTGAGGATGATGCTCACGTTATCACCGGTACTTTTCTTGTTAATGGAGTCTTTACCTTTGTTTTGTTTGATTCGGGAGCGTCACAGTCGTTCGTATCATCGAGTCATGCTAAGCTGTTGGGTCGGAGTGAGTATGAGTCTGTAAAAGAGGAAGTTTCTATACCGTCGGGTGAGCCTGTATCTTGTGGGCGGTTGTATAGAGGTGTGTCTTTGATAGTTGGGCAGGTTGACCTACCAGTGGACTTGTTAGAGTTTCCTTTGGAGGGTTTTGAGATGATAGTTAGTATGGAATGGTTGGGTAAGTATAAGGCTAAGATAGACTGTCATCAAAAGAGGGTTTCTTTGAGAGGTCCTAAGGGGATTACTGTGTCTTATCGTGGGTTTGTTGTCAAACCCAAAGTTAAGTTGATTGCAGCAGTGACCTTGAAGTCCTATCTGAGGAAGGGGTGTCCGTTGATCTTATGCCATGTGAGAGATCATAGTATGGAGAATCTGTCAGTTGAGCAGATACCAGTGGTGGGAGAATTTCCAGATGTCTTTCCAGATGAGATACCGGGGTTGCTACCGAAGAGAGAGATAGATTTCAGCGTTGAGTTGAAACCGGGGACGGGGCCAATCTCTATGGCACCGTACCGTATGGGTCTTAAGGAGTTGGAGGAGCTAAAGAAGAAGCTGGATAATCTGATTGAGAAGGGATACATTAGACCTAGTGTATCACCGTAGGGAGCACCAGTCTTGTTTGTGAAGAAGAAAAATGGGAGTTTGAGGTTATGCATTGATTATAGGTAGCTGAACAGAGTTACAGTAAAGAACAAGTATCCTTTGCCTGTGACACCCCCATATTCCAAGCTGCCTTAACAAGACCTTCCCTAGCATATAAGAGCATCACCATCTCGGTTGCCCGAGGTAAGTAATCATCAAAAGTCGATAAAAGAACATATAAAGTTATTTTACAAGTAATACAACCCAAACTACGAAAGAAAGATACAACTCGTGAAACTATATACTACTACTGTCAATACTCGTGAAGACTCATCCCTGCCAGGACTCCAGCTACCATCCAAGGAAACACCTGCTAAGACAGACTACTCACCATAAGGGATAACGGCAGACACAACAAAACAAACAAGACAGCCACACAAGGTCAGTAACTGAAGTATGACACAACAAACAGTACCAACATATTACAAACACAACCAAACACACATACACAGTCACAACCACTCCAACCAATCTCCGTCAACGACGTCCACTGGACCAGCTCTGCCATGGGGGACCGCAGCCATTCCCACCTAAGTCCCGCTCATCATACCGAGCGATAACCCTGTCCCTTTAATGTGCACATCCCCTCCCGTGGCGGCTTCTACGGAGGGCGAAACTAGGGCGTGAAGCCACTCCCGCAAGTGACTCCACTCAGCCGGACACACCTCGAGAACCGAGACAATCAATCATAGACAGCTGCAATACAACAACAATCAACAAAACAGCGTACACTAACCGATTACCACGTATACTCACCACACGGTCACAACAACAATACGACAACCGACACACTAGACAACCAATAGAAACTGAGTAGGTGAACCTACCTTTAACCAAAAGCAGCGATTCCTCGATCAACCATATGACATCAACCAAGCAAGCAATCCCTATACAAACAGTACACAAGCCTATCACTACCAAACACAACCTTACAAGGAACAACAAAGATAAAGATGATGACGATGACATACCTACGCATCTCACAACGGCGTTACGAATGCTACCCGACTCAAGCAACCCATCCTCAAGGTACTAGCATCCTCAAAGGCTCTTATGGATGGTATTTGGTGAAGGGAAAGGGGGAGACGACATCTAGGTCTGAAAGAAGGAGGCGGAAATGATTTGCGGTTTTGACAAAACACGATTATAAACCCTCGGCCGGAAAGACGCTACTCGATCGAGTAACAAACCTACTCGATCGAGTGGCCCCTACTCGATCGAGTAACCAAGCTACTCGATCGAGTAGCCTCTACTCTACCGAGTGCCGCTCATCCTCATACTATAACAAGCCACTAGACATCCCTAACACGCATTCCTAGAGGCCATCACCTGCCCCCAAAGGTCGTTCAACGTTGTTCAACGGGTCCCTAAAAGGGCGGGTATTACGCCTTCCCCCTTAAAAGAACTTCGTCCCCGACGTTCGACTCATCCTCCCCCAAACGACACAACAAGAAACCCAAGGTCAACACTCCCGTTCTCCCGACACAAGTCCACTACTCACTAGAGGCATTAGCCCATTATGTCGTCATCATCCACTGTCCAAGACACCACATACACGAACTCTTACAACCACAACTCGAATTACCAACCTCACGACATGCACCAACATGAACAATTCCACTAACGATTAAACTAATACACCGAACTCCTCAGACACACATTAACGCAGCTACCACACAAGATATGTCACACAAAATATGTCACATAACAATCCTATTACAGATTCACACAATGCATGACTCATAGCCGAACCACTCCACTACCGTTTTGACATCCTTATCTCTTTATGACTATCTTTTCATGGCAAACTACTCGACTTTTACTTAAACATACAATTAACTCATCAAAACAATCATAACACTTATGACTTCATGCTAGAAATATGACAGAGACAATGGCAAACATTACAAACAAACCACGAAATTATTATAATATCGGCCTTTTTATTTTGCGACATTACTCTTCCCCTCTAAAAAGGAACTTCGTCCCTGAAGTTCACCATCAAACAATTTCCTAAGACCTAACGCACCTTGTCAACATTACTCACTGCTCACGACTATCATAGTCTTATATAGATGTATATATATACTACCTTACGAGAATAATTATCAAGAACCATAAAAGACATGCATATTTCAATTGTATATAATGTAGTTATGGAAATTCTACGAAATAAGTAACAAGTCTTTTCTATAATAAATAAGTTATGCTCTCTTGTAGATGTTGATAACGTAAAAAGAATGCAATAAAAGGAAATTTTGTGTCACATCTACTCCCACAAAATGTCATTTATAAGTAATAAGTCAACCCAAACATGTTACTATCCTTCAATAACCATTATAACTATCGAAACATGCAAAAATAGAAACATTCAAACAATTTTACTTTCGAAAAAGTGCCTCGTATATGTGCTACTCGATCGAGTGGGTTAGGCACTTGATCGAGCTGGCCTTACTTGATCGAGTATCTTAGCTACTCGATCGAGTAGTCCGAGATCAGAATGCTCTTTAATTGTCACACCTGCAGCTACTCGATCGAGTGAGGGGCACTCGGTCGAGTGGCCACAGGTTAAATGCTACTCCACAACTTCCCTAACACAACACAACATATATATACGATCGCATAACCGCGAGTCGGGATGATAACCCGACCAGAAATCCTGCAAACCAGTCTAGGAAAATCAAGTACGGCCTTATGGCCACCAATACAAACCGAACATAATAAGTACGAAATGAAATAAACTAATATCCATCATAACCAACAACCATATTCAAAAGAGAAAGAAAGGAGTATCACTCCTGCTGCTGCTGCTCATCCATGACCTCATCCTCGGCTCCGTCACCACCTGAAGTGCCAGCTCCTGAAGTTCCAAGACCCGCATCATCTCCTGCTCCAACCTCTGGACTCACGTACCATGGGGTCAAACCGCCGTAAGGATAAGACTGAGGTGCTCCCCAAGTGGTCATGTCCACCCCGTAGGAGTAGAAAACCCCGCTGTAGTCCCCAACTCCCCTCTACCAAAATGGATGCGGTCCCGAGGTCCCAATACCCTGAGTATATTCCATATCGTGCATGTTCTGGAGCGTCAAGGTGGAGGACACTCTCTCTGCCAGGTAGCTCTCTCGTGTCGCTGGGGTATCAAGGTAAAGATAACAAGGAAACGGGTCTTTGGGTGGTCTTCGCCACCGGGTCTCGACCATCCTCTCCCTCACACGACGTGGTCCCCTCCCTATTCTGGGTCTATCCTCCGCAGCTCTCACATTCTCCCTTTTTCTCGGCTCGGGCATAACCTGAAGGATCTCCTGGTCGATGAAGTACGTCTGTCTCACCGGGGGTGCATCCTCGTCCTCTTCCTCATCAGAATCGGCAGCTACCACTACCACATCGAAAGGCTCAGTCGGTGGAAGGTGCTCAGGAGCCGGTATCTTCATCCAGCTCATGCCCCACACCCTCCACGCTAGGCTACCATCCGCCAAAGTTCTCAACCATTTCAGGTCGAGGAAGTAATCTCTGTCCATGGTCGGGACCGGGGTGGCTAAGGGGACATACTCAGAGGAAGCCTCAAAAGAAGTTAGCTTTTCAGCTAACCGGGTGGCAATCGCCCCACAGCTCAGGAACCTAGTACTAGAGGTGGCCATCAAAGCAAGACTGGCACAAACCATAGCGGGAGCATTAAAGATCACTCTCTCGGTCCGCTCAGGGTTGAGGTAAGCCATCAAAAGCAACAACTCGTGGGAGTTCAACTTACTCATATCAGACCTCTCATAAAGGAGACACGACACAAAGACGAAGAAAGATCCTCAAGGTAACATGTTGCACATCATTGATCAACATGTTGCTAGCAGTGGGAGCTGATTTTCCGGTAATACAGGGCATAAGACGGCAAACCCCGCACTCAGCTGGAATGTCACGGAGGATCCCTTGGGAGGCTTGGCCAAACCAAGGTGGGAGGCAAACAAGTCCATGGTTAAAACAAAACTGGTGTTCATAAGACGGAACTGTACGGTCTGCTTAGCCGGCTCGTATTTAAACGACCCCATGAACTCAAGGGTCAGAAAAGCATATGAATGCTTCTGTAAACGGTATAGTCCAGTGAATCCCAAAGTCTCAAAGATATGACGGACATCCGTCTCAACACCCAGGTCCTCTAAACGAGTCGTGTCCAGACAACGAGTCGGTCTCATCTTATGGGACTGTAAGGCTATAAACCTATCCTGCTGTGCGTAGTCTACAAAGACCACAGAAGGATACTCTGGTACAACTGGTACCACCGGTCCACTCCCTTCCCCAACTTCGGGTTGAGAAGCCCTACCCCTCTTACTTTGTTGAGTCCCTAAGTTTAGTCTCGGCATCTGTTTCAACATACCACTTAAGTACACTAACATGCAAAATACACATATTAAACCATGAAAGAATCATCTAAGTACACACAATCACCAACAATTTCCCAAATTACAAGTAAAATTTCAAATTCTTATATCTCAGACGGTCTCTACAGCTGTGAAAATTTTGACATAATTAACATGGATTAACTCAACTATTACAACTTTTAGGACTCAAATCTTCAAAATACATTCATGTACAACTCAATTCTTTAATCATATGAGACGAAGTTCAGTTTGAGGCACTTTTAAGACGGAGTTTTAAAACAGATTTTAAGGTGAAAATCACAAAAATCAACTTCCCACATGGTATATACAACATACATTACTCAAATTTCATCCATTTTCATGTAAAAGACAACCAAACATCACTTCAATTTACCAAATCCTAGATATTTCGGTCACAATTATACGCAATTTCTATTTGAGTTTTGTATTATAAACAACAATAATCATGAAAGGGAAGCATCTAGATCATATTACAACAATTACAAGCAAATTTTCTCACATTCAAATCGAATTTTCTGATTTTTCCATCATCCTAATTGTTTCTAATTGATGAAAAGCATTAAAATAGGAAGGAAATTCATACCTTAATCAAATAGGAAGTAAAAGAACAATTATAAGCAAGGGAAATCACCAAATAAATCACCACAACACAAGATTTGAGAGCAAGAGGAGAGATATGGAGGTATTAGGGTTTATGAATGAGGTAGAATAAAAGAAAGAAGGATGGAAAGAGAGTATAAGAATCCCGCAAACACCCAATTACTGTAGCTTACTCGATCGAGTATGTTGGGTACTCGATCGAGTGCCCTCTACTCGATCGAGTAGGCGCTATTCTGCCGAGTGTTCGTACGGAATTCCTACATCCTCGACGTCATAACTTCCTAACTAGATCGAATGAGGTCTACTCGGTCTAGTAGGCACTCATACTCGGTCAAGTAAGGTTGGGTATACGGTCGGAATTACGAGGTTAACTTGAGATTCCTACAAAACAACATCACGTGTCGATTCCAAACCAAGTTCGAAAGTCGTCACCGGTTATCATATTCATTCACATTATACCATTACTACTCAATTGTATCGCAACGGTTTCACCAATTAAGATGTATTCCATATCATTCTATAATGAATCTCACACAACATAACTTACCATGCCATTAAATCATTCATGTATACATTTAACGCATTATTTCATATCTAAACCTTTTTTTACAACTCTACTACTAAACTTATAATCACATTACTCTAATCACTCCTTTAACATTAAACTTATAGGTATGATACAAGTGTACTAGCAACATAATTATGATTCAACACAAACAAATTAATCTACTCAAATTAATCACGTCACATGCGGAAGCTTTCAACCATTCATATATTACATTCACCCATTACTATTTTGATAATTCTTATTACAATTCTACAACTCTTTAGCTATCATTATTATCATCATTATAAAACTTACAGATTCTTATAGGAACTACCATTACTAACAACTTGAACCAAACACAGCCATCACCACATTCCATATCTTATCACACGTTTCTACCCTTCTCACACACACACACACACACACTTCTATCGCGCAAAACTTTTCACGCTTCTCACTAGCATCACCCACACCTATTAGTTCCATTAGGAACTTAATCACATATGACTCTAACATGACTCTGACACACATACTAACTTCATCAAAGACTCGACTACAATCAATTCTAACATAATCACCATACACATTAGGCACATAGTTGTCGACTCAACATTCCCATACCCAGTGACTGGGTTAAGCACAATGGGGCCAAGATTTTGAAATGAGGGCGCCTACTCACCCAAAATCTAGTATCGGCTGGGGCTCCCATTATACATACACCAGGTTCATTTTATTAGACTCACTGTGGGAATTATCTGTATGCTTACGTTTAATTATAAGGATTATAACGATATTATCAAAATGATTACTAGTCATAAAAGAAAATTACATAAACAAAATAGAGAGATTACGAAATCAACCATCGGTCCTAGCAAAATCGGCCTAAGAACAATATCGCAATAATATTCACCTATCAGTTGCACCCAAGATGATATGAGATATGCCCTTTTGTTCTTGCTAGAATCGATCCCCAATTTTCTGTAAAATTTTTAGGGTTTTTTTTTGTGTTTTTGATGAGAGGCAAAACTAGGTTAAAACTAGGTTAAAAAAAAGAAGAATGAAAAATAATCCTCTACACCCCTCTTAAACCGTGTAGAGGCAGTGATAAGAGGAGAATATTTTTCTTCCTCTTTTTGCTCCTTGACCAACCGAAAAAAATAAGAAGAAATATCTTCTTATTTTCGGTTTTTTACCTATCAAAATAAGGTGATTAAATCTTCTTATTTTCGGTAGTTTACAAAATGTATATAAAGTGTATAATTCATATATTGTCATTTAATTTATTCCGTATCAATAAGTCTACATACAACAGCTTGCAGGCGATTCATTAATACCGGTCTGTAATAATATATTATGACAATCTCGTATAATATATAATTTAATTAAAAATATCGCATATTTATAAATAGCTTATTAAATATAACCGATTACATTTAATTACGAATTAACATATTAATTCGTCCAAGCTAACATTATATACATTAATTAAATATAACTTATTATATTCAATTTACGAATTGACAGTTAATTCGTCTCAGCTAATATTATTTAATCGGCATTAAATAATCGTCTCATCAACACGTTGACTAACTGTTTAGTCATATAAGGCATCAATGTGATTACATTTCCATAACCACATCTCTCAAACATATCCTTTAGGTGTGATTTTTAGGGACCAGTTGATCACCGCCATCAGTATGATAATAACGTCAAACTTTCTAGCAAGCCAACCGTTATTAGGTAATCGTTAATCAACTGATAAAATACGAAGTATACCCTTGTGAACCTTTAAGAGATTTATAAATGTTATCACACTAATTTGTGGAGGACAAAAGCTCTAACACTCACTACGTTCATTAGGCTCATTTGTTACAGGTTCCAAAACCTGGCTCTGATACCACTTTGTAACACCCCCATATACCAAGGAGCCTTAACAAGACCTTCCCTAGCATATAAGAGCATCACCATCTCGGTTGCCCGAGGTAATTAATCATCAAAAGTCGATAAAAGAACATATAAAGTTATTTTACAAGTGATACAACCAAAACTACAAAAGAAAGATATAACTCGTGAAACTATATACTACTACTGTCAATACTCGTGAAGACTCATCCCTGCCAGGACTCCAGCTACCATCCAAGACAACACCCGCTAAGACAGACTGCTCACCATAAGGGATCACGGCAGACACAACAAAACAAACAAGACAGCCACACAAGGTCCGTAACTGAGGTATGACACAACAAACAGTACCAATATATTACAAACACAACCAAACACACATACACAGTCACAACCACTCCAACCAATCACCGTCACCGACTGTCCACTGGACCAGCCCTGCCAGTGGGGGACCGCAGCCGTTCCCACCTAAGCCCCGCTCATCATACCGAGCGATAAACCTGTCCCATTAATGTGCACATCCCCTCCCATGGCGGCTTCCACAGAGAGCGAAACTAGGGCGTGAAGCCACTCCTACAAGTGACTCCATTCAGCCGAGGACGTATCTCGAGAACCAGAGACAATCAATCCCAGACAGCTGTAATACAACAACAATCAACAAAACAACGTACACCAACCAATTACCACGTATACTCAGCTACACGGTCACAATAACAATACGACAACCGACACACTAGACAACCAACAGAAACTGAGTTGGCGAACCTACCTTTAACCAAAAGCAGCGATTCCTCGATCAACCAGACGACATCAACCAAGCAAGCAATCCCTATACAAATAGTACACAAGCTTATCACTACCAAACACAACCCTACAAGGAACAACAAAGACAAAGATGATGACGATGACATACCTACGCATCTCACAATGGCGTTACGACCGCTACCCGATTCAAGCAACCCATCCTCAAGGTGCTAGCATCCTCAAAGGCTCCCATGGAAGGTATTTTGTGAAGGGAAAGGAGGGAGACGACATATAGGTCTGAAAGAAGGAGGCGGAAATGATTTGCAGTTTTGACAAAACACGATTATAAACCCTCGCTGGAAAGCCGTTACTCGATCGAGTGGCCCCTACTCGATCGAGTACCCAAGCTACTCGATCGATTAGCCTCTACTCTACCGAGTGCCACTCATCCTCATAGTCTAACAAGCCACTATACATCCCTGACACGCATTCCTAGAGGCCATCACCTACCCCCAAAGGTCGTTCAACGTCGGTCAATGGGTCCCTAAAAGAGCGGGTATTACATTGCCGAGAATAGATAATTTGTTTGATCAGTTGAACGGTGCATCGGTCTTTTTTAAGATTGATTTGAGGTCGGGTTACCATCAGGTGAAGATTAGGGAAGAGGAAATACCGAAGACAGCTTTTACATCGAGGTATGGTCACTATGAGTACGTTGTGATGCCCTTTGGGTTGTCTAATGCACCTGCAGTGTTTATGGATTTGATGAACCGGGTCTTCAGTCAGTTCTTGGATCGGTTTGTTGTGGTCTTTATTGATGATATCTTAGTCTTTTCTAAAACTAAGGAGGAGCATGAGGAGCATTTGAGGATAGTGTTGCAGACTTTGCGAGAAAATCAGCTGTATGCAAAGTTGTCTAAGTGTGAGTTCTGGTTAGAGGAAGTTGCTTTTCTGGGTCATGTGATTTCAAAGAATGGTGTAGCTGTGGATCCTGCAAAGATAGAGGCAGTTACTCGGTGGGAATCACCTAAGAATATGGCTGAGATCAGGAGTTTCTTGGTTTTGGTAGGGTACTATAGACGGTTCGTGAAAGATTTCTCCAAGATAGCCAAACCTATGACAGTTTTGATGAGGAAAGAGAACAGGTTTCGTTGGGATGAAAGTTGTGAGATGGCATTCTAAACATTAAAGGAGCGTTTGACCACAGCTCCAATCTTAGCATTACCTGAAGGGAGTGAGAACTTTGAGGTGTATACAGATGCTTCAAATAATGGGTTGGGTTGTGTGTTAATGCAGAATAGGAAAGTGATTGCCTATGCTTCTAGGAAATTGAAGCCTTATGAGGAGAACTATCCGATACATGATCTAGAGTTGGGTGCAGTTGTGCTTGCTCTCAAGATTTGGAGGCATTATCTTTATGGGGCGACCTTTAAGGTGTTTTCAGATCACAAGAGTCTCAAGTACATCTTCACTCAAAAGGAGTTGAACATGAGATAGAGGAGGTGGATGGAGCTGATTGGGGATTATGACATGGATATTATATACCATGAAGGAAAAGCTAATGTGGTTGCAGATGATTTGAGTAGGAAGAGGTTGCATTCCCTATGTACTGCTATGTCTTTGATGAGGTTGAGAGATGAGGTGGGAAATATGGGGATACATATGATCCAGAAAGGGGATGCTAGAGGGGACTTGACAGTGGAGCCAGACCTTTATGATGATATTTGAAAGAAGCAGGCTTTAGATCCTAAGATTGAGGAGTGGAGAGCTGGAGTAGAAAAAGGGACGGTTTCTAGATTCTCTATTCATACAGATAGCAGTGTGAGATTTGATGGGAGATGGTGTGTACCTAATGATGAGGAGTTGAAAAAGATAATCATGACAAAGGCTCATTGCACACCATATTTGGTACATCCAGGCGGTGACAAGTTATATAAAGATTTGAAGAAGTTTTTCTGGTGGCCTGGGATGAAGAAGGAAATAGCTGAGTTTGTGGCTCGTTGTTTGACATGTCCGAGAGTGAAAGGGGAGCAGCGACGACCACAAGGTAAGATTTAGTCTCTTGAGGTACCTGAGTGGAAGTGGGAGTCCATTTATATGGATTTCATAGTGGGTTTGCCGATGAGTCAATAGGGTAATAACATGATATGGGTTATAGTTGACCATTTGACTAAGTCAGCTCACTTTGTGCCGATGAAAGATAATTGGACCAAGATACCGTTGGCTTTGTCTTCTAGGAAGCATGTGGTTCGTTTGCATGGGGTGCCTAAGTATATAGTGTCCGATAGAGATGCGAGGTTCATATCACGGTTTTGGAAAGTGTTGCAGGAGATGATGGGGACTACTTTGAAGATGAGTACTGCATTTCATCCTGTGACAGATGGCTTTTGGTGGTAGCTGGGAGTAGAGATTAGATTTGATTGAGTTTTCTTACAACAACAGCTATGACACCAGTATTGGCATATCACCATTTGAGGCTCTATATGGGAAGAGATGTAGGAGTCCGATTTCCTGGGATGATAGAGCTGAGGTAGTTGTTTTGAGGCCACAGATGGTACATGAGATGGTTGAGTAGGTTAAGCTGATTAGACAAAGGATGAAAGCGGCCCAGGATCGACAAAAGAGTTATGCAAATCTACATCGTCGTGACATAGAGTTTCAGGTTGGGGACAAGGTTTTTTTGAAAGTGTCTCCTATGCGTGGGGTCATGAGATTTGGTAAGAAAAGGAAGCTGAGCCAGAAGTTTATAGGACCATATGAGATTTCGGATCATGTGGGTGAGGTTGCTTATCGGTTAGCTTTACCATCTGCTTTGGATAGAGTGCATAATGTGTTTCATGTGTCTCAGCTGCGAAAGTATGTTAGTGATACATCACATGTGTTAGAGGTAGAGAACATCGAGTTGGATGAGTCCTTGTCTTATCTTGAGGTGCCCAAACAGATTCTTGATCGCAAGGTTAGGAAAACCAGACACGGTGAGACGGTGTTGCTTAAGGTTCTTTGGTCTAACCATGAGGTTGATGAGGCTACTTGGGAGGCGGAGGAGTCTATGAGGGACCGGTATCCAACTCTTTTTGATCAGGTATGTGTGGTTACGGGAACTTAACCATGTTTCTTTCAGGGGGGTATGAGATGGTCGCATAGAGTCTTTACAAGTTTTTGCATGTTTTATGTTGGTTTTAGTACAGTTAGTAGTTGTCTTGAGTCGGGTTGAGTTTTGTTTTGGGAGGTGTGTTTTGAGTTTTGTGTTGAGTTTTGGTTATGTTGTTGTGTCGGGGTGATGTTAGTGTGTATAGTAACATGTATCGCTTAAGAATATCATAATGAACCTTGTGATTTATGACGTGCCTTGTTGTGCTAGAAATAGGGTCTAACAGTGACGAGCCCGATTAAGTGGAACTCCGAACGATGTTTATTGTTTTGCAAGAAATACTCTTTGTATCTTGTAATTACGTTACTGATCCGTCGAACTCGGCCGAGTAGAGTTGACACTCGACCGAGTAGGCCGTACTCGGCCGAGTAAAGAGGCACTCGACTGAGTATTCAGAATGAGAGATTACACCTACTACTTATCTCTGAATACTCGACCGAGCAGACTGAATACTCGACCGAGTAAGCCATACTCGGCCGAGTAAACCCGATACTCGACAGAGTACCCGTTTATCGCGGCCCAGCTCGGTTTATTTCGAAAACCCTATAACTCCTCTTCTCTCCTTATTTCCGCCTCATAACCTTTCCTCTTACTCAAAACTCTTCAAGTTTCTTTCTCTCTCAAAACCCCTGGGTGATTCTTAATAGTGATTGCTTTTGGATCCCTTCTTGCTCTTCCAAAACCTTAATCAAGGTAAAGTACTCAATCAATTTCTTCAACTTTGCTTTCAATTTATGGTAAAATTTGTTTAAAAATTTCGAACCTTTAACTCTTGTAATCCAAGTTTATGTGCTTCTACTTTGCTATTTTGGGTTCTAATTACTCTTGAACACTGTCTATGTATGTTTTAAAACGGTTAAATACTGAAATCGCCCATCTTATGTTACAAATTTTCTAGGGTTTGCTTCAATTTTGATTTTGGTCCCTTAGGTCTCCTTAGGATGTACCTTAAGAGTTAGTTGATGATAAAAATGCTTCTCTTGGTTAGTATAACTTGTATTATGTGAGAAAAATCCGTCTTAAAACTTCGTCTTAGAAGTGTATAATTCGAAAAACAGTCCTATGGCAAAATTTCTGGAAAAATCTTTTTTAAATTCATCTTTTTGCAACATGCCGAAAGCAAAAGCCCCAGCTAAGAAGCGGACTCGCGCCAATGTTCACCTAGAAATGGGTCAATCTAGCCAAGGACCCGTTGTTCCTCCGGTGGAGGACTATCCATCGGTAATTTTCTCTGACTTTGATCAACGGGCTGCTTTTGTTGCCTTGATGAGTCGGGCCATGAGGCCAACTTGTTGTGTAGACCCGGACGTATTGGAGACCTTGGGGGTTAAAGGGGATATCGAACACATCTTTGAGATTTTGGAGATGGAGGGACTCTACCACCTACGCAAGAAGTCCTACCTGTATATGACCCTGGAGTTTTTGAGCTCCTTTGTGTATGATGTAAAAGGGAAACCCGTGTCTTTTTGCCTCATGAACAAGGATATTAGCCTAACCCTTGATGAGTTTGCCGGCCACCTTGGCCTTGAGACAAAGAAAAAGGGGTACATTAGTGATGTGGCAAAGAACAGTGGTGCACCCTACTACCTACCTCACTCGACTGGCCGACCCGTTCCTAGTGCGAGTGCCATGTTGATCAATAATGTACAACATGTGTCCCTCCGTATGTCTCTTAGGATTTTGACTTGCCTTTTGTTTGGGAGGGAGGATGTGAGTAAGTTGAACTCTCACGAGGTTATGTTGTTGATGTCCTACCTTAACTTTCGCTGGGGGACTCCTTTTTACTATAGTGCTCCCGGGGTCATATGCTCTAGTTTGGACCTCATGGCACGGTCTCCGAGCAGGCGTCTTTCTTGTGGGCCTATAGTAACCCACTTGGCTCAGAGGTTGACTGACTTTGAGGCTCTACCTTCGTCGGGTACATGGTTGTTTGAGTTCGTCCCTACGATGGATGCGAATTACTACTGTCATTACAGGTGGCTTAAGAAGTTGGAGGATGTATCGTATGCGCGGAGAGTGAGGGGATCCATGTGGATGGTGCTCCCCGATCCCGAGCACCTACCCGTGATTGACCATCTGGCAGACTATAACCCGGAGAGTGAGGAACCGGAACCTGAGCCTCAGTTCTACTTGATCGACCCCACCATTCTCCTAGACCTACCTGAGCCTGTCTCCGTGACGGAGAAGCAGCCGGTCGCTCCCCCACCCCATGAGCGCCGAAGAGGGAGAGTATCTAGGGTGACTGAGACCGAGGCAGAGCCTCCCTTTTCTACACCGAGCTTCTACCCACCACAGTACTCGCCCTACCCCAGCGTCCACGACCCTAGGATGCAGGTTAGTGACCTGACTGAGCGGATCTCCACTACCATGGTGCTCCGGAACATGCATGAGAATGGCCTACAACTAGGGTATAGGGACAGGGTTGGCACAGCCGGTTTGGCGGAGAGGACTCGGTAATGACACGGGAGTCTTCCATAGTTACGGAGTTGATCCCAGCTTTTGGAGACCGGAAGTGGAGACTGAGTTAAGCTGCCTCGCGGGACCGTGAGGAGACAACTACGACAGCCAGTTGGATGAGGCAGGGAGATGGATCGGTGGTGGAGGCTACTCAGCTGGAGCTTTTCAGGGAGCAGGGACATCTGGAGCAGGTACATCTGGCTCCAGAGGTGGTGAGGAGATGGAGGAGGGTGCGGATATTTGATTTCCGTTATATTTCTAGACTTATTTCTTGGTTTGTTGTTGGATATTTGCTATACTTACTCGTACTCTTTTTATTTGGATAATTGTAACTGGCCATAAGGCCACCATTTATTTTCGTACTATGTTTGAGTCTTGTTGGACCGGAATTTTGTGTCGGTGATGGAGCATCTCACCGTCGGCAAGTATAACCTTTGGTGTGTGTGTGTTTTAGATGTCAAAATGCGCTTTCTTCCCTGGAAGATTTGGCCGAGTATCGCGTACTCGACCGAGTACTTCAGGATACTCGACCGAGTATCTGGATATTACGGTCCTTCGTTGTTTGAAATTGTTACGGAACTAATTGGGTAACTGTTTGGTACGTGCATGATTCAACGCCTTAGTGACAAGTTCAGACTTCATGATATGCACCTTGTTTGTATGACAAAGATATACGATTAAAATCTGGAATGTGACGGTAATAGTGATATAAGATCTGGTATGTGTGTGTTGGCGGTAATTAGTGTGGATTAAATGGCAATGGTATCATCATACCATTCGCATTTCCTTGCGTATATTGCATGTCTGTCTTCCTAAATTGTATGAATAGAGTGGTTGCTCACATACATTATGGGCATGTCATACTTGTCATGTGATAGGATAGATGTTCCATGGTTGTTGTCTTTTGCGTATGTATAAGTTTGGTGGACCAGTAGAATGAACTTCGGGGACGAAGTTCCTTTTTAGTGGGGTAGATAACATCGCAGTAAAAGTTCTTACAAATTGACAGAGTTCTGCTATGCTTCATCTTTATTTTAACTTTCAGGTTCTGAGTCGTCACAAACTTGTGTAACACGTACCTTTGAATATAACTTTGCTACGTAATTTATTGGGTAGTTGTACGCAGTAACGGTATAGTGACATATAGTGGTCATCGAAGCCTTGTCGGGGATGTTTGAAACCTAACTTCATAGGTGTCTTACGTGTCTTAAACTTTGGGAGGCGTTCCTTGTCACGAAGCGATAAGTCTTTTCTTAGGCGTGTTGTCGTTGTGTTTGGGAAGTATGGGATGACCTTCGGGGATGAAGTTCCTTTTTAGGGGAGAAGACTATAATACCCGCTCTGTTAAGGACCCCCTTGACCGACCGTTGACCAGAGAAGACTCGTAGGAAGGGATGGGAGAGAGGATAGAGGACCTACGTATATGTTTATTCGACCTAGTAGGGGCTACTCGGCCGAGTAGTGGTAACACTCGACCGAGTAGGGCTTACTCGGCCGAGTATGAGAGTACTCGACCGAGTATTTCCATTGTTGACGCGTTATTATAAAACAAAAGTTTGTAAATCTTATTTAATTTTCGACGGTTCCCTATCTCTCTAACCATAATATATCTCTCTCTCCTCCCTACCACCCACCTCCCTATACTCTCTCATCTAGCCTAGAAAGTAACCCGAGAAGGGGGGGAATGGTTCATGCTTGAAGTATTCGAGTCGGGATTTCATCGTTGCCGACTTCGGTCCGCGTCTCAAGGATTCGCTTGGGAGTCTTGCATGGCTATGTGTTGGATGCACTTGCGTGGATTAGCGATAAGGTAGGGTTTTCCTACTCGGTATACTGTTTAATTGATTTGAGATTGCGTTGTAATTGTTTGTATGATTGATATCATGATTAATTGTTGTTGTTGTATTGGAGTTGGTGTTGGTGTTGAGATGGTGATGTTCGCGAGGTGCGTCCTCGGCTGAATGGAGTCACTTGTAGGAGTGGCTTCACGCCCTAGTTTCGCCCTCAATGGAACCTGCCACAGGAGGGGATGTGCCCATTAATGAATAGGGTTATCGCTCGTTGATGAGCGGGGCTTAAGTGGGTACGGCTGCGGTCTCCCACTAGCAAGGCTACACACTTTAGTGTGTAGCCAGTTACATGATAAGATTGGGAGTTGGAGATGGATGATGTGACAGCTGTTATCTTTATCTTACTTTGTCTTATCTTGATTACTCAGTAAACTGGCCTCGTGTTGTGTTTTCAAAACTGTGGTGATCCATTCGGGGTTGGTGAGTAGTTGCTTTAGCAGATACATGTAGTCTGGTTGCTTGCGGGGCTTGGAAGGGAATCGAGTCATCACGCTACCGAAGTAGATGTCGCCGTCAGTCACATTTAGTAGTCTTTTAATTGTATGTGTTGTATCTTTGTGCCGTTGTTTAACGATGTAAAGTATAAGACTATTTAACATACGTTCTACTATTATTTTTTTTTATCTACTTACCTCGGGAAACTAACATGGTAGAACCTTTATACACTGGGGTGGTCCTTGGTAAGACACTTCGGTGTATGGGGATGTTACAGCAGCAATCTTGATCTTGATTTCTAACTGATCTATGGAGTTCAAAAAATGGAAGCAAATCATACAAGCATAACTCAACACTTTTAAAATGATCATTTCATTTAATTTTAAACCAAATACATTACAACATTTATCAGAAATCAAAAGATGTATAATAAGCCGGAACAACCCCGGTTAAGATTAAAAAGCGCTTCTCAACCTGCCACCAATTACGCCACTCTGGTATACCGCTAACTTTCGGGTCATTGGCTTCATATTTTGCAATAACAGATTGAATATATGCAAGGACGCGACTTGCATGTGGAGGTAAGGTTGGAATAATACAACTCAACATATCTCTCGCTGCGGCCAAGTTACGAGTAATAGGCCGACGAGGGTATGATGATGATGATGATGATGATGATGAGGCTTGGTTGACAAGCCGAACTGCTTCGCGCCTCTTAATCCAATAATTCTGTTGATGTTCAAGGGATGCTTTTATTAATGGGTGTTGATCGGCGGGAAGCCCGGCGAGAACCTTCCCATCATCTGCAATCGTTTGTGTAAGCCATTCTTCGTTGTTGATAAAATTAGGGTTCATTGCCATGTTGTTTCAAATTTGTGTAATGGGGATGAAATATTGTGATTTGATTAATGGATGTTAGTAAAGGATGCTTTAACATTTATAGTCACATTTATAATTTTTTTCAAAACCGTTGGTAATTAATTCCTAAACATTAATTACCTAATTAATTTAATGTAAAAGTTGACTTATTAACAAATATTTTAAACCTACGTAACTTGCAATAAATAATTAGAAAATAAAATACACTACCACGCATATATTCAAGAAAAACAAATATATAACAAGAAATTTAAAGACGCGCGCTTTTAACAACATTAATTAGAATAATAATAACAATTAATCAACATAATCATCTTGTAATTCCCCTACGATTGAGATAAATATTGGGGATTCAATATGTGGATTATTAGGAGGCACTTGTTCCGCCTCCCATGAACGAGGCACAGTGTCAATATAGTGTCGATATGTTCTTAATAGATTAATGTCACAATCGGTTGCAATCCATAAATATTGCGCTTGTAACACATCATCCGTATAATAATTTTTCTTCCCAGCATCATGATCCTCGTATCTTGCCTGGAGTTTTCTCGCTTGACGAAAAGATTCCAGCTTCTTCCCAAAACCTTCAAACTCGATCATTGCGTAACCAAGAAAACCATGAACTTTAGTCCAAGCTGGGAGGACCTTTTTAACGTTCGTATAACCACCTTGACGAAGCATATCTCTCATCCATGTAAAACTTCTCGAAAAAGCCTTACCATTGTCATCATATTTGATTGGAAGGTTGTGTATAATGCAGGTAATAGGATGGACATAGCGGGTATTTGATTGTAATTCGGCGGGTGTAGAAGACGACGACGGCATGGTGATCGAAGTGTAATATTTTTAATAAAACTATAGGCTATGATTAATTGAACTTTGAATTGGTGAATATGGTTAATTGATCACAGTATAAGTGATATTTATAGGAAAATATATATGCATGTATGAATATAATAATGGACGGATAGTAATAATGGTCAAACAAAATAATACATGCAACGGTTCATTATTTATCATGCATGCATTGGTTGAATATTAGACATTGGAAAAAGTATATAACGGTTATTTTTAACCCGTAAATGATAAATAACAACGGGTACAGAGGAACCGTTCTTTCATAATAGAAAATGATAACGGTTACATGAAACCCGTAGCTATAACATAACAACGGGTACCAAAAACCGTTGCTGGTGTTAATTTAGTAACGGTTTTCGAAAAAAAGTTTTCTTAAACTGGTAACGGTTGTCTAACAACCATTGATAAGGGTGATTCTATAACGAGTTTTTGGAAACCGTTAAATGTTTTTGATAACGGTTTTTTAAACAACCGTTGTCACATTATAATAAGAACGATTTTCGATGGAAACCGTTATTCTTATTAGCGCGGTCTAAGTTTCCGCCAATATTTTGAAAACGGTAATCTAAGTGTCATTATTAAATTCATTAAACCGTTGTGATACGCTCGTTATTGATGGTCAGATTTGGCGTAGTGAGACCTAAAGAGGTGCGAGCCCTAAGGCGAGAAGAATGATGCGTCAGAAAGAAGCACAACTTGATAAGGATAAGTCAAGGTGTGGATTCTTAGAATCAGCCCAAAGAGGCGCGAGCCCCTGGGCGAAACAAGGGTGCTCCCTCTTTTTTCGGGAAAAAGTGCTTATTATTTTGTATAAATAGGGACGTTTGTGCTTTATTGTTTCATCATCTGAAACACAAAAACCATCTCTACGAAAACCTTCTCTTCTTTTTCCACAAAATAATTCATGAATACTTTCGAAAATAGGTTGCGACATTGGTGTCGGGATTTATCGCCTCGCGAGAAGTATCAACTCATTGTAATGGGAGTTGGTCAATTGTTGGTGCTTCGTCAAGTTAAGGTGCAATCCCCGTTCCTTAAAGCATGCTCTCGTTATTGGGATTCGAAACATCATATTTTCATTTTTCCGAAAGGTAAAATTTGCCCTCTTGCCGAAGAAGTGGGTGCTATTGGATGATGGCCGAGTTGTACTCCGGTGCTTCCTCCAACTCGGTTGTGTTATAAGAAGAAGTTTCATTCTATGTTAGGCTTGTCGATGAGCCAAGTGAACTTCCTCCTTGCTCCTCATGGTGTGGATATGTTGGCTCTTATCAACATCTTCTCAAACCGCTAGGATGTCAATATCTCGGAGGTGGCTAGGAGAAGGGCTCTTGCCTTTTGCCTAGTGCATGCTTACCTCCTTGTTGATGCTTCGAAGAAGGAGGGGTTAATGGTATGGTAGCATAACCCTTGTGCATGTTGTTGAGAAAATGAACATGGGTGGGATCCATCGTGGTCAAAGTTCCGCAAAGACGAAGTCATCGACTCGAAGTATAGAAAGGTTGGCAAGGCAAACCGCGCCTTCTTTGACGACGACGTTAACCCAGATGTGGTGAGGCCACCGAAGAGGAGAAGCTTGGGTCCCAAAGAGATGGTGAACCGGGTGTGGGCTCGACTTGGGCCGAGCATGGGGTCTTGTAAGAGACCGGATTCCGTTGCCGTTGTGGATTCGTTGAGGATCCGTTCTGAAAAGGAAGCCCATGCTAGGCAGGCTAGCAAGAAGAACAAGGGAAAGGCAAGGGTAGAATGGAGGAGTGAAGACCCTCATTACCCACTTTATTATTATGTCGTATTAGTGTTTGTGTGTTTTCATTATGTTGTATTAGCTATGTATTGTGTGTTTTTGTGTTAGTATTAATATGTGAGATGTCTTAGTCGACGTTTTAACATGGCAAGTCATGGACTAGCTTAGCTTTATTTGTTGTCAAGTTTGTAATCCTTCTCATTATTAATTAAATATGAGGATTGCTTGGTGCTAAGGAAATGTTGTGAACATTTGTTGTTTCTCCATCCATCTTGTAAAGGTAATTCGGTTTGAATTGTCCTAAACATTGCACATGTGATGGAGATTTTTGTGGGAAGGGAGAAAGACTTTTTTTTTGTTTTTTTTTTGTTGTTGTGAGGAAAAGGGGACGCTTTTTTTTTTTTTTTAAGTTTGTAGGGGTTGTTGTTTTTGTGTGTGGGGATGGTTGTATCCTTCTTGTGTAAGAAAGGATTGCCTACGTATTCACCTGAAGAGGTGAGATCAAACCATGCTTGTAGTTTTAGTGTTTTATTTGAGTGGGGCGTGCATTTTTTGTTTGGGTGTTATGGTTTTATCCTTCTTACGTGAGAAAGGATTGCCTACGTATTCACCTGAAGAGATGAAATCAAACCATACTCGTAGTTCAGGTGTTTTGTTTGAGTGCAAATGGATGGTGCCTTTGACAGATCAAAGGCTGCTGGAAACATGGCAAGGTGCCATAACTTAGACTCGATTAAACATGCAATTTCAAATCAAAACATTTTGAGGAATTGACTTGAAAGGGAGATTGCAGTCACTAGCTGTGAAACTAGGGAATTGGTTTTTGGTCTGGATTGCGGTCACTAGTCGCGAAACTAGGGAAAGGTTGTTGGCTGCTAAGGTTCAAGGGTAGTATTCTTGAGTTGGTCTAGATTGGTTGGGTTTGTGAAGACCTCCCCGTCTAGGTCACTCAATCTCACTGCACCCCAAAAAGTATTTTTTTAACTATGTATGGCCCAACCCAATTGGGTTTGAATTTCCCCCTCGGATCGATAGGTAACGGTGCTCGAACCGACTTGAGCACCAAGTCGCCTTTTTTAATGTTTCTGTGTTTGACGTTTTTTGTTGAATGCCCGTTGTATAAGTCGTTGGTATAGTTGGACGTTGTGCAAGGCGTTGAGTCGTCGTTTATCTACGACTGTGAGTTGCTCAAACCTTCGACGAGTCCATTCCGCCACAGGAACTTGACTTTCTAGTAGGATGCGTAGAGATGGAACTTCTAACTCCACTGACTGTACTGCCTCCATACCGTATGCTAGGTAGAAGGGCGTTGCTCCTGGTGGTGTTCAGATGGAGGTTCGGTATCCCCAGAGTGCGAATGGGAGCTTGCTCGGCCAATCACGGTAATTGTCTTGCATTTTCTTGATGATGGTGACGAGTGTTTTGTTTGCTGCCTCTACCGCTCTGTTGGTTTGGGGACGATAGGGGGATGATCGGTCTAGTTTGATTTTGTATTTGTCTAGCAAGGCTTGTGTTTCATCCCAGAAGTGGGAGCCTTGGTCGCTGATGATTTCATGGGGTACCCCATATCTGTAGATGATGTTGTCCTGGATGAACTTGACCACTTGTTTGGCGGTCAAGACTGCATAGAATTGTGCTTCCACCCATTTGGTGTAGTAGTCGATTGCGACGAGGACAAAACAATTTCCTTTGGTGCCTACCGGTTGACTTTGCCGATGATGTCGATGCCCCAGGTCGAGAAAATCCATGGTGATGTCATGGTGTATAAAAGGGATGGTGGTATGTGTGTATGTTGGCAAAGATTTGGCAATAGTGGCAATGTTTGACGTAGTTTCTGCAATCGGTTTCCATGGTGGTCCAGTAGTAGCCTAACCGCATGATGTTTCGGGCTAACATCATTGCGCTCATATGAGGGCCACATTCTCCGTCGTGAACCTCTTCCATGACTTTCTTGGCTTTGTGGTGATCAACGCAAAGGAGAAGGATCCCATGGGGTGTTCTTTTGTATAGTTGCTCTTGGTTTATCACGAATTGTGATGCAAGTAAACGGATGACTATTTGTCCTCTTGTATCAGAGTTGGTAGGGAATTCGTTTTTTGTTTTGTAGTTGAGGATGGCTTGGTACCAAGCTTCGACATGGTTTTCCTCATCGTTGTTAATGGCGCAGATGTGAGCTGCCTCACTCCTTCTCTCGACACATAGGGGCATTTATGTCATGTCGTCGGGTAGGCTGACGAGCGCGGCAAGTTTTGTTAGGGCACCGGCAAATTGGTTTTTTTCCCGTGGCAAGTGGAAATAGTCGATTTGGTCGAAGAATTCGGCTTCCTGGTTAATTTTTTCTTGGTATGGTGCTAAGCTGTCGCTTCGGATTTTCCATGATTTGGACACTTGATTGATGATGAGGGAGGAATCGTCGTAGACTATCATTCTCTTGATGCCAAGTGTTATGGTTGGTTGTAGGCCGATGAGGCATGCTTCGTATTCGGCGGCATTGTTAGTGACGGTGAAGTCCAGTTTGACTAAGATCAGAATGTCTCCCCCTTCTGGTGATACTAGAAGGATTCCTACCCCGAAACCTCTCAGGTTTGATGCACTGTCGAAGCATAGGTCTCATGCGTCGGTATCAGCACAAAGGATGTCTTCGTCAGGGAGTGACCATGTCTCGGTCGTTGGATCCTCAATGACGGGATTTTCTGCTAGGAAATCGACGACTTTCCTTCCCTTGATAACCTTGAGGGGTATGAATTTGAGGTCAAATTCGGAGAGCATGTGTGTCCACCTGGACAGCCTTCCGTTTAGCACAGGCTTCTCGAAGATGTATTTAACAGGGTCCATCTTGGAGTGGATGTGAACTGTGTAGCTGAGCATATAATGTCGTAGCTTCTTTGTTGACCAAACCAGGGCAAGGCATGTCTTTTCCAGGTAGGTGTATCTTGTTTCGTATTAGATGAATTTTTTGCTGATGTAGTAAAGGGCTCGTTCTTCGCCGTCGACTGTTTGTGCTAGCATTGCTCCCATGGTTGTGTCGGTGACAGTCAGGTATAGGGATAAGGGAATTTCTTGCTGAGTTGGCATGAGGACAGGAGGCTTGGATAGGATTTCCTTTATCCTGTCGAAGGCCTTTTGACAATCATTGTCCCAGTTAGTGTGATCGGTGGCGTAGAGCTTCTTGAACAGAGGTTCATAAATCATAGTGAGTTTGGCTATGAAGCGGCTGATGTATTGGACTTGACCGAGAAATCCCCGAATCTCTTTCTCGTTCTTAGGCCGAGGCATTTGTTGGTGATCTTTGATTTTGGTAGGATCGATTTCGATGCCTCTTTTTCTAACAACGTGTCCCAATAGTTTTCCGGAGGTGACCCCGAATGCACACTTTTGAGGATTTAGCCTCATGTTGTATTTTCGAAGGCGAGCGAAGAATTTTCGAATGGCGCTGATGTGGCCGTCTCGCTCTTTTGATTTGACAATCATGTCATCGACGTACACCTTCACTTCCTTGTGCATCATGTCGTGTAGGAGAGTGGTGGCGGTTCTTTGATAGGTTGCTCCGGCATTGATTACACCGAAAAGGCATGAAAGTGTAGCAATATGTACCCCACTGCGTAGTGAATGCAGTCTTGTGCATGTCTTCTTCAGCCATTTTGATTTGATTGTACCCGGCATACCCGTCCATGAATGATAATAGGGCGTGCTCGGCGGTGTTGTCTACCAAGATGTCGACATATGGTAAAGGAAAATCGTCTTTTGGATTTGCTCTGTTTAGGTCTCTGAAGTCGACGCAAACCTGAATTCTCCCATCTTTCTTGGGCACGGGGACTATGTAGCCATCCTGTCAGAATATTCGGAAACTTTGATGAATCCGGCTTTGAATTGCTTGTCTATCTCCTCCTTGATTTTCAGGGCCCACTCAGGGCACATACGGCGCAACTTTTGCTTTACGGGTTTAGCTCCGGGCTTAATGGGTATCCTGTGCTCTATAATCTCTCTGTCGATCTCAGGCATGTCTTTGTAGGCCCATGCGAATACGTCCTTGTATTCGTGCAATAGGTTGATGAATTGTTGTCTTTCCGAAGGGTCAAGGGTGGTCCCTATCCTAAGTTATTGAGGTGCATTGTCGATCCCTACGTTGATGGGTTCAGTCTTCTCAAAGATGAGTGTTCTATGTTCACGTTTGTCGAGTTCTTTGGCTAGGTGAGGCGGGTAGTCACTCAAGTCAAATTCTTCATATTCGTTCAGAATTGCATTGCAGTTAAATTCAGACGAGTCGTAAGAAAACTTAGCATTCATTAAGTAGACCTGAGCGAAAAGCTCGGGTAGGACAAACATCTCATGGGCAGCCAGAGGTGACGCAGCAGAGGAGGTGGCCCCTAGAACAAGCTCCAGATTTCTACCTTCAGCGGAAGCAGGGTGACTTTAGTTGACTCAGCCTCTGAGACAGCCACAAGCTTGTGATAAAAAAAGCATAAAAGGGACTTTGACCGGGGTATCGGGAGCGTTAGAACAAAGGATAGACTCTGACTCAAGTTTGTCATCAGATTTAGACTCAGACTCAGTCTCGTCTTCACTTCCTTCTTTGAACATGGGGCCTTCTGCAGTTGTGATCTTGAGAATGTGGCCTTAACGATCGGTCGACTTGACAGTCTTCCCTTAGCCTTGGACAGCTTTCTCTGGGTTAGCATCAGAGATTGAGGCAGTGGGGTCGAACCGGATGTCTCTGAGAACAATGTTTATGATGTCCTCGTAGTTGAGGTGCTTGATGTTGTCTTCTCCAAAAAGGAGGTTGTAATACCTCGTATTTATTTAAGTGTAACTAGACCGAATAGAGAACCCACTCGGCCGAGTGCAGCTCCACTCGGCCGATTGGGAGACCGAGTGATCCAATACAGTAGGCTGGAAAGCCTGGAAAGTCGGTCACTCGACCGAGTGACCATCCACTAGACCGCGTGACCATCCACTCGATCGAGTGGGCTTCCACTCGACCGAGTGCCGGTCGAGTGATTTTATACGGGAAATGTTTGGTGAGATGTCGCTTTCATAACCCTATCATCTCTAATTTCCTACACCAAAACTCCGCTCAAAACACTATTCACCACTCTCTACATCTTCCCAACTTCTCTCTAAACTCTCTACCATCAAATCCTCTCAAGAACCCTAATTTCTCTTAAGGAGATTCTTGCCTCCTTAGCCTTCTTTCTTTGTTGTAAGTAGATTTACACTTCTTCTTCTCTATTTTATTTTAGTAACTCTATGTAGTTAGTAGATTAATATTTACTTAATTATGTTGTAAGAATTCAAGGGGTTAAGTTAGTATGTTGTTATAATAGATGGTAGTGTTAATTATAATAACTTATATGTGTAGGAAACTTCATTGAGAAGCATTTCTAGGGATTAACAAGTGGGATTGTAAAGATAAGCTCAAGGTAGGGTTTCCCTACTTAGCTATGGTGTTATGAGTGTTTAATTGTGCATTTAATACCATTAATTACATTTATCTCATAGTAGTTGCATTATAACATGTGTTGGATAATTAGGGTTTGGTACATATTGTGGTCCCATGATGATTTTAGGAAGAATGAGTATGGTGAATGAATCTAGAATTATTTATCTTGCATTATGACATGTTAATAAGCAATTAAAAGAAGAGAAAATGAATTAATGAAGTTATGAGCATGAATTCATTGTTGTATGAATTTAATGGCATGCTTGTTTGGTTAATTGTTTTTGTTGTTGGTGAATTGTTGACATTGGAGATTATTGGAGGATGTTGGTGATAGTTTTGGAGACGAAAGGCGGTTGGGAAACCATCATCTGCTCAAGTCTCCCTTGGAGCTTCCCACTCCAAGGGAATGTGCACATTAGTACTTGGGTTATGGAGGACCTCATGCGGTGAGGCATGTTGTCTTGCAGGGGACTCGAGTCGCACTCGGGCCCGGTACCACGGATGTGTTATGAGTACCTTAGTGGTTTGGTGATGTCGTGGGCGTGTCCCGGTCACAGTTGAAGGAGATGAGTCTGGGGGATGTTTGTCAGGTTACATACCTCATTAAATTAGTAAGTTAGTTGCATCTCTTGTTTATTATTGAACATTCATATCATTGGCTAACACTTGGGTTTGAATGTCTGTGATGAACCATATGATGATTTCCACCCATATGGGGAGCAGTGTCGACAGGTACACGTGTTTGAGTAGCGGGCTTGGGAGCGGTCTACCTCGTTGTCGTCACTTGTTCTTATCTAGTTTTTGACATTTAGACTCCAGTCGATTTGGTTGTATTAATAGGATGATTTTTATGTCCCTTAACTTGTGATCACTTAACTCTACAACTTAACTATTTATGTTATCTAAATTACTTCTTTACTTGTTGTTCACACTACACTCTTGGGAAACCAATGAACCAATGAACTAGGGTGAGTCAATTTAAAATGAACCCGGTTTGAGTTTTAGAGGGTTTGTGACAAGCTTGGGAGACGTCTCAAGGTTGAGTACTTACCCTCTTAACTTGAGTCGGTCACTACGCGTGGGTAATGGGACGTGTTTGGTGCATATGATTGTTGCATACTTCTTGCTTGATGCTGTGAATTTGCTTTGCTTGGTGATATCCTACATGATAATATGCTCGATGATGGTAGACTTTTTAGAAAGATATGTGGGATGTATAATAGTAAGTATACGTGTTAAGTACCATCATACGTGTGTCATATGTTGTGCATATGTCTATATTCTCTCCCGTGCTTGCGTATAGGAACATGTGAATAGGGTTATATGTGGACTTGTGTGAGTTAGAATGAGTAGATGACCCTTATGTAGTGTATTCGGCCAAGTGAAGAGAGAAACTCGGTCGACTAGATAGCACTCGACCGAGTGCCCCTCCCACTTGACCGAGTGGATGTCATTCCAGAATCAAAAGAGCTCCTGTAAGTTGCCACACTCGACCGAGTGAAGGTCTCACTCGATCGAGTGTGTTCTACTCGACTGAGTAATGTGGTCACTCGACCGAGTGGATTATGGGAGAATTCTGGAAACATTTTGATTGTTGTGGCACTTGACCGAGTGACGGATTCACTCGACCGAGTGTATAGCACTCGACCGAGCTGCGAGACCACTCGATCGAGTGAACCTCTGGAGATTTCAGGAAACCTTGTGATTGTTGAGACACTCGATCGAGTGGTACACCCCTCGACCAAGTGGGCTCACCACTTGACCGAGTGACTTTCCTCACTCGACCGAGTGGACCTGTATGGTGGTCAATACCCATTGACTCGTGTTTTGAGGCATGTATTGACGTTTGTTATACTTATTGAAGAGACATTATGCCAAGACCCCGTGCAAGGACTCCTTCCCCTCCACCTCGTGTGTCCGAGGAGAAGATGGAGCGGCTCATTGCTCAAAATGAGGCCCTCACTGAAGCTCTTTGGAATGTCACTCGAGAGAGAGATGCGGCAATGGATGCCTTGGCCGTAAGCACCGCCATCTTACGCCACCTCCCCACTAAGTACCTTGGAGTGGGGGAGCCTTGCCTTTTTAGCGATTGGGTAAGAGAAATGGAGAACATGTTCGAGGTGGTGAGGTGCCCGGAAGAGCTTAAGGTGGAGCAAGCCGCCTTCTACTTGAGAGGACTTGCGGGAGGTTGGTGGTACAAGGAACGGGAAGCTATGAAGAACTTCTATGAAGAGACGGGCGAAGCTGCCATCCCTTGGGCCGATTTCAAGATGGAAATGAGGAATGAGTTCATCCCCGAACACGTGAGGTGCAAGCTTTGAGCGGAGTTCGACCGATTCGTTATGACCGATGCTATGACCGTTTAAGACTACTACATCTGCTTTTGTGAGCTCGCTACTTACGTGGAGGACCTTCACCTTAGCCAAGCTTATTTGGCTCTCAAGTTTGAGAGAGGTTTGACCGTCAAGCTCTTGGAGAACCTCCCACCCGGAGATTTGTCTAGTGTGAAAGAAGTCTATGCTAGGGCCGGTAACGCAGAGAGGTTACTTGGTGTCGCCAAGGATGCTAAGGAGAGGTCCGGGGAGAAAAGGAGGAATGAAGGTGAAGGAGGGTATCAACCCAAGAAGGTTACTTTTAACCAATCCAAGTCGTACTCAGGAGGAGCACAAGGGAATAGCTTTGGTGGGACAAGCAACTTTGGGAATAGGGCCACTAGTGAAGGAGGAGGGTTAAGGTGCTATAATTGTGTCGGGCTCGGTCACAAAAGGGTGGAATGCACTAGTGCTCAAAAGGAACATAACCGGAGATTTGGACAAGGAAACTCTTACCACACCCCTTCCCAAAGCGGAGCAAGCAACCGGAACTCGGGGGCTTGGAGTAACCCAAGGAATGCAAATCCCAACTTCAATGGCGGAAACAATCGGGGAAACTTCAACCGGGGAACACCATCAAGGGCAACAAGTTATGTGGGCCGCAATACTTCCGGGAATAGGCCAACTCAATCGGCTAGCACGGTCCAAGGAGCACCCAAGACTAGTGGCAAGCTCATTGCCATGGACAAGAGGAGTGCCGAGGAAGACGCCCACGTTGTATCCGGTACATTTCTTGTTAACTCTCACCCATGCTTTATTTTATTTGACTCGGGAACCACACAGTCTTTCATGTCTAGGAGCCGTGTACCGACCTTAGGATTGGGGGAGGGCGAACTAGCTAAAGATGACGTGACCATACCTTCGGGGGAGTCTATTACATGTTCCAAGGATTTACAAAGAAGTACCCGTCTTAATTAACAAAACAAATTTTCTGGTAGATCTTTTAGAATTTCCATTTGAGGGGTTTCAGATAATTCTAGGAATGGATTGGTTGAGTAAACACAAAGCTAACACAGATTGCTATCAAAAGAAGATTGCTTTGAAAGGACCTAAGGGTATTAGTGTGTCATACAAGGGTTACCTAGTCAAGCCTAAGGTAAAACTAATTTCGGTAATGACCCTAAATACTTGCCTAAAGAAGAAGTGCCCAATGATCTTATGTCACGTGAGGGATACTAGTGTGGAGAGGCCCCAAGCTAGGGATATACCGGTGGTGGGAGAATTTGAGGATGTATTTCCGGAGGAATTGCCCGGATTACCTCCACCGAGATAAGTGGAGTTCAGAGTGGACTTGAGACCGGGTGCGGGACCGATTTCTAAGGCCCCGTACTGGATGTGTCCAAAGGAGCTAGAAGAATTGAAGAAAAAACTTCGGGAATTGGCGGACAAAGGGTACATTAGACCGAGTGTTTCACTTTGGGGAGCACCGGTTCTATTTGTAAAGAAGAAGGATGGAACGTTGAGATTGTGCATTGACTATAGGGAGTTGAACAATGTTACCATCAAAAATAAATACCCTCTACCAAGGATTGATGACTTATTTGACCAACTTAGTGGAGCCGGAGTGTTTTCAAAGAATGACCTACGTTCGGGCTATCATCAATTGAAGATCAAAGATGAGGATATCCCAAATACCACTTTTAGATCAAGATGTGGATATTATGAGTTTGTGGTAATGCCATTCGGACTAACAAATGCACCGGCCGCTTTTATGGATCTTATGAATAGGGTGTTTAGTCCGTACTTGGACAAGTTCGTGGTGGTATTCATAGACGATATCTTGGTCTACTCCAGGACCAAAGAAGAGCATCAGAAGCACCTAAGGATAGTATTGCAAACCTTGAGAGTGCTTCAACTTTATGCAAAGCTTAGTAAGTGTGAGTTTTGGCTAGAGAAAGTGGCTTTCTTGGGCCATATCGTGTCAAAGGAAGGAGTTGCTGTGGATCCCACCAAGATTGAGGTCGTGTCTAGGTGGGTAGCACCCAAGAATGTAACGGAGGTTAGAAGCTTCTTAGGTCTAGCCGGGTACTATCGTTGGTTTGTGAAAGACTTCTCTCAGATTTCAAGACCTTTGACATCGCTAATGAAGAAGGAGAGTCGTTCCAAGTGGGACGGGAGTTATGAGACGGCCTTCTTAACTCTAAAGGAGCGCCTAACCACGACTCCAAGTTTAGCCTTGCCGGAAGGAAGTGAGAATTTTGAAGTTTACACCGATGCGTCAAAGAATGGCTTGGGGTGTGTACTTATTCAAAATAGTAGGGTCATAGCCTACGCATCAAGATAATTGAAGACTCATGAGGAGAATACCCGACTCACGACTTAGAATTGGGAGCCGGTTTTTTTGCATTGAAGATTTGGAGGCATTACTTAAATGGAACAACCTTTAAGGTGTTTTTCGACCACAAAAGTTTGAAGTACATCTACACCCAAAAGGAGTTGAATATGAGGCAAAGGAGATGGATTGAACTAATTGAGGATTATCACATGGAAATACTCTACCATGAAGTAAAAGTTAATATGGTGGCCGATGCCATGATTAGGAAGTCGGTGCACTCCTTATGTACTACCTTGTCCATGATAAGACTGAAGGAAGAAGTAAAGGAAATGGGCATTCATATGATAAGAAAGGGGGAATCAATTGGAGACTTAACTCTAGAACCCGAGTTGTATGAGGAGATTCGGGAAAGACAAGTAAATGATGTGAAGATCCAAGAATGGAAATGAGTATTAGACAAGGGGGAACCTTCAAGGTTTGAGTAACATATAGATGGGAGCCTTAGATTCAAAGGGAGATGGTGCGTGCCATGTGATGAAGAGCTTAAGAAGAATATAATGAATGAAGCTCATACTACCCCATACTCGGTACACCCGGGTGGTGACAAGCTATACAAAGACCTCAAGAAGCTTTTGGTGGCCGAATATGAGAAGAGAAGTGGCGGAATTTGTGGCAAAGTGTTTGACTTGCCAAAGAATAAAAGGGGAGCATAAGAGACCGCAAGGGAAGGTGCAACCTTTGGATGGGCCGGAATGGAAATGGGAGTAAATCTCCATGGACTTTATAATGGGCTTACAGAGGACCCAAAAAGGGAACAATATGATTTGGTTTATCGTGGATAGACTTACCAAGTCGGCTCACTTCATTCCAATGAAGGATACTTGGAGCAAGGTAGAACTAGCAAATGTATATTGCAAGTATGTGGTCAAGCTTCATGGATTCCCAAAAGACATTATTTCGGATCGAGACTCGCGGTTCATCTCAATGTTTTGGCAAGAGCTTTAAAGCTCCTTGGGTAATCAATTGAAAATAAGCAAGACCTTCCATCCCGCGACGGACGGACAAACTGAAAGGACAATTCAAACGTTGGAAGACATGGCTTGTGTTCTAGAATTTGGAGGTTCATGGGAAGAAAGGTTACATTTGATCGAATTCTCCTACAACAATAGTTATCATGCTAGCATTGGAATGGCCCCATTTGAGGCTTTATATGGGAAGAAATGTCGAAGTCCGATATGTTGGGACGATAGTACCGAAGCCGTGAAATTAGGGCCTCAAATGATTCAAGACATGGTTGATCAAGTCCATATAATCCATGAGAAGATGAGAGCCGCGCAAGATAGGCAAAAGAGCTACGCCGACTTGAGGAGGAGTGACATAGAATTTGCGGTGGGAGATAAGGTACTACTCAAGGTTTCACCCATGAGAGGAGTCATGAGATATGGAAAAAGGGGCAAGTTGAGCAAAAAGTTCATTGGTCCCTACGAAATCTTGGATAGAGTCGGGGAAGTGGCTTATCGCTTAGCACTTCCACCGGCCTTGGACCGAGTTCACAATGTATTCCATGTGTCTCAATTACGCAAGTACATAAGTGATCCCTCTCACGTGCTCGAAGTGGAGATGATTGAACTTGATGATGCCTTAGCATATGTGGAAACACCCAAAGAAATCCTAGACCGAAAAGTTAGGAAGACAAGACATGGTGAGACAACCTTGGTGAAAGTGTTATGGTCCAATCACCTTGTGGAGGAGGCCACTTAGGAGGCCGAGGAGAACATGAAAGAGCGATACCCTCACCTTTTCGAGCAGGTATGAGTCTTTTACGGGGTCATAACCTTGTTTCTACAGGGGTAGGGCGTACTACACAAGTACCTTAAATAGAGTTTTCTCTCTTTTCTCTTTCGTATATGTAGTTGACCGCCATTTAACGTCACCTTTGAGTCAACACTAGTCTTATACTCACCCCGACTTGCCATAGTGCACCTTGATGGGGGAGCTATATTCCTTACCTAGTGTCGGGAGTGAACTTCGGGGACGAAGTTCTTTTAAGAGGAGTAGACTGTAATACCTCGTATTTATTTAAGTGTAACTAGACCGAATAAAGAACCCACTCGGCCGAGTGCAGCTCCACTCGACTGAGTGGGAGACCGAGTGATCCAATACAGTAAGCTGGAAAGCCTGGAAAGTCGGTCACTCGACCGAGTGACCATCCACTCGACCGAGTAGAGCCTCCACTCGATCGAGTGGGCTTCCACTCGACCGAGTGTCAGTCGAGTGAGTTTTATACGGGAAATGTTTGGTGAGATGTCGCTTTCATAACCCTATAATTTCAAATTTCCTACAACAAAACCCCTCTCAAAACACTATTCACCATTCTCTACAACTGCCCAACTTCTCTCTAAACTCTCCATCATCAAATCCTCTCAAGAACCCTATTTTATATTAAGGAAATTCTTGCCTCATTAGCCTTCCTTCTTTGTTGTAAGTATATCTACACTTCTTCTTCTCTATTTTGTTTTAGTAACTCTATGTAGTTAGTAGATTAATCTTTACTTAATTATATTGTAAGAATTCAAGGGGTTAAGTTAGTATGTTGTTATAATAGATTGTAGTGTTAATTATAATAACTAATATGTATAGGAAGCTTCATTGAGGAGCATTTCTAGGGATTAGCTTGTGGGATTGTGAAAATAAGCTCAAGGTAGGGTTTCCCTACTTAGCTATGGTGTTATGAGTGTTTAATTGTGCATTTAATACCATTAATTACATTTATCTCATAGTAGTTGCATTATAACATGTGTTGGATAATTAGGGTTTGGTACATATTGTGGTTTCATGATGATTTTGGGAAGAATGAGTATGGTG
Source organism: Silene latifolia (assembly GCF_048544455.1). NCBI lineage: Eukaryota > Viridiplantae > Streptophyta > Magnoliopsida > Caryophyllales > Caryophyllaceae > Silene > Silene latifolia. The sequence continues at coordinate 186,984,110 of NC_133536.1, forward strand.
AATGAATCTAGCTTTAATTATCTTGCATTATGACATGTTAATAAGCAATTAAAAGAAGAGAAAATGAATTAGTGAAGTTATGATCATGAATTAATTATTGTATGAATTTAATGGCATGGTTGTTTGGTTAATTATTATTGTTGGTGGTGAATTGTTGACATTGGAGATTGTTGTAGGATGTTGGTGATAGGTTTAGAGATGAAAGGTGGTTGGGAAACCGTCGTCCGCTCAAGTCTCCCTTGGAGCTCCCCACTCCAAGGGAATGTGCACATTAGTACTTGGGTTATGGAGGGACTCATGCGGTGAAGCATGTTGTCTGGCAGGGGACTCGAGTCGCACTCGAGTCCGGTACCACGGACGTGTTCCGAGTACCTTAGTGGTTTTGGTGATGTCGTGGGCGTGTCCCGGTCACGGTTGGAGGAGATGAGTTTGGTGGATGTTTGTGTGGTTACATACCTCATTAAATTAGTAAGTTAGTTGCATCTCTTGTTTATTATTGAACATTCATATCATTGGCTAACACTTGGGTTTGAATGTCTTTGATGAACCATATGGTGATTTAGCGGGCTTGGGAGCGGTCTATCTCGTTGTCGTCACTTGTTCTTATCTAGTTTTTGACATTTAGACTCCGTTCAATTTGGTTGTATTAATGGGATGACTTTCATATCCCTTAACTTGTGATCACTTAACTCTACAACTTAACTATTTATGTTATCTAAATTACTTCTTTACTTGTTGTTCGCACTACACTCTTGGGAAACCAAGGCTTGTGACACCTCTATATGATGGGGATTACCTAGAGGAAGGGCCCCAACTTATGGGGGTGTTATAGAGGCTCACAGCTTGTCCGTCTAGGCAAGGGGTCGATTCAGACTTGGGCAACGCAGTTTTGGTGTTGTTGGGGTTGAAATAGCAGTCTTGAAATACTTCTACACCGGGTGCTTGACCTTTGTCATGGGGTCGTAGATTTGCGCAGGAAAGCCGTTGTAAAGCTTAGACTATCCCTCGGGGACGAAGTTGTCATTGAGGGTCAAGTGGTAGGGGCGGAGGATGACTCCTTGATTTTTGCGCTTCCTTACGAGGAAACCCATCTCTTGGATGTCTTCATCGATCAGCTCGTAGCCTAGTCCGAAAGGGATATTGGGGACCTTGGCTTGTTTTAGGGGAGGCAAGGTGCTTTTCAGTGGGTTGAGAGGTACGCTCGGGAAATAACCCTCGCGCATCAAGATGTGGTTGACTGTGAGGTTCGAGAACAGATCACAATCAAAAGGTGCTGGTTGCATCAGTTAGGGCATTCACAGCTTGGAATCCCCACATTTCATTGTCGTACTCTTAAATGGCTTGAGAGGTTATCCCCTTTTTCATGACAGCCTTAATTGGGGATACAGGAATTGTGATTGTCTTCCCGTTGAAGGGGACCCTGATTTTCTGATGAAAGGTTGATGTGACGGCTTTGGCGGCATGGATCCAGGGGCGTCCTGGAAGCATGTTGAATGAGGCGTCGATATCGACAACTTGAAAACTGGCTTGCCTCTCCAAGGGTCCCGTTGCGACGGTCAGGGTGATGAGGCCTCCGACTTTACGATGAGTGCTGTTGTAGGCGCGCACTCCTTGATTGGTTGGGATTAAGTTAGCTTCCCTCATCCCTAATCTGTGAGCCGTTTTGAGGGGAATGACGTTTACTACAGATCCGTCATCCACCAGGACCATGGGTACGTTCTTCTTCAAGCATTTCACGGTGATGTATAAGGCCAAGTTGTGGTTGGCTCCGAAAAGAGGGATATCTTTGTCGGAGAATATGATTGGGTTGTTCAAGTCAGGGACATCCCTGGTCATATGAGCTACCACTTCTTCGGGTGAGGAGGTAGAAGGCACTTTTAATTTCCCCAAGGCTTGAAGCAAAGCATGCGGTGCTCAAAGGATGTGGCGATCAGTTGCCAAATAGATATTTTGGCCTTAGCCTTTTGGAGTTGCGTGAGAATTGAGTTCTAGGGAACTCTGGGTTGAACGTCCACGTCCGGGACGATTTGGTCATTGGTTACTGGCGGTTTATTTGTTGTGTTGTTTAGGTTCTGGTAAGGGCATCCAGATCGAGTAAGGTGATCAATCTCTTTGGCTCGTTTGCCTTTTCCCGAGACAATGTAGACATCATCTACGTCGTCTCGCCAGATGTAGTTGCTTTCGGGGTCGCGAGGGTACCTTGAAGGGATATTCCTCGGAGGATAGTTTTTATGAGGGAAGTTTTTGTGGGGGTAGTTCTTGTGAGATTGATTATTGTGTGGTTGATTATGGTGGGGTTGATTATTGTGGTTTGTGTTGTGGGGTTGATTATGGTGGTTTATGTTGTGAGGTGCATGCCAAAATGGTCGCGGGAGTAGTCCTTTCTGGAATTGGGAGTTTTGGGTGCTTGATGGACCCTCCCTTGGGCGTGGTGTAGGTGTTGGTGGGTTGAATATCAGCCGGTGGTAAGCATCCTCAAGTCGAGTGATCCTTTCCGAGAGAATGGCTATGGCTTCTTCAACTTACTGAAATATGGCGAGCATGGTTGCGGTGCTAAATACGAACATCCCGTTCGGGGTGTCCTTTTCCAAGGCATTGATCTCGTCCTCAATAGGCAAGATGAGATGGGAGCATTCCAGAGTCGGCTCATCATCGGAGATGGCGTGGATTCCCAAGGGGTTTGTTTTGTTGTTTGGTTTTGTTGACAGAGGTAGAGGTAGTTCTGCTTTCTCAATCATATCTTGAATAGCGTGCTTCAGCTTGAAGCAAGTTTCTGTGTCAGGGTCCTTGCATTGGTGATACTGGCAATAGGCGTTAGGGTTCCAAAAGCGGGTTTTCCTTGCTTCAGGCGGGTGCGAAGTGGGCTCGATTGGTTGCAGTTTCCCTTGGTCTATGTGCCTTTTTAGGGCGCTAGCATAGGTTGATCGAAAGCTGGTGAATATCCTTTGGGGATGTTCAGCTTTCTTCGTAGTTGGTTCGAGGAGGTTGACCTCGTCAATCTTGTTTGCTTAACCGTAGGGATGAGATCCAGTTGATGTAAACCTCTGATAGCCTCTGCCAGTAGTCTTGGCGAGAACGCCCATGCGCAGGTCATCTTCGATACGGGTCCCGAGGATCTATAGATCCTGAAAGGTTTTGATGTTCTGATACCTCACTACAAGAATTCAGTTCTCGGGCAAGCAAAATAGGCGACCGAATTCCGTCGCTAAAACTAAATTGGCGACTGAAAGCAGTCGCTCAACTTCCGTCGCAACACGTAGTCGCCTAAATTGACTCGGGCGACCGATTTCAGTCGCCAAATTGGCGACGGCACACTTGATCGCCAATTAGCGACGAAAATGCGACGAATAATGGTAGCCAAATTGGCGACGGAAGCACAAGGCAGTCGCCAAATTAGCGACGAAATAAAAATTAGTAGCGACTGCTTTCGGTCGCTACTTTAGCGATGGATATTAGAGCGGTCGCCAGTTTGTCGCCAATTAAAAAATAGAAACAGACGGTTTGTGATGGTTTTTGGTCGCTAAATTTGGATTTTCAGTCGCCAAAATGGCGACGGATTCCCTTCAGTCGCCAGTAGGAAAATTGAATCAGATTGTTTGCGACGGAAATCAGTCGCCAATTAATCATTTTCAGTCGCCAATTTCAGAATGATTTTGCATGAAAATGACCATTAATTAGCTCGAGCCAAATTCCTATAATGAAAACCTGTATTTAAATCGTACAGCCTAGCATCAAGGACAACACACACATACACAAGATGGCCAACAACGTCACATTTTTATACAATGATACCTCAAATCCGAATCCAAGTTATTACAAGTTACTAACTAATAATGTTTGGTTCCAAATCCAACAAACCGACCTACAACTCAACTCAACTCAACTCAACTCAACTCAACGACAACTCAACTACAAGGCAAAGTAGCTCCCGCTCTACTACCTCCTCCTCCGGAAGGATCTTTAGGGTCTTGGTTGTGTGGATGCCATCCGGGGTTGCAAGACGAGAAATAAGTGGTCATCAACTCCATTTGCTCCTTCATTTTCTTTAATTCTTCATCCCTTGCGGCCTCCCTTGCTTTTCTTTCGGCCTTCCTTTCTTCTCTTTCGTCCTCAAGTGTAGTTTGAAGTTAAGCCACGATACCCGGCACACATGTTTGCTTTTGTGAGGTTGGCGTTCTTTCATTACGTTGGTCGTAGTAAAGTTCTCTTGCCATTCCGATTCTGTACACCTCCCCCTTATTGAAGCCCTCCACTAAGTCAAACCAAAGCTCATTATCGGGCACGTCCGGGTTCCTCGCTTTTCAGACCTTAAATTTATTCTAGAAAATGAAAATGTTAATGATTAGAGGTTAAACTTATATAACAATATGAATATGTAATCAAAACACTACGGAATTGTTTGATACTTAGATATAAATCTATGTCCTTCTTCGTCGTGAAAACCCTTTTGCCCTTAGCTCCCTCTTTGGTATGCGTCTCATAGAAAAGCTCCGGAACCGTAGGCATCTTATCCTTATTCTTGGCCACCTTCCGGAAAAAAAAAAAGCAAAAGATTAATTATAAAGATTAATTTATACTTTAAGTCCTAATCTCAAATAAAATCTAACTTATATACATAATTAAATATACAACGTACACTTGACATTGCACGGTCGTAGAACAATTGAGAACCTCCATAATGAGTAGCCTAAACTTGGCTATCTTTCTTTCCTCCCCTTTTATTGATTTGTGCTTGAGCCGACTTCTCTTTAAATTCTTTGGTATTTTTTTTGTCCATCAATTCTTGATATGCATTTCCTATAATCAAAATAAATTTAAAATATTAGTGACTAATTAAATAGATAAATTTGACGATCATTTGAACTAATTAAATACATCCATCAAAAGTAACTAAATACCTTGCATAAACTGAGGCACTTTCTTCCTTCTAGCAATCTTATACATGTTATCTCTTAACCGCTTTTTGCCGATGAAATTGTACCTCTCCCAAACTGCACGCTCTTGCTCCTTAGGCCAATGAAATTTTTTCTACACAAATTTTTGCTCCTTATGCCAATGAAATCTTATCAAACCACTTCCATTCCTCTCCATCACTCGGATGACACATCTTTTCCGGTGTACGAGGATTTTCTTTATGCCATCTCATTTGTTCGGCAACGTTTTTTGTTGCATACATTCTTTGAAGTCTAGAAGCTAGAGGAAAATATATCAATGGGTTTAGTGATATTGGTTTCTTACTCTTTTGAGCCCTCTTATTACCCTTCTTGCCTTTTTTTCCTTCAAAACAATATCTCCCTCACTTGTCTCATATCTACCTCTTTGACATTTCTTGCACTTGTCAAGCAAAGCATCATCTTTCCAAAAGAGCATACATCCTTCAGGACATGCATCAATCTTTTGATGCGGAAGCTCAAGGCCTTTAACAACTTTTTAGTATTATAGAAACTACGGGTCATGACGTTACTATCAGGGATAGCATCCTCAAGCAAAGACGCAATGCCATCAACGGCATTATATGGCATATTAAACTCATATTTCAAGGTTACTATCCTAGAGGCGGCTTGTAAAAATGACATTCTGCTCCCTTCATATAAGGGTTTTTCTGAAGCCTTTAACATTTCAAAAAAAGATTTTTCTTGTGGGTGTGGTTCTTGTTCAATGATAAGTTGGTGGTTGTCATTATAATTAAAAGTAGTAAACTCCAAAGCATCAAATACCATATCTCTGTATGGGTTCTCATTTTGTTTGATTTGAGGTTGCTCGGTAGTTGGAGAATATGATTCTCCATGACAAATCTAATTATAATAGTTTGGACAAAAACCATTTGTATAGAGATGTTCTTCTACCTCAATGTGATCTAAATATTTTAAGTTTTTGCATTTAGTATAAGGACACCTTATTTTTTTTCTACTAAATCATATTCATCTTGTTGTTTAGCAAACTCAATAAACTCAAGAATCCCCTTTACAAATCTACCGGTAGGACGTTTTCTCTTATCTACTCTATCTTCGTACATCCATTTGCATTCCGATCTCTTCATTTTAATCTAAAAAATATTACAAACAACAATTTATAACAATAAATCATACAAAATTATACGACTTAGTTTTTAACAAGTCTAACACTAATTTACTAAACTAATATCATACCAACATTATCTAATTTACCACCTTCAACAATATTAACAATACACAATACAAAATTATACTAACATTATACAAATTTGGTAAATTCAACAATACTACCATTAAACTAACTTTAATTAAACACTACAAACACTAATACTAAAACTATACTAAATTTTATCAACTATACTATTTTTTGTCAATTAAATGTACTAACATCATCAAAATCACCAATACATTGTCAATTACAACCCTAATTCAAATAATATTAACAATTTCACAAAAACCCCCAATTTATATTCATCCTAATTATCAATTTACACAAACCCTAATTAATTAACAATTAAAAACAAAGTAAGCATCACATAAGTATACATAAACAACATAATAACATAAAAAAAACTAATTACAATCAGAAATTAAACAAACAATACACAAATTAAACTAAAAAATTGAAATTTAAAATAAAAAAACACACCTTCAAACAACAAAGGAAATGAAAAGAAAGGTGAGGAGTTTGGTTGTCGGTGGTGTCGTCGGACGAAAGGGCAAGATCCGACGTGATGGTGGTGGTGGTGGTGGTAGGCTGTTGTTGGTGGTAGTGTGGTTGTTGATGGTGTCGTCACTCATTGCACCTCTTCCAACTTTTTTTTTTAGTAAAGTAACAAAAAGGGAGGGAAGAGAGCTCGTTGTGGTCTATGTTAATAGGGCGGGCGACCGATTTTGGCGACGGCTCCATTCAGTCGCTAAATTAGCGACGCCATTCGGTCGCCAAATTCAGATTTTCCGTCGCCAAATTCAAATGCTTTCCTTCGCCAAAATAGCGACTACAATCCGTCGCCCGAATTTTTTTCCAGTCGCCAACTTGGCGACTATGCTTTACAGTCGCTTAAAATAGTCTCCCGTGCACGAAATTCTTATAGTGCTTTAGCATATTCGCATAATATAGACAGAGGTTGTTGATAAATTTCTCCACCAAGGATGATTCGCTCAGTTTACTGACCAATTGGGTGCTCTCCCTCTTCCAACGGGTTAGGAATTCGGTGAATCCCTCTTTGTCATTCTGAGTTAAGACCTCAAGAGTGCGGATGTTGGCTTGAATTTCAACGTTGTCGGCGTAATGTTTAGCAAATTCAACGGCGATTTCATCCCAAGTGGTAATGCTCTTTGGGTCGAGGGGATAATACCATTGGCGGGGAATCGGCTCCAAGGATGATGGAAAGATCCGGGTGAAGAGCTCTTGTTTGACCCCTTTGATGGACATGTAATCCCTGAAGGCCCGGATGTAATTGAGTGGGTCCTCCACTCCTTTGAACTTAGGCACATCAGTTAAGGTAAAGTTGTCAGGCAGTTGATCCCCGACGGGCTCGAACCTTCGATTGTTTTCGAGGTGAATGTTGTTTCCACGGGCCAAGAGTTACTTTTCCAAGAGCTCAAGTCTTTTCTCAGGTTTGGTTAAAGGCGGAGTATTATGTTCTCCGGTTTCCTTGTTTTCCAGAGTGTCGATTGTTGGAGCTTGTGTCCTCCACAAATTAGTGTGATAACATTTGTAAATCTTTTACAGGTTCATAAGGGTATAGTTCGTATTTTAATCAGCTGATTAACGATTACCTAATAACGGTTGGCTTGCTAGAAAGTTTGACGTTATTATCATACAGATGGCGGTGATCAACTGGTCCCTAAAGGTCACACCTATAGGATGTGTTTGAGAGATGTGGTTATAGAAATATAATCATATTGATGCCTTATATGACTAAACAGTTAGTCAATGTGTTGATGAGACAATTATTTAATGAAGATTAAATAATATTAGTTGAGACGAATTAACTGTCAATTCGTAAGTTGAATATAATAAATTATATTTAATTAAATGTATGTAATGTTAGCTTGGACGAATTAATCTGTTAATTTGTAATTAAATGTAATCGGTTATATTTAATATCAACAAGATGAATATGTCATAGTGGTAATAGTGAGGGTACTCAAACCAATAGGTCATGGGTTCGATCCTCACTAGATGACAATTTAACACATTTTATAAATTTTTGGAATAATCGAAAATAAGGAGATCATACTCCTTATTTCGGTGATATGGGGCCGAATTTAGGGAAGATAATATCTCTCTTATTCACTCCCATTTTTCGGTTTCAATAAGAGGGGAAGGGAGATCATTTTCTCTATCCTAATTCTCTTTTAACCTAATCTCTCCTCTCATAAAAAAAAACACAAAATAACCTAAATTTTTACAGAAAATTTGGATCGATTACAGCATAACCAAAGGGCATATCTCATATCATCTTGGGCGCAACTGATAGGAGAATATCATTGCGATATTGTTCATAGGCCGTTTTTGCTAGGACCGAAGGTTACTTCTTAATCCTTTAGTATTGTTTATGTAATTTTATTTTATGACTAGTGATCATCTTCATAAAATTCGTTATAATCCTTGAATATAAAGGGATGCATACAGATAAATCCCACAAGTGGTATCAGAGCCAAGGCCACGAATTTTAATTTTGATGATTTTCATAAATTGGATGTAAACTTTTAGGGTTTCGAAAAAAATAGGGCACCGCTGAAATTTTTTTGCTAATGCCGAATAAAAAAAAATATTTGCAGCCGGTGTTTGTTCCTTTTTTATGCGAGATTTCCATTTTTATTTTTCATAATGTTGTTTTAATCAGTTAAAATTATCATATGAAGAATTGGTAGATGTTTAATTTAATGGAGATTAAGTTAAAACATAAATGGAATAGTCATGTTTGATTTAATGCAGATTAAGTTAAAATTAAAAAGGGCATTAGGGTTCTAATTTAAAAAAAAACGTGAAAATTTATTTTATTTTGTTTCGGTTATTGTTCACAGTAGCCAGAATATATAAAAAAAAAAATTTGTTATGGTTTTTACAGAAAAACCGCAAGAAGAAAGAAATAAAAACGGGCTGTTTTTTTGTTGTTTTGTCTATTCAGCCGAGCAAGATATAAAAAAAAAACATTTCATTTCTGTTAGTGTTCACGTGCTGGACAGATTATAAAAAAAAAAAAATTGTTTTTTTTTTCGGTTTAAGATGTAAAACCGAGATAGTTTTTTTTTTTATTTATTTTGGTTGTTTCGTTTTTTTACCAAGATAAATTTTAAAGAAATTTTTGTTTTGTTTTGGCAAATTAATTATTGTGAAGCGGTTCATAATTAAAAGATACCTAATTATTTTAAAGCAGTTTAAAATTTTGACGGATTGAATCCATATTACAAGTTTAATATGAATTAAGATTGAAATTAATGTAATTAATTGAGGAATTGTCACTTAATTTGATTTAAATAGGTGGTTTGGATAAAATTAATCAACATAATTAAGGAATTGTGTTATGTATGTTTAATTTATTTTTAGTTGATGCATTTTTTTTAGTTGAATGAATCGATTGAATGGTTTAATTTACGTATTTTTGCATTCGGTTGTAAATTGTAATACTTAGTGTGGCCTTAGTCAAATTATGTTTTCGTAATGAAGGAAACATGATTTTTTATGTAATTATGAGATCTCGAATCTCCTTTATTTTTCCTTTAGTTTTGGGTTTTGAAATTAGAATGTAATAAATAGGTTTATTATGTAATTTATTTATTGTAATTTCAAAGAAGACTAAAGATGGAGATTGGAGCTCACTCCCGCTACATGGATCAAGATGGAACATCAAGACAAGCTTCTTGGGTCCAAGGAGGATTCCAAACTTGTATTTATGTTCATTTTGATAGGATAGGCCACACTAGGACTTTATTATTGCTTTTACGTTTTTCATTCCTATTGCTTTTCATTCACATGATAGATTATGCATCATATTCCGCCTAAAACCAAACCACCTACTACTAAAATGCATGAAAATTGACACATATAGGTTGTATGTTAGTTTTCATGGACATACAGATGTCACTTTTTATTAAGCCATCACCTTAGTTTATTCATTCTCACATGCTAGATATTAGTTCACTTAAAATGAATTAAAAAGTTGATGGGATCTTCCTCTAAAACGGAAATTGAGATTAGTCTTTATAAGGGCAAACAACTATGAATCCCTTCTTCGTCGGTAGGCATAATATGACCTCTTCTACGTTGGGTAAGTAGCTGTGTTGACTTAGTTTACCTCAACATCATAGTTCGAAGAGTTTCTCGTGATTATGATGGACTAAAGATAGAATTTATAGAAATTTATCGACCGAGAATTCTAACGGTAGAATTAGCTAAAAGGTTAGCTTATCAATTTACAGAGAATTGAGTCTTGGGATCATTTATATAATTCTTAAGGGAGGTCAATTGTATAAATGTTTTGAGTCTTCGCGTTATGACAGTAGTTCATTAGACTTAAAAATATAAACGATGCACATGCTTATTATTTTTATTCTTCTTCTCGCAGTGTAGAACACGTTTATTTTGATAATACTGTTACAACAAAATGTCTGGAAATAACGCAATCCAAATGCCTAGTGCCACACTTGGACGCGAGTCCTGGCTGAAAATATTCATGGACCAAATGAATCAGTTCACACGTCTGAAAAACGACGGGTCCAACTTTGCGGATCGGGAGGCGGCACTACGGAATGCTTTGCCATTGCGACGGTAAGCTCGTGTACTGGGAATCGAGCCAATACCGGTAAACCGAGGCCCCAATGCAGGAGTCAACGAGTCACTCGGTTATAGTGACTTCGTTATGGAAGCGGGTGCGATAAAGAACGCACTCATCTTTGCAATGGAAACCAATTTGCAGAGACGCTTTATTGCCCAAGGTGCAAACAAGATTTTCACCACGCTCACTAACGAGTTCTCAAAAGCACCGAGAATCGTTACATATGAGCATACCTGTCGCTTCTTTGATGCGAAACTCCAGAAGGGTCAACCGGTTAGCCCACACATTCTTCACATGATTGAGAATGTCGAGAAGCTGGAGGCACTTGATTGCAAAATCAGTGAGAGCATTGTCATTGACCGAATGCTTCATTCTCTTCACGATGGTTTTGCCCTTTTCAGGGCGAACTACTACATGAATGACTTGAAAAAGAGTCCTCATGAGCTACACTCCCTTCTCGTACAGACCGAGAAGGATATGAAATTGAGTGGGAGCATGAAGCAGGATGTTCTCACAATTTACAACAAGGGTAAAGGTAAGGGCAAGGCTCATGGCGACCTAGTTGTAGGTAAGCCAAAGTTTAAGAAGCCAGGAAACGGTAAGAGTGCGCCTGGTGAGACTAGTGGCTCACAGGGCAAGGCAAAGAGCAAGGGCGGTGACATTGAGTGCCACCATTGTCACAAGACTGGACATTGGAGGAGGAACTATCCCGTCTACCGTGAGGACATCAAAGCAGGCCGCGTCGTTCCTGTTGGTATGTCATCTTATATTCATATGATTGAGATTAACCATGCAAGTTTCGGAACTTGGGTACTTGATACTGGTTGTGGTTCTCATCTGTTTAATCATTTGCAGGGCCTAAAGAACATCATATCTCTCGAAAAAGATGATGTGGACCTGCGAGTCGGGAATGGAGCACGAGTTGCTGCTGTCTCGAAGAGAACATATGTAATCCAACTCCCTAGTGGTTTTGAGTTATTTTTAAATAATCACATTACTATGTACCCAGTTTGTCTAAGAACATTATTTCTGTTTCCGTACTTGCTAAAGACGGTTGTGCATTTTCAATAAAGGATAATAGCTGTATTTTCTCTTTCAATGAAATGATTTATGGCAAAGCAGTTTCCATGAATGGAATTTACATCTTAGATCAAACCACAGAAGTATTACACATTAATAATAAGAAATTAAAGGTTGGTCACAAAGATCAAACCTATCTATGGCATTGTCGAATGGGACACATAAATGAGAAACGCGTGAAGAAACTCGTCGATAATGGGACTATTCCCACATTCGATTTTTCTACATATGGCACGTGTGAATCATGTCTCATTGGCAAAATGACTCGAATTTCCTTCAAAGGTGTTGGAATGCGCGCTAGTGACCTATTAGGACTCATACATACTGATGTTTGTGGACCTATGTCAATTACCGCTAGAGATGGCTATAGATATTTTATCACTTTCACGGACGATTTAAGAAGATACGGATATGTCTACTTAATGAAGCATAAAAGTGAGTCCTTTGAGAAATTCAAGGAATACCGAAACGAGTCTACGAACCAACTCGGGAAGAAAGGTTAAAGCACTCCGTTCAGATCGGGGTGGCGAATATCTTTCAAATGAGTTTGATCAACACCTTAAAGACTGTGGAATCGTTCTACAGCTAACTCCACCTGGAACACCTCAATTAAATGGTGTGTCCGAACGGAGAAATCGAACCTTGCTTGATATGGTTCGATCCAAGATGAGTCACACGGTAGTGTCTGATTCATTATGGTGTTTTGCTCTTTTGTCAGCCGCTCTTATACTTAACCGAAGTCCGACTAAAGCTGTCGACAAGACTCCATATTAAATGTGGAAGGGAACGGTACCTAACTTGTCCTTTATTCGGGTTTGGGGTTGCGAGGCTTATGTCAAGTGGAGACACGAGGATAAGCTCGGCCCGCGATCGGTCAAAACATACTTTATAGGTTATCCAAAATGAACATTTGGTCATTACTTCTATTCGCCTACCGAACATCGAGTTTTTGTTGCGGCTAATGCGACGTTCTTAGAGAAAGAATTTCTCGAGAACAAGACGAGTAATAGAACCTTCGAGCTGTCGGAGATTATAGAACCAACAACCGAAGAACAGGTGGAGGAAGTTGTTCCTCCAACTGATGATACGGTTAATATTCCTGAGGAACCTAGGAGGTCGGGTAGAGTCTCTCATCCTCCGGACAGATACATTGGTATGGTCGAGGAGAATGACGTTTTACTCCTAGAGAGTAATGAACCCGCTACCTATAAAGGTGCTATGACCTGCTCCGACTCAAAGCTATGACTCGAAGCCATGCAATCCGAGATGGACTCCATGTATGAGAATGACGTATGGGATCTAGTTGATTTACCTAATAAGGTAAAACCTCTACAGTGCAAATGGCTTTACAAAATAAAGCGTTCTGTAGACGCGCAACCAGATTCCTATAAGGCACGACTTGTGGCAAAAGGTTTCACTCAAGTGCACGGATTGCATTATGATGAGATTTTTTCACCTGTAGTCATGCTACGTTCCATTCGGATAATCTTAGTGATTGCCGCTTTTCATGATTATGAAATTTGGCAAATGGATGTGAAAACCGCCTTCTTAAACGGTTATTTGGAGGAAGAGTTGTACATGGTGCAACCCGAAGGTTTCATAGATCCTGAACATCCTAATAAAGTATGCAAGCTTAAGCGTTCCATTTATGGACTTAAGCAAGCTTCTCGGAGTTGGAATCATCGTTTTGACCAGGTGATAAAAGAGTATGTTTTTACTCGATCGGTCGAAGAACCATGCTTATATATCAAGTTGAGTGGGAGCAAGATTATATTCTTGATATTGTATGTCGATGACATACTCTTGATTGGGAATGACATTCCTCTCCTAGCTTCGGTTAAAGAATGGTTGAAGAACCATTTCCAGATGAAAGATCTGGGTGAGGCACAACGCATTTTGGGAATCCGTATCTACCGAGATAGATCACGACGGACGTTATCACTTAGTCAGGAGTCTTATTTGGATAAGATTCTTGAGAAGTTCAGCATGACCAACTCCAAGAAACGGAACCTTCCAATGACGACCGATGCGATTGAGCAAGTCTCAATCACCCACGACGCCTGAAGGGATTGAGCGCATGAGTCGTGTTCCTTATGCATCTGCAATAGGATCGATCATGTATGCCATGATATGCACACGTCCAGACGTGGCATATGCATTGAGTATGACGAGTCGGTACCAAAAGATTCCAGGTGAAACACATTGGATAGCTGTTAAAAACATCCGCAAGTACCTACGGAGGACTAAGGATTGGGTATTGACTTATGGAGGCGATACTAAGCTATGCGCAATCGGTTACGCAGATGCTAGCTTCCAAACGGATCGAGATGACTCAAAATCTCAGTCCGGGTTCGTCTTCACTCTTAATGGTGCTGCGATCAGCTGGAAGAGTTCCAAACAGAGTGTTGTAGCAGATTCTACTACTGAATCCGAGTACTATGCCGCTTCGGAGGCAGCAAAGGAAGCGATATGGATGCGTCAATTCTTACAAGGACTTTCGGTAGTTCCTAGTTCGAATGACCCAATCACCATCTATTGTGACAATAGAGGTGCCATCTTCTAGGCTAAGGAGCCAAAGTCTAGCAACAAATCTAGACATGTACATCGGAAAGCTCACCTGATCCGTGATTACGTGGAGCAAGAAGAGATAGTGATTGACAAGATTGCGACGGATGATAATATCGCGGATCCTCTTACTAAACCGTTGAATTATGATAAGCATGTAGGGCACGTTATTTCCATGGGAATTAAACGTGTTCCTGAGTTGTACTGACAACATTGAACGCCACAAAGTGAACTGAATTACATTATTCTTGTTTTTGGTCCGTAATCGCCAATGTGAGCTGATAACTCCGGCTATTATATTGTGCAGTCGATTGATGGTGGGTTCAACGAGCCATAAGTCAAACGGTTGACTGATCGATCACAAATGCGAGATTATAACGATACCTCGTAGGACAAATTTTTGTGACAACGTAATGGAGTCCTAAATGTTTAAAAACATTCGGTGCCAGGTCATGGATAGGACATCCATTGTGTTCCTAGAGTCGATTCTTTTGACTGTCGAATGTCTCTTGAGATTAAGGCACTTTTTGGGTGACTTTGGTTTCTTTCTCACGGTCTGCCGTAACTGGAGGCTAAGTAGATTTTTTCTCGGTCATTTCATACTGTGCTTACATCTGCAGGATTCAAGTTGAGGAAAATATCCAACCCTTATCAGGTATAGTTATTTCTCAGGGCCACTCGGGGAGTTGTAACTGAAATGCATGGCCATGCTCGAATGTTGATTCGTTTATCAGTTAAGTTACTCTATAGTCGGGGAAACCACTCTTGATGATGATCTCTTGTAAAATACGACCTTTGTGAATACGGATTTGCAAATTGTTTTACATTGAGTGGGAGAAATTTTAGGATATGAGAATCGGTTATCGCACATACACTTGTGAGGACAAGTGGGAGTTTGTTGGAGCTTGTGTCCTCCACAAATTAGTGTGATAACATTTGTAAATCTCTTACAGGTTCACAAGGGTATACTTCGTATTTTAATCAGTTGATTAACGATTACCTAATAACGGTTGGCTTGCTAGAAAGTTTGACGTTATTATCATACAGATGGCGGTGATCAACTGGTCACTAAAGGTCACACCTATAGGATGTGTTTGAGAGATGTGGTTATAGAAATATAATCACATTGATGCCTTATATGACTAAACAGTTAGTCAATGTGTTGATGAGACAATTATTTAATGAAGATTAAATAATATTAGTTGAGAGGAATTCACTGTCAATTCGTAAATTGAATATAATAAGTTATATTTAATTAAATGTATGTAATGTTAGCTTGGACGAATTAATCTGTTAATTTGTAATTAAATGTAATCGATTATATTTAATATAAACAAGATGAATGTGTCATAGTGGTAATAGTGAGGGTACTCAAACCAAGAGGTCATGGGTTCGATCCTCACTAGATGACAATTTAACACATTTTATACATTTTTGGAATAACCGAAAATAAGGAGATCATACTCCTTATTTCGGTGATATGGGCCAAATTTAGGGAAGATAATATCTCCCTTATTCACTCCCATTTTTCGGTTTCAATAAGAGGGGAAGGGAGATCATTTTCTCTATCTTAATTCTCTTTTAACCTAATCTCTCCTCTCATAAAAAAAACACAAAATAACCTAAATTTTTACAGAAAATTTGGATCGATTCTAGCATAATCAAAGGGCATATCTCATATCATCTTGGGTGCAACTGATAGGAGAATATCATTGCGATATTGTTCATAGGCCGTTTTTGCTAGGACCGAAGGTTACTTCTTAATCCTTTACTATTGTTTATGTAATTTTATTTTATGACTAGTGATCATCTTCATAAAATTCGTTATAATCCTTGAATATAAAGGGATGCATACAGATAAATCCCACAAGTCGATACGGGTCTCGACACGGTCCAGAATGACCTTAAGGGCTTTAAGCAAGCTGGCTAGCTGAGCAGTTGTGAGATCCCTATTGTCATCGTTGTTGTTGTTGTTGGATGAAGCCGGAGATGGGGCCATGGTTCTAAGGCAGAAATTGGCTCACGTTATTCGACACGATTTAACTACTAAACGCAGACAACACAAAGGACAGAAAGACCCTTTGGACCCAACGAGACGAGGGAAATCGTGTGTGGTGCCTCGGTGCTAAATCGATTTATGGTGTGACGGTGTTGACCGGACTTTGACTTGCGTTCAACGTAATGGCGTGACGCCGTTGAACGACACCCAAGGGGAGACAACTCATAAGTAAAGACCCATAAGTACGTTTGTTTTGACTCGGTAAACACGAGGCCGAATTGGAGTGGTGGACTGATCTTTTCGAAAATAAAAAATTTCAGAAAGATTCATTTGCTTTATGGACGGCTTTCGAAGAGTAGGGATCTACAAAGAGTCGGCCAGTTGAAAAGGGTCGTCTTAGGTTTGTTTTCAAAAGACGGTTTGAGTTGAAGCTGCAGCGGTTTTGAAAACAATGTGTTGTTTCCAAAGACAGTTTTGAAATCCAAAATTGTGCGTTTTGAAAATCGAGATTTGCAAGGTTTGAAATTGTTGCGGTCTCGAGAACAGTGTGTTGTCTTCGGGTATTGCAAAGCCTCGAAAAAGGTGTTTTATTTTCGGGTTTTAAAAAGGCCATTATGTTGGCGCAAAAGGGTTTAAAATATGTGTCTTGAAACGGCCATTATGACGGCGCAAAAAGGTGTTTTTGGAAACGGTTGTAGAAACCGGTTTGAAAATCGTCATTACAACGACATGAAAAGGTGCTTTTTGAAACGGTTGCAAAAATCGGTTTCAAAATCGTCATTACGACGGCATAAAAAGGTGCTTTTGAAACGGTTGTAAAACCGGTTTGAAAAACGTCATTACGACGGCATAAAATGGTGTGCAACGGTCGGCGAAAGACCGAGGTTTGAAACGGCCATTATAACGGCGCAAAAAAGTGTTTTAAAATAATGGAAATGACATGGAAGGACTTATGATCACATAGCACATAAGCACTCGCAGTTCATTATATTATGCGTAATGCTGACATGGGTTTTGGCTTAATAAGGGTGGTTACACACCAAGCGATCAATTCCCGATTTTCGAGAGGGATGCCAATCTAAACAAACTATGTAAGGTTGGTGACCTAGCCTCGTGCACGAAGGAAATGAATGCTCTTTGACGAAACAGAAATGTGTAACGTCAATGGTATGCTTGACGCAATCAGGATTCGAAACGCGGGGATAAGAAAACTCACGCCGACGGGACGAGCCAATTGGTCGATAAAGGTCAGGTTATGGGTCCGGACAAGGAACCCGATTTATAACTAAGTGGTGTTAGTCCAGTGGTAGCCGGGTTAAACCTTGAAGCTTGCAGAAATGCAAGAGTTGAGAGGTCCCGGGTTCGACTACCAGCTGGAGCGATGATCACTTGGCCACTGCTGCCCCCGAAGGGGGTGGCTTACATGGTCCATGTGGTGGTGCGGGAATGCATGGGCCTGGGGGGATTCAACCCCTCGTCATCAAAAAAAAACAAAAAAAAGGAACCCTACTTATGACCGTAATATCAACTAATGCATTTTAACCAAAACGTCGTTTGAGTCTCACCATTTAGGGATCGCAACGACACAAGTGTCCTAGTTATCCCCAGCGGAGTCGCCAATATGTAGACATGGGCCCACCTACACGCCAGGCCAATCTGTGGACGTGCAGCAGACGGAAAGCCACTCTAGGCGGCCTAATAAATGTTTTCGACCGGATCGCTTTAGATCGGTCGGTTTCGTCTCGGTAAGGGTCTCGAAACAACGCAGAGATATTTGGAGTCGCCATCAAGCAATTATGGGATGCCTGGAAACCATTCGAATCAATTTTATACCTAGGTCAATCAAGGCAAAAAGCGGTGCTTGACATAGGTACTAAAGATAAGGAATCGTCCCTCTTTAGCATTTTATCGCTAGAATGACTCTCGTTCGCCCTAGATAAGGTCGTCAACTATCCAAAGTTTCTGAGTAAGAGGTGAGGGCACGTATTGGGAAGCCCTTTAATTGGACACCCAATCTCGCCCGCGGTAGCGGCCTCTACTGATCGATCTTGGTTGGTTATATGCAGAAGTTGATAAAACGGGTAAATGCATGAATGCGCATCTACAAGTTTAAACCTGACATGTGAAATTTGCTATGTCGGTTGTTTATCCAAATATCAAGTAATTGATGTCGAGTTGGAATTAATGTTGATTTGCATGCAAGATGGAAATTAAACATCCATTTACCGAGTTAGGTTTATGGTGCATAACGTGATCCATTTGTCTTAAAAAGGTGTTTTGTAAATACAAAGTGTAAAATGTGGACTCATCAATCTGATCCGTTCTGTATTCGGGTTAACCGAAGTCGAGATCGTCCTAGACGAGTGCTGGAAAAGAAACAGAAGCATCTCCAAGCAGCCTATTGAGGCGCGAGCCATAAGGCGATGCAAGGAAGCGTGTCCAGGTTTGAAAACTGGAAATCAGAAGGCTTGTTAAAGCGCGAGTCAGGCGACGACCTAAAGGGTGTCTCCTGGCTGTTTAAAATATTTATGAAATTGTTTGTAAAATTATTTGTAGACGGGTGTCAAAACCCGCTTTGTTGAAAAGGTCGTTGAGACCGCTTTTGTGCTAATATGAAGAACAGGACTTGAATAATCGTCATTATGTTTACAATATTCGATGTCGGGTTCGGTTTTGCAAGTTTAACATGAATAGTTTTGTAAGAAAAGATGCAAAATTTTTTGATATGAACTAATTATGTTAAGTTCATTGCTTTGTAAATAGAGCTTAAAAAGATGCTTGATATGAACTAATTATATTAAGTTCATTGCTTTTTAATTAGTCAAAGTTCATGATCGTCCTCGGATTAAACCGACATGGTATGTAGAACTAAGGATGATTATGCATCTATGACTAATATGGTTGTTTTGCAAATGTAAACAAATGAATAAAAGGTTTTAAAATACCCTTTAAAATGTAATTAACCAAATATCGTCACCGAATCACGGATTAAACCGTCATGGTATAAGGAACCAATGGTGAATATAATTTATGGTCAAAAATATTTGTTGTGAAAACGGTTTGAAATATTTGAAATGGTAAAAACCGATTACAAATAATAAATGAAAATGGGAAAGAATGAACTCACACTCTTTTAAGTTCTGACCTGGGCAGCCAGAATAGGAGTGAGCCACCTAGTTGTGACTAGGGGCTTCTGTTTCAGGTCAAAACTCAGTTTTGGCTCATTCAATCCGTATTTTGGACCATGTTATGCATGTTTTAGCATGTTAAGGTCATAAAAATAGATAAAAGAACATGAAAGAAGAGGATTAATTACACCCTCATACTTACATGCTAAGTTTCTTGACGAGAAATCGACGAAAGTGTAAAAACTTGTTGAGTCGGAAAACACGATTTAAAACCATTTTTGTAAAGTAAGGAGTGTTGCTTTGTTTAGTGATGGTGTAGTTGGTCTAAGTGATAAGTCAAGTGATTTAATGCACGAAGACGGTACCAAACAATGTGTATGGCTCGTATTTTCGATCGGTAGGTCGAAAATACGTGTCGTTTGTTGACTGGGGAAGTCGAGGTCTAGAATTTTAAGGGAGAAAAGAGGGGGCGGACACTCGCGTGCCTTCAAATGGTAGCATTTAAGAGGTATTTATAGAGGATTGTGTGGTTGTGTGCATTTTGAGCGGCGTGGCCATATCGGCTACTCGAAGAGGTGCGAGCATGTACGCGGGTCTTCGAGCTGTCTTGTCACTATCACGCATTTGGATTTATGGTTTGTTGTATCCTAGGTTTTGGATGTCATGATTGTTGTAATTGACCATCAAGTATATCGCGTATACTTAGCATGGAAGGTTTGTGATGTTTGTTTTTGTGTTTGACTCAGTTTGACCCGTTGTTGGAGTCGGTTTTTGAATTTTCGAGTCGGTTTTTGGTCTGGTGTCGGTTTTGACTCTAGTTAGTGTCATTGTGACCCCGTCGTCGTACATAAAACACTCCAGGTACTTTTGAAATATCTTGAAAATGTTTTATTTTCGAAATCGTTTTGTGTTTTCCGACGCAAAGTTATACAAACTGTCAATCAAACGTAGCGATTCCAAAGCATGTTGTAGTCCGATAATCATCGGGTGTTTGTTAGGGATTCAACAGATACTGAGTATCTACAGGTTATACTAGGTCAGGTCAATTCGGGTTCGGGTCTAGTTCGGGAGTCGAATCGGGTTCAAATCGGGTCAATTTTGCTAGGTTTAGAATAGATTACCAAAATTAGGCCAAATTCTAGATTGTAGTGTTTTAGGCGAAAAAATTTAGAACTTCACCTAATTTTTTTGGTACATGGGGGATTGCGTGAACCGACACGTAGTTAAATCTAGATATGGCAAATTGGTTATTCAGATCGGTTTAATTTCGGATCGGGTTCAATTAATTTGATTTAAATCAAGTGGACCCTAGTTTTGATTTCGGCTCGATTTCAATCAGCAGGTTCATTTCGTTTAGCCACTTTGATCGCTTTGTGTTATTCTGAGTCGGTTACGGTTTTTGTTGGGTCAACCACTAGGACACAAAAAGGGGGAATTGGGTTATTCTCAGATTGAAGCTTGGGGGAATTGGGTTATCGCTTTGTGTTAACTGAGTCGCTTGGTGTTATTCTCAGGTTGAGGCTTGGGCTTTCTTCCTATGAGATCAGGGTTCTATCCCCAGTTAACATAGTTTATTTTTAACATCCCTGCCATTTATATGGAAGTTCAGCTTATGAGCACTTTAACACCATATAATCATGTCCATGTGATAACTGAAAAAATATTTTTAAATAGCGTTTAAAATACAAAAGGTCAAATTTCAATTCTTAATTTAGCAAAAAAAATTCCCACCAATTATTCAAGAAAAATAGATTATATGTTAATGATTTTTCAAATTTATCCCCTAGTATAAATATATACTCAATTGTACTAGCTATGAATTCTTTACAATATATACACTTATTTCTAGTTCCATCATTTATGGTTTTAAATACGGGCCTAGAAATTCAATCGCCCTACGTAAGATGAAAATTTTGCGTCTGCCAGTGCTCCCTAGTCCATCACACTTCTAAAAATGGTCTATCACACTTCTTTTTTTTTTTTTTTTTTTTTTTTGAAATCAACAGCCCGAAGGCCTTACTCGATTAATAACTTATCAAAACGAACAGCAGAGTTTGCAGACGATGGTAAATCATCATCCCATACAACTTTACCCGAAACACAAGGGAAACAATGAGCTAAAGCATGAGCTACACAGTTATTGTTACGAGACACATGTGACCAAATGACCGACTGAAACTTAGTACTACAATCAAGAATGTCTTCGATCAAATGCGCGAATCCACTTCGTCCCGTCTTCCTGTCTTTAAGAACTTCAATAACTTGTAGACAATCGCTCTCAATTTCAACGTTTTGGATCCCCCGCTGCACCGCCTCCTCCAACCCATCAAGCACTGCACACGCCTCAGCCACGGGAACCTCCCATTGTTGCTCCCGACCCGTTGACACGCCCCACATCACATCCCCATTTGAGTCTCGACACACTACACCCATAGTCACTCCCTCTCCCTCCTTTGCCCCTGCATCAATATTGATTTTAACATAACCAGGCCGCGCTACCTTCCACCCTCCTTCCTCCCTATCCCCACCCTTCGACCTTCCCGCAGCAGTTGTACCCCGTGCCACCCCCTTACTGTCCCCCACCTCCTCATTAATCACATCTCTAGCCCTTCTCACAACTAGCTCAGGTTCGACCGAAATATTATCAAAAGTGACTTTGTTGCGGTGTTCCCAGATAGCCTAACATCCCACCATTAATTTAACACACTCCGTCACACACATCTCCTGCCAACAAGCCTCCACCCATTTCTTCACATCACTCCCCTGCTACTCCGTCGCAACCTCGACCCCCAACCTTTCCCAAACCCATTGTGCCACCCCACAATCCCGAAACAAATGTAAGCTAGACTCAATAGAAGAATGACATAAAGAACAAAGAGAAGACTCAATAGAAGAATGACATAAACAACATTGATATGAATCAACTACTAAATATTCTTACAAAAAAAAACCTAGAGAGAGAGAGAGAGAATGAACGAATAATTTACTGTGTCGCCATTGAATTTACTGCCTATGGCTAGGAAAACTAGCCAACAGCGACAGCGAGATTTGAATCTGAGTGGGAGGAGTATCCCTGCTAAAACTAAGGACGATGCTACGTTAGTAGAGGAAGCATAAAGTATGGAAAATAGTAACCCTAATGCCGTATACACAGGACTGGATGTTGATGAGGAAGGCAAAACCAAAAAGATCCATGACATTGTGGGCATCCCAAAATTGGTTGTAGAGACGGACTAGGAGGGTGAAACAGAAGAGGAAATAGAGGAAAGTGAAGAGGAGGAGGAATATGTGTGTGACAGTTTGGAACAGGGGATAGAAAACCCTGAACAAGACAAGGAAACAGAGCCTGAGGAGATTGAGAACAATGAATGTGACAAGAAAGCGGAGCAAGATGAAATGTTGCAGATTCAACTTGAGGATGTTGAAGAAGAAATAGATTACTGGAAGCAGGCTGTGGTGTGCTTTATTTTAGGCGCTAATCCGCCATGGGAGATTGTGGAAGGTTTTATAAGGAGAATTTGGACGAAATTTAACATTGATAAAATTTCCTTCATGCCAAATGGGATATTTTTGGTTAGGTTTAAAATCTTGGAGATGAAAGAAAAAGTTCTTAGTTCAGGGCATTACCTTTTTGACAATAAACCCATGATTGTTAAATCATGGGAGAAGGACATGGAGATGAACAAGAACAATGTGAAATCAGTGCCTGCTTGGATTAAGATCCATAAATTGCCTCTTAAATTCTGGGGCAAGGGACTTCCTAAGATTACTAATTTAGTAGACAAATATGTCAAATGTGATGTGGCCACAGAGGAAAGAACCAGACTAGGGTATGCTAGGGTTATGGTGGAGCTGTAGGTGGATCACCAGTTGCCAGCTAGCATATCTTTTAAGGATGAAAATGGAGGAGTGGTTCAAGTGGAAACTAAGTATGAATGGAAACCTGTAAAATGCAAGAAATGTCAAGGTATGGGCCACGAAATGGAGAACTGTAGGAAGGGGGAGTTTAAGAAACCAAGCCAGCAACCTGTTAAGCAGGTATGGAGGCCAGTTCAGAAAGTTGTAAATGTCTCTAAAACTGTACCAGTAAGACCAGTTGTTCAGAAAGCTACACAGGTGGATGGGAGAGCTGCTGTGGGTTTCCATACTCTAATAAAGAGGCTGGTTAAGATGAGTAGTCGTGAGAGGGCAAAGGAGGGCTATAGTAATGAGGCTTTTGGAGCTTACTCCTACAAGGAGGTTGCTGCCTCACCACCTAAGAGGAATAGTGCTGAAATTGGTAATGCTACAAACTCTATTTTATCTAATGGATATGATAGGCTTTTGGAACATTAGAGGGATGAATAGAGTAGGAAAACAAAGAGAAATTAATAATTTTTTGTAATCTAATAATATAGGATTATTTGGTTTACTTGAAACAAAAATAAAGAATAAGACTTTTCATAAGGCTTCATGTAGTTTTTCTAATTGCTGCATCACTACAAATTCTGGATATCATTCTGGTGGACGCATTTGGGTACTCTGGAAGCCTAATTGTTTTAGGGTACATGTGCTGGAATATAATGCTCAATATGTACACATGAAAGTTGACTCTCTGGTAGATAGGAGGAGTTTCTGGTTAACTATGGTGTATGCTTTCAATAGAACTCATGAGAGAGAACCTCTGTGGGACAATTTGAGAAAGGCTGCAAATATGGTAGCTGGTCCATGGGCAATTGCAGGAGATTTCAACTGTGTGATGAATGCCTCAGAGAGAGTGGGTGGGAATACACCAGCTGGTGAAATGGAACCTTTTAGAAGGTGTGTGGCTGATTGTGGGGTGGTGGATATTGCTGCAGTAGGGGCCTTGTATACCTGGAACAATAAGCAGAAACCTGAGGAAAGAATATTTAGCAGGATTGATAGATTCTTAGTCAATAAAGACTGGTGTGATACATTTACTGATATTTCTGCACATTTCCTACCTGAGGGATTATTGGATCACACACCTTGCCTTTTAAAGAGCACAAATCAAGGTCAGGGCAAGAGGAGCTTCAAATATTTTAACATTTGGGGTGGTTCAAAGAAGTTTATTCCACTGGTGAGGGAGCACTGGGATTCTGGTTTTACTGGCACTCCAATGTTCAGTCTGGCAAAAAATTTGAAGAATATGAAATCTGTGCTTAAGGAATTGAACAAGGAATGCTACAGTGATATTGAGAATGCAGCTACTATCCTGCAGAAACAGGAGGAGGGGATGCAAGAAGTGATAAATAGAGATCCTACTAATATGTAGAGCATTACAGAAGAGTATGAAGCTTCTCTTAAGCAGCAGGAGCTAACTAAGGCCAAGGAAAGCTTCCTCTCTCAAAAATCTAAGCATCAGTGGATTAAGGATGGGGATGTTAACAGTTCTTACTTTCATGGTATGCTGAAAAGGAGGAGGAATATGAATAAGGTTGCAATGGTTGAGGACATGAATGGCAAGGTGTGTGATACCCAGGATCAAATTTAGGAAGCATTTATTGACTACTATCAAGTCCTGCTAGGATCAAGTAAAGATACAAAGAAGATTCATAGGAGAATTATTGCCCAAGGTCCTGTTTGCAATGCTGACCACTGGTATAGCCTGAGGAAACCTGTAACTGGGGAGGAAATTAAGGAGGCTTTATTTAGTATTCCTGATATAAAGTCTCCTGGTCAAGATGGTTACACTAGCAAGTTTTTTGAAGATGTTTGGGGGGAGATAGGAGGGGATGTTAAAAGAGCAGTTCAAGATTTTTTCCAACATAGGCAGCTCCTCAAACAACTTAATTCCACAAATATTTCACTTATTCCCAAGTGTGACAGGCCAAAGAGTGTGCTCCATTTCCGGCCTATTGCTTGTTGTAACGTTTTGTATAAGATCATATCAAAGCTACTATGTACTAGGCTTGCTGAAGTGCTGCCACATATTGTTGGATAGAATCAGGGAGCATTCATACAGCAGAGAAGCATCCAGGAGAATATTCTTATATGCCAATATTTGATCAGGTTATATGAAAGGCCTTATGCTTCTGAAAGGTGTATGTTCAAAATAGACTTGCAGAAGGCCTATGATACAGTGCTATGATCTTTTGTTGAGCATCTTTTAGAAGAACTAAATTTCCCTCCTGATTTCAAGGCTATGTTAATGCAATGCATTACTACAACCACATACTCACTCTCTGTAAATGGTGAAATGTTTGGCTACTTCCAGGTTAAGAGGGGCTTAAGACAGGGGGACCCTCTCTCCCCCTTGCTCTTTACTTTATGTATGGAGTATCTGACTCGTACTCTGCAGTATGCTACCTCAAAGTATGAATTCAAATTCCACCCTCTGTGCAAGAAGCAAAGACTTACTAGCCTTATGTTTGCTGATGATGTCATTCTGTTCAGTAAAGGGGATGTCACCTCAATGATGCTTTTGTTACAATCATTTTCTACATTCTCCAAAGCTACTGGACTGCAAGTTAGTGCCTCAAAGTCTAGTGCTTATTTCATAAATGTTCCTGAGCAATTAAAGTCTGAGATTCTACAGATATCAGGATTTAGTGAAGGGAGAATTCCATTCAAATATCTTGGTATGCCAATACAGACTATGAGGCTTAAAAAGCAAGACTGTGAATGCCTTGTGGATAAAATATGTGCTCGGATACATGGCTATGGTGCAAGGAAGTTCTCCTATGCAGGAAGGTTAGTAATAGCGAAGAGTGTGCTTAATTCTTTACATTCTTATTGGGCATCTATGTTTATCATCCCCAAGGGAATTATCAAGAGAATTGAGCCAGTTTGTAGAAATTTCCTCTGGGACAACAGTGCAGACTATAGAAGGACTCCTCTTGTGGGATGGGACACCATTTGTAGACCTAAAGATGAAGGAGGATTGGGTCTCAAAGATCAGGAAACCTGGAATAAGGCCATGGTAGGCAGATTGGTTGACTGGGTAACTATGCAAAGAGACTCAATCTGGGTACATTGGGTACAAAGTAACTATCTTAAGGGTCATGAGTGGATGGAATATAAGCCTAGTACAAATTCTAGCTGGGTATAGAGGAGAATTTTCAGGGTTAAGGATGGAATGAGTGCTGGTTATGTCAATGGGCAGTGGAATGCTCAACCAGGAGGGTTTACACCAACTGGTTGTTATGCCTGGTTTAGAGGGACTAGGCCAAGAGTTCACTGGATTAAGGAAGTCTGGAATGGGTGGGCTTTACCAAAGCACCAATTCTTGGGATGGCTGGTTGCTCACGAGGCTTTGAATACAGCTGCTAGATTAGCCAGGTTTGGGGTGGATATTGAGGACAAATATTCTCTATGTGGTCTAGTCTCTGAAACCATTGAGCATTTGTTTTGTGATTGCTTATACAGTAGAAGAATTGTCAGAGAATTGAATAAGAAAACTGCTTGGGCCTTTCCTATAAGGGATGTGATGACATGGTGCGTGCATAGGACAGGAACAATGCTGCAGAGAGGAGTACAGATTGCAATGATGTTGGGTCTTTTGTATCAGATATGGCAGCAGAGAAATAAAGGCAGAACCGAGAATGTGTTGATTCGTCCAAAAGTTGTGGCAAGCATAATCTTGGAGGAGATGAGAACACGAGTTCGAACCCGAGAGAGAACAATTATGACAAGTGCTGAAAGAGATTGGCTTATTAGAATGCGTCTTATAGAATGATATCTTGTTTCATGTGTATGATCACCATATAGCCACATGTAATTAATATTTTTATGATTTATATAATTTCTCACTTTTCACCAAAAAAAAGAAGACTCACCTCCAACTCGTGCCACAATGTTCGCCTTCGTAGCTAAAGCTTCGCTACACAGTTGCCAAAAGAAGAGCTTCACACGAGGCCAAACCGAAAAGCTCCAAAGTCTCTTCCATAGCCGCTTAACTCTATCTCCATCCGAGTTGTCTGCCATATCCCCCACCTCACCAGCCAGCATCTTATACGCACTACGGACCGTGTATATACCATCCCGTTCATGCCCCCAATACCATATGTCCCACGGTTTATTTGGATTGACCCGAATATTTCTAATCCGTTCCCTTTCAAACTCCAGGAAGAAATGGCATAACTGCGCCTCATCCCATTCGGCCCCACTCGGCATAAGCAGCTCCGTAACCCTCATCACCTCATTCCCCGGACCACGCGGTGATATAATATGCCCAGTATGCGAGTTTGGAATCCACGCCTGACCCCAAATCAACGTGTCCATCCCTTCACCAATACGCCATCGCAATCCTTGTTCCATGACCTTGCGAGCATCAAAAATGCTTCGCCACGTATAACTAGGATTATTTCCAAGCCTAGCTGTCATAAAATCACCATCCGGGAAATATTTCTCCCTCATAAGACGGGTCCAAAGGCTATCCGGGTTAGTTATATGGCGCCATGCCTGTTTCCCTAGCAACGCAAGATTGAACAGCTGGAAGTCACGAAAACCCATTCCTCCCACCCCTTTAGGCCGAGCCAACCGTTTCCACGCCACCCAATGAATCCCCCTCTTATTCTCATCATGTCCCTACCAAAACCGGGCTACAATCGATCGCAACTCAACAAAGAAACTAACGGGAATTTTGAACACACTCATCACATAGGTAGGGAGCGAATTGGCAACAGCCTTTATGAGAATCTCCTTACCAGCCCTAGACAACATCTTCCCGCGCCATCCCTATAAACGTTTGCAAAGTTTATCACGAATAATATCCGTAATAAAATTCTTGGATCGACCAATCACCGTAGGCAGGCCCAAGTAACGAGCCTACTCATCAACCTGCACTGCCCCTAGCTTCGCTGCAATAAGATTCCTTCTTCCCCTATTCACTCCTCTACTAAACGAAACAGTTGTCTTGTCAAGACTCACTAGCTGTCCCGAGGCTCGCTCATATCCCCTCAAAATTTCGTTTATTACCGCTTCATCCTCCAATGTGGCCCGTGAGAAAAATATGCTATCATCGGCAAAAAGAAGATGTGAAATAGTAGGAGCCGAATTAGCAATACAAATCCCATACAGCGCGTTGTTCTCCACAACTCTTCGAATCATATTAGACAAGGCTTCTGCACATAAAAGGAATAAATATGGAGATAGAGGGTCCCCCTACCGCAATCCCTTAGCAGGTCGAAACTCCTCGGATGGGAACCCATTAATAAGGACTGAGAAGGTCACCGTCGAAACGCAGTCCATAACTCGCGCTATCCACCTCCCGTCAAACCCCATAGTACTTAGAACCCGGCGCAAAAAAACCCACTCTACCCTGTCGTACACCTTAGCCATATCAAGCTTAACCGCCATATGTCCCTCCCTTTGTCTGCTATTCTTCATATGATGAAATAATTCGAAAGCAATTAAAATATTATCATAAATCAACCGACCTAGGCCTGGAGTGAAGGCACTTTGATTCTCTAATATAATCTCCCCAAGGAACACTTTTAGACGATTAGCTAGGACTTTGGAGACCAGTTTATAGACCACGTTACACAAACTTATTGGTCGGAAATCGCGAATTTTATCTGGCGCCTTTTTCTTCGGGATTAGAGCAATATTGGTCTTATTTAAGCCGCTCGGGGATACCTCGCCTCTCAGAACACCCAGGACGTGTTCACGACATCTGGACCAATAATTTGCCAATACGATTGATAGAATAATACATTCATACCATCCGGTCCGGGAGCTTTCAGAGGATGCATTTGATTAAGAACCTCATCAATCTCAGCTTCATTATAATCAGCTTGTAAAACCCGATTCATATTATCTGTGACACGCCCTTCAAGCCCGAGTAAAACATCATCAAAATTACTTGGTTCGGCCGAAGTGAACAGCTCCTGGAAGTAATTATTCGTGACAAGAGACACGGCCTCATCACCAACCCGTTCCCGTCCCTCATCATCAACTAGCATCCCAATAAAATTCTTCCTCTTTCTCTCCCCCGCTCTATTATGGAAAAACTTCGTATTTCGGTCCCCATCCCGTAGCCAAAGAGCACGCGAGCGTTGTCTCCAATATTGTTCTTCTTGCTTATAAAGCCTAACTATTTCAGCTATCAATTTCCTCCGTCTTTTCACAGCCTCTTCCGAACGGTCCCCCTCATTCAACCGGGCCAATTGTCTGTGTTTGACATCCAAGGATCGATTAATCTTGCTTATACTAATTTTCTTCCAGGCTTGCAGCTCCCGTGCGCATCTCCGCAAAGCTTCCACCAAATTCCCATTACCCCTAGCCACCCCACGAATCACCCCATCCTCACACCCCTCTTCCCCCACCCAAATTTGTTCAAACGAAAATGACTCCTCGCCTTACCACCAATCTCACATCTGTCAAAGACCAGCTTTATAGGTGCGTGGTCAGACCATTCACGATCAAGATGAAATAGCCGCGCGTACGGGTAAAGATCATGCCATAAATCAGAGCATAAAGCACAGTCCAATCGACATTGTCGATTGTCTATTCCCGCTTGACCATTATCGAACGTAAAAGCATACCCTTCCCACGGAACATCCTTAAGCGCACAATCGTCAATCGCAGCTTGGAAGTTATTCATTTGCCATTGAGCCCGGCTTCCCCCTTTCATTTCCGTAGAAAAAAGAATCTCGTTGAAGTCCCCCACACAAATCCATGGTAATGAAGATTGCCCATGGAGAAGACGGAGAAGCTCCTAAGAAAGATGACGGTCTGAGACAGCTGGCCATCCATAAAAGCCCGTGATTCTCCATTCTTTCTCTCCCTCCCGAACATGGAAATCCATGTGATGAACAGAAGCAGACACAAACCTACAATCCACCTCCCTCTTCCATAAGAATGCAAGACCCCCCGATCTTCCCATGCTATCCACCTCAATCCCATCATAGCCATCTAATTTCTCCTGCACCCTCCGCATATCACGACCACAAAGTTTTATCTCGCATAAAAACATCATGGTCGGGGCTTTCCTCCGTACCAAAGTACGAAGGGCATTCACCGTGTCGGGGTTGCCCAGGCCCCGACAGTTGAGACTTAGGATATTCATTGGGCCTGGCCGGGTTGAGTGCCCTCAACCTCCGCCTCGGGTACTAAGACGCCCCCGTCTGAAATTGTCTTCATCCGTTTCTCACCACCAATAACCAACTCCTCGCCCCTGCCCCTCTTACTTCCACTTACGACACCTACCTCCCCCACCGGCTCCCTCTCTCCCACCCTAGCCATTTTTTTCCACTCCCTGCGCTTGCCTCCCCCTGTCACATTATGAGTCCCTGCCCCATTCGTATTCCTAGCCTCTCTTCCCATATCAGCTCCCGTCACCATCTCCACCTCCACAGCTGACTTCCTCCCCGCTTTTCGCAGTTCTGTACAGCATTAGCATCATCAAAACCCCGCTCCTCGACAGTACCTTCCTCATTCCCATCCCCTGTGTTCTCCTCCTCCCCTAAAACCACACACATACTCCCCGTCTGCTGCTGCCCACTACTAACCCCGCCTTCATCCCGCTCCCTCCCCCTTCAGTTGCTCTCACTTTCTTGGTTTTAAGATCAATGGCAATTGATTGAAGTCTCTCAATCATCAAGCTAATATCCCTCTCCTCTGCCCGTTGTTTCTCAGCATCAAATAACTCGTTCAAGTCCCTCCTCGCCTTACCTCCCTCATCCGCCTTCGTCTTAGTGACCTTCCATGGAGATGCTCGAAGCCACTCCCCAAATGGAAGCTCATCCTCCTCATACAGCCCATGTTCGCAATCCTTCTCCTCATGACCCATCACCCCACAACTATAGCAAAAAATAGGTAATCTCTCATATTTCACATCAAAATTCACCACCCTCTCCTCCTTCATTTTAATTGGAATTGTAGCTTTAAGGGATTTTCGAACATCATGAATTACTCTAAATCGTATGGCCCTGTCGAGTTCAGTATATTAACTAGCATCAGTTTCGACAAAAGTCCCCAAGCTTGCCCCAATCCGCCGTATATTAGCCTGGCTCGTTCTCTCGGATATAGGAAGATCGTATACTCGAGCCCAAATAGGAAAATGGAAAAGAGGAACCTCAGTAACTTTACTAGAGAGATTAGGTTCGTTAAAACACCAAACAAATTTCTCGAAGTGTCATGGCTGCCCTTCAAGAACTCTCGCTTTATCCCTTTCCCCTTCGAATCGGAAAACAAATGTCTTCTCCTTCGCGTCAACAACAGTGCCAAGGATCGGTTTTGAGGGGTTCCACAGCCGTATCATAGTATCAATGGCTGCCTTCACATTCAATGCCCTCGATGCCCATAACTTCCCGACTAAAATCTTGCTGTCAGCCTTCGAATTACCTTCCTCCTCCCATTCAAAAACCGTGTGTTCATTCTCCTCTTCGCAAATAACCGGCCCCATATCTTTTCGATTTGCCTCGCGTGAAGAACTCATCCTTTGTACCTGCATAGAAAACAAAAACTACAAACGAAAACAGTGTGGAAAGACCTCTCACACGATCAGAAAATCGTGCGAAAGAGCCTCGAGTAAGAGGATGAACCCTAAGATTTTTAGACGGAAATCCTAGGAACCCTAGACGAAAATTTTCATAATTTTTCTTATAAAACGGATATTTAATTAGTTTTAAGTTAAAATGAGTTGAATAGCAATTGTGAAATATTAGTTAATAAAACGCAGATCTCAGTTCTCTTAATATTTAGATATATAAATCTGAGATATTCCTAGAATCCTAATAGAATTAGGAAATTTAGGCAGCCAATACTCAATAGGGTTGAAGAGGAGGGCATTTGTAATTTAATACCCCTTTCATTTCAATTTTATTGTCATCTCTTTCCTTTAAAATTATCCACATTGTACCATTTATGAATCTTTGGTCTATCACACTTCTGAATAATGGTTGCTTAATGGTTGCTTAGTATATGCACCACACTAAAATGTTTATACTATAAGGGTGTTTTCTACCTTCTCCGACCTTAACTTTTATTATTACCGATTAATAAATAAATACTCCCTCCTATTCTTAATAAACCTTCTTATTTCATTTTCCGTCTATTCACAATAACTTCGTATTTCTATCGTTGAAAAGTGTTTATGTGATTCAAATTTATTTATATAGTGGTGTAGTGTGTGTTTTATATTAATTAAAAAGTCTTATGTACAAGTAGAAGAACTTGATTTTAATTTACACGAATATAGGATGGATATATTTTTCAGGTGGAATAGAAAATTCAAAGGGCAACAATATTTTGGGGGGAAGGGTTTGATGATTGTAGTGGTTTCCTAGAAATGAAGTGCATAATAAAAAGTGCTAAAATAATTAACATCGGATCTATCTAATGTACTACGAAGTATTGCAATTAATTTGTTAAATGATTAAACATACGCTTAGGGATTGACGTTACCCCTACATGGCTACATAAGTGTGGAGCCAATGATAACTAGGCATGTGTCAACATTTTCTTTAATCAAACCTATGTTTGTTCATGAATTAACTGTAAAATTGTACGGAGTAAAATTGTTGTACATTCACTTTATTTATTACCACTAATAAAAAAAAGGTTTAAAAAATATGGTACTTTCTCCGTTTTCATATGATCTATTCATTTTATTAAAATACTATACTCATATATTTAACAAATGGGTAAATCATATAAAAATGGAGGAAGTAGATTATTATATATGTATGATGTATATATGTACGATTGTTTTATAGGTCTACTATTATTCATAATGTTTAATTTAGGAAACTTTTACCGACAGCTAATCAAACACATATAGGAGTATCCGCTAGTCTTGCTTGTGACGGGCTAATCCCATCACAACAAGCTTGTGACCTCTCACAAAAAGGGAGAGGGGACAAGGTGGGGCACCCCCTATGTGCTTCCCACTCACCTTTCAATGGGCATTTTGTGAGAGAAAACGGTACCCGTCACTCACTTGTGACGGATAGTGGTCACAACTCACAAGTGATAATTTGTGTAGGAGAATTTAGGTAAGGGTTTTAAATTACCATTAGTATGTGATACTTCTTATGCTTTGGTCATTTGTTTGCCTATTTCATTTTGCAATGTCTGAGTTAATTGTTTACCTTTTTATTTTATGAATGTCTTTGACGGGCAATTGGATCCTCCACACTCTATTTGGTCCACTTGTCATCTAATAAATGGTCTCCTCTTCTTTCCTTGGTCTTTGTGCCAAAACCAAAGGCAAACAAATGACCGAAACAAAGGGTTTACATATTAATACTTAAGTGTTTTCATGATAAGTGTGTTTAAATTCTGTCAAATTAGTATAACGAACATAATTAATTTGAGAAAGTTGCAATGAATTGAGACAATCTAATTTTAAAACATACTTGTATAAAACAATTTATGTAATATTCTAGGTTATTTAAGTCTGTTTCACCATAAATAAATATTATTCTAAATGTTTCCTCCATCCCAATCATTTGGTTGTTATTGACAAAAATTAAAAATACAATTTATAAAGAATAAAGACAAATAAATAATTGAGGCACAACGAATATTTAGTTTATCTTCGATAAAGGATTTTTACAATATTTGATATTGTAATAAAAGTTACACAAGCAATTCGTAAACCAATAAAGGAGGTAACATGTAGGCAAAATCCCAACCGTTAGCGTCAAAATGGTGAGCTGTATTATTGTGCTCATGAAGTGGAGTAGAACTAAACAAGATAAACCCAATTAATTAAAGACAAAATGATCACTTAATAAAATGAATAAAATCAGACCAACTAAATAAGAAAATATTATTAAAATAAAAGAGTTCACAGAGTTCAAGACAAAGGCAAGGGAATAAAAAAAAAAAAAAAAAAAAAAAAAAGGCAGAGGAATCAGGCAGCAAAGTTGGACGTTAATGCACGAGTCGCAGCGACGAATCTGCTAAGATCGATTCCAATATAATGTGCTTCTATTTGACACCAATCTACTGTATTTCTTGTTACTTCTACATTTCATGTAAATGTAATTCACTAACTAGCACAAGTAGTTAGTATTTCTTTCGGTCCGGTCGTTTATTTAGCCATTTCATTTATGTGTAACACCTCGATCCAAAAATCTTGGAATGGGAGCGATTACTCACGGTAGCTCGCGAGGCTCTATACATAGCGCACAGATCAACACGGATCCTTTCCAGGGCATTTTGTCCTCAATCTTGCGCATCCCGGGAATCTTCCTAAGAGGTCACCCATCCAAAGACTATTGATATAAGTAGTACTAGACGTGACAAAAGCAACCCGACCCGATTGATCGATTGAAAAGGCTTACCCGAGACCCAAAATTGATCCGAACAACAACACCCGAATGTGACCCGAAACCCAAATTGACCTGACCAGGACCGAAAC
This sequence comes from Silene latifolia, assembly GCF_048544455.1. Lineage (NCBI taxonomy): Eukaryota > Viridiplantae > Streptophyta > Magnoliopsida > Caryophyllales > Caryophyllaceae > Silene > Silene latifolia. Next base: position 187,018,936 of record NC_133536.1, read on the forward strand.
TAACCCGAGCTTTCTTGACCCGTAACAGACGTGACCCGAAATGACCCAGTCCGAAATAACTCAACCCGAAAATGACCCTACAAAACATAACTCTAATTGACCCAAAAAAAGACTTAAAATGCATTTTTCTCTCTTGATCATTGACCCGACAAAAAAAATAACCCGACCCGCTTGACGCAAAACAGACTTGTTACCCAAAATGACCCGACCCAACTCGAACTAGTCCGAAAATGTGATAAACCCGAAATGATCCGATCGGAACCCGGCCTGACTGCCCTGTTAGCCAGATCTAAGCAGTACCTTTAATCTCAACACTAGTCGTTTAAGCCTATCAATGGACCTTTTCAAGGGATACCCCACCTGAATAACGTCTACGGTTCACCTAGAGTATTACATTATGGTATCTCACCAGGGGCGTCTATGGTCCCGGCCTCCCGGGTAAACCTGACAAATGAGTTATTCGGGTTGGGTCACTTCGGATCGAGTCATTTTCGGGTTTATTAACTTTCGGATCGGTCATTTTTAGGTCGGGTCATTTTGGGCTAGGTCATTGTCGGTCGGTCGTTTGAATAATTTTGGGTCATGATTTAGCCTTATTTAAGTCACTTCGAGTCATTTTGAATCAATCAGGTCATTTCGGGTTACTCAAATCGGGTGACTTTCGGGTCGGATCCTTCGGGTCTATCGGGACACCTTCATGTCATACATTTCGGGTCGTTTTTGGCCTCGAATCAACCTTATCGGGTCGGGTCATTCGGGTCTTGTCACTTTTGTCAGGTCTACTCCCGGGTAGACCTGGCAAAACGGGTCAATGGTTCGGGTTCGGGTCGGACCATTTAGGGTCGGGTCAGTTCGGGTCTCTCATTGATTTCAGGTTAATTCCGGTCAGGACGGGTCATTTCGGGTTTCAGGTCTGTTTCGGCTTTCTTGGTCGGGTCTGCTTTGGGTCAAGCGGGTCGGATTGTTTCGGGTCGGGTTATTTTCAGGTCAATGAATAATAAAGAAATAGTCATTTCAAGTCTATTCGGTTCAATTAGAGTTATATTTTGTCGGGTCATTTTTGGGTTTGGCGTTTTCAGATCGGGTCATTTTCGGTTTGGGTCAGTTACAGGTCAAGAAAGCTCGGATCTTGTTCGGGTCGGGTCGGGTCAATTCGGGTTTCCGGGTCACATTCGGGTGATGTAGTACAGATCACATCGGGTCTCGGGTCATCTTTTTCGGGTCGAGTCAATCGGGTAGGGTTGCTTTTGCCAGCTCTACTCCCGGGTAACCACGAGCGCGGGAACCAGGCCTGCAGTTTTGCTCACCAAATAACAAGTTTTATTAATGAAATTCAATATATACAAATCTCGATGTATAGTACACTTGTGCATTCATATTTAGGGCCTCCCTCTTTTATTTACAAGTATATCATTCATTTAATTGTCTTTTTTATATCGGGAATATTTTTGAAGTGTAATATAAAATCTACATAATCTATTGTCCAGTTGTCACTCAATAACACCAGGTGACCCATAAATGTTCCCTTCCCCTCTCATTGATTTGTGTCAAAACCAAAGTTAAACAAATTAACGGAATAAAGAGATAACCAATGGACGATCAAGCTTGAGCATACTTACAGAGAGGCAAACAGAGCAGCTGATTTACTAGTTAATAGAGGAATTAATTCTAGTACTATTCCTATACATTTAGATGTACCTTTTAATGATTTGCGTCCCATCCTTAGAAAGGACATTAGCTATTCCCCGTGTAATACCTAATAGATAATATTTTCGGGGCTTTGCCCCTCATTCGCACCAAAAAAAAATATTAGTACTCATAAACTACCAAATTTATATTCAGCTTCCCTCAAATGTTCTTCAAGGCTATTTTCATCCACAATTGAATAATTTTTTCTAGTAATGTTCAATTGAAATAGAGTTTATATAATTTATTTTGGGTTTTTCTATGGGGTGCCCCTGAACTATTTATGTTTCTAACTTATATCCTCGCATTTTTCAAATTACCAGTTGTACCCTTAAACTCTAATAGTTAGTCCTAAATGTGACCCTTAGTTTCTAAGCCGTCAACTTAGGGACGTTAAGTGCTTACTTGGCTTGATGACTTGGGCTACTTATCCTATGTAGCTATGACTTTGGCTTTCCTCCCTTTTTCCCTCTTCCCTCCCTTTATCCCTCCTTTTTTTTTTGAAAATTTTCCCCCAAATCTTTATACTTCAGTTTTATTATTCCCTCCTCAAATCTCCTATTTATATGTTACTTTTCCATTCTCTCTTTATTCTCCTATTTTAATTTCCTTTCTCTATTCTCTTAATCTTATTTTCATACTACCTTCCACCAAATTTTGATGTCTTATTCGGTTAATTGGAGGAACGCTCCCATTACGAGTCTTGAATTTAAAACACAAGCTTGTACTCGTTGCGGCAGAAATACGGTTACTAAGATATCTGGATCTACAAACAATCCAAGGAAAGCATATTTTGAATGTCTTGAATGTGACCACTTTGTAATGTGGGTTGGGGGAAGAGCATGTCATTCTAACAAGAGCTTTTAAGGTTTCAAGTGAAAATGGAGTTGATGAAGTCTCAAGCAAGGAAAGTCTTAATGACGAGTTCGTTGGATTGAAGAAAAAATTTGATGGAGACCTTTCAAATCAGTTGTACTGGACGAAATTGAATTTTGGTGTGTTAGTTGTAGTTGTGTTTGATATTATGTTGACTATTTAAGGATGAAAATGTTGTGTTAATTTGCAAGAAATTGTAATGCAAGAATTTCTGAAATTAATAAAGCTAAGTTGCATTCCCAAAAGAATAGTCATTGTTGGTGTTTTCACAACCATTACAAAATTATATGCATAATTAGTAGTTGCAAAATATTACATTGTTTGTCATTGTTATTTAAACCATTAAAAACCAGATTATGCATCAAAAGTTATCAACCCATCAGAACTTCAAAGTAGTCTTCTACTTCTTTCCCTTCCTAGCATCTCCTGCTGCTGAAGTTTCTGCTCTTTGGCTTCCAAGTACTAAAGCCTCCACCCATGAAATAGATTGATATTGTATTACATCAGAAGCTGCCTTAAAACCCTTCTTCCTTGTCTTTTGGGTTCTTCCTTCCATTGCATTCCTCTCTTTGGCTGTGTACCCTCCTTTGCAGGTCTTTGAGTTATGTCCAAAGTACTTGCACTTGTTACAACTTATTGCTATGGTTCTCTTTCCCTTCCTTTGCTTCCTTCTTCTCTTCTTCTGTTTCTAGATGGTCTTCCAATTGATCTATGCAATGTGGGTGGTTCCAAAGTTGGGAAGTCAAACACATGTCATTGCTCCATGTCAGGGATAGGGCTGATTGGTAGTCCATATGCTTCCTTATACACCCTCACAGAATACCATTCACTGATAAAGTCCACATGGTCCTTCTTAGCAATTATTATGGCTCTAGTAGCATGCTTGCAGGGTATACCACTTATCTACCATAATTCACATGCACACTCTGTTTTGGTTAGTGATACAAGTACGAAACTTCTGTCATCACGAATCTCATAATCACCTCTCCCTGATTCAAATGTTGTACAAGTTCTTGAATCCTTCTTCAACTTCCTTAAAATGCTTCTTATGTTAGGACAAATGCCATCATCAGCCAATGTATCAGCCACATGCTACCTTGTGACATGCCTAACCATAGAAACTCTCCTCACACCTTCAAGAAGAGTAAGTACTGACACTCCTTCAAGAAGAGTAAGTACTGACAACAATCTTTGAGATCATAGTGTGGCATTAAAGCTCTCCACAAAGTTTGAAGTGTTCTTATCAATTGAGATACTGGGATCAAACTTGTGTTTTGCCCACTGCTCTTTATCACCCAGGTAAAGAAACCATCTACCCAACCCAATCCTCCATGATGTAAAATTGTTTTCATAGCCTTCTTGAAACTGTACTCTAAAGTGGCATTTACAACCTTCCAGAAAAGCTTATGCATGACTATTCCGGGGTAATATTTCTTGAAATTTTTACATAGATGCATGGCACAAAATCTCTTATATGCTTCAGGCCATACACTTTCCAAGGCTGGTTCAACTCTCTACAATTACATTAACAATGTTACAAGCTGTTCTTATTTTTCAGATTCCAGGTTACATTAATAATTTAGAACAATGTTACATAAGAATTCAATGCATACCTTTTGTCTCTCACATATAATAGTCTAGTTGGTTCTTTCACTCTCCTTGAGACATTCCTTCAAATGTCAAAAAAAAATTGACCAGTTGTTCTTATTTTCAGATTCAACCACCCCAACAGCTATAGAAAACATCTCATTATTCTCACCCATTGCTACAACAGCTAACAAAATCCCACCATGATTGCCTTTTAGATGAGTTCCATCAAACCCCTATCAAACTCCTACATCTAGCAATAAGCCCCTTAAACTGAGCAGTGAATGATACAAATATGCTTTTGAATTGCATAGGCCTCTCAGGTGTTTCCATCTCAACCCAACTGTATATAGCATAACTTCCTGGATTGGTTTTTTTATCATTTCACACTAAGCAGGCATCATCTTATAGGACTCATCATGTCCCCCATTTATCTCTGTCATGGCTATGTCCTTCATTCTATATATAGTTGAAGTCTTTATTCTATACCATACATTTCTTGGAGAAAGCTCTATATTTATGGTCCATTTATAGCTGGGTTAGCTCTGATATATATTCTATCAAATTTCTAGCAACCCAAACAGAGTTGGCCATGAGATTGTGGCTCTCAACACCAGCACAACCATGTGTTGGGTTGTTAAAAGACTTGATGACCCAGGTTGTTCCATCAAGTAACACAATTGCACAGATTCTCCATTGACAGGTTGCAGTTGCACACTCTGATGTGTATCTATTGTTATCAGCCTTGACAACAATCACATAAAACCCTTCTTGAATTCCAAAATCTCTAAGAACATCCTTAAAATGTTATTTGTCCATAAACAACATCCAAGGCCTTAACTTGATTGCACCAAAGTCCTTGTCATCATAAATTTCACCATTACTATACATCTTTGAAGCAAATGGGTCTTTATTATCAATCCATTTGTTTTCATCAAAAGCAACGTAACCATCATTTATAAAGTTTAAGTTGGTTAACAATGATGTATCTTCAACCTCCAAGTCAGTTAACTCATCTTCACTATCATCCACATCTTCATCAGATGGTATGTATGAGCCCTTACTATCAGATTCATCAGACACTGGATCTTTATATTCAACTCTCTTCCTTGTTGTTACCCTTTGACTGCCATCATTCACAGTAGGTAATGCCTTTGTTTTTTGGACACAAACATTTAACTTCTTTGCTCTGGTTTTGGGCATTTCGAATCTCTCATGATCTTTGGCAGCCCTTGGATTGCTTCTCCTTGGTGATGAAATATTTTTATGAACTTCTGATGATTGAGTTACAACAGTTAGGGTTGTTGGGGAAGGATTAGGGCCTTGAACTTCTGATGATTGGGCTCCAATTTTCCTTGGACTTCTCCTAAGGACTAGTTGTTAAGTCACATGACTAGGTATTGTCTTTATTTCTCTCCTTACTGTTAACTTCTCCTTTTCTTTATTAACAACATTCTCTGTGGTAACAGCATTCATACCCACATCCACAATACTTGCATTCACATCAGCATTCCTATTTACCACAACTTGTCTAGCAATCAACCAAACATGGTTAGGAGCACTCAGACTAACAATAAAAATATTGATAAATCCACTCCTCTCCTTTAATCTATCAAACATTTACAGAAGCCCTTTATCATCAGTTATCTCCACATGCCTCAACACATAATTATATGTTAAAATAGGATAAGTTGGCAAAGGTATCCCCTGATTTTCTGCCTCATCAACTATAGCATTCAACACATCAATCAACAAAACCCTATCGGTATCATCAATCATAAGATTAAAAGATTCACCCATATAATTCATCTTTAACTTAACATTCTCCATCCTGCAAATAAATTATAATCCACCTAAAAAAAACCCCAAAATTCACATAAACATCAAAACTAATTGAATAAACTAACAAGAACACGGTTAACCAAATGAAAACTTATAAAAGTACAAAACTTTGGATTAAAACAACAATATAATGTAAACGGACAACCCAAAAAAATAATTTTTTGACTAAAAAAATCCAGACAATTGAAAAACCCATAATAAAGGGCATAAAACCATTGTAACAATATAAAATAAGAACAGAAAACTTACTTTTAGATGATGAAATTGGTGAGCCCTTTATTATGTATAAAGTAGCAGTAGAGGGTGAGACGAAATTTAGGGTATGCAGATGAAGTTGATTGAGGGAGATGAAGTTGAATGAGGGAGAAGCAGAGGAAGTTTAAGAGTTTTCTTTTATTAGGTTAGGTTTTGTGTGATCAAACTGAGTGATATGAGAAGTGTATAGAGGAAGTCTTACTTATCCTAGTCATAGTCCAGTCACATAGCCACATAGGATAAGTAGTCCAAGTCATCAATCCAAGTAAGCACTTAACGTCCCTTAGTTAATGGTTTAGCAAAGCGTCTTGCTTGTGACGGGCTAATCTCGTCACAAGCTGAAGATCTCTCACAAAAAGGAAGAGGGGACAAGGTGGGGCATCTCCCATATGCTTCCCCACTCACCTCTCATGGGTATTTTGTGACAGGAAATGGTATCCGTCACAAGCTTGTGACGGTGATACGTTAGCGGAAGCGTTAAATATTTTATGGTTTCCACAAAGTGGAAATATATAAATAAAGCACTTTTTTTTTGTGGGTTTTATATTTATAATTAAATAGAAAATAAAAATTAAAGATATGATTGCACAAATTCGACCTTGAATTTATACAAAATGGGGTGCTTAATATTAGACGACCTTGCCTAATAATTAAACGATTGATTTCACCAACCGCAGCTAGAAAATCAAAATAGAATTGAATTACTTCTCAACTCTTGTATTAAAATTCAACGAGAACTTCAATGTGTAATTTGTATTAAAAATTTGATGATTATAATCAATTACAACATCACTTATTTATAGTGATTTAAGAAATGAATGTACGTAAACATGAAAACGTACAACACTTATTACATTTAACATATGTAATTTATTTATCTCAAATAAACTTGCGAGATTACTAAAACTTCATGAGTTACCACAATTAACTCAATTGAATAAGCCTTCTGTTTTCATCCAACTTGAAATGCGTTGCATTGAGATAACTCTGCATTTTAAGTTTTGTAAACTCCCATACTTAAATTACTAAAGAAACTCCCTACTTTATTTAATATGTCAACAATATGTTGAGAAGATAAGGAGTTTTTCAATCACTTCCATTAAGCGATTGGTCCATTAAAATAATCTTCATTAATCAACGCAACATGACTTAGACTTGAATTCACCCCAAATGAATAAGTCCAATTTGTAGTACTTAAAAGAACTTCTTTGTCATTTACGTCAAATAATAATTGATCACTTACTCCCGTATCATCCTCTCCCTCTTGAAAAGGAATTGACCTCAATTCTGCAAGACCGTCATCATCTAAGTAAGGAGATAAATCACCAACATTGAATGTAGCATGAACACCGTAATCACCTGGTAACTCTAACTTGTAAGCATTATCATTCACACGCTCAATAATTTTATATGGACCTTCTGCTCGAGGCATTAACTTGTTTTTCCTTTTACTTGGAAATCTTTCTTTTCTAAGATGTAACCAAACCAAATCACCATTATCGAACACTTTGGGCTTTCGGTGCTTGTTAGCTTTTCTCTTGTCACTACTACAAATTTAGGCAACTACAACGCCCCTTTAACAACGATTATTCACGAAAATCACAATAGACGTTGTAGAATGTATGGCGCGAATTTTACTAAAATCAATTACAACGGGTATGGTTATACAAACCGTTGTTATTATTTTTCACAACGGGTCACACATGCGAAACCGTTGTTAATAATTTGGCGCAAATTTGGCGCAAAGTTAGTGAAAAGTAATCACAACGGTTACTTTTGAAACCAGTTGTTAAAACATATTTGACAACGGGTGTTTTTTACAACCGTTGTTAAAACATATTTCACAACGGTTGTTGTTTAATAACCGTTGTCAATACCTTCCATACTATAAACCACACAACACAAGTCTGCTGCAACCACAAAACACAACCCTTAATACACAAACACAAACACAAAGAGATAAAACAAACACAAAACACATACACACTCTCTTTCTCTCTTTCTCTATTTCTCTCTTTCTCATCGTCGCTTTATCTTCTCGCCGTCACTGTGATTTCATCGTCTATTACGTTCGTATTTATCGGGTAAATCTCGCCGTCACTTTTAGTTTCATCGTCATTATTTTCTTTTTCTATTTATTTCTTTTGCATATATGTGTTTTTATCGACCATTATGTTATTTGTTTAAGTATTGTTCGCATAATTAGTTTTTTTTTTGTTTCTAAAACAATGAAGAAGCAAGATGAAGAAGTAAGATAAACATAATTAATATATATATATATATATATATATATATATATATATATATATATATATATATATATATATATATATATATATATATATATATATATATATATATATTTATAAATACATAAATTAAAAAAAAATTACATATGTAAAAATGCAATTCTTATATTTTCATGGAGGATCTTATTGTGCTCTATCGTATCCATCCTCTCCTCCTTGGCTATTTGGAGGTTCCGTTCGGCAGATTGCTATATCGTCATATAGCCGCAATCGCCGCTGCTTCCCGTCAAGCCATCTTCTTTGGCGTGCTTCGATGCGGTTCGAGCTTCCGCAAGGTAGCTCCTGAAACTTTCCTCAATATGGAGGAACCGGCGGATGAAGTTGTTGTTGTTCTCGATCATGGTAAGAGTCTTTAGGATGAAATCATTCATTTTCTTAGAGTTTTTGAGTTTGATTTGAAAGATTAAGTAGAGTTTGTTTTAACAGTTAGAGTTTGGAGATGAATATATGAGATAATGGAAATGTTAGTTGAGATATGCAATGTATTTATACTAAGCAATGTGTGGGTTGAGTTAATTGCTTTTTAATTAATAAATATGTTAGGAAGTTGTGCCATAATCATCATCATATCTCTCAATAATGCTGCTTCAAATCCTATTACTAACTCTTCTCATTCCATATTATCCGTTCATATGTACAGTGATGTCAGTAATAATGCATGCATCGGAATTCTAACAGGCCGTAATTATGCATACATCTAGTAATATTTAATTTAATTTTTTTTTATTTTTTAAGAACAAACAACAACGGTTATTTTATAACAACCCGTTGTCTTTAGTTATAACAACGGTTTTGTATATTAAAACCCGTTGTTATAACTTTCCCCCCAAAATTGTGTCACACTTTCCACAACGGGTTTTTATACATAAAACCGTGGTTAATAGTTTTAACAACGGTTTCCTTAAGTAAGCCAACCGTTGTTAAAACCTTCTACAACGGTCGCTTTAACAACGTCCGCTTTTTTATATAACAACGGTTTTTGACCGTTGTTATAGCCTGTATCTGTAGTAGTGTGTATGTTTCATTAACAACCTCAATTCTCTTGTGGACTTGTTCATGTAACTCCATCATAGACTTTAGTTTTGCCTCAGCATCCTTGTGAATTATTTCATCTTTTGGCAAAGGAATTAAATCAAGTGGTAAATATGGATTAATACCATAAACAACTTCAAATGGAGAATGCTTAGTAGCAAGTAGGTGACCTGTTATAGGCAAACTCAGCATGAGCTAACTTTAAATCCCAATCCCTTTGTGTTTTACTCACCAAACCTCGAAGCAAAGTACCCAAAATTCGGTTAGTAACTTCAGTTTGCCCATCCGTTTGCGGGTGGTGTGAAGTACTAAATAATAACTTGGTACCCAACTTTCTCCATAGAGTATTCTAAAAATAGCTCAAAAACTTAGAATCTCGATCAGAAACAATGGTTTTAGGTATCCCATGTAAACGAACTATCTCGCGAAAATACAAATCAAAGAACATATGAGGCATCATCGGTTTATGGCAAGCTATGAAATGAGCCATTTTAGAAAATCGATCGACAACCACCATAATTGCATCCTTCCCTCTTGGTGTCCTAGGGAGAGCAACAATGAAATCCATCGAAATATCTTCCCATGGATGCTTTGGAATAGGCAATGGCAAATACTCTCCAGGTGTGAATTTGCTCTTAGCCATTTGACATGTAACACATTTAGCAATTAAACTTTGAACATCTCCCTGCATCTTCGGCCAATAAAAATGTTCATGTAAAATATCAAGTGTTTTAGAAACACCAAAGTGACCTGCAACACCTCCTCCATGAGCTTCTCGTACTAATAACTCACGAACTGGACATTTAGGAACACACAAGCGGTTCCTTTTAAAAAGAAAATCATCTTGTAGTGAATAGTCTTTCAGAACACCATGTTTACATGTAGAAACAATATCAGCAAAATCCACGTCGTTCTTGTAGTAAGCTTTTAACATCTCAAATCCAAGAAGTCTCACATTAAGTGTAGTCAGGAGCGTATAACGCCTAGACAATGCATCAGCGACGACATTACTTTTACCATCCTTATATTTTGATGAAAAATTAAAGGACTGCAAATATTCAACCCACTTAGCATGGCGTGAGTTAAGCTTGTGTTGGCCATTTATATGTTTCAATGCTTCATGATCAGAATGTAACACAAAATGATTAGGCCTCAAATAATGACTCCAATGATCAAGAGCTCTCACAATTGCATAAAATTCCTTATCATACGTCGAATAATTGCATCTTGCTCCACCAAGTTTTTCAGAAAAGTAAGCAATTGGGCGTCCACCTTGAAGCAAAACAGCTCCAATACCCACTCCACTAGCGTCACATTCAACTTCAAATGGATTAGAAAAATCAGGTAATGCTAGGATAGGTGTTTCACATAACTTTCGCTTTACCTCATCAAATGCGCGTTGAGCTTGGTCATTCCATCCAAATGATCCTTTCTTTAAATAACCAGTTATAGGACTCATAATAGTGCTGAAATTGCGAATAAATCGACGATAAAAAGAAGCTAAACCATGAAATGATCTTACTTCTGTCACATTTGTTGGTGTAGGCCATGAACGAATAGCTTCAACTTTTGATTGGTCAACGGCAACTCCATCTTTCGATACCACATATCCAAGAAACACAACACTAGGCACCATAAAACTACATTTCTCCAACTTGGCATATAATTTTTGCTTCCTTAAGACTTCAAACACTTGATGCAAATGGTTCAAGTGTTCTTCCGTATTTTTGCTGTACACAAGGATATCATCAAGGTAAACCACAACAAATTTACCAATGAAAGATCTCAATACCTCATTCATCAATCGCATAAATGTGCTAGGTGCGTTAGTAAGCCCAAATGGCATAACCAACCACTCATATAAACCCTGCTTTGTCTTAAATGCGGTTTTCCATTCATCTCCTTCACGCATTCTGATTTGGTGATAGCCAAGATCGCAAATCAATCTTGGAAAATATAATCCGACCCATGTAATTCATCAAGCATATCATCCAATTGAGGAATAGGAAAACGATATTTGATAGTAATATTGTTGATGCTCTACTATCAATACACATACGCCACGTCCCGTCTTTCTTTGGAACAAGAAGTGCAGTCGCACACGGACTTAAACTTTCTCGCACATAACCACGCTCCATAAGTTCCTCAATTTGCCTTTGTAACTCCTTTGTCTCATCGGGATTGCATCTATAAGGTGCTTTGTTAGGTAATGCAGCACCGGGAATCAAATCAATTTGATGCTCAATTCCTCTCATTGGTGGAAGGCCTGGTGGTAGATCCTCCGGAAATACATCATGAAATTTCTCCATCAGGGGTTGGAGTAAAGGTTGAACCTCCAAAGAACTATTTTTTTCATTTTCTCCCTCTTTGACAAAAATAGCGAAAACTTGACCTCCTTTATTCAATTCCCTGTCAAAATCTTTAGCACTTGCAATTGTTATTAAGCCTGGTTTTTTACTCTTACTCATAGTGGTTCTTATGTCCTTAGGAGACATAGGTTTCAATTCGATTTTCTTACCACCAACCAATAAGGAATACACATTAGAGCGTCCCCTGTGAGTGACATCACGGTCAGATTGCCAAGGACGACCTAATAAGAGATGACAAGCATCCATAGGCACCACATCACACAATATTTCATCTTCGTAAGAACCCATAGCAAAATTCACAAGAGTTTGTTTTGTTACTTTTACCTCATTACCATCATTCAACCAATGAAGTTTATAAGGTTTAGGATGATTATGAGTGTTCAAAGATAGCTTGTTCACCATTTCAGTTGAAGCAACATTTGTGCAGCTTCCCCCATCAATTATCACATTACACCATTTACCTTTTACAAGACATCGAGTGTGAAAAAGTTGTTCCCTTTGTTCAGTATCAATAGGTTCAAGTTTGGCATGTAAAGAGCGTCGAATTACTAAAGACTCCCCTCCAATAGGAGCCTCAAATCCCTCAGTTTCAATTTCCTCATCTGTTTCAACTTTTTCTTCCTTTTCTTCTAATTCTTCATATATCTCATCCCTTATTTCAATTGCATCACGTAAAGTAACAATACGTTTGTTTGGGCACTCGCTTTGATAGTGACCAAAGCCTTGACATTTAAAACAACGAATTTTACTCAAGTCACGCTCTTTACCTTTTGCATGTGAACTACCAGCTTCTGGTTTGGGTGGTAATTGAGGTTTAGAACTCGAGCCAGAACCTCCAAATTTTGACGTACCTTCATTCTTACTCCAAGTTGTGCTTTTAGTACCAAATGAAGCGGTACGAGCAGTCTTTTGTTGTTTCTCAACTTTAAGAGATAATGAACATAGATCATCAAAAGAAACATATGGATACATATCGACTACATTTGCAATAGGTCGATTTAAGCCTCTCATAAATCGTGCCATCTTTTGTTCTTCTAGTTCATTCACATCACACATCATAATAACTTTCTCAAATTCAGAAATGTATTCATGCACACTTAAAGATCCTTGAACCAAATCAGCGGCCCTTCGATAAAGATCTTGTTTGTAATTTTTTGGAACATACCTTTTACGCAATTTGCGTTTCAAGGTCATCCAAGAATTTATCTTTTCTTTGTTTTCACGTGCTCTTTGAATTTTTAAATTCTCATACCAAAGTGATGCATTTCTCACAAGCTTTAAGATAGCATACTTGCAGCATTTTTCATCGTTGAGATCTTTAAATTCAAATATACGTTCAATCTTACGTTCCCACTCCAAATAATTTTCCGGATCTGTTCCTCCATTGAATTCTGGCAATTCATTTACTTTGAGATCATCGACATTGCGCCTTGGTTCTTCGTAATGTCGCGGAGGTGATTTACTACTACGATCCTTGAGGACCAAGTCTCGCAATTCTTCTAAAACTGTAGCTTGCGAATGGAAGTTTTCAAGAAGGACAGCAATCTCCCTATCACACCTTGCATTTGCATCTTCGTCACCGTTCACCATTACCACTTGGTTAGGAAATCAAGAGCCGAAGCTCTGATACCAGATGATACGTTAGCGGAAGCGTTAAATATTTTATGGTTTCCACAAAGTGGAAATATATAAATAAAGCACTTTTTTTTTGTGGGTTTTTTATTTATAATTAAATAGAAAATAAAAATTAAAGATATGATTGCACAAATTCGACCTTGAATTTATACAAAATGGGGTGCTTAATATTAGACGACCTTGCCTAATAATTAAACGATTGATTTCACCAACCGCAGCTAGAAAATCAAAATAGAATTGAATTACTTCTCAACTCTTGTATTAAAATTCAACGAGAACTTCAATGTGTAATTTGTATTAAAAATTTGATGATTATAATCAATTACAACATCACTTATTTATAGTGATTTAAGAAATGAATGTACATAAACATGAAAACGTACAACACTTATTACATTTAACATATGTAATTTATTTATCTCAAATAAACTTGCGAGATTACTAAAACTTCATGAGTTACCACAATTAACTCAATTGAATAAGCCTTCTGTTTTCATCCAACTTGAAATGCGTTGCATTGAGATAACTCTGCATTTTAAGTTTTGTAAACTCCCATACTTAAATTACTAAAGAAACTCCCTACTTTATTTAATATGTCAACAATATGTTGAGAAGATAAGGAGTTTTTCAATCACTTCCATTAAGCGATTGGTCCATTAAAATAATCTTCATTAATCAACGCAACATGACTTAGACTTGAATTCACCCCAAATGAATAAGTCCAATTTGTAGTACTTAAAAGAACTTCTTTGTCATTTACGTCAAATAATAATTGATCACTTACTCCCGTATCAGACGGATATCGCCGTCTTCAATGAGATTTTATGATGGTTTAGAAAATAAGGGTCACACTTAGGACTAACTATTAGAGTTTAAGGGTACAACTGGTAATTTGAAAAACATGAGGATACAAATTAGAAACATGAATGTTCAGGGGCACCTCATAGAAAAACCCTTTATTTTATTTTATTTTATTTTTTTATGTTATGAATCGAATTTCAACCTAGCCCTCGTTGATATCTATATTATTCTTCTTATTATTGTGTCTTGGCTATGTAATAACACATTCACACGCATTGAAATTTACTTTATTTGGTATTACCATATATATTTGCCATGTTGTGACTATAGTTTAATGATAGTGATCAATTTGGTAATTTTTATGCTTTTTTAAAAATTGTGAATTTCAAGTTATATGTATGATACGATTTGGGCAGCGGAATCTCGAATAATTGAACGAATATATGGATTGTTCGTACTAGGTATGTGCAGTTCTCAAATGATACAAACTGAACAGTAGAAACTCGAACTATTTAGACGGATTTGTGGACTGTTCGTACTAGGTACATGCAGCCCTTGATTGTTTGGGATAGAACTTTGTTGAATAAGACCTATTACTCAACAAAAAAGGCTAAGATCAAGACCTATTGGTCTATAACTAGAGAATTCGATTAAGAATGCGTCTCAAACGAACCAGTTTTGTTTTCTAAGCAAGAAAAAGATTTTGTAAACACAAGTTTTTTTGTAATTTCTGAATGATCTTATTGTTGAAAGCCTGTGGCCTTATATAGGCAGCCAAGGCTCGAAAATCTTAGCCAAGTGAAGAGTTGTCATCACTCCTTCACTAATTACAATCATAAAAGCAAGCAAATTGAAAGGTCTAAAATAAATACAAGCTTATTAAATACATTATTAGCAATAAGTAAATAAAAGATGATCATTTTATTAGCTTGTAAAAGACCGTGTGCCATCAGCTCTTCTCGGGTCGTGTGCCATCACCAAATCAGTCCATTGTCCAAGAAAGCATGGACACAAAACGAGAACGAAACAAGCCCATGTAAGAATCGTCATTACCATATCCGTGCTCACTGCCAACTCATTATCCAAACCCGAATCATTGGCTTGAGTCACATCATCCCCTCCCCCTTGGAAAGGAATTGACCTCAATTCAGCTAGGCTATCGTCATCCAAGTAAGGAGAAAGATCCCTAATGTTAAATGTACTATGCACCCCATAATCACCTGGAAGTTCAACCTTATAAGCATTGTTGTTGACTCAAGCCACAATCTTGTAAGGACCTTTCGCTCTAGGCATGAGCTTGTTCTTTCGCTTGCTTGGAAATCGCTCCTTTCTCAAATGCACCCAACCAAGTCTCCAACCTCGAACACCCTCGGCTTCTTATTTTTCCTTGACTTGCGTTTATACGCTGCATTCACGGCCTCAATTCGGTCACGGACCTGCTCATGTAGCTTTATCAATGCCTTCAACTTGGCCTCGACATCTTTATAGACCAATTCTTCTTTTGGTAATGGAATGAAATCCAAAGGGGGGGATAAGGATTAATACCGTATAAAAATTCAAAGGGTGAATGACCCGTAGCATGATTAGCTGACCTGTTATAAGCAAATTCGGCATGAGAAAGTTTGAGATCCCAATCTTTTTGTGTCTTTCTCACAAGACCACGCAACAACGTTCCCAATGTTCTATTTGTGACTTTGGTTTGTCCATCCGTTTAAGGATGGTAAGAGGTACTAAACAACAACTTTGTACCCACTTTCCTCCATAATGTATTCCAAAATTACCTCAATAATTTAGAATCCCGATCAGATAAAATAGTTCTTGGAATACCGTGTAATCTCACAATTTCCCGATAGTACAAATCAGTAACATTTGAAGCATCATCGGTCTTATGGCAAGCAACAAAGTGAGCCATCTTTGAAAAACGATCAACCACCACCATAATAGCATCATTACCACTTTGAGTTTGTCGCAAAGCGACAATAAAGTCCATGGAAACATCGTCCCAAGGTCTGGTTGGGACTGGTAATGGAGTATATTCACTCGGCTTGAAAGTGCTTTTCGAAACTTGACAAGTAACACACTTACCCGCGATGTTGTGAACATCTTTTTGCATTCGTGGCCATAAGAAGTGTTCTTTCAAAACCTCCAAAGTCTTAGAAACCCCAAAATGTCCAGCCAACCCACCTTCATACGCCTCTCTAACAAGTAGTTCACGAATCGGATGCTTTGGTACACAAAGTCGGTTCCCCTTGAAAAGAAACCCATCTTGGATCAAATACTCACCCTTGGCACCTGATTTGAAATAAAAAAATAACTCCCCAAAATCCTCATCCTCTTCATAATAATCTTTAAAAGTTTCGAACCCCAAAAGATGAATATCAAGCGTGGACATCAAAGTATAACGACGAGATAAGGCATCGGCTACAACATTGCTCTTCCCATCTTTATATTTGGATGAAAAGTGAAATAATTGCAAGAACACGACCCATTTTGCGTGCCTCAAACTTAACTTCTGCTGCTCATTAATACACTTCAAATATTCATGATCGGAATGCAATATAAAGTGGTTAGGACGAAGATATTGACTCTAATGATCAAGAGCCCGAACAATGGCATAAAATTCCTTGCCATAAGTACAATAATTCAAACGAGCTCCACCCAATTTCTCCGAGAAGTAGGCTATAGGTCTTTTTCCTTGGATCAAAACAACACCCATTCCCACGCCACTATCATCACACTCAACCTCGAAAGGTTGAGTAAAATCACGTAATGCCAAGATAGGAGCGGTGCACAACCGTTCCTTAATCAACTCAAAGGCATGCTTTTCTGCCACACCCCATCCAAACCCTCCCTTCTTCAAACACTCCGTAATAGGGTTGTTCATGGTGCTCAAATCACGAATAAATCATCGATAGAAAGATGCAAGCCCATGAAAAGAACGTACCTCACTCACTGTTTTAGGCTCCGGCCATGATCGAATTGCTTTGATTTTTCCTTGATCGACCGAGACCCCATCCTTGGACACCACGTATCCCAAGAATACCACGCTCTCCACAAGAAAAGAGCACTTCTCATGTTTTCCCATAAAGTTTCTGATTTCGCAATGATTCGAACACTTGCCTTAAATGTTCAAAATGATCATCAACACTCTTGCTATATACCAATATATCATCAAGATAAACCACAACAAATCTGCCCAAGAAAGATTTAAGTACCTCCTTCATCAATGTCATAAAGGTGCTAGGAGCGTTGTTAAGACCGAAAGGTATGATGGTCCATTCATACAATCCATGCTTCATTTTGAAAGCCGTCTTCCATTCATCACCCTCACGCATCAGAATCTGATGGTAACCACTCCTTAAGTCAATTTTTGAGAAAATCACCGAGCCATGAAGTTCATCGAGCATATCATCAAGTCTTGGGATTAGAAAGCGTTATTTGATGGTTATATTGTTCACGACATGGCTATCAACACACATACTCCATGGCCCATCTTTCTTTGGCACGAGCAACACCGGAACAAGACAAGGGCTGATACTTTCACGCACATAATCCCTAGCCATCAACTCATCAATTTGCCTTTGGAGTTCCTTTGTTTCTTCGGGATTACACCGATAAGCAGCCTTGTTTGGGAAAGATAAACCCGGAACAAGGTCGATTTAATGTTCAATGCCTCGAATAGGAGGAAAACCAGCAGGTAGCCCATCGGGAAACACGTCCCCAAACTCTTCAAGCAAATCGTCAATTGGGCTATGTTCCTGCAAAACAACATTAGGACTCGAATTTTCTTTAGCAACAAGCAAATAAAATTGCTCTGTATGATCGATAGCACGCTTAATATCCCGTTCTCCAATCAACATAGCAGCATGAGTCTTAGATTTCGGTTTTGGATTAGAACCACGAACAGCTTGTGGTGACATTGGCTTAAGCACAATTCATTTCCCCTTATCTTTCAACTCATACTCGTTACTCCTCCCTCTATGCAACACATCCTGATCATATTTACATGGCCGTCCCAACAAAATATGATAAGCATCCATGGGTATAACATCACACTATACCTCATCGACATAAGAACCCATGACCAAGCCAACACGGACCTGTTTTGACACCTTAACTCTGCCGCCATCATCCAACCAATGTAATGCATATGGGTGTGGGTGTTTAGTAGTCACAAGACCCAATTTCGACACCATTTCAGTAGAGGCTACGTTAGTGCAACTACCCCCTTCAATAATTAGACTACACCACTTATCATTCACTCGACACTTGGTATGAAATAACTGATTTCGTTGTTCCGAATCAGTAGGCATAGTCTTTATTTGTAAGGTTCGCAAGACCAGATTTGTGTCGTAAATAGGTGCCTCATAATCCTCTACTAACTCGTCATCCTCCTCACCTTCATTTAGGTTGAAAATCTCACCCATTTGTTCCTCCTCGGCCAACAACTCATCTTTACACTCAATGGCTTCCCTTAAGGTCACCAATCGTTTATTTGCACACGTACTTTGATAATGGCCGAAGCCTTGACATTTGAAACAACGGACTTTGGACAGGTTGGTCTCCTTGGCCATGGTACTAGAGGTTGTGTTTGGTGGTGTCGTGGCCTTGCTAGGACCCTCAAAGGTGCTGCTAGGTATGTCGAGTTTAGGGTTTGTTTCGGTTTTGGTCCATGACTTATTTTTTCCCGATTCTGAACTCGACCCTCCCCCATATTTAGACTTCCCTTGTGACTCTACTTTCAAACAAAGACCACAAAGAGTATCAAAATCAGAATAGGGATACAAGTCAACAAAATTAGCAATGTTATAATTCAATCCACGCAAAAAACGAGACATTTTCTGCTCATCTACCTCCTCCAATTCGCCCATCAAGCATAAATTTTCAAATTCGTCAATATATTCACCAACACTTAATTTCCCTTGTCTCAAATCAGCAATCTTACGATATGTAGCTAATCTATGGGTCGTTGGTACATACCTTTTATGGAGTTTATGTTTCAAAGACACCCAAGAATCGATATTTTCCTTACCCGAGCGCACCCTCTTGGCCTTCAATCCTTCGAACCATAGGGATGCTCCCTTGATTAATTTCAGAATTGCATACTTGTACCTCTTCAAATCATCCAAGTCCATGAAATCAAAAATACGATCCATTTTCCGTTCCCACTCCAAAAAGGCCTCGGGATCAGCCCCTCCAACGAACTCAGGTAGTTCATTCACTTTGAATGGATCGGTCACTCTTTCAAAACGCCTAGGTTGCCACCTTTCGTCCCTTCCCTACACGTTTCTCAAGGCATCACGAAGTTGCTGTAAAAAGTTAAGATTGTCGAAATCCATAGATGAACAAGGATCAAGAACCGAAGCTCTGATACCACAAATGCTACGATTTGGGCAGCGAAATCTCGAATAATGGAACAGATATGTGGATTGTTCGTACTAGGTAGGTGCAGTCCTCAAATGATATAAACTGAACAACGGAAACTTGAACTATTTAGACGGATATGTGGACTGTTCGTACTAGGTACGTGCAACCCTTAATTGATTGGGATAGAACTTTGTTGAATAAGACCTATTACTCAACAAATGAGGCTAAGATCAAGACCTATTGATCTATAACCAGAGCGTTCGATTAAGAAAGCGTCTCAAACGAACCAGTTTTGTTTTCTAAGCAAGAAAACGATTTTGTAAACACAAGTTTTTTTGTAATTTCTGGATGATCTTATTGTTGAAAGCTCGTGGCCTTATATAGGCAGCCAAGGCTCGAAAATCTCAGCCAAGTGAAGAGTTGTCATTACTCCTTCACTAATTACAATCATAAAAGCAAGCAAATTGAAAAGTCTAAAGTAATTACAAGCTTATTGAATACATTATTACCAATAAGTAAATAAAAAAGATGATCATTTTATTAGCTTGTAAAGGACCTTGTGTCATCATCTCTTCTTAGGCCGTGTGCCATAACCAAATCAGTTCATTGTCCAAGAAAGCATGGACACAAAACGAGAACGAAACAAGCCCAAGTAAGAATCGACATTACCCATATCCGTTCTCACTACCAACTCATTATCCAAACCCGAATCATTTGATTCGCATCAATGTATATGGTGCATGGTTGATTTTATTGGACTATCAACTTCTATATTTTTTTTCTCTCTCTAAAATCATACTAAGAGTTTTTCTCTCTTTTATGATAGCATTTTCACTTCTCTAAAAGGTTTCATATAAAGTTTAAGAGAACATTAATTTGGGTTTTTTATGTTTTGAGTATTGAATACAAAAAAATCTTACTAACCAGTATGATCGGTTATAAAGTCGTATC
Organism: Silene latifolia; assembly: GCF_048544455.1. Lineage (NCBI taxonomy): Eukaryota > Viridiplantae > Streptophyta > Magnoliopsida > Caryophyllales > Caryophyllaceae > Silene > Silene latifolia. The sequence continues at coordinate 187,039,646 of NC_133536.1, forward strand.
ACCAAATCAAAGAAAATAACCCAACAAGTTTAACCTAAAGCTAGTGTAGTCGAGGTCGAACACAAGGAAACGGAAGTTACTCCAAATTACTAAATTGATCTAAATTATCAAAATTCTGGGGCTTTGATTGATTTTGAATCTAAAATTAGATGATTGCGAAATTTAAAACAAATAACAATAATAGAAAAAGGACTACGACTTTGGTCACTATTGGATTCATATGGATCGTTCAACGGTTTAATCAAATCAATGAATAATGCAATTAGACAAATGATAAGTCTTCTCGGATCAGTTATCGGTCTTAGTATTATAATAACGGGCTTTCGCGTCTTATTAGCTAAACCTACTGATTACATGCAAAGTCTAATCATAATTAGGCTTTCAATCTTAGGCAACGATTTTCTATATTCAGTTGAAAGGTTGTGTACTTTAATAAGTCAAATTGATAAATTACAATGTGTAATTTAGGCAAAGCCTATATAAATCGTCGATCTAATCAGACGCTTAAACAATCCCAAATTTTCCTGCAGATTCCCCTCAATCCTAGCATTAGAATTAACTAATAATATTTAGATAAAAAATGTTTACGATAATTAACAAGAAATTCATAATTAAAAAAAATATTAAAATAAAGCATAAACAATAAATAATTAACAACGAAAAAAATAGATTGAAACATAAATGAGTTAGAGAAATTAATTACCATATGATTAATGAAACTTACAATAAATCTGGAATACAATTGTTGTTAATGCATGAAAATGATGTAGGAAAACTTAATATCGTACTTAGGGTTTTAAAGCTAACATGATACATATTTAGAACTAAAAACTACAGCTTAAGGCAAACCGGCCAATTTAAGGTATGCAACCGTCCAGTTCACTCTCTAGCGTGTTCACTTCAATTCTGCACCGGTAAGCCTCTTAAAAAGTGCCAAAGCACTTCCTTGAGTCCTTCAAGCTTTCTAACTTGCCTCCTCTCAACTCCAAGTTATCTTCCGGTAGTCTATTCTAAGTAAAAGCTCTCTCACACATCCTCGTATGTCCATAAAGTGGCTAGAAAGTGTGCCAAAAGTGATAAATCCTGCAAAATAGTAAACAACATACCCAAAAGTAACAAAGTGGGGGAATACGTAACTAAATAAATTATAAAGCTCCAAATATAGCTCAAATAGTAGGAGGAAAGCATGCAAAATGATGGTACAAAATGGACACATCACTGTATTAAATCACCCATAATCACATGCATCTTGCGTTATTGCATTATCATTCATTGGGTTAGGGTGTCTTTTTTTGTATTAGTCGTCTTTTCTATTGCTTGCTTTATTCCATTCATATTTTCTTTGTGCCTTTTTTGGATTAGTAATTCGTTAAATCCTCCTTCTTTGTTGTTAGTGTTTATAACCTGAAATTCATTCCTAAGTTTATTCTCATAAATCTTTAACTGAATTGATTCCAATATTTATGTGTCGTTAAGTTCTTGTTATCATAATGGCTTCAAATTTCATTCTGCAAGTGCAAATGTCTCCAGTTTTTAAATGCAAAAACCTCATGAAAAGTTTGTTGATCCTGAACCTCATGATAACAACTGGAGGTTCCTTAGCTATGTCTTGAGGCATTACCTCAGTCTATTACCCCAAATTCGATGGGTGACTCAGGGAACCACTGTATACTTGGATATTTTGTAGATTACAGAGTATTTGATGCTTAAGATAATCATATTCTAGAGGAACGATGGGCTACTAGGGATTTTGTGAATGGCGTTTCAGATGAGTGACACTTACTTTTTTTACTTCAGTGATGAGAAAGATAAAAAAAAAAAAAAAAAAAAAAAAAAAAAGATCTTGTGGACCATAGTGTAACCCGTCTCTTTTTGGACCTTATTGAGTTAAGGATCTTATGTCGTATATATTTCATTAAGGATGTGTGCTATTTCCTGGGCCACTCGATGAAGTACTTGATTGAGTGGGGGCCACGCGACTAAATCGATCGAGTTAGGTGAATCATCAAGATTAGCTGGTTCTTGTGTTTATGGGCTCGTGATTAAATGGGTTTATTCCTAACTCATTCTTATTCCTTTCTAAATTTTGCTTAGACCTAGTAAGCAGTTACTAAATATAATATGCCCTATTCTATCGTCCTAATATTTTGAGTGAAAGAGCAATATCTGGGTAGAGCGAGAGGCAGCTAGGATGGATTGAAATCCCCTCCTTGTGTTCGGTGTATCCCAGTTAGCAGTGAGACCCTTGAATAATTAGTTAGTATCTTAATTCGATTATGAAATTCATAACTGTAACTAAAGGTAGAAATCGGGTCACTCGGGTCTGTTCAAGTTGGGTCGAGTCATATCAGGTTAGCCTAATCTATGGGGTCGTGTGGGGTTCGGGTCGGGCTATTCTCGGATCGGGCCTTTTGGGTCGAATGATGTATCAGGTCAGGTCGGCTTCGGGTTGAATACTTATCGGGCTCTGTTACTTAATCACATTACTACAATTTTTTACCATTAAAATTTAGGTTTTACCCTTTATTTAATTTAGTTACTTCATTATTAAGTCAAACTTATCAATCTAAACACTAAATCACTTTCATTTGATCAATATTAAGCTTAATAGTGGTCAGAGCATCAATTTAATCGGGTCAATACGGGTCGAGCTTGGTTCAGGTTCAGGTCACTTATCATCGGGTCGTGTTGGGTTACAGGTCAGGTCAGGTCAGGTCAGGTTAGGCCAGTTTTGGGTTGCAATATTCTCGGGTTCTGTCGGGATTGGTTTGCTCGGGTTTGGGTCGGATCACTCGAGCCGAGTCAGACTTGCCAACTCTTATAACCGTTTAGATGTGTTGGTAGCGATTGTATTCAATTGAACCATGTAGGTGATGAATTCCTTGTGATTATGTGAACGACCATGATTGTGCGTCGATGGCTAAAAGGTAGGGATCATATCTACTCACCTTTGGCTTTGTTATAATTACCGATTTTGTGACATAATTGGATTATGATCGAATGTGATATGGATGTTGAGACTTTTTAATTGGTTGAGGTTATTAAGATTGATGTTGAGGAGTTTATATATATATAGATATATATATATATATATATATATATATATATATATATATATATATATATATATATATATATATATATATATATATATATATATATATATATGGGTAATTGGCTCAGCCCCAGGGATGCCTCTTGTGTACCGAACTACAAGAGAAATTTGCACATTAAGGATCTGAGTAAGTCGTGACATGTGATCTGTAGCATGCACCTTGTGACGTGTGATCCGTAGCACGCGCGAGATAACGTGTGATCCATAGCACGCATTGAAAGACATGACCTGTGATTAATAGCACGCATGAGAGATGAGACATGTGATTTGTTGCATGCCCTGAGTGACATGTGATCTGTATTTAGCATGCACTGTATGACATGTGATTGTAACACGCATAATAATGGTATCGAGATTGAGATTCCTTGTGGCTGTTGTTTATGTTGTTGTGTGTATTTGATTATTCTTACTCAACCGTTGGTTGATGCCTGTGTGCTTCTAGTGTTTAAATCATTTCAACCTATATATATGCAGTGATCTATTTGATATTTCCGACAAATAGTGAGCAGTGAGTCTAACAGGTGAGTTTTTAGATAATTGTTGCAATGGATGTTGGCTTGTAGGATTGGGACGCAGATGCGTTGGAGTCTTACACATCATTCGGATAACAATTTCATTAGATAGAGTGGACTTGTCCTTGTAAAGCTGTCAGTTGTATTTTTGATCCTGAAACGGTTGCATCAATCTTTAAATTTGTAATAAAGTGTCTTTAATCGTTGTTATGATATGTACTAACTCGGGAACCGAGATGGTAACAACCTTATTTACCTTGAAAGGTCTTGCTAAAGGCTCTTGTATAATGAGGATGTTACACATAGTGTTGTGGTTTTCAAAGGAGCTCTTATGGTTCTCAATAGATGGTATTCTGAATCTATTCCATAATCTAAAAGATTTGTATTAACTTGTCTGTGCGCAAGAGTCTCTGGGTTACCTTTTAAGTATTTTAACATGAATTTTGGTTATATTGTTGGCCAAAACTTATTAGTGAGCAGCGTGTACGTGGTAGAACCCTTTAGTGTTATTCCTAAACTGACTATCTAAGGATTAGGTTTAACACCCCTAATTACCCGGCCAAGGTAATTATGGATGCTACCATCTCGATTTCCCGAGGTAATGCATCAAAATACAATATGAAGAACACGATGTGAATTATAGATTATACAAACTCGACTACAACAAACAACTCTAATAAAGTCTACATCAACTATAATGTGTGTGCTCAACTAGACACTGAATGTCAATAGCTCAGCCCATATCCCGATCATCACCAAGTCCAAAACCTGCAAATCAGTCTCAATAATACAAAGGCTAACGATGCAATATAAATTCAATGCAAATGAATGAGACACACATATCACACCACCTCCTCCAAACCTAACTTCAACTCCACCTCAACTCGGTAACGCATCACAACATCGCCACTAACAGTCGGACCTCAACCGAAAATGTATCCATATCGCAACACGGTATACCGAGCCAGGTTCGCGACCCGGACCACTGCCGGATTTACATCGCAACACGAATCCCTCTTCCTTAGATCATTAAGATGCACGTCCTCCTTGAAGTGGGAAATTCCAAGGGGTAATTCGGGTGCGAGACGGTCTCCCGAACCGCCTCACTCTCCTTACCACCACAACACGACCACAACTCCACCAACATCCACATGTAACACAATATGCACCACAATATGTCAAGTATTCCACTTTCACATTTATCATGAATCTTAAGTATGCCATGACTCCATGTACCAACAATCACCACAATTATTAAGACACATATGCTAACTCTCATGATGTGATGCAATTCCAACACTTATTAGGAGACTCAAAATAATACTGACATATGCAAGCATTCATACTATTAAGAACCAAGTAGGGAGACCCTACCTCCAAGCAATACTCCAAGCACAAGCACAAAACTAAATGTCCTCCTCAATGAAGTCTCCTCCTACAATTAACCAAGTAATTTCTATCACAGTCGGTAATCATGTCCTACAACAATATAATACATATAATCATCTAAATACTCAAATTCTCGATTAATTTACCTAAATAGCAAAACCCTCAATCCCCCCCCCCCCCCCCCCCCCCCCAATTTTAGGGTTGGGTAACAATAAAAGACATTAAAAGAATAAATAAAGATGAAAAAGATGAAAAGGCAAAGAAAAGATGAAGTATGATGTTAAATCTTCAAATCCAAGGTTGAATCTTCTCAAAATATGATAGGAATGTTCTAGAGAGAGTTTGATATGGTATAGAGAGATATTTAGGGTTCAAAGAGAGAGGCAAAACACTGTTTATGGCCTTATGTAGCAATCACCCAAAACACGGAACTGGATTCCGCGTTTTTTGGGTATGAACCGGAGTACTTGGTCGACTCCTCGAGAGCATTCGGTTGACTGCGCCAGCCACACGGACGAGTGCCAGAACATGCTTGGTCCACCTCACTTGGTCGAGTGCACTCCCTTACTCGGCCGAGTGCTTCCTAAAACTCAAGGTATTACATTAGGGTTTAAATCTGCTTAATAGACTCCCTTATTTTTGGAGTTTTTTTTCTTACATGTAAAAAGATCAATAACTCACTTGGATTAAGTTTAAATATTAGAAGATTTTTAACTATTGTGTTAAGCATGTAAAGATATATAGAACACAAAGTTACACATTGCAGGGACGAAGCTAAAGATGTCATGCCGTTTGTTAATGAGTCTTTGGATAGATTTATAAATAAAAGTTTGTGGTTTATCGGACTAACAAGGATTTTGGAATGTTTAATCTTGATCTTAGAGCACTTCCCTTTACTACTCAACATGCTACTTCTAGGGTTAAGCTGGGTGATTTTGTTAATTCTAACTGACTTTCATCTTAAGAGGGTTTTAAGTTTCAGTTTATTAACATTTGAGGACATACGTATTTATCTTGGTTCTCATTTTCCTGCTAATAATAAACAACTTTTCATGGGACTAGTTTTATGTCAAGATGGAATGGCACGTGGGGGAGTTCAAAACCCTTAATAACTCTAACTACTCTATCAATTATGGCCCTAATATTAGTGAAGACGTGTAAGAGAAAAATTTGACACTTAAAGGTGTTGTGTCTTTAACACAAGGCGCTGGGAGGTGATATGCGTTGATGTATAGAGGAAGATAGTAATTATAACTGTGACGACTTCTCTAATGAAGAACTTGTAAGAAATATATATTTCCATATGATGGCTACGAATGATGGGTAACTTCTATTTAACTTTAGTTTGGCCGACTAGAACTCAATTCACAATAGATTGCAGGGGTGTTCCTATAAAGCACGGAAAGAGGATCATAGAAGGGGATATAATCAAGCATTTTAAATGGCATCATAAGCAAATGGAATGGTACGGTGAAGGAATTATCGTGAGTGAAATAGGAGATATGCAAGTCCATTCTTGAAGCACAAGACCGGGGTAAAATTGTGCCATAAAATATGTTTATTAATGAGAAAATAATGACTGATTATATGGATGGATATGTCATATGTGTGTTGTAGACGAGTACTCATCTAAATTACTTAAGCATATACTCATTTAAAGAGCGAAATTTGAGCATTAAGATCATTTAATCTAAGAGTACATTACACAATTTTATAAAACTGTGATTATGTTTTAGAACTCGAGAAAAATACAGAAGCACATCTAAAGAAACTCTTAAACTTGAATACATTGGTATTAGTTATTTTATTTGTTAGGGTGCAAACCCTTGTCCCACATCGGTAGAATAAAGATGGAAGATCATCTTTATAAGTGTCCAGAAAATATAATAGTACGAGGCCTTTTGGGAAGGAGCCCAAGAGTAAATCCGTGAGGGCTTGGCCCAAAGCGGACAATATCGTACTATTATGGGTTGTGGACACAGATGCAGCAGAGGCCCAACACGGGATATTCACGCTTCCGCACAACAAGTGGTATCAGAGCCCAAGGTTCTACTTGGGCTAGACACGGAGATTCATCAGGACCAAGACTTGAAGGTGGACGTACACTATAAGGCGTGAAACTCCTATAGCTCGAGGGAGAGCTAATATGTTCGCGAGAAGCGACATGGTCTCGCGGCGTTGAGACGGCAGGCCGTCCAAGAGAAGATCGTCAGCGACCCGGCGAGGTCTGCTGAGGCTTAATGGAGGCAATAAAAGCGGTCCATGGTAAGTCCAATGGCGGCTCTGGGGCGACGCACTGAAGCACTGGATACGGACCCAGTCCAGGGTATATTGGATGCAGAGGAGTTTGGTACGCAAGTGTAGCACAAGCCCCATGAGACACATGGTGTGTCGTTTAAGGGGAGGTTATCAAGACTTGGTGATGCGGGTGTCTAGAAGTTGGGGCTGTAGAAGTGTGGGCGTTCTCCATAGAGGTCAAGGTCCGAGTCGAGATGATGGTCCTTGGTTTGAGGGGAGGATTGTTAGGGTGCAAACCCATGTCCCACATTGGTAGAATAAAGATGGAAGATCATCTTTATAAGTGTCTAGAAAATATAATAGTACGAGGCCTTTTGGGAAGGAGCCCAAGAGTAAATCCGTGAGGGCTTGGCCCAAAGCGGACAATATCGTACTATTATGGGTTGTGGACACAGATGCAGCAGAGGCCCAACACAGGATATTCACGCTTCCGCACAACATTATCAATTAAGCAAATCAACTCTTTTATCATAGACGTAGAAAGTCATATATAAAACTATTTAACAATAACTAGGATTTGGCCACAATTTAAGATAACTTCAAATACACATACAATTTTTTTAATTATAAAAATTAAAATTGGAATGATACCTTTTTTTAAGTATAACTAGTTTTAAACCCGTGCAAAATTGTACGGGTATGTATTTGGGCCGATATTAATGATTTTGGATGATTTTTTTTTTGCATTTCTATTGTAATTATCCAATTTGTCTAAATCAGCGATCTACATAATTAATGTTTACGCTTGTTTCAAATACGTGTTCAAATACAATGGTTTAAGAGAAAATAACGTAATATACTATTGTAAATAAAATTTGCATACATAAAAAACTTTACACCCCGAATAAAAAATATAATTTAATAATCTACTTTAACACAGGCTACACAGCTTAGTTAACATCAGAGTGTCAAAGCTTACATGATTTATTGGTGAAATTAGTGTGTGCTAGTAAACCCATATACAATGAAGTACATGGATCGATAAATAATACTCCGTATTTTGTTTTGATAATTAAATATTTCTTATTTTTAACTAATAAACTCAAAGATGCCGTATTTATCATAAAATTTTGAATTGTTAGAATAAAATTAATAGTCCGTATACAAATAAAATCAAAGTGTAAAGCTTGGGCTATTATCGCTTTGAACTCGTTGTCAGTAAATTTATTGCATATGTATAAATATAGTTTTATCAAATTATTCGGAATGTATAAAATTATTTCATAGTATTATTTTCATATATTCGATTTGTAATTCGTACCGCTTATTAGACCTGGCAAACAGATCGGGTCATGTCGTGTTCGTGTCGGTGTCAACTTTAAACGGGTCACAACTACCCCAACCCTAACCCGACCCAATTATATAAACGGGTCACTTGCCTCAACCCTAACCCAACCCATTTAATTTTTCTATAACCCAACCCGACCTGTTTAACCCATTTATCTTTTAGCAGGTCATTTTTAACCCAATTAACCCGTTTAACCCAATAAACTAATAAAACAAACTAAGCTCTAGAGCCTTATAATCCCAAATAGGACGAATGAAAATGCTTATTTTTAAGTTTTTTGGTAGAGTTATTGATTCAACCCAAATATATTATAACACTTTTAAATAAATGGGTTATTCGTGTCGGGTTCGTGTAAAAAGAGCTCAACCCTAACCCGACCCACTTATGTTTCGTGTCGTGTCCGTGTCAACCCAATTACTTAAATGGGTCACAACGTCTTAACCCTAACCCGTTAACTTCGTGTCGGGTTCGTGTCGTGTTTTCGTGTCGTGTCAATAATTGCCACCTCTACCGCTTATATGCCATTAATTCTATTTATTCGGAATGTATAAAATTATTTCATACTATTTGTTCTACGACGGAATTTGTAGGATATTTGTATTGACGGAATTCTGAAGAAATATACTCATTTGCACACTAACGGGTCCCACCATAACATGTATCTCAAAAAAAAATGTTGAATTAATGAGGTGGCACGTCCTGGATTGAGTATTGTCTTCTGAATTAATAAAGATAAGATATCATAATTTATTTACATTATTCGAGTTTTTTTCTTTTTTTACCATACTTATTTCTTTGAAGAGTTAAAAGTGTAGGCCCCAGTGCTCTAAAAACAATTCTTTCTTTTAATAAAATTTCTTTCTTTTTATAACTTAGGAAGAAAATCAAAATAGCCCTTATAATAAGGGTTAGTTGAAAGAAAAATTATAAAGCTAAGTAGAAGTACCTTGATATGTCCTTGAATCACTCCCTTCTCTCCACATAAACACACTTCCCTCTCATTACTCTTTAATAATTTGTCTTCCTTCTCCACTCCACAACTCCCTCCTCACCACTTTCTCTCCTTCTCACTCTCTTTCCCTTACCACACATTAATATTACACACATAACAAAATTCAATTGTTTACATTATTATAATTAGTAATCGATTACGTATAGAAATTAAACCCTCACGTCCCAGAAAAAGGAAAAAAAGATGGTTTTGGAATTCGGATACGGTGCATCAAAACGAACTCCCGAGAGGAGGGCCTCCGGCGATCAATTTATCGTCGAAGACCTCCTTGATTTTTCGAATGATGATGGGGTTGTTTTTGACGAGGGTAATTCCAATTCCAATTCCAATTCATCTGACTCCTCTCTCGTTGTTACTCCACCCGATAGCGGTAACTCATTTTCAGGTAACAATGACGCGGTAGTTTTTCCTACTGTTGGGGATACTGGGTCCCATGGCTACTCTGATACTCACTTTTCCGGTGAACTTTGTGTCCCGGTAAGTGTTTTAATTAGAACTCTATTGTTGTAAAGTAGCATTCTTGACGTAATTTTCATTTATTTAATTTCTACCGAAATTGGTTATCTTTATTAATAACTCGCAACATGTAGTTTACATATATTAGACCCTTACGGCCTTAACCCGCAATTTGCAGAAGTCCTAAATCATTCCCATAATAGTTGTTTCAGAAAATGTAGAACAAGACAGTTTCACAACCTGAGACGATCATTTTTATAAAAAAGTTTATACATTCAGTGCTAATAAATGAGTTATCTTTTTATATAATGAGACGATTTCATACTGTGAGACCGTCTCACACAAGAATTACTGTAGTTGTTTACCTGCAATAAATGTTTCCAAAATGATTGATCATTTTCTATACTTAGTAAGTTGAATTAGTAATACTATTACTACGCCATAACTCGTGGCTTGTTGGTTTCACATTTTCCAAAAAAAAATATTAACAATTTTGCTTTTTTTCATCTTACGTTTCGAATTTAAAATGGGAGTTGCTTTTATTTTACTCCTCTTTTGCACTTTTTCATTTCGAAATTTCGAGATTTTACAATATGCTTTGATAATCTATAGAGGAAAAAAAAAAGTCTTTATCGATATCTATAATAGACAAAATAATGCAGAACGACGAAATAATCACGGTAGGACCTTTTGCCTATATATGAAAACGAGAGGTATTAAAAATCTAACGAACAATTATTGTGTGACATAAATTGAAAGCCCAAAATGAATATACTACTCCTTCTGTCCCGGTTATTTGTTGTTCTTTTTCATATTGGAGTGTCTTAATGAGTTGTTGTTCTTTCTATTTTAAGAATGAACTTGATGAACAATTTGATCATTCACACTCAATTTGTTCCACTTGTCATTTAGTAATTGGCACATTCCTCTTTTCTTGGTCTTTATGCCAAAACCAAAGGACAACAATTGATCGGGACGGAGGGAGTACTAAATTTATTTAATTTATCTTTACTTCGGACACAAAACGAAAGAAAAAATGATAAGATCATCTATTAATACCTACGTGATGATAAGCACGTAGACCAAAATACAAATACCAATTCTTGTTTAAGACCGTCTTATATTAAGACGGCTCTCACAATCGACTAAAATGGAGGGGGGAAGTAAGAGGGGTTGTGACTTGTGAAAAATCTGAAGTTAAGACGGGTCTTAAGCAATACCAATTGAAATACAAATACATGATCAAATAGCTCGTAAAATAAACAAATGACCAAGACAAAGGTAAAATAAAATAGATAAATAAATAATCGATACGGAAGAATATCGTCTTTTTCTGTTAGTTATTGAATTTACGTTCTTTTTAATTTATAAAAATATTTTTAATATGTGCAGTGTGACGATTTGGCTGAGCTAGAATGGTTCTCGAATTTCATGGAGGAATCCTTCTCAAGCGAAGACTTGCAAAAATTCAACCTAGTTTCGGGCATATCATCAGCAATGAAGACCCGACCCGAGTCCTCATCCGAAATCCGCTACTACCAAACGGAGCCTCCAAGACCCGAAAACCCACCAAACGTGACATTCAACCCGGAAATACCAGTACCTGGTAAGGCTCGCAGCAAAAGGTCACGTGCTGCCCCGTGCAATTGGACCTCTCGCCTTATAGTCCTCTCTGATGGGTCGCCCTCGCCTGACCAGAACCATCCAATCCAACCCGTGGCCACCAAGCCGGTGAAGGCGGCCTCCAAGAAAAAGGGAGTGTCTGGGTCTGGGTCAGGTTCAGGTTATGGCTCAGGCTCCGACCTTCCCAATGGAGAGGTAAGAAGGTGTGTCCATTGTGCCACGGACAAGACCCCGCAGTGGCGCACAGGACCTACAGGCCCAAAGACGCTGTGCAATGCCTGCGGGGTCAGGTACAAGTCGGGCCGGCTGGTGCCCGAGTATCGGCCAGCAGCCAGCCCGACTTTTGTGCTGGCAAAACACTCAAATTCGCACCGAAAGGTAATGGAGCTCCGAAGACAAAAGGATCTCATGAGGCAACAACAGCAGCAGTATCACCAACAGCAGTTAATGCATCACAGTAGTCATCATCCAAGTAATATGCTGTTTGACCCGGATGATTATTTGATCCATCAACAAATCGGGTCGGATTATAGGCAGCTCATTTAGTCCTAAACACACAACTAAGCTAGGGAGAGGATGACGTTAATTAATTAATGTCCTTAATTTAGTTGCATTAATCTTAATCAGTTGAATCGAGTCGAGTTGAGTTTATTAAGAGCTTAATTAGTTCTAGTTTTCTTTTTTTTTTTTTTTTTTTTTTTGCTAGACATGCATTTTATGCGAATTATTTTTTATAAATTTCAGACAATTTTTATTTTTTGTTGAATCAAATTTTGGAAGAATTATTGAGGTTTTCTTTTATTTAATTATTCAACAAAGAGGGCGATAATTAGTTGGTAATATAGCTTCTATTTTTGGCACATATTTCTTTATTTCTCTTGCCAAATTTGGTAATTTCCATTATTCGACGTGCATGAGAATGTACGTTTTAAGTGTTAATTAATTATATTTTTTATATTTTTTTTGTAAGATTTAGAGGGATTATATTATGTATTATAAGTGGTCCCTTAATAATTATTTAACTAATGAAGATTCAGTAGTGTAGTAGACTAGTAGTGTGCTTCCACTAAGCATCACATGCATGGTCAGTGATCAAACAATAAACAAAAATTTTTTAAACGAAATAAGTACAATTAGATTATACATATTTTTCAACCAAGAGGGAGCAAGTTAACAAAAGTCGTATTCTCTCTTCAGTTATGAGTACTTCGTGTATCTTTTCATCGGTTATATTAGGTAGTTCGGGCCTCGGGGTTCTCTAATCTCCCTATGTTTGTATTTTAAAGAAATGGTTTATATTATTTTATTTTATTTATGAAAGTTTATTGTTCTCAAAAAAAAAAAGGAGGAGCAAGTTGACTCAACAAAGGGTCAATTAAATCCTTGCAATTTTCTACTTAGCAAAACAATAATTCATAATTGAATTCTAAAGAAAATGAGATTTAGGTTATTTAAGTAAAGCACGGAATGATATATTGATGTTTCACATACTGTAATTGTTGGATCATGTATAATGTAAAAAATTTTAGTACTAGTCATTCGAAAATATTTTTACTTTATCTAACCGGTTAGAAAAGACATTTCAGTACAATAGCGGTAGTGAGGGATTCGAACTTGGAGCCCATTGTCTACTATATGGCCTCTATTTTAAGTTTTTAACCAATATATTAAGACCTTTTTGATAAAGTAAACCAATATATTAAGACCTTTTCGATAATCAATTACTTATTTCTAATAATGTATTTCAGGATAATTATGTTAACTCTCCACAATTAGTATAAATACAGAGCCTTTCGTAATTACAAGAACATATTAGTCTTTTCCATAATGAATGAAGAATTTTTTTTTTTTTGGTCAATTAAAGCGCACACTTAGTCGCATTACAATAGAGGGGAGAGAGGATTCGAACCCGTGACTAATAGGAATATTTATAATAGTTGGGCCTCAACCATAACCTTAAGGTTTTGGTTGAGATGGTTCATCTATCAGTGACCTATTGTCCATAATACCTTCGCCTTAACCACTAGATTAAGACATCTTCGGTATTGAATGAATAATTGATGAGATAATGTAAATGTGGCATTTTAAGATATTTGTATCATGTTTGTTGGACAAATCAAGTTACGATAATGTACGGTATATATATTCCTATACCTACTTTCGAGGACAAAAAAATTTCAAAGAACAAGGAGACATGGAAGGAAGTGCAGCACACCTATCCACATACCGTTATTATAGATACTTAAAGGTGCGGGCCAAGTCGGGTCGGATTGGACTGGACCCGGTTGTAAGGTGCTGATATTATCACCAGCATAGGCAAAGGGCCCTTTGTAGAAGGTGCATTGAAGGGACATCATGTGCTCGTTATTTATAAACCAAGCAAGTGTCCATAACATAGTTAGTGTAAATGGGACCAACCTCCTAAATATAAATCATTTTTTTTTGTTTTATTACTTCATATTAAACTTTAATTTACTTAAAAGAGGTTATTTGGTGCAATCGACTTTTGGACTCTTAACCTCATAATTAAAACAATGGTTATTTGGAAGGGAAAAAAGTTTTACCTCATTGTATCATATACGGAGTATCCGAGAATACACAAGTGTTATATATTCATCCATTGATTGTAATTGAAAGCAATATTTAGCCAACAACAGAAAGAACATAGATTAGCCTCCTCTTTTCAAATGTTTAAGTTAACTAGAATAATATTTGAAAGGTATGCTTAAACTTCTCCATTTATTTTTGTCCTTCATCATAAAGTGAAAGCCATCGACAATTGAGTAGAAAAGATGCAAGACATTCCTTTGATTTCCTATAAACGTTTTGAACAATAATTCAATTGAAAATTTCTTCTACATTCAAATTTATGGAAATTGAGGAGTAATTTATGTTATAATGTGATTTAGGCCTTTAATTTGATTGGTTATAATCTTTACTTCAGTTACTCCCTTCGTCATGTCGGTCAGTTCTTTCTTCAAAGACTATTCGGTCAGTTCTTTCTTCAAAAACTTAGTCTTTGTATCAAAAGCACACATGAAACATTGATTGGAAGGGAGATATACCGTATTCAACACGGTTGCATAGTAATTATCTAATATATGATATACACGCACTCAAATAATATGCAATGAAGAACAATAGCTATGTCGGAATAAATGATTGTTATTATGGTTACATTTCAGACTAAGATGCTATCAATTTTACACAAATCACCTTCTTTGCATTGTGACTATCTATTTCCTATTTTAACACTCTTCAACATGGTTACATTTCAAACTAAGTTGATAATATTATAACACATACTCATACGTAATCATATTTATGCAATTTTGTTATCATTATAAGAAGAAGAGTGAGGAAGTGACCTTACTGAGCACGCATGTGTTTACATGGGGAAATTCTTTTTTTTTTCTATTTCTTTATAGTGCAGTGTCAAATCAGTTTTTAATATATTAACACACACAATGATCCACTTGTATCCATATTATGTGATGTATTCGTCCGTCTTTCTCTTATAATGGATAGGGCATGTCACAACGGATAGTATGCATTATACGTATAAGTTACGATAATTTTGCAGTAGAAAACAAACCAAAAATAATTACCGAAGATGGAAGCATGAATTTCAGTGTTATCTGAATTGTGCAGAGAATGTTAGGGTGAAAGTCGACTAGCAGCTTTAAAATTAACCTGAGTAGTTCCAAGTTGGTACATTAACGTCAGGTAAATTCTACGTTGATTTCTGTACCCTCACGTCATATTACCCAATTGCTATCACCATAATCATCTCGTGGCGCTGAAATCGATGTATGATTAAAAAAAGGCTAATTATAAACTAAAACGTCCCATTCAGCCATTCTAACCAAGTCGTTGTATACTCTCTCCGTTGAACTCAATTTTACGAGTATTCTTTTGTCACAAATTCTCATTATAGACGGACACTATCCGTCTATATATATAGACGGATACCATTTTTCCTCACAAAATACCCATTTGCCATAAAGTGGGAAGTACATGGGGGGTGCCCCACCTTGTCCCTCCTACCCATTTTATTAGAGGTCTTTACCCGTCTGTTCGTCCCACCCGTCTATACTAAGACCTATTGTTCTTTTGTTCATTCCACTCCACTTTATATATTTTTTTATTTGGTTAAGAAAATGATCATTTTATCCTTATTGAAAATTTATATTTACAAAAAATGTCATTCATATCCCCATATTAATCCATCATAAAACCTTACCTTTATATTTTTTTAATATTCTTAACCTTTTCATTCTCTTTCCATATGTACTTTTAATAGTTTTTTTTAATCCTCCTTCATACCAGTGCAAAAAGCAAACTTGCAAAGTGGAATTGAATGAATGGAGAAGTATATAGTTAAAATTCAGCAAGTCTTATTGAAGACGGGCATATCCGTCATAAGCTGAAAACGAGTCAAGTAATATTCAAGTGGGTAGATAAGACAAAAGCGAAATGTCTAGGGATTTGTCTTATCTACCCACTTGGGTATTACTTAACTCGTCTTCAACTTGTGACGGATATGCCCATATTCAACGAGAATTTGTGATTAAAATTTATTCCAAGGTGATAGATTTAACATTCTTGAATTACCGGCCGCCTAATTCCATTATAATAAAGGAACTAATTCTCATTTTATACCAACTAGTAAGTCTCAAACGGTTTTATGTGATTTTTTTTATAGTAAAATGTAACCGTTTAAACTCGGTTGCATTTTTAACATAAAAATGTGATTATTTAACTGAGTCATATTTAGTTGTACATGGATCACATATGAACATCTGAAACCTTCAAACGAAAATGACCGTATGAAGGGAGACCTTCCGAACAATAAAGGTGTATCATTTTACATCAATCGAAGCCCATGATAGATGAGAAGGAATAGATTTTGTCGAGCAAATAAAAGCGTAAATAATTCATTGATGACGTTAATATACGCATAAATTTGTTATACATTTTTAATTTAATTCCAATTCAAGAAATGTTAGTCCTATTTTAATTACCGTCGATTACATTGATGTCTTTGTAAATTTAAGTACATGGGTTTTATTTATACGCAATATCTATTAGACTTCTTCCTTTATAAGTATAACTAGAAAATACAATAATATCGTCGAACATATAGTTATGAGAACCTAATTTCATTACTTCCTAATATAAATACGAGTATTATTTTCTCACAAAAAGCTTGGCGTTGAGCTATGAGAACAAAATAAAAAATATATTGGTGACGCCATTTTAGTTATAGGTCCATGCATGATCCTAGGCAACACTAATCCTTAGGCCACTTTAGTTAGTGTAGCTACCTTAGCTTCTTAATAAACTATTTTGGGAATTTCTAGAAATCAGTGTTACGTTTGTTATTATGTGAGGGAAGCAACTCGAGTGTATGAACCTAAGATAATGAAAGTGATAAAATATACTCCCTTTCTTTCGGTCAATAGTTACGAGTATCATTATTCACTATAAGTATATCAGTCAATAGTTATTATTTGTAAATTTTTACCTTGTAACACTTTAATCGTTCTGCACTTCTGCCGAACTCAATTAATAACTAATAAATAAGACGAAGAGAGTAAAAAAAAAAAAGGTAAGGTTGCTAGATTAACAAGGAGGTAGATAAGTCAAGATGATTAAAAAATGATAATGGGAGTACTTAAGGAGGCAGCATATTTAGCGGCCTTATCACATGTTATCACATGCCTTAATTTGCTTTACACTTGCAACTAACACAAGTACTCCAATATGGTAACAGTTTCAGCATCTTAGGCAGCAGCTGACTTATCTCCATCACTTTTGTCCTTTTAACACAAATTTTCTCAAAATTGATTAAAATATTGTTATGCTATATATATTAATCAATCCAACAGTGCTGGATAATGCAATGTATATGATATGGGGGTATGGAGTAGATTGATGTGAAACCCTCTCATATGATAACCGGTGTTTAACGGTATAAATGTACTTTGAAACTCTGTTCATCGGATGATCTTAATCCATGAATATATGTGTTATTAATCAAAGTTGATAACACATTAACGCCACATACGATATATAATTGTGTCATTTGATTGTACACATTAAAAAAAAAAATTATATCGCCTTTGGTCGCGAGAATGAGAATCCGGTTCATCCCCATATTTTCTTATATCAACAATTCGAAGTCACTAAGAAGGCCTTCGACAAGTTCGATTTTCTTATCCCAATCCCTAGATCTCGCCATGTTGAAATTTTTATTCGTTGGTCTCCGCCGCCACATGGGTGAGTGTTACTTAATACAGATGGTGCTGCTAGAGGAAACCCGGGTCCGGCTGGAGGGGGTGGAATTTTTCGGGATCCGACTGGTAATTTTATCTCGGCATACTTCTTGTCTTGTGGGCATTGCTCATCTATGAAGGCGGAGCTGCTAGCACCTTTAGCTGGATTGGAACGGGCTAAGAAGCTGCTTATCCTAAAGCTTTTAGTCCATATGGACAATTCACCATGTGTGGAGATTATTAACGGGGATCAATTGATTAGCAATAGTCTAAAGTTTATTGTGAAACGCTGCAAGGATCTAATCAATGACTCTTCATGGATTGTCAAGCTGGAGCACATCTACAGAGAAGGAAATAAAGCAGCCGATATGCTTGCTAATCGAGGGATAGAATCTAGTACCCTTCCTACTTATTTAGATATACCATTTAATGATCTTCGTCCTATTCTTAGAGATGATGTTTTTGGAGTAACAACTCCTCGTATTGTAGCGAACAATTAATCTTCGGGGCTTTGCCCCTCATGAGTACCGAAAAAAAAAAAAAAAAAAAAAAACTTTGGTCAATTGTGAGATTAAGCCCCAAAATTACCAATATACTCCCTTCGTCCCGGTCAATTGTTATCTATTTCCGTTTTGGGGCGTATCACTCATTTGTTATATATTTTTACTTTTGGTAAATTTAGGCAAGTGGACAAGTGAGGTATTTGATATGGACAAGTGGACATTTGAGATAACTCCTTTATTTATAATTATTTTTCTCTTCTTTTTCTCATTTTCTTGGTCTTTGTGCCGAAATGTATAGATAACAAATAGCCAAGAGAGAGGGAGTATATAGTAATGAGGCCCTATAAATAATTTGATCAAAAGTGAAATCAAACATTCAAACCCAATTCAACCTAAATTATATAATTAAATAGTTATATATCTAAAGTTCATCATAAAAAAAAAAAATTATTACAATTCTAAAAATTTGTGACTAATTTATTAACATAAATTTTAGAATATTTATTAGTTTGTTTCGTTTTTTAATACAACAATCTATATACAAGTGAGAATAACTTATAAATAAAATCAAATTTTATGTAATTCATGCAAGTAATTTTTATTAAATGTAAATAAAGCACATAAAAATTTGTAAATTTATAATAAGCATTATTATGTGTTAATAAATTGTGTACATGAATATAAAATGATACAGTATTTTTTTATTGTAAATGATAGTAATGTTTTGTGTCGGTCTAAGAGGGTGATTTTATCACCCTCGTGTCTTTTAATATGGGTCTTTTAGTATGTTTTTCCTAGCATTTGGCAATTGGGTATGATGTGGTAACTTGTGCACTTTACCTCGGTTGGACACTCGATCTTAATGCATGCAACCCGAGAGGCAATAGAGCACTTTTCAAAGGTCAAGACAAGGCACGAGAGGCTCACTTGTAACCCAAAAACCAGTTGGGAGAAGTAGGAATGAAGATTAGAAGAAATGAAGGCATTTTAAGGGGTCTAGCTCTTGGAAATTAGAAGTCCAAAAATGCGAGCATGTGCGCAGGCTGCGCAAACAGGGTGCGCAGGTGCGCACGATTGCGCAGGCAAGAACAGTTTTTGCGCAGGTTGCGCAGCCTGCGCAGCTCTGCTATACGGGTTTTCTAATCTCCTTTTTGGGCTTCTTAATTGGAAATCTTTCTAGGTTTTCGTGAAACCCTATATATACCCGAGAGTTTGAAGACCTAAAGCATTCACCTACCATCCTATCATCTCATCTAATCTCATATTTAGGGTTCTAATCTTGTGATAATTTAGAAGACAATTTACATTCAAAGTTGTAATCTTTCCTTAGTTGTTGGGTTTATGAAGACTATGGAAGGCTAAATCCTTCCCTACTTGGTGTAATCCATTGCAAGCTTTCATCTTTATCATTGTATTGACTCCTTAATCTCTACTCTTTCATTTATTTCAATTTCTAAGTTTTAATGCCATGATGAATGTTTTGTTGTGAGAAGTAATTACCCTTGCCTCTTTAATGTTCATCTATTGCTTGTTTATTGCAAAGTTCCTTGCTTTTGTGATAACTTGTTGAAGCATCTCATAATTATTGATATCTTGGTTTAAAGTATCAAATTTTGTGAGTAGAAATTGATTATATCATTGGGTTTAATTTGTTGGCTTAGACATATCTTTGTGATATCCCATTTACTTTCCTCTTGGTTTGCTCTTCATGCTCTTGGCTACAATTCCTACATGGTTTAATGTTAGAATTTGTAGTTTAAGTAGGATTATCATTGTTGACTTAGATAGTGGTAATCAATTGCTTGAGGATTGTTGTTGGGTAAATGAAATTGGAAAGAAAAGAGTCTTGCTTTGAGAAAAGTTGAAACTTGTAGGATTATACCAAGTTCTCATCTCTTATAATTGTTACTTGCATACCAAGTGTTTGTTGCCTTGTTTCATAGGAAAAATCACATTCCTTTCATTTTGTTACTTGCTTTCTCCATGCCAATTCTCCATATATGTCTCTCTTTTGTTGTTCATTGTTAATACCCATAGTTTGTGCATAGTCTTGTGCTTTGTCCATTTTCATTAGTCTAAATTCAAGTTTTTAGTCTTAAATCCCTTCTCTTGGGTTCGACCCTTACTTCCCTTTACTACTATTCTTAATTGCATAGTGTAGAGTTGAGTTTGGTTTATAAATTGTTAATTTGATAGGTTAATTCTAGCATTTAACGACCTAGTCTTATTCTCTATCAAATTTTGGCGCCGTTGCCGGGGAATGGCAACATAGCTAAAGGCTTGATTGTTAATTGCATGTTAGTTATTTTTCTTCTCTTTGTTTTTGAAAGTAAGTGGAGGTTCTAACTTGTGTGTGTAGTGCAAAGATTTATGTTTAGTCCTCTACAAAACGGTGAATCAACCCCCGTTGAAGAGGACTCTTTTGGAGCATATTCGTGGTTATTTACCAATCCTTGGTACCAAAGAGCACAAAGGGAACATCGAGTAGAAGAAGCACCTTCGGAAGATCCTATTGAAGTAAATCCGATTGAAGTAGAGTATCCCCCTATGGTGAATGACACGAGAACCATCCGGGAGATAAGAGCAAGGAATTATGATGAGCAACCTTTGTGCATCACCTACCCCCCTTTAGGAGCCAATGCAAATTTCGAACTCAAAGGCTTCTTTATTCATAACTTGCCCAAGTTTCACGGCCATGCGGGAAATGATCCAAACCGTCACCTATCGGAATTTCACATGATGTGTGAAGGAGTTATTCCGAATGGAGTGACGGAGGACCAATTCAAACTACGGGCCTTCCCATTTTCCTTGTTGGATGCGGCCAAAGATTGGCTTTTCTACCTTACTCCGGGGTCCATAAGAACTTGGAAGGAAATGAAAGCGGCCTTCCTTGAAAAATTTTACCCCGATTCACGCCACAACCGTGCAAAGAAGGCCATTACCACCATAGAACAAGACCCCAATGGTGAAACTATGTATGAGTATTGGGAGAGATTTAAGAAGTTGGTGGCTCAATGCCCATACCATGGGTTGAGTGATGATGATCTTCTTGTGAACTTTTATGAAGGTTTGGGTCAAGATGATCAAAAGATGGTCAATTCCGCTACCGGAGGAGGTTTGGAGAATTTTTCCATAGTGGATGCCAAGGAAATCATTGAGAGACTTGCCTCAACTACAAGGAATTATGGTAGAACTCAAAGGGATCAAGGAATGCATCTTCAATGGGAACCTCCTTCTCATCTACTCAAAATCTTGAGCAAAGTGTGAATGACTTAACTCACCTAGAGAAGAATATGATGGTGAACAATCCAAACAAAGATGGGGGTAAAGGGAATCAAGTGGAATGCAACTATTGCCAAGGTCCTCATATGGAGGAAGCTTGCCCCATTATGATTGAAGAAGGAATTGGTGTGGAAAATGTAAGTGCAATGGGCTATGGGAATTACAATGCTAGGAATCCTTCCCGGGGAGGATATTACAACTATGATCCTAGTGGCAACACTTACAATGTTGGGAGTAGAGACAACCCTCGACTTGGTTGGGGCGGTGACACCTCAAAGAGCTTTGTGAATGGCCAATTCAACCACTTGAGGGACCAAAATTCCCGACAAGGTCAAGGCTCAAATTCTCAAGGAAATAGGAATGGAATTTCAACAACCAAGGTCGAAACCAAAACCAAAGTCAATCATCCCAATTTGGCAATCAAGGTAACACCACCAATTCTCAAAAGGAACCAAGTGTTCAAGACTTGCTTAAAAACATTTTGCAAGAGCAAGTTAAAACAAACAAGCGGTTTGACAAGATTAAAGCCGACAAGGGTGTTAGTGATGCCAAGGTTGCCAACCTTGAGGTCCAACTTGGACAAATTGCCCAAGAACTTGCCAAGCAAAACCAAAGGAATTCCACTTTTATCCCCTCCACTACATTTCCTCCTAGAGAGAATGCTAGTGCTATGACATTGAGGAAGGGGAGAACTTTAGAATCTCCTCCTAAGAAGAAGAGAAGAGGCAAGTCACAAGAAAGGGTTATTGAAATTGAAGAGCAAATTGAAGAAGAGCTTGTGGTTGCACAAGACAAAGGGACATCTTCAAGAACTAATGTGGAAAAGGAAAAGAGTCCTTTAAGCATTGACAAAAGAAAGATAGGAAGCACCAACACAAAGGATCAACTTGAAGAGATTGAAAAGGAATATGAACCGGAGGTACCATTTCCAAGTGCCCTCACAAATTCCAAGAAGTTTGATAAAGACTCCGATCTTTATGAAACTTTTAGGAAATGTGAAGTCAACATTCCTCTTTTTACTATCATCAAAACCGTTCCTAGGTATGCAAAATTTCTCAAAGAACTTTGCACCCCTAAACGGAATCCAAGGAAAGGAGTTGAAAGAGTCACGGTTAGTAGGCATGTCTCGGCAATTTTCAAACAAAATCTTCCCAAAAAGTGCGATGATTCGGGCATGCTAACTATACCATGCTCAATTGGAGGCAAAGCTTTTGCTAGAGCCATGTTAGACTCGGGGTCCTCTATTAATGTCATGCCTTATTCCATTTATGAGACCTTAGAATTGCCTCCCTTGTCTAAGACCAATGTTGTGATACAATTGGCGGACCGCTCCACAATTCACCCCAAGGGCCTTGTAGAAGATGTGTTGGTATAGGTTGATAAATTCATGTTTCCGGCCGATTTTTATGTTTTGGACATGGAACCGGATTCCAAGGCTACACCCCTTTTGTTAGGGAGGCCTTTCATGAGAACCTCCAAAACCAAACTTGACATGTATGATGGAAATTTGACCATGGAATTTGAAGGGAAAGTTTTGAAGTATAATGTGTATGAGACGATGAAAAAGACCGATGATTTGAGTTTTTGCTACTTTCTTGATAAAATTGAACCTTTGGCAAATCGAGTTTACCAATTGAGTCATAGGGACCCACTTGAGGTGGCCCTCACTAACAATGTCGAGAAGGAAGGGTTGCGGTTTTTGTTGTCTCATGATGTGCAGGAAAATATAGAGGCATTGGATAAGGAAGAACCACTAGAAGAATCAAAGGAAGAAAAAGAAATGAAAGAAATTGAGGAGGAAATGTCGAGCACAGGCGCAGCCTGCGCAAGCCCCAGGCGCAGCCTGCGCAATTCTCAGCTCACCAAAGTCTTGTTTTTCTTCCTATTCTTATGACTACCAATCCAAATTCCTTCCCCTAGAAGCCTCCCTTGAAAGACCACTTCCTTCCATCATAAATCCACCCCCTCCAAATCTAAAACCACTCCCCGACCACTTGAAGTACGTCTTTCTTGGGGAAAACAACACTCTACCCCTCATAATTTCAAACCAACTTGAGGGTGATCAAGAAAAGAGATTGGTGGATGTATTGCACAAGTACAAGGAAGCTTTTGGGTGGAGCATTGCGGATCTTAAAGGGATAAGCCCAAGTGTTTGCATGCACAAGATCCGGTTGGAAGGGGAAGCAAAGCCGGTTCGGCAACCACAAAGAAGATTGAACCCACCAATGATGGAAGTGGTGAAGGAAGAGACCATCAAACTACTCCAAATGGGAATCATCTACCCCATTAGCGATTCTCAATGGGTAAGTCCCACTCAATGTGTACCTAAAAAGGGTGGTGTGACGGTAATCGAGGGCAAAGAAGGAGCTTTAATTCCCACCCGAATTCAAACCGGGTGGAGAGTTTGCATCGATTATCGCCGCCTAAATGCTGTGACTTTCAAAGATCATTTTCCTCTACCCTTTCTAGACCAAATGCTAGAGAGGCTAGGGGGAAGGAATTCTATTGTTTCTTGGACGGATATTCCAGATACTTTCAAATTCTCATACGTCCGGAGGATCAATACAAGACAACATTCACATGCCCTTTCGGAACATATGCATACCGAAGGATGCCCTTCGGTTTGTGTAATGCAACGGGTACATTTTAACGTTGCATGGTGAGTCTTTTCTCGGATCTTGTAGAAAGAGTCTTAGAGGTCTTCATGGACGATTTCACCGTCTATGGCGACAAATTTGAAGCTTGCTTGGACCACCTAACTATGGTCCTATCACGATGCACGGAGTCACACCTTGTGTTGAATTCCGAAAAATGTCACTTTATGGTTAAAAGCGGCATCGTGTTAGGTCACATAGTCTCAAAGAGAGGGATTGAGGTGGATGTGGCTAAAGTTGAAGTGATAAAAACCTTGACATATCCTACTAATACTCGGGAGATAAGGTCGTTCCTAGGATACGCGGGCTTCTACCGTCGATTTATTAAAGACTTCTCCAAGATTGCTTACCCCTTGTGCAAGTTTTTTCACAAGGATGTGGAGTTTGTTTTTGATGATGCGTGTAGGTTGGCATTCGATTCTTTGAAGGAAAAGCTTGTGACGTCCCCGATAATTCAAGCTCCAAGATGGGACCTCCCTTTTGAAATCATGACCGATGCTAGTGATTATGCCCTTGGTGCGGTTTTAGGCCAAAGGGACGGGAAGGTTGCTCATGTGATACAATATGCTTCTTCACTTTTGAATGATGCTCAACGGAACTACACTACCACGGAGAAGGAATTCTCGGTGGTGGTGTATGCCATTGAAAAGTTCCGGGCTTATCTTTTGGGTGCCAAGGTTATCATTTATACCGATCACAAGTCTATAAGACAACTTGTTGACAAGAAAGACACCAAAGCAAGGCTAATGAGATGGGTTCTTTTGTTGAGTGAGTTTGATATCGAGATCAAAGACAAGCAAGGGAGTGCTAATGTAGTGGCCGACCATTTGAGTCGGATTCACATCAATGAGGATCTAGTGAAGACCATGGGAGTAGTGGACGGTAGCTTACCACTTGAATCTCTATATTCTATGAAGACCGTTGAGCCTTGGTATGCTAACCTTGTCAACTATATGGTAACAAAGAAATTTCCACCCTCACTCTCATCAAGTCAAAGGAATAGGATAAAGGCCGATTCTAGATTCTACATATGGGATGAGCCATGCCTATGGAAGATGTGCCAAGATCAAGTCATTCGGCGTTGTGTGCCGGATGTAAAGATTCCATCCATCCTCAAACATTGCCACGAGTACGCTTGTGGGGGTCACTTTGGGCCTCATAGAATGGCAAGAAAAATCCTAGAGTGCGGGTTCTATTGGCCTAAGTTGTTCAAATATGCTCATACTTTCGTTAATACTTGCGATAGATGCCAACGTTTTGGCAACATCTCACGTAGAAACGAAATGCCCCAACAACCGATGCTTTATTTGGAGATTTTCGATGTATGGGGAATAGACTTCATAGGACCATTCCCTAATTCTTATGGATACCTCTACATCCTCTTGGCGGTTGATTACGTATCTAAGTGGGTGGAAGCCATTCCCACGAAATGTGATGGTGCAAAAACGGTGAAGGGATTTGTCAAGAGCAACATATTCTCAAGGTTCGGCTTCCCGAAGGCCATTGTGAGTGATAGGGGAACTCATTTTTGTAACAAGGTGATCTCAACCTTGCTTCAAAAGTATGGTGTGCTTCACAAGGTTTCTACGGCCTATCACCCCCAAACAAACGGCCAAGCGGAAGTCTCTAACCGGGAGATTAAGCATATCTTGGAAAGAACGGTCAATCCCGACCGAAAGGATTGGAACAAGAGGCTTGAAGATGCTCTATGGGCTTATAGAACGGCTTATAAGACCCCAATCGACATGTCTCCATATAGGCTAATTTATGGGAAGGGATGCCACCTTCCCGTAGAAGTTGAACACAAAGCCTATTGGGCCATCAAAGCTTTCAATCAAAATGTCGATGAGGCGGGATTGCACCGAAAGCTTCAAATTCAAGAATTGGAAGAGCTTAGGCACAACGCCTATGACAATGCTAGTATTTACAAGGAAAAGACTCGGTCTTGGCATGACAAGATGGTAACAAGAAGGGTTTTTAAAGAGGGACAAGATGTTTTGGTTTTTCAAAGTCGTCTCAAGAATTTTCCCGGCAAGCTAAGGTCGAGGTGGTTTGGGCCTTACAAAGTCAAGAAAGTCTTTCCACATGGAGCGGTGGAGGTAGAAGACCCGACCTCGGGAAAAGTGATAAAGGTAAATGGGCAAAGGTTGAAGCATTACTTCAAAGGAATCGAGTTATATGGTGAAGAGGATCTTCTTTTATAAGATCCAATTTACAAAGATTAATCTCCAACAATGACTACGTCGAGCCATCGACATTAAATAATGGCAAATTTGTAAATATTCTATCCCAATTTAATTGTTTTCCTAGCGTAGTTTATTTCCGCAATTTATTTACTTGCATGTTAATTTCGTTTAATTAATTTAATTTGCATTGACATGTAAAAAGGCACTTGAGGTTTGTTAAATGATGTAGTGATTTGTAAGAACCCTCTTGGAAGGCGTGCCCAAGAGGAGATGAGAGTCGGGTTTAATAGACAAGATCATTGGAAGAAGTTTTGAAGAGGGATTAAGGGAAACAAAGGCCAAATATTGGCTAAGTATTGAAGATTTAATTAAAAGAAGCAAGGAGAAAACTGCGAAGTTAGGCGCAGCCTGCGCATAAGGCTTGCGCAGGTGCGCACGATTGCGCATGCAAGGCAAAAAAATGCGCAGCCTGCGCAGGACTGCCTTCTCGTTTCTTTAGCTTTCCTAATCCCGTATTTTACCTCATAATTTACCCAACCTTCTTCGACAACTCCCCCAAAACCCACATCTCATTCATTCTAAACCCAGCCAAATCACCTCTTATCATCAACAAACCTCAACTTCTTCACCAAAGCCTTCACCAAATTCATCTTTGATATCAAAAACAC
This sequence comes from Silene latifolia, assembly GCF_048544455.1. NCBI lineage: Eukaryota > Viridiplantae > Streptophyta > Magnoliopsida > Caryophyllales > Caryophyllaceae > Silene > Silene latifolia. The sequence continues at coordinate 187,066,910 of NC_133536.1, forward strand.
CTTCAAACATCCCAATTTCTGACAAAAATCCCCCAATCTCCCAAGAACCCTAATTTTTCCGGGTTAATTTGAAGCTATTTCAAGTGGATTTCTGGGTTACAAAGGGATTTTTATGCAACATTCTTCTTCATTCAAGCAAGTTTGAGAATTTTCGGGAAGGTATAACAACTTTCTTCACTCTCTTTGTCTTAAATTTATTTAATTCAATTTACATTGTGTAGTTAAGTTAAATCCTTGCTTGTAATTGATTATTGGGGATTGTTGGCAATCATTTTCTGTTAGGGAAGGCAAAGTTCAACAAAATTACCTTAATCAATCAAGATTGTGCTAGTGCACACAAGGTGTTTGTTGAATTGCCCATTAGAAAAATTTTCAGATTTTTGGTTGTTTTAAGTGGTTGTTTTTGAAATTTTTGAAAGAAAGAAAGATGGTTTTTGGACTTGGAAAGGGAAAATCAAAGAAAAAGGGCGAGTCCTCAACCCAACCTCAACCCGATGCACCACCTAAGCCTTTTAAAGGGGATGAAGGGTTACCCTCGCAAACCAAGACTTTCTTCAAGTTCCTTGAAAGTAAACCCTTGCCAGTATCAAAGTTCCTTCACCCGGGGACCTTGAAGGACATGGGTATCTTTGACCAAACCCTTGCCTTCCTCACCAAGGTAGGATTAGAGAGGTACATGAACCTCCAACCACATACATACCCCGCCTACACCTTAGAGTTCCTTTCTACCATTCAAATCACGGGGGAAAGAGAGAATGCAAGGGTGAGTTTTAGGTTGAACAAAACGTGGCATACTCTAACCTTTGAGAGGGTGAGGGAGATTTTGAGAATTAATAAGCCACATTCCTCCATCAATCCACCAGGAATGGCCTTGAACGATACTTGGTGTGCACTCACGGGAAAAATGCACATGACAAACAATGACAAGATCTCCTCCATCACCAACCCCCCATCCGGATTCTTACACGTATGATTTCGTGCTTCTTCTTCACGATGGGGGAACCTACAAAACTAAATGAGGGGGTCCGTGAGTGCATTTGGGCGATGTTGCCCGAGAGGGAGAGGGTTCCGGATTGGGCCAAGCGTTTTGTGGTTGGTGCATAAAAGCAAAGAGAAAAGAAAGGGAGTATTAATTGTGGAGGTTTGGTCACTCTTTTTTATGGCTAGCTTGGTTGATGCTATTCCGGATGAACAACCTCGGGTGTGGGGGAATAATCTTTACAATGAAGCGGGGTTGGTGGAGACCCATATGATCCATACCTTGGAGACGGTCCCATGGAGTTGTCATTGGTTGAGGGAAGGGGGTGTCCAATATATGAAGCTACCAATGAATGGCCCCCTTCCAAGTGGACCAAGAGCCTGGGATTTCTTTTGCCCCGCCGAGGACGACCTCCCCAACCCACCCCCACAAAGAATGCGGAAGCGAAGAGCGGTTGAATCTTCCCATGGCCCCCAAAAAATGGAAGAGAGAGAGGTTGAGATCATTGAGGAGGGATTCCATGATACCCCACATATTCCTTCGTCCTACCAACCGCCTCAAGACACTCCTATGTATGAGGTCGGGGGTTCCTCCACTCCAACTATGGAACCATGGCAACACAAAATGTTCCAATACTTTGAGGATACCCGAGGGACTTTGTAAGCGATTAGTGGGAGGGTTGAGAGCTCCCATTCTTGGCAACAACAACAAGGGCCAAGATTGGAGAGTTTGGAGCAATTTCGTAATGCGTTTCAAGAGCACAAAAGGTTGGGAGATGAGGCCGAATTGGCTCAACAAAGAATGCTTGAGGGGATTGCTAAGAGGCAAGAGGAGTCTTATGCGTGGCAACAACAAAGCGCCAAGGCTTGGGCGGAGAATCAAGCAATGTGGCAAGAGCAAAACAAGTGGCGTGAACAAGTGAGCCACCAATTTGGGGTGCAAAACGAAAGGCACCACCAATATCTTGAGGATTCTTACTATGATGCTCAAGCTCATGAAGACTCCTTTGGCCTCATTCAAGGCCTTTTCGGAATGACTCTCCGCCAAAATGAACCAAATTACCAACCCACCATTGATGAAACTCAAGTTAATGAGGCCTACATGAGGGCCAAGAAAGAAAAAGAAAGAAGAGAAAGAAGAAGAAACAACCGGGGGGGCATATGAGTGAGGAGAAGGCTCGGGCCCCTCCAACTAAAACCCTTGAAGAAGTTGGCACTCCTCTACATTGAGGACAATGTGAGATTTAAGTGTGGGGGAGTGAAAAATTGTAACATATGTAAATTGTCCTTCTTGTCAATGCAAAGCAAAAAAAAAAAATTGAAAATTCCTGCTAGGTGAAAACTCACAAGGGTGGGCACCTAGGCAAGATTGGAAAAGGTGGCCGAGGACGGAATGAAAACCCGAAAGGGCATTCCGGGCAAAATGAAGAATAGAGTTGCGAGCCACCGATGAGAGGAAAGGAAAAAGCTAAGGTGAAAACCCGAAAGGGCACCTTAGGCAAAATGAGGGATTTAAAAAAAAAAAAAAAAAAAAAAAATCGAAAAATTGAAAAATGCAACACCAAAAAGATGGAGGGATAAGAAGGGAGCAATAAGGAGGGTCTTGGAAAGAGGCTAGATTTAGGATTTAATTTCTTTTTGAGTCAAAGAAAATTGTTTCAAATTGGTGGTTTTTCATGTTGGCTACTAGGTTGTTGATCGTTATTGGTGTTTGGCCAACTTAGTAGCATAACTTGCATTGCTTGGAGTAATAAGGGGGTGATATAAGGGGAAGATGAATGATTTGGAGGATTGTATGGGTCACTTTGCTATTGCCTTGGGATAAGGCAAGAGTGACCACTTCTAATTTGGTGATATAAGAAGGGTGGAGTTGCGTGATGAGTCGGAGTTGGTGGTGTGTCGGGTCGTTGTTTGAGGGAGACATAAGGTGGGGAGTGAGTGAAGAGTTGTGTCAAATTTGAGTCAAGTTCTTTTCTTTTTAATTGGTGGTTGTGTTTTGAGGGAGATATAAGAAGGAAGAGGAAAGGGAAGAGTGATCATTCACTCCTACACTCTCTTACAGACTTCATGTTTGCTTGTTTCGGGTTTTGCTCGGGACTAGCAAAATTCTAAGTGAGGGGGAGTTTGATAGTAATGTTTTGTGTCGGTCTAAGAGGGTGATTTTATCACCCTCGTGTCTTTTAATATGGGTCTTTTAGTATGCTTTTCCTAGCATTTGGCAATTGGGTATGATGTGGTAACTTGTGCACTTTACCTCGGTTGGACACTCGATCTTAATGCACGGAACCCGAGAGGCAATAGAGCACCTTTCAAAGGTCAAGACAAGGCACGAGAGGCTCACTTGTAACCCGAAAACCAGTTGGGAGAAGTAGGAATGAAGATTAGAAGAAATGAAGGCATTTGAAGGGGTCTAGCTCTTGGAAATTAGAAGTCCAAAAATGCGATCCTGTGCGCAGGCTGCGCAAACAGGGTGCGCAGGTGCGCACGATTGCGCAGGCAAGAACAGTTGCGCAGCTCTGCTATACGAGTTTTCTAATATCTTTTTTGGGCTTCTTAATTGGAAATCTTTCTAGGTTTTCGTGAAGCCCTATATATACCCGAAAGTTTGAAGACCTAAAGCATTCACCTACCATCCTATCATCTCATCTAATCTCATATTTAGGGTTCTAATCTTGTAATAATTTAGAAGACAATTTCCATTCAAATTAGTAATCTTTCCTTAGTTGTTATGTTTATGAAGACTATGGAAGGCTAAATCCTTCCCTACTTGGTGTAATCCATTGCAAGCTTTCATCTTTATCATTGTAATGACTCCTTAATCTCTACTCTTTCATTTATTTCAATTTCTAAGTTTTAATGCCATGACGAATGTTTTGTTGTAAGAAGTAATTACCCTTGCCTCTTTAATGTTCATCTATTGCTTGTTTATTGCAAAGTTCCTTGCTTTTGTGATAACTTGTTGAAGCATCTTGATGCGTGTCTTTTATATGATGTTTAACACTTCATTTTACATGCATTTCAGAGCTCATTTATGTAGTTTATGTTACTATTCTCCCAATTTCCGTCTACTTTTGTGTTTTTGTACATTATTGCGGAAATGTGAAGAATCCAGCGGAAATCAAGCTAAATCTGTCCCCGAGTACCTTGCGTTGCATTTGACGTGAAGTATTTACTCAAGGAACGAGCTTGGTGCGCATTCCGAGGCCTGAAAGATAATTTTATGAAGAATTTGAAGCGGGCTATCAGCTAAAGCAGTCGATCGACTGGCCTTTATGGTCGATCGACCAACACACGACTTACAGGATCTACTGTTCAGCATAGATCAGTCGATCGACCATACCGCTAATTCTGACGTGAATTAATAGAACGAGATTTCCAAAGCCCATTGTATATTAGGTTTAGGAATAAGTGTTACGCGATATTCTATATAACGTAACCTAGGTTATTCAGAATGATTATCAAGCTTTAATTCAGTTTTATCATCAAGTTCTAAACATTCATTAGTTAGATTATTTTCCGTCAATAAAGTTTACTCTTTGCATTCGGTTTTGATCTTTCCTTCCTGTTCTATACGGTATTCTACTGTTCTTATATTCCGTTTTATTGCTTTCATTCGTAGTATAGAATTGCTAGGTTAGATCTCCCGAATCCAAATTATTGTTTTATGTTAATTGTTTGTTTAATTAATTTAAGCATGAATTCAAATGGTTTAATTGTTAAGTTTATTGTTGTTATTATTTCCAGTATGAGTAGCTAAATACCTTGTGCTAGGATGTAGGGAATCTGTAGCGTAGGCGGCATTAGAATAGGAGACATGGAATCACGCCACGGTCGATCGACCGCACACCCTGGTCGATCGACTGGCCTCGTGAGGTTTTGCTTCGTTTTAATTAATTTAATTTCCATTTTTGACGAATCGAGTGCACGCGACTAGTTGAATGTTTAGGAATTGACCGACCCAATAAAGATCGAAAGATAGGGAAGGGAGATAGCCTACCTAATTAAGACGACTAAATTAATAAGATCGAGAGATGAGTTAATTTAGCCTTTTTAGTCACTTTTCAGGACGAAAGTTAGTATCAGTGATATTAGGGACCTGTAGCGAGATCGAAAGATGCTACCTGTAAGAATGGACCGAGAGGACTTTTTTTTTCCCGTCTCACGTGTTTGTTTTAGACCTACCTAGTTTACTGCCGCCGAAACTATAGTGAACCGACCATCTTAGCACCCTTTTAATATTTGTTTTCATCCGTTTATTTAGTTTACTTTTCTTTTATTATCTTTAGCTATAGACCAAATCAAATCAAACCCCCACACTTGTCACTTTAAAGACTAAAATCAGACAACTATTGATTGCATCGCCTCCCTGTGGTTCGACCCTGTTACCACTAGCTTCTGTTAGTTTTAATAGGTATTATAAATATTATCTTTGGTGCACACAACGACGGGCATCAAATTTTGGCGTCGTTGCCGGGGAAGCAATTGTTTAAAATTTTTAGTTGTTTTTATTTTTAGTCTTTCCATTAGTTTAAGGGACATCTGTTCCTTAAACTATTCTCATATTCTACTTGTAGTTTATTCTTATGCGCAGGTCACAGGGTGGTGAATTACTGCTGTTCAATCATGAGATTGAGAAGACCTTGCGTGAGTTGAGACGATCATCTAGAGTATTGCCGACAGAGGAGGAGCTGAGTACTCTGTCTAGTTACTACGAGAACGCTTTATTTGAGGAGGATCCACCTTCATCTCCTGTTTCTACTTCATCAACTGAGACCGTCACATCTCCAGACATGGCTGAAGAAGCGAGCATAGTCAGTCACTCTGAGCCGACAGCTGAGAATCTCTATAAGGGATTCGCATTACCGAGGACGGACGAAAAATTCGAGCCGAAACCGTCCTATATCAACTTGGTTGAGAGAAACCAATTTGGGGAGCTGCAAATGAAGATGCAGCTACGCATATGGAGACTTTCATTGATTATTGTTGTTCCATACCCCCACCAACTGGTGTGACCCAGGACCAGGTGAAGGAGACCATGTTCATATTCTCTCTTCGTGATGCTGCAAGGGAGTGGTACAGAGACCTGGATCGAGTTGCTAACGGGATCACTGATTGGAAGTCGCTGGTCCTGGCATTCTACAAGAAATATTTCTCTGCCTCGAAAACAAATGCAATTAGAGCTCAGATCACGAGCTTTAAACAGGGTCCTGATGAGAATTTTCATGAGGTATGGGTCCGTTTCAAGAAGCTGGTGCGAACCATTCCACACCATGGGTTCGAGAAATGGAGCCTATGCAATCAATTTTATAATGGGCTCTATGACGATCAGAGGGCTATTCTGGATGCGGCAGCAAATGGTAGATTCCAGGAGAATGTTGGAGAGACTAAGGGGTGGAAAATTATCGATGATTTGGCAACCCACAAAGCTGAGTATGGAAATTCCAGGGGAAACCAAAGGAGAAGTGCTGAATCCCCTTCTGTAGCCGCATTAGAAGCTCTCACGGCGAGATTTGATAAGTACGAGTTGGGAGGAGCTTCAAAAGGAGGGATCTATCATGTGAATGTTGTTTCAGACGGTCCTTTCGTCTATAAGAGATATGGAGGAGAAGGACATGTTTCAGACAACTGTCCTAATCCCTATGAGTCTTGTGCTGCCTTTCAACATTATAGGCAGACAAACACTTATTTTGAGCCAAATGTTCATCCGAACTTGAGGTGGAGTAGCCAAAATGTCCTAAATCCGACTCCACCTCCACAGCAGCAGCAGCAGCAGAATTATGTGCCCCCTCATAAGCAGCAGCAGCCATATCAAAAGCCTCCGTATGTTCCTCAGCAGCAGCAGCAGTCCCAAGGCTCCGAATTTGCTTAATTGAAAAACTTGTTGCTGAAAGAGTCTCAAGCTAGAGAGGCCGGGATGAAGATTTTAGAGAGCCAAATTGCTCAATTGGCTAGCAAGAGTGCAACTCGAGCTCCGGGGCATTTGCCGTCGCAGATGGATCAAAAGGAGACCCTCAATGCTATTACTTTGAGGAGTAGGTCTACCCTAGATGGGCCCGCTATGGTCGAGGAATCTACTGAAAAAGATGAGGCGGAACCAAGCAAGAAAAAGGCAGTGACGAACAATGGCAAGAAAAAGACGTCTGCCAGGTATATCAGTCGATCGACTGACATACCCAGTCGATCGACCAGTCCGCGAAAAATTACAGCTACTGTTCCTGTAGATTCATGGTCGATCGACTGACAGCGCTGCTAATGGTGAATCTTTTCGTCCTCCAATGCCAAATAACTTGAGGGGCCACTTGTTTCGGGGTACGACTACTCCGAAAATATTGAGACAAGACCCAAATGCTGATGGGTCAGTCCCGGTTCCGAAATATGACCCGATGACGATTAATGGTTCATTTTTGAGACGGTCTGAAGAAGGGTCAAGCTTCAACAAGGAGAAGGTAGTGGATTTTCAGCCTAAGTCCACTGACGCCGGCATGAGAGACTTAGAGGAGAGGGCTAAGTTACTTCTTTCAGCCCCCTATCCGGAGAGATTGGTGCCGAGAAAGGAACAGGTATCGTTCAATAAATTTGAAAATGTTATTCGTAGCTTAAACGTACAAGTTCCTTTTCTTGAGTTAGTTAATCAAGTGCCTGCTTACATGAAATTTATGAAGCAACTTTTGTCTAAGAAGAAGTCACTTGAAACTGTGCATTCTGTCGTACTAACTGAGGAGTCATGCTCTTATTTGACCCATACTGCACCTCATAAGCTAGAAGACCCAGGTAATTTTTCAGTCCCATGTAGTATTGGCACCTTTTCTATTGAGAAGGCCTTATGTGACCTAGGAGCCAGTATTAGTGTAATGCCCCTGAGTCTTGCTAGGAAATTGAAATTGACTAGGTTTGCAGTCACCAACATGACAAGATCGATGGTGATCGATCTGCGTCCAAATATAGAAGTCTTAGAAGACATTCACGTGCAAATAGGAAAGTTCTTTTTCCCTGTTGACTTCGTTGTACTAGATATGCCCGAGGATGCCCACATTCCCATCATATTGGGTAGACCATTTCTGCACACTGCTGGTGCAGTTATTGATGTTGGTTCAGGGACTTTGACCTTCAAAGTAGGAAAGCATTCCATTGTCTTTGCCCAGACAGCTAAGAAGAAAGACCCCATGTGGCCAATCACGTGTAATACGGTTTCTGAAAAGAAATCCTATTTTGTGCTTCCTGATATGCCTACCTCTGTGCCTATTCCTGTTATAACACCTCCGCCCCAGATTGGGAGCAAATTGGAGGAAGATTCTTCTATTTTGGATATTACAGGAGCTGGTTTGGGGAAGGAAGAGCCGCATGTTGCTCCAGCTGTGAAGGAGCCAATCGTTCAAAGAGGCGGTCTAGGATGTCTTAGCTATGGCACAGACGAGGAGCCTGATGAGGAGCCAGTCAAAGTGACGGAGTCCGATTTGGATTCTGATGAGCCGGAAGAGGTCATTGATTGGGGAGATGCTGAAGCTGTTGATCCATTGAGTTCTGCGGATGTTGGAGTTGAGAAGAGTGCAGCTGAGAAAATGAGCACTGTAGAGGCTACTTCTTGTAGCCAGAAGCCGAGCAAGTGGGCCATTCCGTGGCCATTCTTGATCAACTATTAGTTGATTTAGACTTTTTCAAAAACCGTTCATTTTATTTGCTTTCGTTAAGCTTTTTCTATTTATTGTTTTTCATGTGCGCGAGACTTCGCATTTTAATAAGTTTGCTTAGGATTTCGAACACTTTAGACTATTGCTTTGGGTTTTGCGCAATTTTGGGCGCGTTATTGTGTATTTGCAGGTTTATAGACCTTGATAGCTCAATTCATTGAGCTAATTGAAGAAATCAGAAAGTTACAGCAGGTTTTTCAGTCGATCGACTGGCCTGTGTGGTCGATCGACTGAGCTGCGACTTCAGGAGCTTCTGTTCCTGTTCACCCTGGTCGATCGGCTGGGTGATGTGGTCGATCGACCGCCCTGCACTGATGTATCCTGTTTTCGATCATTCCCCTGCTGTGTTTGATCGATTTGCGGAAGTTGAGGGAGTCTTTTCTCCACTTTATTCTCCGTTTCGTTTCTGTTTTCTTCCATTTCTTTATTTTACACATAATGTTGTGTTTCATAAATTGTTTTCTCGTTTTATGCGCGGTATTTTTTGTCTTTTCAGGTACTTATCGGTAGCACTGCTGGCTACTGAAACCTCCTAGCTCACGCTGGTTTGGGGAGGTTTCATTTTGCTGCGCTTAAAGTCTTGTGAGTTTTCCGAGTCCTTACTTCATGTCTTGTTTAGTTAATTTCACGTAAATTCCCGTTTTCCTTTATTTCATTATATGATTTTGCACAATGGAGACATTGTGCGGTTGTGTTTGGGGAAGGGTTTTGCGTTGCATTTCATTTGCTTGCATTCACGTTTACATTTTGCTTGCATTGTTGTTTATTTTCTCTTATATATACAGAAAATTCAAAAAAATTGAAAAATTTCAGAAATTCAAAAAAAATATATATCACGTTTATTTTAGCATATAGGTCGAGTCGGAACGGTAGTATTTCAATGATGACATTGCATTTTCAGCTGTTTATGCCTAAGCCTTGCTAATTGACATGTTATTAGTAGAATCACATTTGCATAGTCTATGAGTTCTCGTTAATATCTTGCTGAACTTTAGACTTGACTTTGATTTTTGGCAAACTACTTATATTTTTTGAGATTTAGAGCTTATAACTGGTGACATTCATGACCAGTTTATCTAGGAATGTGAGTAGTTACTCCTTATGAGACATGTTACATCAATGTGCATAAATATGAACTTGATCTGCTTAATACCTGTATGCATTCGGTTTGTGGTTAGTTGACACATGTGGAAGAGGTCGTCCCTTTTATTCATTTTGCCCATAAGCTTCACACTGCCAGAAATAACCTTTTTGTCCCGCTAACTACATCCTACATTTAGCCTGCCCTTGTCAAGCTAGTAGTTTATGTTTTTGAGATTGTTACTACATTTTTGGTGGCATATGCTCTTTTGAGATGTTGATGGGAAGATGAAAAAGGAAGGAAAGAAAGAAGAAAAAAATAGAATCGAAAAAAAAAAAAAATGACTCGAAAAAAGAAAAATTGCGTGCTGTACAGTAGAGGGCGGTCGATCGACTGCCCATCTTGGTCGATCGACTGATGCCCGATCAGAAGAAAAAGAAATCAAATCGCATAATTCAAAGTCTTTATTAAATGGCGATTTTTGCTCCCATGTTGCATTCATATCTTATGGGGAGTTGATTAATTATGGAGATTTGAGATTTGTGCTTGCTATTAGCACTCGTTTTATTGGAATTTTGAGCAAGAAGTTGGATGTTGTTATTAATTTGGTTCCCTTAGTTACTAGCTTGGCTTTTAACTCTGTTTTTATCAAAATTTACTTTAGCCTCTTCTTACCCATACCTCACATATCCATATTTACCTCGGCATGTGTCATGGTCATCTGTTTGGTTAGAATGCATATGTACGGTTGTAGAGATTATTTTCATATTAGATTGCAGACATGTTCTTATAGGTCGTAGTTAGGTGAGTGTCACTACAAAATGAATTCTTTCTATCTTTACATTATTCACCTGTGCTTATGTGTGATTTGAGCGACCCGTGAGAGTCCGAATTGATAAGTCTCTACAGTTGATGGTTCAGCGGGTTTTTAACGACTTCATAACTCGTTTGCATGATTCTTATTGCTAATTGATTGTTAGTTGTTGCATTAAAATTGGTTTAGGCTTTACAGTTTGTATTTCGCTCTGAGATTGAACTCGTTCCATTAGGTTTTAGGATCGAGTCTAGTTCTTGCTTGAGGACAAGCAAGGGTTTGGTTTGGGGAAGTTTGATGCGTGTCTTTTATATGATGTTTTACACTTCATTTTACACGCATTTCAGAGCTCATTTATGTAGTTTATGCTACTATTCTCCCTATTTCCGTCTACTTTCGTGTTTTTGTACATTATTGCAGAAATGTGAAGAATCCAGCGGAAATCAAGCTAAATCCGTCCACGAGTACCTTGCATTGCATTTGACGTGAAGTATTTACTCAAGTAACGAGCTTGGTGCGCATTTTGAGGCCTGAAAGATAATTTTATGAAGAATTTGAAGCGGACTATCAGCTAAAACAGTCGATCGACTGGCCTTTATGGTCGATCGACCAACACACGACTTACAGGAGCTACTGTTCAGTATAGATAAGTCAATCGACCGGCTTCTATGGTCGATCGACCATACCGCTAATTCTGACGTGAATTAATAGAACGAGATTTCCAAAGCACATTGTATATTAGGTTTAGGAATAAGTGTTACGCGATATTCTATATAACGTAACCTAGGTTATTCAGAATGATTATCAAGCTTTAATTCAGTTTTATCATCAAGTTCTAAACATTCATTAGTTAGATTATTTTCCGTCAATAAAGTTTACTCTTTGCATTCGGTTTTGATCTTTCCTTCCTGTTCTATACGGTATTCTACTGTTCTTATATTCCGTTTTATTGCTTTCATTCGTAGTATAGAATTGCTAGGTTAGATCTCCCGAATCCAAATTATTGTTTTATGTTAATTGTTCGTTTAATTAATTTAAGCATGAATTCAAATGGTTTAATTGTTAAGTTTATTGTTGTTATTATTTCCAAAGTATGAGTAGCTAAATACCTTGTGCTAGGATGTAGGGAATCTGTAGCGTAGGCGGCATTAGAATAGGAGACATGGAATCACGCCACGGTCGATCGACCGCACACCCTGGTCGATCGACTGGCCTCGTGAGGTTTTGCTTCGTTTTAATTAATTTAATTTCCATTTTTGACGAATCGAGTGCACGCGACTAGTTGAATGTTTAGGAATTGACCGACCCAATAAAGATCGAAAGATAGGGAAGGGAGATAGCCTACCTAATTAAGACGACTAAATTAATAAGATCGAGAGATGAGTTAATTTAGCCTTTTTAGTCACTTTTCAGGACGAAAGTTAGTATCAGTGATATTAGGGACCTGTAGCGAGATCGAAAGATGCTACCTGTAAGAATGGACCGAGAGGACTTTTTTTTCCCGTCTCACGTGTTTGTTTTAGACCTACCTAGTTTACTGCCGCCGAAACTATAGTGAACCGACCATCTTAGCACCCTTTTAATATTTGTTTTCATCCGTTTATTTAGTTTACTTTTCTTTTATTATCTTTAGCTATAGACCAAATCAAATCAAACCCCCACACTTGTCACTTTAAAGACTAAAATCAGACAACTATTGATTGCATCGCCTCCCTGTGGTTCGACCCTGTTACCACTAGCTTCTGTTAGTTTTAATAGGTATTATAAATATTATCTTTGGTGCACACAACGACGGGCATCAAATTTTGGCGTCGTTGCCGGGGAAGCAATTGTTTAAAATTTTTAGTTGTTTTTATTTTTAGTCTTTCCATTAGTTTAAGGGACATCTGTTCCTTAAACTATTCTCATATTCTACTTGTAGTTTATTCTTATGCGCAGGTCACAGGGTGGTGAATTACTGTCGTTCAATCATGAGATTGAGAAGACCTTGCGTGAGTTGAGACGATCATCTAGAGTATTGCCGACAGAGGAAGAGCTGAGTACTCTGTCTAGTTACTACGAGAACGCTTTATTTGAGGAGGATCCACCTTCATCTCCTGTTTCTACTTCATCAACTGAGACCGTCACATCTCCAGACATGGCTGAAGAAGCGAGCATAGTCAGTCACTCTGAGCCGACAGCTGAGAATCTCTATAAGGGATTCGCATTACCAGGGACGGACAGAAAATTCGAGCCGAAACCGTCCTATATCAACTTGGTTGAGAGAAACCAATTTGGGGGAGCTGCAAATGAAGATGCAGCTAAGCATATGGAGACTTTCATTGATTATTGTTGTTCCATACCCCCACCAACTGGTGTGACCCAGGACCAGGTGAAGGAGACCATGTTCATATTCTCTCTTCGTGATGCTGCAAGGGAGTGGTACAGAGACCTGGATCGAGTTGCTAACGGGATCACTGATTGGAAGTCGCTGGCCCTGGCATTCTACAAGAAATATTTCTCTGCCTCGAAAACAAATGCAATTAGAGCTCAGATCACGAGCTTTAAACAGGGTCCTGATGAGAATTTTCATGAGGTATGGGTCCGTTTCAAGAAGCTGGTGTGAACCATTCCACACCATGGGTTCGAGAAATGGAGCATATGCAATCAATTTTATAATGGGCTCTATGACGATCAGAGGGCTATCCTGGATGCGGCAGCAAATGGTAGATTCCAGGAGAATGTTGGAGAGACTAAGGGGTGGAAAATTATCGATGATTTGGCAACCCACAAAGCTGAGTATGGAAATTCCAGGGGAAACCAAAGGAGAAGTGCTGAATCCCTTTCTGTATCCGCATTAGAAGCTCTCACGGCGAGATTTGATAAGTACGAGTTGGGAGGAGCTTCAAAAGGAGGGATCTATCATGTGAATGTTGTTTCAGACGGTCCTTTCGTCTATAAGAGATGTGGAGGAGAAGGACATGTTTCAGACAACTGTCCTAATCCCTATGAGTCTTGTGCTGCCTTTCAACATTATAGGCAGACAAACACTTATTTTGAGCCAAATGTTCATCCGAACTTGAGGTGGAGTAGCCAAAATGTCCTAAATCCGACTCCACCTCCACAGCAGCAGCAGCAGCAGAATTATGTGCCCCCTCATAAGCAGCAGCAGCCATATCAAAAGCCTCCGTATGTTCCTCAGCAGCAGCAGCAGTCCCAAGGCTCCGAATTTGCTGAATTGAAAAACTTGTTGCTGAAAGAGTCTCAAGCTAGAGAGGCCGGGATGAAGATGTTAGAGAGCCAAATTGCTCAATTGGCTAGCAAGAGTGCAACTCGAGCTCCGGGGCATTTGCCGTCGCAGATGGATCAAAAGGAGACCCTCAATGCTATTACTTTGAGGAGTAGGTCTACCCTAGATGGGCCCGCTATGGTCGAGGAATCTACTGAAAAAGATGAGGCGGAACCAAGCAAGAAAAAGGCAGTGACGAACAATGGCAAGAAAAAGACGTCTGCCAGGTATATCAGTCGATCGACTGACATACCCAGTCGATCGACCAGTCCGCGAAAAATTACAGCTACTGTTCCTGTAGATTCATGGTCGATCGACTGACAGCGCTGCTAATGGTGAATCTTTTCGTCCTCCAATGCCAAATAACTTGAGGGGCTACTTGTTTCGGGGTACGACTACTCCGAAAATATTGAGACAAGACCCAAATGCTGATGGGTCAGTCCCGGTTCCGAAATATGACCCGATGACGATTAATGGTTCATTTTTGAGACGGTCTGAAGAAGGGTCAAGCTTCAACAAGGAGAAGGTAGTGGATTTTCAGCCTAAGTCCACTGACGCCGGCATGAGAGACTTAGAGGAGAGGGCTAAGTTACTTCTTTCAGCCCCCTATCCGGAGAGATTGGTGCCGAGAAAGGAACAGGTATCGTTCAATAAATTTGAAAATGTTATTCGTAGCTTAAACGTACAAGTTCCTTTTCTTGAGTTAGTTAATCAAGTGCCTGCTTACATGAAATTTATGAAGCAACTTTTGTCTAAGAAGAAGTCACTTGAAACTGTGCATTTTGTCGTACTAACTGAGGAGTCATGCTCTTATTTGACCCATACTGCACCTCATAAGCTAGAAGACCCAGGTAATTTTTCAGTCCCATGTAGTATTGGCACCTTTTCTATTGAGAAGGCCTTATGTGACCTAGGAGCCAGTATTAGTGTAATGCCCCTGAGTCTTGCTAGGAAATTGAAATTGACTAGGTTTGCAGTCACCAACATGACAGTACTGATGGCTGATCGATCTGCGGTCCAGCCTATAGGAGTCTTAGAAGACATTCACGTGCAAATAGGAAAGTTCTTTTTCCCTGTTGACTTCATTGTACTAGATATGCCCGAGGATGCCCACATTCCCATCATATTGGGTAGACCATTTCTGCACACTGCTGGTGCAGTTATTGATGTTGGTTCAGGGACTTTGACCTTCAAAGTAGGAAAGCATTCCATTGTCTTTGCCCAGACAACTAAGAAGAAAGACCCCATGTGGCCAATCACGTGTAATACGGTTTCTGAAAAGAAATCCTATTTTGTGCTTCCTGATATGCCTACCTCTGTGCCTATTCCTGTTATAACACCTCCGCCGCAGATTGGGAGCAAATTGGTTTAGGCTTTACAGTTTGCATTTCGCTCTGAGATTGAACTCGTTCCATTAGGTTTTAGGATCGAGTCTAGTTCTTGCTTGAGGACAAGCAAGGGTTTGGTTTGGGGAAGTTTGATGCGTGTCTTTTATATGATGTTTTACACTTCATTTTACACGCATTTCAGAGCTCATTTATGTAGTTTATGCTACTATTCTCCCTATTTCCGTCTACTTTCGTGTTTTTGTACATTATTGCAGAAATGTGAAGAATCCAGCGGAAATCAAGCTAAATCCGTCCACGAGTACCTTGCATTGCATTTGACGTGAAGTATTTACTCAAGTAACGAGCTTGGTGCGCATTTTGAGGCCTGAAAGATAATTTTATGAAGAATTTGAAGCGGACTATCAGCTAAAACAGTCGATCGACTGGCCTTTATGGTCGATCGACCAACACACGACTTACAGGAGCTACTGTTCAGTATAGATAAGTCAATCGACCGGCTTCTATGGTCGATCGACCATACCGCTAATTCTGACGTGAATTAATAGAACGAGATTTCCAAAGCCCATTATATATTAGGTTTAGGAATAAGTGTTACGCGATATTCTATATAACGTAACCTAGGTTATTCAGAATGATTATCAAGCTTTAATTCAGTTTTATCATCAAGTTCTAAACATTCATTAGTTAGATTATTTTCCGTCAATAAAGTTTACTCTTTGCATTCGGTTTTGATCTTTCCTTCCTGTTCTATACGGTATTCTACTGTTCTTATATTCCGTTTTATTGCTTTCATTCGTAGTATAGAATTGCTAGGTTAGATCTCCCGAATCCAAATTATTGTTTTATGTTAATTGTTCGTTTAATTAATTTAAGCATGAATTCAAATGGTTTAATTGTTAAGTTTATTGTTGTTATTATTTCCAGTATGAGTAGCTAAATACCTTGTGCTAGGATGTAGGGAATCTGTAGCGTAGGCGGCATTAGAATAGGAGACATGGAATCACGCCACGGTCGATCGACCGCACACCCTGGTCGATCGATTGGCCTCGTGAGGTTTTGCTTCGTTTTAATTAATTTAATTTCCATTTTTGACGAATCGAGCGCACGCGACTAGTTGAATGTTTAGGAATTGACCGACCCAATAAAGATCGAAAGATAGGGAAGGGAGATAGCCTACCTAATTAAGACGACTAAATTAATAAGATCGAGAGATGAGTTAATTTAGCCTTTTTAGTCACTTTTCAGGACGAAAGTTAGTATCAGTGATATTAGGGACCTGTAGCGAGATCGAAAGATGCTACCTGTAAGAATGGACCGAGAGGACTTTTTTTTTCCCGTCTCACGTGTTTGTTTTAGACCTACCTAGTTTACTGCCGCCGAAACTATAGTGAACCGACCATCTTAGCACCCTTTTAATATTTGTTTTCATCCGTTTATTTAGTTTACTTTTCTTTTATTATCTTTAGCTATAGACCAAATCAAATCAAACCCCCACACTTGTCACTTTAAAGACTAAAATCAGACAACTATTGATTGCATCGCCTCCCTGTGGTTCGACCCTGTTACCACTAGCTTCTGTTAGTTTTAATAGGTATTATAAATATTATCTTTGGTGCACACAAAGACGGGCATCACATCTCATAATTATTGATATCTTGGTTTAAAGTATCAACCTTTGTGAGTAGAAATTGATTATATCATTGGGTTTGTTGGCTTAGACATATCTTTGTGATATCCCATTTATTTTCCTCTTGGTTTGCTCTTCATGCTCTTGGCTACAATTCCTACATGGTTTAATGTTAGAATTTGTAGTTTAAGTAGGATTATCATTGTTGGCTTAGATAGTGGTAATCAATTGCTTGAGGATTGTTGTTGGGTAAATGAAATTGGAAAGAAAAGAGTCTTGCTTTGAGAAAAGTTGAAACTTGTAGGATTATACCAAGTTCTCATCTCTTATAATTGTTACTTGCATACCAAGTGTTTGTTTCCTTGTTTCATAGGAAAAATCACATCCCTTTCATTTTGTTACTTGCTTTCTCCATGCCAATTCTCCATAAATGTCTCTCTTTTGTTGTTCATTGTTAATACCCATAGTTTGTGCATAATCTTGTGCTTTGTCCATTTTTATTAGTCTAAATTCAAGTTTTTAGTCTTAAATCCCTTCTCTTGGGTTCGACCCTTACTTCCCTTTACTACTATTCTTAATTGCATAGTGTAGAGTTGAGTTTGGTTTATAAATTGTTAATTTGATAGGTTAATTCTAGCATTTAACGACCTAGTCTTATTCTCTATCAGTAAATCTTGTGACTTTGGTTGAAAAATAAGAAGGGTTGAATTTCACTTTTGGTGAAACTTATGCGACCTAATTACTACATTTGAAACGTATGGGGTAAATTTCACAATTGATCAAAGTAAAGGGGGTTAATTATAACTTTCGCGATTCTGCGAACATATACAATCAAATAAAACGTATTTCCTCCGTTTGATTATTTGTTTACCTATTTCATTTTAGGATGTTTCGGTCATTTGTTTTCCTTTCTATATTATGAATGATTTTATGGATAATTTGATTAAACACATCTCTCTAAACTGATTCTCTCCCCTCACTCTAAAAACACAAAAAAACCTAACCATCTTTGATCTGCCGCCTCCTCTGTCCACACACTCTGCCCTTCTTCCCATGCGCGATCGCCGGCGATCCTTCACATCTCCTCCCCTGTTTGACCCATTTTTTGACCTCACCCTTTTGTTTCATTGTTCTTTCTGGCGGATCTCGGGTCAGTTTCTGTGGTATGTCGGGCTGATCGATTATTGTCGTTGTTTCCATGGGTTCCTGCCCTTCCGATTCCTTGTCCTGTCACCGGAGACCTTGCATGCAACCCAAGGGTGATCCCCTTTTCCCCCCACCCCTGGTAAGTCCCGGCTGTAAATCGGATTCTAAAAATTAAATGTTTATTCGAGTTCTTCTTCCGTTGCTTCTCGTTTTGCCTGCGTTCTGGATTTGGCCAGACTTTTCGTTTTCTGTACGTTTTTTCCGACACCTTTGTTTCGATTTGTTTTGTGCCATTGGTGTTGGGCTTTTTCGTGTTGTGTTTGTCGGTTAGGGACCAAGTGGTAAACACCCCCCCCCCCCCAATTTCACCCACCTATCGGTCCTTAGTTCTTGTTGTGTTGGTCTATGAGCATAGCTCACCGGGTCTGTTTGGGACCGATAGATGATCCCCCATTTCCCCTATCTATCGATCATTTCTCAAGTGTGTCTCTTATGTCAGTATAGATTGGTTTTTGCATGTAAGGAGGTGATCCTGGGAGGATTCGCTTTGTGAAATAGGTGTCCTTTTTTGGTTTTCTTGGTGCTTGCTGATCTGTCGCTACTTTCCGCGGTTGTGTTTGTTGAGTCCGTCTTTTTTTAGGTTGGGGTGAGTTCATGGTGGATGGGTCTTCCTTTTTGGAGATGTGCCTGGTAAGGGAAGAATTGGGATTTGGCTGTGTTGTTGGTCAGGTCGGACGCGGTGGTTTCCGCTACTAGTTGATGCTTGTTTTATGTTCACCTTATTTACTGTTTTTCCAAATAAAAACGTTCCCTAGCTTTATCTTCTTAGCTTTAGTTGTGTCATTCTGTTTCATATTTAGTTACGGGTTAATAAGGAAGTTCGTAACTTTACATCCGGTGTGTGTTGTGTCCATCTCCCTCCGTCCTACTGAGTTGAATTTGGTTTGGGGGCTGATCATGTGGCTTTTTTATTTTGCTCCCTATATTTTTACTCACTTTTCTTGGCTACGAGTTTCTTGTCCGTAGGGACTGTTGTTATTCAAAGTGTAGGAGATTTATCTCCTCTGGAGGTAGGCTTTTATGGTCTACATTTCGCGTTTCCTTTCTACGTCCTTGTGGCGTAAGTGCACTTTGTTCAATCTCGATGGGTCAAGGGTCTCGTTGGTTGGTTAAGATGAGTAAAGATCGGTTCGATCTTTTGGCCACCTGTGCTCGTCACTTCAAGATTGCTCTGGATGTTGAAGTTGATTCCCGAATTCAGCCATCCGTTCGCCATTTACACACTTATGTTACATACCCGATGTAGTTATTTTGTTGTTTTAGTTTATGGCATTACTAAAATAAGTGCATTTGACCAAATGAGTCAAATGCCATCTGTATAAAAACTCGTTTTTTACAGCTGCAAAAAAAAAAAAAAAAAAAAATTATTATACACATCTATTGAGGTCCATTACCATTAGTCATCCACTCACCACCACCATAAATGGTCATCTCATTTTTTTTTTTTGGTCTTCATGCTAAAAACAAAGGTAAACAAATAACCGGCACAAAATGGATAGATTCAGTTACGTACGATTATATTCCGTGAAAGATAATCGATGACAGAGTTAGAAGTCAAAATTTTGGCTGCAATGACAGGCAAAAGAGTATATTTTTCCTTGTAACAACTTTTGAAATATTTTGTCGAGATCTCGGTAAAATTACCTCCACACATATCATGTGTAAATCTCTTAAAAAGGATGTGCAAAAATAGCAAGATGAACTCTTAAAACAACCTACATTCTTGCCAATGCACACATTTCTAATTAGCCAAATCGACTACATAATGTCAGAAGGGAGGAATCCGAACTGCGTGCAGTCCGAAAGAGAACCAATAAACAACAAAATTCAAAAACCCAGGCCGCCATGATGCAGCACGTAGAAGTGCCATGAACTGTGAATGAGAAACAGGGGACATAAAAGTGAAATGAAGACAAGGAGAGCTAATCATACAATATGTACATGTGGTCGCAACTCCGTACACATAAGTGAGTGTAGTTGCATTTTAGTTAGGTATGGGAGGGTGGGTCAACAACATTGGAGACATGTATTCCAAGGTCGCTATCTCATGGATAGCAGACATTTTATCTCAACAAAATAATCCCCCACTCCCTCACGTCGACTTCATCCGCAGATGTCATTAACATGGAGCATCAATAGAGTAATGTAACATAAAATTGATGCATGCAAAATGTCAATTAGACGGGTATGAAGCATGACAAGTTGATGGGTTTGAAGAAGGTACAATGTACAAAACGGCCACCACTCGATGAATGATTAACCCCAATACAGTACACGCAAGCAACCAAAAATACTACGCTCTTACATGCTCCTGCTGAAGAGAGCAGAGTGCAATCTGTTTCTACTCGTCTCATCGTCAACCCTACATGGATATGTGTATCTTACAAATTAGCCCCTCAAGGGGGGAGGAGGGAAAGAACGAAAATGCATCATCCATAACCGTTCAAATAAAGGGGACACTATAAGGACCAGGATCAATGCAACATCCTACACATGAACCACTCTGTAAATGTTAGCTAGCTTAGCTCATAAAGTCATGAGGGCAGTACTCATGACCTGGGATCAAATCCCGTTAACAACATATTGCCGTTGTGGCTCCCTTTACACCTATAACAAAGGGTAAAGCTTGCAATAGGCATGGGAGACAGTGGTTATCATGAATGAAACAGACAATCAAAGAGTAAAGACAAGCTGCTTCAACTTGAAATTGTCAACAAATCTTCCTGATTGATTTTGTTCTCAGTAAAAGCAATAAATTGAAAAATAGACGGTAAAATAGCAAAAGAAAAAATGAAGAAAAATACAAGATATCCTCAAAATTATTACGCATGGCTTTTTAAGCAACATCAGAATTTCGACAGACAAAAATAACTTCACAGTTATGCAGATAATGAGGGGGCAAGCTCTATGCTATGAAGTATGAACTTCCAACATTCCAAGTTCTGGCAGTCATCCATTATCGCGGCACGCAAAGACCAAGCTCTACAAATCATGAAACCACAAGCCTTTGTCATATAACACGCTTCACAATGTATTAACTACGACAAATAGGAGGATATGATTATCGAATCGTGAACTCCAAAGAAAAAACGTTGTTACCAAACTTTGTTCAGATAGATATTTAATTACAGTAAAAGCTAAGCAGCTGAGAAAACAATACCAAGAAAAATGAAGATCAACGAAAAAATTGAAAAATATATCAACTAAAATAAGATACAAGCAAATCCATTGCCTACTTAATTGCAAACTATGCCATAATTCGACATTAGCCTTTCTTATGTACCTAAAATACTATTTGATAAAGGCAGGTTATTTTGCACAAGATAGATAAGCTTATTGACAACACTAAATCATAAGAAGGGTTCTTAAGAAATTTCACATAAGCCGGTTTTTAACCATCAAAGGATAGCTATCTTAAACTATCACTAGATCATTATGCCTGGAAGCCTGAATTCAGTAGCTGGTCCTATCACCATTAGCACAAATAGTGACTAAATAAGCAAAGAAAGATAACATAATCATTGTTCATGGTGACATAGTGACATAGTGTTTCCAGTACTTCCACAATTCACATCTTCCAGGAAAAGTACACGTTTCATTACATGATAACAAGGCTACTATGCTACGAAAAATCAAATAGACCTAAATGCTCAAGTGACGAAAAGAAAGGTTTAATGGATAATTGCCCTCTAATGCTTCCATGTCTTCATTAATATAATAATTTCTTCTATCACAACACATTCCTGACTCCTCAAGAGCTAACGCTAAGGCAGGGTAAGAGAGCCTGGTGTATGCAACTTTACTCGTATGTTAAAAAACAAAGAGAATGTAGATTCTGGATGACCATAATAATAATTGCATCAAGAATTACACTCTACAATCCAAAAGCCACAATCGGTTTAATGAGCCATTTTTATTTAGAATAATAAATAGAGAGCTTTTTGACAAGGTAAAATTAGTAAAAGGATTAAAGCACGATTAGCGAAGTTTTTTCTCAATTAACATGAGTTACATGAGAAAATCTAACATTCCCTTCTCAAAACAACATCCATTCCTTGACAACTATATATGCAGTAATGCAGTCTCCTATTAGGCCTATGAAGCTCTAAAAAAAGGGCAATATCACCTATAGGGAGGTAACCCATCGTATTCAATATAAACCGATCTACGACTTATTAGCCGTTGCATAAAAAATTTGCATTTTTACACGCCCATATATTTTGATATACAAAGGGTTGCCAAAGAGAGCTGATTTTTGGCCCATGTGGATAAAAGGCAACGCTAATAAAGCGGATGCAAGGCTGATACGGCTTATATGACCGATTAAAAAATAAGCCACGATTGCACAACCCTAGTTCACGGCCGTTACCACAACTGCAACCGATACCGTGATTCTCTAATCTTCGGCTAGTAACTTTTGTTGGTGAATGTACCTGGGAGACTCCAAGTTTTCAAGATTAGGAGCAGTGTTTATGCTTGTGCAGTTTTGCCACAATTTTACCAGTTAAATGCATCTTTCCATTTCAATATGAATCAGATTAAGGCTTTGTTTAGATAGGGCCTAGGGGAATGTGGAGAGAAAGGAAAGGGAGAAATTGGGAGGAAGACAATATCCTTTGTTTTGGTAACAAAATGGATACTCCCTTTCCCTCCTAGAAGGAAAATTATACCCCCTCCTACAAAGGAAAAATGGATACTCTCTCTTCCCGCTCTCTTCATCCCTTCCGTTTCCCTCCATTTTTTTATCCAAACCAAGGGCAAGTGTGACCAAACTGTCAATGAGATATAAAACAAAAAGACTCTCTCTCTTCACGTCGCCATCTGCCCCTACTCACCTCATATGATCAACTACGACTGAATATAAGACTTTCACAATCACAATATTGTGCCTCATTTCCCCTTCCATTCAGATCCCTCTTCAAAATCTCTTTTTACACCACTCCTTATCACATGAGAAATTAAATAGAATCACGGCGGTGTGACACTTTATCACGAATGAGTTAACTTCCTCAAAAACTATATTGATACACTCAAATGGGAGTGTTGGACATGGGCACATATCCAAGTGTTGGACTTTCCATGACTCAATTAGAGAACCAGGGACCTTATCTTAAAGAAGATGGATATGGGTAACGTCTTCAAAACAGAAAATCAATCAAAAAGGGAAATGTTTACAGGTTCAAAAGTGAAATGACCAGATATTTGAGACAATTGGCTAATGTTGTCAAAACTTATATCATATGCATTATACATGTCCCCTCTTGTACGTAAGTCCATGACGCTTCTATCCATCTGGGAGAAGTGTTGAACTGATGAGTGTCGGGTAAGGACTCAAAAACATGGTTCAAAAACTCGGCCGAGTTGTACCGTATCGGCGGAGTTGTATCGGACTTTCTCTCAACTAATACGAGATATCGCCCGAGAAATCACCGAAACTCACCGTGCTCAAAACCATATCCTTGAATATCATGTCTGACAAAATATCGCTCTAAAACAAATGAGACGAAGTAACATAGAACAAAAATCAATAAAGCTTGACCGCTCAACCTATGAAGCTTGATCAATGCAATGAGAACGTTTACTATGTCAATGAATAAAGGTTGGTAGGTTGCTTAATTCAATATGGATATGTTATAACTTATAAGCCACATCAGATACACAATAGGTTCTTAAGTCAAGATATACTCTTAAGTCTTAATAGCTATGTTACTCAGACTCGCTTGAGAAATGTCATATCTGACATGTTATGGGTTATGACCTGCAAATTTGAAAATTTAAGGACACGGGGATGTGGTCGACCAAGTATCTTGACCAAAGTTTTATACACAAACACGACACATCTCATAAATTTTGGAGAGAGAGAGAGACTGAAATTTATGCCCAAGGAAAAAATATAAAAATATTACTGAAACTGCAAAATATAATCAATCTTTTTGTCTTATCTGCTACGAAACGAAGAAAAGTTGTGGCAATTTATATTACTGAAACTGAAAAATATAAATCAAAGGAAGGGGTGTATTATAGTCACTCGGTATCTTACAGTCACTCCCATAGTCACAGCCTCCATACACATCCTTACCACTCTATCTGTTCCCTTCCTTTTACAACTAGCAGTGGCACAACCCTTTCAGCCCTTGTATCAGTTTCTTTTCCAGCAAATAACCCTATGAAGTCTCTACTCTCTGCTGAAACATGGACGTAATCTGCTAACTTTTGAGAAGAGCAACACAGCGTGTAAGATCTTTTAATGCCGTCCAGGCATTGCACCGTACTCCAGCATATCAAAAACAAGTTGTCATATCTGCTGACAGGCCATGTCGACAAGCAATACATGGCTAAGCTGACGTGTCACAGTAACGTAGCTTAATAGTGTGTCACTGTGTCTCATATGTAGTTTATAAGGAACGTGTCATGGTAGAATACACTCAATCTGATCCATGATTCCCGATTCACTTGGAGGGAGTGTTAACGAAACCGGTAACCCAGCGATTAACTATGCTTATTATTCCATAGTCTAGAGAAACAAACACACAAGCAATCTAACGATGCATAGACAATGACACAACAAACAAAGTACACTCTCAAGTTTTAACTCACTCATCACATCATTCCCCTATGATTCTAATACATTCCAGGTAGGTAGGTAACAAGAAAGCATGAACAGAAGCCAGAAACTACTAATGGCAATTCGTAACCTTCATTCCGCTAATCACATTTACATGGGAGCAAAAGCAAAGTATATAGTTCCCTGATTTACTGTTTTTAAAAAACTTCGGATATGGGAGTTCTGAATTGATGGGGGCACACAGGATCAAATAACATATAGCTAGACTTAATAACTATTTTTGTACGCGGCAAACCCACTAAGAAACAGCCTAAACAATGACACTAGCAATAACTAAGAGCATGACAAAGATCAAGTAGCTTACAATATTTAATTCAAAAAAACAGATTTTTGGAAAGTAGATATCAAACTCCTGGGTTGGCACTGAGCATACCCTGAGACAGCGATCTAGAGCTGCACGAATCAATGCCAAGACATGATGTCAGCCGCGCTGATGATACTGCTGAGTGAAGTGGCAGCAAAGACTGTAGAGCAACCATTTGCGGGAAAGACCTAAAATTTCAAAACCAACCATCAATATTTGATTTCTTTGGCAAGTTGCAAGCACCCATATAAATTGTACACCTCCAAATTCATGCTCTAGAAGAAAATGTTGATCACCCAAAGAAGTTCAATATCACATGGCAAATGGGAGCACTCATACAAGTAAACACTAGAGAACCTAAGTTATGTCGGGAGAGGGCCCGATCCCCAATGACCATGTTAATCCGTATATATTTCAGTTAGAAAGTGATCAGCCCCCTTGACCTGCTGATTTAGTGTAAGTATCCATATTTTATTTCAAGATCCGCCACTGCAAGTCAAGGCTTAGAAACTGGAACGTTAATAAAGGTTGACTGTTTCATGACAAATTGAGGATACCCTTCTGAAAAAATCAGCTGAAAATCAATAGTGCACCCACATCAAATAAACACCTTAAAGTTCAAAAATTAGTGTCAAGATTCAAACTTGACAAGATATGTCATGAACCCAATTTAAAAAAGCAACTAAAAACAAATGATGTCAAACTTAACACTACCCAACTGAAATAAACACCTATAACTTCGAATTAGCATCAAACTTAACACATTCATGAAAAAAAAAATAGTAGCAGTAAATCAAAACAAGAGTCAAAATCCAATCTTTGTTCAAAGATTAATTGAAATTGGGAATATAAGAGTGGAAAATTAGGTTAATATTACCTGGGAAATGAAGAAGATGAGGGTGAAAAATGAGGAGTAGGGATTGAATTGGAAGTGGGTTTTGAAGCGAAGCTTGATTTGAAGAGGTTAATAGTTGGCCTTGAGATAGAACGATATCGGGAAGCCATGTTTGAGAATTGAAGGAGAAATTTGGGAAATTTCTCTGTCGATTTAGGGTTTTTGTTTGCACTGTCTTATACTCTGGGTTTAGTAACAAGGTTACGCTTACAAGTTATACAACTTAATTTGGTTTTTCGCAATTTCTCTTATTTAACACCGTTACTGGTTTTAAACACGTGCAAAAAATGCACGGATTCGTAATACCAATTGCTATCATTATACGGAGTATAAAGAAGCATATAAACGAGTGTGATTAAATTTGCAATGCGGTGATAGTAAAAGGAGTCCACTAAAGATTGATACGTCAACGGGGTAGGAAAATAACACGTGTCTCATTGCAATAGTTTCAGTTTGTGTAATAACAATTAGGTAAATAAAATATGAAGTTTCATACTCCCTTGAGTCCTTTCATCCCGATCATTCGTTTGCCTTTAGTTTGGACACAAATGTCAAGAAAAGAGGAGGAGGTCAATTATTAAATAACAAGTGAATCAAATTGAGTGTGGAGTATCAAATTACTTATCAAAGACATTCCTAAAATATAAAAGCACACAATTGACTGAGACAACCCAAAATGGAATAAACAAACAAATGAGTGGGACAAAGGGAGATTCATATAAGGAGTTACTTATCCATTGTTTTACACAATTCGGGTTCAGATCAAGCTTTGGTCCTGAATTTGGGTGTCGGGTAGAGTTATTTGGATCAACTCAATTTTGACAAGTCTAAGTTACCTCAGCCGCCTACTTCGACTACTTGACAATAACTTATCAAAAGTCGAGAAAAAAAATCACAGTATTTCGAATAAAAAAAAAATCATAGTATCAAAAGTGTATGGGTAGTAGACAAAGTGGAATTTTCTATAATTTAATAATTTACTAAATCCAAAAAATATGTAAGTTATTACTTTTAACAATAACTAGTTTTAAACCTGTGCAAAATTGCACGGGTATGTATTTGGGCCAGAATTAATGTTTTTTTGATGTATATTTGTTTTTGCATTTCTATTGTACCTATCATTGTCACCTACCAATTTCGGTGTGCGCGGCAGATAGTTCAGATGCCGAGTTTTATATTCCAAGTACATATGCCGTTATTATTGTTTTTGAAAAAAAAAATTGTAACCTGTACTTTTAAAAAATTATGTTATGATTTTGTGGTACAATAATATTAACAAAAATACATGTAATTCATTTTTGTAATTCATTTTCGTTGTATGTTCGATCCCGTATATAACTATAATTCCTTCCTGACACTAGTAGAAAAACATTTATTTGCGGCTACCTATTTGAGGCGTTTTTGTCAAACAGCAGCAAATAGAGAATAAGGTTTACTTTAATTTTTTTCATATATAGAAGCTATTTGAGGCGTTTTAAGAAAAAACGCTGCAATTGTCATATAAGAGGCGTTTCCTAAAGAAAACGCAGCAAATGAAATTTAAGAAAAAAATAAAAATAAAAATATACTTCTACCTTATTCACCGCAGCCACAACTAGTACACAACCCCTCTCTTTACATGAACAAAAAATACCCTAGTCTCCCATCATTCAAGGTTATTCACCGCTGTCGCTGACACTCGCACCAACGTCGTTCAAGCACCATCGTGGATCATTTGTTATAATCATTCAAGCGCCATCATCGCTTCCTTTGTTATACTGATAACCTCCTCCAATTCTCCATCTGTGAGAGGTAATTACTTTAATTATATGTGAAGATCTATACTAATTTTTGTTTATATTTTGTAATTGTTATTGTTTGCTTATGATACAGTAAAAGAATGTAATTTTTGTTCATAAACTAGTGTTAAACTAAGTAATTTATAGTTTAGGGTTTGTAAGAAATTGGGGTTTTAGGTCAAAAACCGAATTAGAAGTCGATAAATGTGGCGTGAATTCAGATCATCTGCCTCTTGACTGCGAGAAACTAATCCGGTCATGTTATCTGACACAATCGCAAATTTATTTGCATCCTTTTGATTGTCATATTTGTTTTTTTTTTTTCGCAAAGCGTCAGGGACCCTTAGTAATTTTTGAAATTGAAATCATATTTTATACGCCATATTTCAAACTCTTTTTATGAAATTTTAAGAAATGTCCGTAAATGAACTCTACTCTCGAGCTTTATACAACATTGAGCATTTCTTCTATATGGTTAGTTAAATCTTTTGTATTTTCAGTTGGTAACCTCACTTTTCTGAAATGGAAAGTTGCTGAGTTTCTTGAGTTGATTGTTTTCTTCACAAGATCAGTGAACCCGTTTAAGAGTAGTTAATTATTGTTTGTATTGTGTATTTCCAGCTTTTGATTGTCAAGTGGTAGATTGGGGTAGATTGATGGAACATATCGTATTTGATATTATGTCTACCTAATCATATATATTGCTTGGTGGTTTTCCTGTACTGCATATTTATTCACATTTCCTATATTTTGTGGTAGCATTTTTTAGAAGTATTTAGCAAAGCATGATGCCCAGTCTCATTTTGCAGATCGAACTCCCCTTAGTTGGCAACACTGCTCCAGATTTCGCAGCTGAGGCTGTTTTTGACCAAGAGTTCATTAATGTAAACTACCTTTTCTTCTTTTGTTTTTCTCGGTATCACTAGTTCTAGCCTTCTAGGTAATGTTGCATTATGTGGAAGGCAGTATAAGCATTATGATCTGTAGACTGTACTACTCTATTACTTCACACATACAAGTAATATGAGATCTAATTCATCTAAACTAGAGTTGTGGTAGAGTAATAAATATCTTGTTACAGGAATATAATGAAAAAAACTAGCTTTTTTTTTAGCATGTACTTGAGGCCCAACATGGGAGTGTCAATAGCTGTAAGTTGCTCTCTTGACAATAGTTCTCGTGTTTTGACCTATTTGAACTCTTGGAATATATTGTCTTCAAAGAAAGGTTGTATTGAGAGATTTTATTTGTTCTCCTTTTACAGAGGCTATAAAAGATCCAAATTAGAAATATTGGAGATGGGAAGACAACTATTCACTATTTAATGGTAACATCTAAATTTTCTTCTTATTCTATTCTCTTAAATGATTTAAAACGTGTTGCTCTTATATTATTCTCATAAATGGTACGGAGGGGGAACTCGATATGTATACTTTCCTTTCTAATTGTCAAGTGATTGTTATTGGCTGCAGACTTAGTTGCTATCTTAAAGATATAAGTCTCGTGCTTTTCTAAGAGATGATGAATTTGATATTGCCAGTGGAGAAAAAGGAATATATATTCCCATGTCGCCATGACTCAGCTCTTTCTTTCATAGTTCCCTTCATCTTAAAATTAGTAGCCCTGGTCTAGTAAAGTGAAGAGTTTTTTCTTGGTCTGCTACTTTCTTTTGTATTGCATTTGGACTTTGTATGAGCTGTGGTGTCTTCATACTTTCTCTAAAATGGACAACATGAATTTTGTATGAGCTTGCAGTAGGTGGTCAGAGTCTAGACTGGGTATGGCTCGTTAGAGTCAAGCTTAGGCCACATGAATTTTGTTATTTTTTTCTCGTTTCTTTTGACTTTGGACTCAACATCCTATAGTCTTCTTTTACATCTTGTGGAATAAATTTTCCTGTTCATGTGCTCTCATGGATAAAATTTTCCTCTTCACTCTATTATTCTACTCCCTCTTTTCTCAAGTAGCAACTGTTACTTCTAATTGGCTAAGTTCTAGTCATGCTGACCTTTAGACACTTGTTGCTGTTACTTTATTTCAGGTTGCTGAATTTGCGAATATGAGAAGCAACTTTGGGCCTTAGAGGATAGGCTGGGTTTTATGGTGCACTTCACTTGATAGATGCTTTGTCTACCTGTAAGGTAAAGAGTCCACTCTTGTATTGCTCAGCATGTTCTATGCTTCTAGTTTATGTTGGTGGAATTTATGGAGGTTTTGTAGTTGTGATTTGATATTTTGTGTAGATGATCCATGAAAGGTACAATCTTTAGGATGTACTTCCTCCATTCAACTGTTATGTTCAGGAATTTAAAAGAGAATATTTTTCTGCAAGATGGTCAATAGTCAATTGCACTGTGTCTTGGTGATTTGGTTAAGTTAGTGCTTGATGAGGGTGCGTGATCGGAATTGGCCATAAAATATACTCGCTCTATTTCAGTCGATATGCCCCATGTTCTTTTTCTTTTCTTTTACGTAAGGGTGATTTTGTGAAGAATTGTGCTTATTAACCTGGTTGTGATTTGTGAGCATGGAGAAGAGTTGGTTTCCGAATTTGGTTATGCACTTGGGTTTAATTCTTATAGGCATGGACTTCTAATTGTTTTTTTTAGAAATAGTATGTATTTTCCTTTTTTTTTACCAGCTGGATGAGAGGATGATATCATTTCTGTCAACACGACTTTTGAAGTCTGTCCAATCCTCTACATGAATGCTTTCACTCAAGTCCGTCTTTTTTAGCACCTAGTATCACCGTAAGTATATCGTGATCAAGTCCCCCATGTAATTAATAAGGTGTGCTGGACGTATAGTTGCAGGCCTTGAATATTGCAGCCTTGAATATAGCCTGGTCACAGTGATTGGGCATGAATGAAGTGTCTTGGTTTTTGTATCATGATTGGTGTAGTAACTTTGTTGTGCTTATGTTTACAGATTTTCAGGCAGAAGAAGTATGTGAGGAATTCAGTGAGCACATATCAATACAACAAGCATTTTCGATGTATTGTTTGAAAGATGAGATGTTCTCTACTAATATACGTAGGTAAGCATTTAATGTATTTGTAGCGAAACTAGTCATTGAGTTACTAGTCTTTGTGCTCCATCTTTTCTTTGAGCTGAAAAAAAAGAGACCAACACCATCTTCAGTGGCTGTAAATCGAAGAAAAAGCTCAATTCCATCTGATTTTTTTAGGATGTGTGTGTTACTTGAACTGGTCTGACCTTGAAACATGAAGTATAATGTCTTTAAGCTGGCTTCACTTAGTTCTCATTATCTTGTTTCTACTCGTTAAAATTCAAGGTCTCAAGCCTGCACATCATGACTTAACTTAACTTGTGTTCTCTGACGACTGATGGAGTACGAACACCTGGGCATATTCTTGGTATTGATGAATCCAATATGACAGGAGAGAGCAAGCTTGCTCTTTTGATCAATTATTAAGAGAATTTGCTGTGTTTGTGTCTTAATAGAACTGACATAGGGACATATTTGGGGTTAACTCTCTTAAATAGTTTCACTTGAATATCCTTTTCTTTTAGATTGTATTTTCTTTTAGTTTGATTTTGTTGTGCAGGAACAGGTGAAATGGCCAAGCGGCTGAGATGGTTTTACTACTAGGCGTCTGGAGTGTTTAGTTAAATTTTATAAGTTTTAGATTGCATTTGTATTAGTTTTGAATCATGTATGTGTTTTATTTCTATTTGATGTATGAATTTAGAATATTACCTAAAATCATTTAAGATGTATTATGGAAGAATATATTTTGAGAGTTAAATTAAAATCATTTTGTTTTGATTATATTTCGCAAAAAAAAAAAAAAAAAAAAAAAAAATTTTTTTTTTTTTTTTTTTTTTTTGCTATTTGCGGCGTTTTTTCAAAAAAACGCCGCAAATAGGCATTTATTTGCGGCGTTTTTTAAACGCCGCAAATAACAAAGTTATTTGCAACAAAGTTATTTGCGGCCCCCTTATTTGCTGCTACATCAAAAACGCCGCAAAAGACCTCTTTTTTGGCGCCGCAAATAAATATTTTTGTACTAGTGTGAAATTATGTAATTTTATTGTGTAATTTTGTTTTAAAAATTATGTAATTTAATCACATTTACTCGCATTTGTAATTAATTCTGCGTAAATGTTATGCATTTTCTTTACACGGAATGTATAAAATTTCATCATAATATTAATTCGAAGAAGTATTCCATAAGATGATTTTATATAATTTGTTGCGAGACGGAATTTATCGCATGTTTGAAAAGACGGATATCTTAATAATTAAATACGTTGCACACTCATGGGTCCCACCATAACTTGGATTTTCCAAAAAAAAAATGCATTTATGACGTGGCGCGCTGTACAATGAGTATTGTCTTCTGAATTTATATAGATAAGATTTCCATTTTCACCCGTGCAGTGCACGGGTTCAAAAATTAGTATATTATATTAAAGCAGAAATCGTCTGTCACGTGTCATCGGCAGATGGCTTCTACCACGTGTCAATTTTCAGTATCATTTCACACATTCCTAAATAAATGTTAATTACTAATCTAATTACTAAATTATTATAAAATATAAATCACAAATATAAACACCAAAAATCAATCGTATATTTTTGGTACCTTATTGTAAAAAATGCAACATTACAAAATTATGCTAATCAATATTTCCGAAATTCTTTATCTAAAAAAGTTGTTTCCTAAACAATATAAAAAAAAAAGATTTCCTAAACAATATAAAAATCTTGCCTGTTGTTTTTATTTAAGTCAATCAAGCAGTTATGTAAGGTGAAATCAATCACCACCAAAACAACATTTAGATATATAAGGTAAACATAATAATTAATTAAGATAACAATATTATATCCCGTATTATATTAGCTAGGTCAAACATACCTAATATGGCTTGAAAAAGGATTCTTATCAAATTATCACGGTACATAAATCCACACAAAATATTTTCAGAATCTATTAGGACTTTATCTACGTCCTAAAAATATTTACCTAAATTAAATTTTCATTTTTATTAACTTTGATAATTAATATGACTAAGGCCCTGTTCTTTTGGACTGAAATTGTCCAATCAACTTAATGGAGCTAATCAATCAATCAACTCAATGAAGTGAATCAATTGAATCAATCGAATCAATCGATCAATCGAATCAAATAATAATAAAAAGATTATATTAATAATAATAATAATAATAATAATAATAAATATTATAATAAAAATAATACCAATAATAATAATAATAATAAATATTATTATAATATTATTCATTAATAATAATAATATATTAATATAATCTAATAAGATATATAAAAAATAAAATATTAATATAATAATAAATAAAGTAATAATAATAATAATATATTAGTAATATAAATGATAACATTATTAATAATAATATAATATATTAATAATAATAACTAAAAAATAAATAATATAATAATAATAATAATAATAGGTCTAATATAATAACTTATTAACATAATAATATTAAATATAATAATAATAATAATAAATATGTGATTAATAATATTAATAATGAGTATATTAATAAAATAATAAATAATAAATAATAAATTATTAATATAATAATATTAAATATAATAATAATAATAATAAATATGTTATGAATAATATTAATAATAATAATAATAATAAATATATTAATAAAATAATAATAATAATAATAATATAATAATAATAATAATAATAATAATAATAATAATAATAATAATAATAATAATAAATGTATTAAATATAAATATAATAATATAAACAATATGAATTAATTATTAATAAATATAATAGTAATATAATAAATATAAAAATAATAATATAATAATAATAATAATAATAACAATATTAAATACATTAATATAAAAATAATAAGAAGAATATCAATAAGAATAATAATAGTAATGTTGAACTCGAATCAATCAATCGATCAATCAATCGAATCGAATCAAATGAATCGAATCGAATCAATCGAATCGAATGGAGTCCGAATCAATCGAATCGAATCGATTAGAATCGAAATTAAGTCCAAAAGAACAGGGCCTAAGAGTATTACATTAGACTAATAGGATTTGGAGTCCCTGCAGTGTATCAAGTAATTGTTACTCACTATGATCTTCTCTAACCTTAAACAACATAGTGCGTATAATATGTGTGTCACAGTATGACATTGTATGTCCACTATGATCATATGATTACTTCCAAACACCACCCACCTTCGACAACCATCGCCTCGCTTCTCCATCATGTCCCCACCTCAGTCAGACGTATAGTCTATGACATTGTCAAGGGTAAGATTTTATGGTGCAAATTAAGATATAACAATCAGGAAAACTTTAGTGTTCTTTTTTATTACTATTTTTTTATGAAGTATTTCTTTCTTTAATGCCCTAATTGATAGGGGCTCCAAGATAATTAAATGAGTAATGGTCGTCTTACTTAAGACGGGGTATCCGTTTTATCTATAAATTAGAGAGGGTGTAGATTATACTAATTGTATATACGTACTTTGCTTCATAATAAAGGTAGTATCGCAATCCCTTCACATAGTAGTACTCACATTTTATAAATTTCTTTATGCCTTTGTATCAAATCTAAAAGTTGCAAAAATTTTCTATTTTTGTATTTACGCGCGCTAGGAAGTACTTACCAGTGTTTACTTCGGAATATGATCACTGTACAAATACAGTAGAAAGAAAGGGAGATATTGTTTAAAGTAAAAACATCCTATTTGATTGCGGTCTGTAATACGTCCATTAATTAACTGGTATGTTTACCTCAAAATTGTATTTACCTCACTTTATTTTTCTGTTTTCTTCTCATATAAGCATCCTTATTCCCTTATCAATTTGGAATTCAAGTACAAGTTGTGAAAAAGTCAAAGAAGCGGAGATGGATCAATATGGTAAATTGCGAGCTAAGGCAACTAATTCTTTGGTAACTTTATCTTTTGATATAATTTTTCCGATTAATTAGCTAACTTTGAAATAGGAATTAGTAATTAGTCAAACTCACTCTATTAAAAGTAAAAAAAAAATTTGCTAAAGCTTAGACTCAAATTCAATATATGCGCCCATATTGCTATATTTGAGCAAGATCATAATTCTCCTAAAAATTTAGAATTATAAAAATAGGTAGACAAGTCGGGTTGTGTTGTACAAGTTGGGACTAAGTACGACCAGATAATGTGTGAGTTATATTCGATTTGCAAAAATTAGCAAGTTGATAATGGAATCCATTTAGATTATTTGGTTCCTTGCTATCATTTAATTTTTCTAATATTCATATATAAGTTGAGAGTTACTCAAATGTTTCCATATCTTTCAGTCAAAACGTTTCTATGCACGATAATAAGTTCAATATGAGCAAATTATTATGAAAATTAAGTTAGGAGAACATAAACATAGAAACAATAGCAACAATGAAAGAAAGACCAACACCCAAGTAAATAAATGAAATAGGGAAGATGTCGACGCTTTTCATATAATTTGTATCTATATTAGATCAGCCTAATAATTTCGAATCAGTTTGGGGCTTCGTCCTATTGTCGAGTGATTTGAAATACAATCACTTCTGATCAAGAATTTTTTGGGTATGGGTCATTGTCGGTCGCTTTATTTGAATCAATGATTAAAATGGTTTAATTTTGGTAATAATTGGACACTAAAGAAGCACTTTGTAAAATTAAATATTTAAAAGGGAGTGTTCGATAATAAGTCCTTTATTTAGGTCCGAAATTGTACGGATTAGGTTAGGTATGGTGCATGGGCTCATACATGTTTTAGGTCAATTTCGGATTCCATCGTTCTCAATCAAAGCTATTATGAATATATGTAATAAATAGCATTAAACTTGGACATATTGGACAATACTGCTTAATCATTTTGAGTTTGGATTGCTTTAGGCTAGGGTTGCAGTTTAAGGTTTTGGGGAAAAGACTTTGATAAAACGGATCGCTCTGGGTGAGAAAAGATTTAACTGGTACATTTTTTTTAACAATTGTATATGAGGGAGCTGGTATGGTACTTGACCCATTTTAAGCATGAGAATTTGTGATCTTTTAACTGGTACATTTTTTTTTAACAATTATATGTTTTCTATATAAGAAAGACATAATGTCACTCCGAAATTACTAATACTACTCATGTTTGTGAGACAGTGAAATGCAAATTAGGTTAGTTTTGCAAGGATAATTAATAAAATGTGAATATCATTTGAATTATTGGAAACTATTTGTCTTAGACAATAGTGTACGGAGTACTTAACATCACCTTAGCGACGAAGTTGAAAACAAAGCCATAGATGAGAAATAATTATCAAAAAATCAATTTAGATACTTATAAGTATTATTTTTCAATTTATATAAGTTGGGTTGACTTTAAAAAATTATCTAACAACTAATGCATAACATTATAATATTGAAAGTTAATGAGTAAATAGGTGTTAGCAAAAAAATGTTTTACCCATTTTAATTTTTTTCTAAATTAGTAGGACAAAATGATTTACAATGTTGAGAGACAAGTGTTAACATGACTCAATAAATAAATAAAAGGTATTTGGCCACTTAAAAGGTGAATGAATGAGCGATGTTGATGGTGGAGATCGTGATAGGAGAGGGGTCACGACGTATGGGTAATGGTGGGATGAGGAGTCGCACATAAGGTTATGAGAAGGGTTAAGGGTCGCGTGTGAGGTGAGGCCGGGGTGGTGGTTATGCTGGAGGTGCAGAACGGAGGGGATGGTGGAGGCAATATGGGGTAAAGTAGTTGGGGGATGTATATGATATGGATTTAGGGGGAGTTATTAGTGGGGGCTGTTGAGATAGGGGTTGAGTGGGACGTCGTGGTATGAGGTGTTGGGTGAGGTCACCTACTGCGGTGGAGGGTCTACTGGTGAATCTTGAAATAGTTGGTCAGTAATGGCAAAAGCTGCATCCAGACACGTCTAGACGATGGTGGGTTGGAGTGGAAATGAGAGAGAAGGTAGAGAAATGAAAGGAGAACAAACAAGAGGAGTAATATGATAATAAAAAAAAACGTACAACAATGAGAAAAATTAAATGTGTATTGCGTAAATAAACAGGTTAGAAATCTACAATGATTTTACATCCACTTTTTAGATTTTACCTCTTATAAGGTAAGAAGTCGAGAAAAAAAAACGAAGTACTTCGAATAAAATTAAGTAACATAAACTTATCAAGACTGTATGAGTAGGCATGCAAACTAAAATTTTCTAAAATTTTGTTATTTACTAAATAAAAAAATACATACGTTTTTTACTTTTATAATACCTTCCATTACCACCCGTGCAGTGCACGGGTTCAAAAACTAGTCTTAAATAGTTTTAAACCCATGCAAAAAAAATGCACGGGTTATAATAACATGCGCTATCATTTGATACAAGAGTATATAAATCAACGTGATTAAATGTTCAATGTTGTTACAATATAAAAAGACTACAATTGAAAAATCAACATATAATTTAAGTTACTAATCACTACCACTTGTTCCATACAAATTATGTTAGAAAGCGTACGATTATTGAGATCCAATAACGGAGGACAATTGTTTGTACATGTAGTTAAAAGTATACCATATTATATATAAACGTCTAATTTTAATAATTTAAAACATATATTTCAAAATATAATACACGCATTTAAGCGTCAATGTCATTGTGGACATGGGCCTCGGAGGGCGCTTGGGACAAGCATTGCATTTGTGGAGTCGCCACCAATTCTTATGGGAAATTGGAACCGTTCGAATACCTCGTTTCATGTCAAGACACAAAGTAGTGACATGAACACTAAGAAATCGTTACCCTTAGCATTCGATGTCTAGAATGACTCTCGTGGATGTTAATGAACACGGATGTTCACAGAGATCTGGAGTAAGGGGGTGAGGGTACATATTAGGAAGTCCTTTTACTGAACACCTAATCCCGCACGCCTTGATAGCGGCCTCTACTAATGAAGGGAAATTATTTATAGTTGATATGTCGTCGATGTATGCTTGCAATGCAACAAACAATAGATTAATCCTAACATGTGAGATTAAACTATGTCGGTTAACACGTAATTTAGCAAACAATTTGGGGTCGAAGTTGAAATTAGATCAATTACATGTGAAAGACAAGTAAATAAACCATACAAGAGCGATAAATAAATAAACTATAATAAATTACAATTGAATTACAATGGATAATTGGATTTGCATCATAAACATGCCCAAAAGAGTTTTAGAAATAAAAGAAAAGAAAAGAATAAATGAAATAAGGAAAATTAGAAAATTGCAAAAATAAGGAAATTGGAAATTGATTTAAATAGGAAATTAAAAGAAATTAAGAAATAAAATAAATTAGGAAAATAAAAGTAAAGAAATGAAAATAAAATAGAAAATATGGAAAATATGAATTATATAGGAAATATGTCGAATTATGGAAAATATGTCGAATTATGGCGATAATAAGAATAATAGTCGATTAAAACCTAATTAGAATGCCTACGTCAAAACAAGACGAGTTCAGAGGCAGAAACCACCTCAGAACATGCGCAACATCTGTTGCGTCCCTTAG
This sequence comes from Silene latifolia, assembly GCF_048544455.1. NCBI lineage: Eukaryota > Viridiplantae > Streptophyta > Magnoliopsida > Caryophyllales > Caryophyllaceae > Silene > Silene latifolia. The sequence goes on from NC_133536.1 coordinate 187,105,107, forward strand.
AAGAGGTGCATCAGTTCATGCGTCTGTTCTTGAGTTGGTTTCTGACTGTGAAAGTCATACTCGTTAATTGTTATCGTTGGTTGTTTGATTAAGATAGATTATTGATATATAAGTCGAATGAAAGTGATTTAGTCAGATTATATGCATCTGGGACCGTCATAAAACGATAGAAGACGAGAAAATAACAACGGATTATGATGTCGGAAACGGGTTTATATACAAACTTGAAGTTAGAGACGGAAGTTAAAGATTAAGAATTAATGAAGAAAGCAGAATTAAAACATATATCACAAACGAAATCAAGGGACTTGATATGAATGAATCGAGCCTCTTAAATCCGGGCTTGAATAAGATGACGAAAACCCGCAAATATTTATTATAAGGGATTCGAGTCGAAGAATATTATAATTTGAAAAGGATTAATAAAACATGGTTTATATACTAAAACGAACAAAAGAAACGAAAGAAATAAAAAAATAGAAAAGTTGCAGAAGATCGAGGAAAAGAAGAAGAAGAGCAGGAGCAGCTGCAGCCTCTGGAAGAGGCGCATCATATGCTGCGATTCTTCGAAGAGGCGCAGCTGCTGCTGCGTTTCTTCTCAACGCCAGTCCTCCGCTGTTTTATAAATACGGTTTTAAAAGAATGTTTTTTTTAAAGACGGTTTTGAACGTGCTTATGACATAAACTCGTACATTAATTACAAAATAAAAAGTACAATAAATAAAATTGGGATTTTACACTCTCAGACTTACATGTTAGCGTCGCGAGATTTAACTAAATCGGTTTTTAGTGGTAAATCGACTCGATCTTATGCAAATATGAAAGTGCCCTTGTAAAAGGAATTTAAAAAAGATTGATTAATTGATTAATTGTGTAGTGGTCAAATTGGTCGGTCATGCAAACGTGACTGGTACTCATAATGATCCGAGCTTACGTGGTCGATTGATCAAGCACGTAGGCATTGAAATCTTAGAGCAAGGTCTTAGAATGCAAAGAGAGAAGAGAAGAGCGGACACTCGCGTGAAAAATATGTGAGGCAAAGGCCTCTATTTATACTAATCACACGGAGAAATTATGGTAAGAATAGGATACGGAAGGAAAGATCCGGAAACAACCGACTTAGGTTGAAACACGGAAACTTGGACGAAAAGAAAGCCTTGAGAAAAGGCGCAGCAGGTGTTGCGTCCCTTGGAAGAGGCGCAGTACTTACTGCGTCCTTTCTCGGGTAGTATTCTTCTGCGCGAGAAAACGCGTTTGACAGCCTGTCGTATTTTGGGAGTAAATTTCTCTACAAGACTCGGAATAAGATGAATTTGGTGGCGTTAGAAAGATAAAAGAAAGATCTAGAACTATATGTGAAATAGGCCAGACCCAAAACGTCGTTATCACTTCGTAAAATGGGCCTAAATATCGGGTTGTCATTTTAGCTAAATGAAATGCACATTTTGTAATGTAAACTTTAAGTTTAGCCCAAAGAAGTGGCATGGGACTCAAAATGAGATATATCCATAACATTTTATAACATCCTAACCTTAGGTAGACAAGCACATTGCTTTTTGACTCGGGATTTGACGGTTTTAGGAAATGAAGACAATTTTTGACCCGGACTCCAAATGTACTCTAATTACTGCCAAAACGACCGTAATGACACCTAGACGACAACCAAGGGATAGATTCAAGTGTACGAGTTACCTTTTATTAACCGATTTATAAAACGTCATAAAATCGCGACATATGCTAAATATGCGACCCAATTATCACTGGGTGTTTTGGCGGGAGGTGTAGAAACGAGGTGTCTACAGAGCTCCCACTTTGACTGAGGCTTGGACAAGGCTAAAGTCAAAGTATAGCCATCAGGTCAATCGAAGATTACAACCTGACGACTATGGCGACGCGAGGCGGCTCAAGGGGTCTGAGCCAAGGACCTGTCGTCGGGAACATTTTAGAGTCTGTCGACTTCCGGGGAGGGTCGTTTAAAGTTCATTAGACTACTTAAGGAAGCTCGCCAGCCATAAGAAGAAACCATACCTAAGATACCCCTGGGTGAAACGACACCGAAGGCGCTTCGGCAAAACTCTTTGGTCTGAAGATAACTTGGTGTCTGAAGGCATTAGGGATTACGGGGATTCTGAAGAAACTTCTTAACACTTCTGAAGGCTAACTCGGAAGGCTATCTCCATCTTAAGGGAAGGCAGAAGGATAACTCTCTGAAGGACTGAACATGAGGACTGAAAAGAACTGAATGGGGTTATCTGAAGGTTACTGAAAGGATTATCCTGAAAGTTGTCTGAAGGAATTAAGGATTATTTGAAGGGAGGAAGGCTGAAGGAAAGATTATCCTGAAAGGGTTATATAAAGGTTATCTGAATATATGAAGGTTATCCAAAGGGTTGTCTGAAAGATTAAGGCAAGTTTCTGAAATATCTGAAGGTTTATCCTGAAAGGGTTATCTGAAAGTACAGAACTCTTGGGGAATTGTTTCGCTCGAACTCCATGGGGAAGAATCATATGTTGAGTCAATCAATGGCGCGCCCTTGGCACCGCTGAGAAGAAAACAAAGGATCGACAACGACGCGTCCTTAGCATCGCTGAGGAAAATAAAGGTGTTCGATCGACAATGGCGCGCCCTTGGCACCGTTGAGGAGAAAATCCGCTTGGGTTGTCGCAAGCAAAATTCCGATAAATGGGAGAAGCCCATGAAATGTATTTAGTGATCATGAATTCTTACTGGGGGACACATTGATGATTAGGAACATCTTGATAGCTTGGAAGAAACCTTGAGCATTACTGCGAATACTGCTGAGGAATGTCTTGACCGTCGCTGGGGAGAATGAAGATTTGGGCGAAGCCCCCTGTTGGGGCGAGCACTGCTTCTGATACTTACTTGCATGGTTAGTAGCCATATAAGAATGCAATCTAATAGGCAAACAACACATACCACATGAGGAAACGCAATTAGCACATGGACCTCAAATGAGGAAGCACATAGGTTTTGCAATTTGTTTCTTTATAAAAGTTATTTAAAACTTGCTTAAATAATTTTGTCGTTTGTAATGCATTATGCATATTCAATGGGGTCTAGTCACAGGACTTGACACGACATCGACTCAATAGGACGCAACACTGACTTAGATTTGACGCGACACAGGGATGACCTTGACAGACATTGCCTAAGTATGCGCAACCCCTAGCCAAGTGTGGGTGCCAATGCGTATCAGTTCCAAAGGTAGAAGAATTACAATGAGTACATATAAAGGCAAGGCATGAGCCATAGTCTTGAGTAACGAGACTCCTCTTGAGGCACGATAACTTGGAGAATCGATCTAAGACCTTGCCATTGTCCAGACCGAGCACTAGCTCGATTCAAAATAAGAGAAGAATAATAGAAGGGTGGCATCTTAGAAGAGAAACCCCCAGGATGAGAAGATGACTTTGGAATTTGGTAAAAAAGAGATTGGGTATAAAAAGGAGCCCCCAGTAAAGAGGTAGAAGTGGAAATTGTGGTTTGAAGGTTATGAAATGGAAAGGGATGGTTGTAAAATGGGTGTTGATAATTGAGGTTGAAGGTTGATGATTGGGATGGTTGTGTCCTTGAGGACTGCCTACGTATTCACATGAAGTGAAATCAAACTAGATCGTAGTTCTGAGGTTTGGTTAATTTTATTTGGGTGTTGTGGTTGTATCCTTCTTGTGTAAGAAAAGACTGCCTACGTATCCACCTGAATAGGTGAAATCAAATCATGCTCGTAGTTCATGTGTGTGCCTAAGCTATGCTGTCAGGGCCTTAATGTGCATGGGTCAGGAGGGTAATATTACTTTGGTGACTCGAAGAATCGATTTGAGATAACTCCCTTTGATCATAGACCAAAGAGGTATAACTAATTTAGTAAAAATTTCCTTGTCATGTGAGCACACTTAGTGGACCCTAAGGATGAATTGGGTATGTCCCGTCCTAGGTAGCAATGTATTTGAAGAATCTGTGTCTGGGTCATGGTGAAACTAGATTTGATATTTGGAATGTGGAGCTCGGAAATAAGAGGCTTTGATGAGCATCTCTCTGGAGCTTGATTTTGTGGAGTTAAGGCTTGATGGGATTATGGCTTGTAATATGGCTTGGAAATGGAGTCTCCTGGCTTGATGTAGCCTGAACACATAAAGGTAGGTTAAAATGACGTGGTTCAAGTTTCCATGTCTTGGCTCTAAAGGATGGGTATACTTGACGAGCTTGAGAGGATTCTCAAAATTCCTAACTATCTCCCTGTAATGGTCTCGAGAAGGACTTAGGGTGTGTGATGTGTAAAAAGCTAAGTGAGGGTGCTAGCTGACCATCTTCATCGACGTCTTGATTCTATATAGAATTCAGCAGTATTCCGTATTTGGTTTCAGGCTTGGATTGTTGGTCTAGAGTATATCTCGGCTTTTTACTCAGATTCTTGATTCAGGTTTTTGAATATAACTTTTGACTTCGGATTTTGGCATTGACTTGCTTGATTAAGCCTTGTTCCTTTGTCTCTTTTGTCTTGGATATTGATGTTGGTCATTTCTCTTGATTGAGCCTTTGTCTTTGATCATGGCTCGTATCGTCTTAGATTTGCTTGTTACCATGGGTTTGGGTCAAACTAGCATCTTTGGTGTGAAATGGGTTGGTCTTTAGTAAACAGGTTGTTTATTTTGGGGAATGGGCTTGTCTTCCGTCATGGATCGTTAACAAGGGAGATGGTCTGGATTCGTCCTAGAATCTCTTGAGATAGGCTCGAGGCTCGTCCTAAACCAGGGTTATAGTGAGGTTCTATTGCCAAACATGGAATAGGTAAGAAATGAACACGGAGTTTCAGGTCCTCTACAACTCGGAATGGAACATCATTTAAGTGCACTCACATCGACTTGCTATGAGTTGTTGTTTTTTTTAAAATGTCTCAAATCAATTCTTGTTGTCACAGGAAAAGGATAAGATATAATATGTGGATTGAAAATTGTACTTTTATTGAAATGAATAATGAATGTATAGACTCGAGAAGACATGTGACTCGTGGGACAACCCCCAGGTTGTCACTAGAAATGGAAATGGACACGAAGAAAGACACTTAGAAAAATTATGGGAAAGAAAGCCTAAGACTCGGACGCGGACTCTGACTCGATCTTAGATCCAGACTCGTAATCATCTGAAGCAAAAATAGTCCACTATAAATCCCCACAGACCCGGTTTTGGTCCTTTGGTCGAAATAGGGTCCGATTTGAAATTCGTCTAAGAATATGGGGCATTTTATGGCCTAGAAACCTTATATGGAGAGTTTTAGAGTATTTTTGGCTAGGATGTTTTGTTTTGTAAGGGAACAAATCAAGGGAAGAAACAAGAACAAAACCGGTGGCCCCTTATTTGCACGGTTTGCAACACAAGGACAAAGGTCGCTTTCAAAGCTTCCCAATTTGGCCAAGACAATCCCTTGAGTTTTCTTACATGCTCCAGCTCCTTTATGCTAAGATGGCCGGACCTTGAAACTTCCAAAAGGATCTTCCTCTATGTTTAAATCCTCATTGTCTTATTAGTTTACTTTCCTTGTTTTTAGCATTTGTTTTTCAACTTGTGTAAGAGCTTTGTATAAGGCCTTGGGCCACTTTTGCACCGGTTTTCTAGGGTCTTTTTGGACCTTTAGATGCTAGGTTAGATGGATGGTGAGGATTGCTTGGCTTTTGTTTTGTTCCTCTTTAATTTGTAGCCTTTAGATTAAGTCTTAGATGGATGTCTAGGATTTAGTTGTTTCTCTTTAGTTTATGGCCTTAGGACCTAATGTTAGATTAATGGCCTAGATGATTTGTGAGCCTCTATAAAAGGAGCTCTTTTGCCTTGTAACAAATCAGATTTGATGAATTAAAGATTAAGAGTGAAAACTTTGTTTTTCTCCAAACATTCTTTGCTTAGTGCAAGAAGACCCTCTATTGCTTAGTGCTTAGAGTTGAGTGATTCCATTGCTTAGTGCTTGGATTCCTCTTAGGCTTAATCTAGTGGCTTAGTACTTGGATTAAGTCATATCCCAAGTCACCCAATTCTAATCACGCTTTCAATTCTAATCCATCGTAGAGTTCAAGGTAAATCGTGGTTTCAAACAGTCATGTCGGGTGTTCAAAAACGAGTCCCAAAACGTTTCTGTCCAAAATTTAATCATTTTTATCACAATTAAACAGTTCAAATCACTGTCCAAATCGAGTCATTTTCAATCAAAACCCGAGTCTTGAGCGTTTTTGTAATACTACGGATTTTATAGGCTCGTACTCGACCGAGTATGGCCTAATCGGTCGAGTAGTGTGTGTCGTGGAGTCTGTTTGGCTACTGCCGAGGAATAGTCGGCCAAGTATGATGAATACTCGACCGAGTATACTCTATACTCGATCGAGTATCTGGTCCGTGACTGATATTTCAGCGGTTTGATTCGGGAGTAATTAGAGGTTATATAATTTCGATAATCAGTTTCTAAACATCATTTTACAAAACCTAATCAAACGTACGACGCTCTAATCACTCCCAATCTCTCCTCTATGTATGTGTGGACTATTTTAGCAATCGCATTCAATCCTTCATCCTTTCATCGGTAAGTCTTTATTCCCATGATTGTTGATGATTAATTCTAGGGTTTGCCTTTAATCATGAATTGGGGGAAATGGGGTTTTGCAGTTAGTGATTGGAATTATGTGATTGTTGTTGTAGGTGACGATGTGGTATTTGTTATGAATTTGTATGGTTGATTGCAGCGTAAGCGGATTGCAAAAAGGTAGGGTTTCCCTACTCAGTTACTGTTAATTGATTTAAGATTGTGTTTGTATTATAATTGTTGTCACCTGCTGATCATCGGAGTATGGGTGTTGTGGTGACGGTGGTGATGTGGTTGTGTTGTGACGGTAGTGGTGTTGTGACAACTGTGATACTGTGGTACTGTGATGTGTGTGTTGATTGTGGTGGAGTCACTTGCGGGAGTGGCTTCACACCCTAGTTCGCCCTCCGTGGAACCCGTCACGGGAGGGAATGTGCACATTAAGGGACAGGGATTGATAGTCGCTCGTTGATGAGCTGGACTTGGTGGGGATGGGCTGCGGTCCTCCACCGGCGGAGTGGATTACCTGTTGCGATGGGTAATCCGGCAGGGCTACACACTTCGGTGTGTAGTCAGTTACTGTGGAGGATGATCAGCCGGTTACATTATTTGTTTGTCTTATCTTGATTGAACGGTACTGACCCCGTGTTGTTGTTTTGTAAAACCTGCGGTGATCCATTCGGGGATGGTGAGCAGATTATTACAGGTAATGCAGTTGTTTAGCTATGTGGCAGTTATGGGGAGTCATCACTTCGAGTCTAGCTTCCGCTGTTACGAGTTTAGCTGTCTTGATTGCAGTTGTATTGAGGTCCTTGTACTTTTATTTGGAGTTGGTCTGAGACAATGTAATCGCTAACTCTTTATACTTTAATAAATGTTGTTTGGAATTGGTAACTTTGATATACTAACCTCGGGAAACCGAGATGGTAACAGCCTTTCATGCTAGGGTAGTCCTTGGTAAGGTACCTTGGTATGAGGGGGTGTTACAAAGTGGTATCAGAGTCGACGATCCCGGCACCTAAAACTAATGAACCCAATGAACTTAGGGAGTCTAAATAAAATGAACTCGGGGAGAGTTGTTTGGAGCTACCGCAAAGACTTGGGACTTGGGAGACGTCCCGAAGTCGCATTAAGGCCCTTACGATCTCAAGCCGGCCACTTGGGGGGAAACTGTTGTATGTTTGAGTCATGTGTGTGTAATACTTGTAACTTGAGCCTTGTGAAGTGGTTGGATGACATGGTAAAAGTGTTGGAACGTGGTAATATATGAAGGATGAATTGTGAATTTGTATACGATAGATCTTGAGCATGATATATGTCGAGCATGTTACCTGTTTAATACGTGACTTTCAAAATAGTAGTGGTTCATGTGTATATGATCATGATGATGTTAATGTTTGGTTTGTTGGTAGTAGCATGTGATTAAGGGCATGCGTCTATATATATATATATGAATGTTGTGTTTAGATTTTCATGTGGGTATGATAAGAGTTCAATTATGTACTGGTTTCTTGAAGTATTGAGTTGTTGTTGTTGCCTTATGCATGTTCAAATTGTTTTGGTTTAGAAAATTTGATTTGTATGAAGATCGATTACGGAAGGGTTGTCTTAAAACTGTCATAAGTCGAGTTCAAGAATGATATTGCTGTGATTCCAAGTTGAGGTGATAGCTTATCTTCTTACGATTCTAACGATAGATCACACGCCCAGAATGACCAACTAACGAGTGAGATATGAATGTTTTACAAAAACTGGACGATGCTGAGAACTGTGTTGGTACTCAACCGAGTAAAGTAATACTCGACCGAGTAAGGGCTACTTGGCCGAGTATTCCCAATACTCGATCGAGTAATCCTCTGTGATAATTGCGTTCGCTTCTGGAGTCGAAAACTCGGCCGAGTAATATAGTTACTCGACCGAGTATCCTGTACTCGACCTAGTATGTTATGTACTCGACCGAGGACGTCAGTGGGCGGCTATTTTGATTCGGTGGCTATATTTTCACCTTAATTTTGAGTCGGTGGCTATATTTTCACCTTAATTTTTAAGTCGGTGGCTATGTTCTTACATTTGTTTTGAGTCGTGGGGTATGTGCACACGTATGTTTTGAGTCTTAACGCATTCTTTTATATATGCGACGGTCTTGATACGTAAGTTACCAAACGCTATGATAGGGAGAATGCCGGCTTATGAGGGATAGGTGTTGGATATAAAGGACATGAGTTATATTAGGTTGTGAGGGATAGTGGAACAAGAAAAGAGTAGATTGATGGGCTAATTGAGGTAAAGAGCATGTTTTGTGAGATATGATGAGTAACATAATCGTGTGTTGAGTAATATAAAAGTAAGTGTATATGGGAAAGGGTGATGTAAGTGTAAAGAAACGTGAGAATGAAAGATTGAAATGAGGGATAGGAATAGTGGCATATTGGGGTGTGTAAGGATTTACGGAGGGAGACGGTTAGGATTGAGTTGCTTAAGGATATATGTGATAAAAGGGTCGCTATAGAGAGATGGAAACGAATGGTGTATAGTGGGATCGAGTTATGCCGCGATGAGTAGATAGTGGTTGATTTGGGAATTTGGAATATCAAGAGGTGAGCCTAGTATGTAATTCTTTGGGCAATTAACGGTATGAGATGAATTTTTGGTTTCCTAGAGATACGACAGGGAGATACGACTTATTGAAGAGTAACCGTTAGTGTGTAGACTTGATGGTGACAAGGGTGAGAGAGAAGCAAGATGAGAGAGGATAAATGATAAGAAAGAATGATAAGATATTGATATGAATTAATGGAATTTGAGTTGTGGAGTAACAAGAAGGTAATTGGATTACTAAAGAGTTAGGTAGAAAGAGAAAGGATATGAATTATTAATTGGTATTATTGAGTAAAAAGGAGGAAAGAGGGATGAAAGTAAGTTGAGAGAACGTTGACCGGAGTTAAGGAGCATGAAGGTAGAAAATTATGGAAATGTACGATAGCCTCACTAGAGGGTGTGAGTTAATGGTTATATAGGAGAGAAGGACGACATGTTAGCCGTGAGTTTCGAGGTATTAAGGTAATAAGAAGCTTGTGGAGTGTTTGCACGATCTGAGATTTTGGTGGAGAGTTAAGTAACGATATGATAAAGGATAGAATTGGGAATAATGTTGAGGTAGATTTTGTTGATGGATTGGATGTTCGTTATTTGGGATGATAACCAAAGAGAGGGAACGGATTGTTATATTAAGAAGTGATAGTAAGAGAGTAGTCACATGAAGGATGTTGGTGTCATAGTATTGTCACTAATGGTTGAATATGATGTTACTTTAGGGACGTTAGTCGTTCTAGTGAGGTTGATTTTGTGGAGGTGATTAGTATGTTTGGTTGTGAGGAAGTATAATATGTGGATATATGAGGTGTTCGCTGGAAGTTGAGTATTGATTTTATGGCTACATTTGCCGGGGGGGGGGGGGGTGATAATTGTGTGTATGAGAGGATATGTTATGAAAGGCACCTGAGTTAAGTCCGAATGAGAGGTATTCATTGTCAAGTGGTAACTTAAGTGATCAGGATTGGCTAGTTAGATTCGATTATGGGTCCGTGAGGTGTGAAAAGCTTTATGTGAGGTCCTGACCTCACGAGTAATGGTGTGGTGTGATAGTTACGAGTAGTTATATGTGTGTTCCGCGTCTTATGTCATACTTATATGTGTATGTATGATATATGTAAGTAATGGTGTGAGGTTCCGGCCTCAAGAGTCATAGTATGGATGGTATTCATTAGGTCATTATCTGTTATTCCTTGTAGGATTGAGTTTTGATCTAGTAAAGCGGTTTTAATGAAGTCTTCTGGTCAGCTGAATCAGTGTTATGAGAATGTAAAAGCAACGATGACTATCGATGTGGTTGTTGTGCTCTGTGCACGGTAATTCGTGTTGTGATACGAGTATTTTTGTGTTGTCATCGATCGTTGTTTGTTTACTGCTATTTCTTGTCATTGTCGGTCGGGGCATTTAGACCATTGTGTTGTTTCCCGATGTTTCTTACCAGTGTCGGTATGGGTATGGTCCTATTGGTTGTATAGAGTATGATATGAAAAAGAGTTGGGTATGGTTCTGTTGTTGTCATGGCATAGTAATATTATGTTAATGGGACACAATTGTGAGAGGCTGTTGGAGTACTTTTGATCTTGTGTTAGATGAGGCATTGGTGGACATAGTTATGGAAAGAAATTATGGAACATGTGTGGTATTGCACTTGAAGCTACGGGTGGTTTAACACCTTTTATTGGGGCAGTGAGTACGGAGTTTTGGGACTTAATGTCATGTCAAGTTAAGGGTGAGTTTTGTGGTAATAAAAGAGATGAACTTGAGAAGCTAATGTAAGTATGTGTAACACTTGAGGATTGTGGGATTAGATTGTGGAGATGAGTGTATATGTATATAGGAGTATGTCGTTTTGTGGTAATGTAGAAGAGATGGAGTAGTGGTTATACTGAGGATTTTATGATATATGTTATGGAAGTAGAGAATAATTGGAGGCACGAGAACTGTTAGAGAAAGAGAGTCCTGGATATAGGAATGGTTGTAGGTGTTGAGGTTATAGTGGGTTATCGTTGTCATGCGGTAGTAATGAGGATTATGGGAGGCATAGCAAAGGACCTAGTATTAGTGAGTTACAAGGACGTAACATTTATCTTAAGAGGAGTAGGATGAGACAAGAGAGTTTGATGGTCATACAGATGGCAATTGGAAGTTGAGTGTTGGTGTATAATAAGGATGGATTTGTGTGATGGTCGATTTTATTACAGGTAATGGCAGTGCTCGTAGTAGTATAATGTTTAGGAGTGTGAGTAACGGATTGTGTGAGGATGTTTATGTGTGTGAGTAAACTTCGAGGACGAAGTTCGTTTTAAGGATGGTAGAATGTAACATTCCGTTTTGATGGTTGATCTTATTTTGTGGATTGTCTTGGTATTGAGTTGCTAGTGAGTGGTTATGGAAGTGAGACAAGGTTGGCAACATTATATTGTGGTTATTCGGTAAAATTATGGAGTCAGCATTATGAGGCTATGTTGAGATGTTATCGTGAGCCGTGTTGTGGAAGTAAGCGTGGTTGGTGGACTTAGTGTTAGGTGTCCAGGTTTTATAGGTTGGGTTGGAACTTCGGAGACGAAGTTCTTTTTAAGGGGGGACGACTGTAATACTACGGATTTTATAGGCTCCTACTCGACCGAGTATGGCTTACTCGGTCGAGTAATGTGTGTCGTGGAGTCTGTTTGGCTACTGCCGAGGAATACTCGGCCGAGTATGATGAATACTTGACCGAGTAGAGGATACTTGGCCGAGTATACTCTATACTTGATCGAGTATCCGGTCCGCGAGTGATATTTCAGCGGTTTGATTCGGGAGTAATTAGAGGATATATAATTTCGATAATCAGTTTCTAAACATCATTTTACAAAACCTAATCAAACGTACGACGCTCTAATCACTCCCAATCTCTCATCTATGTATGTGTGGACTACCTTAGCAATCGCATTCAATACTTCATCCTTTCGTCCGTAAGTCTTTATTCCCATGATTGTTGATGATTAATTCTAGGGTTTGCCTTTAATCATGAATTGGGGGAAATGGGGTTTTGCAGTTAGTGATTGGAATTATGTGATTGTTGTTGTACGTGACGATGTGGTATTTGTTATGCATTTGTATGGTTGATTGCAGCGTAAGCGGATTGCAAAAAGGTAGGGTTTCCCTACTCAGTTACTGTTAATTGATTTAAGATTGTGTTTGTATTGTAATTGTTGTTACCTGCTGATCATCGGAGTATGGGTGTTGTGGTGACGGTGGTGATGTGGTTGTGTTGTGACGGTGGTGGTGTTGTGACAGCTGTGATGCTGTGGTATTATGATGTGTGTGTGTGTTGATTGTGGTGGAGTCACTTGCGGGAGTGGCTTTACACCCTAGTTCGCCCTCCGTGGAACCCGTCACGGGACGGGATGTGCACATTAAGGGACATGGATTGATAGTCGCTCGTTGATGAGCTAGACTTGGTGGGGATGGGCTGCGGTCCTCCACCGGCGGAGTGGATTACCTGTTGCGATGGGTAATCCGGCAGGGATACACACTTCGGTGTGTAGTCAGTTACTGTGGAGGATGATCAGCCGGTTACATTATTTGTTTGTCTTATCTTGATTGAACGGTACTGACCCCGTGTTGTTGTTTTGTAAAACCTGCGGTGATCCATTCGGGGATGGTGAGCAGATTATTACAGGTAATGCAGTTGTTTAGCTATGTGGCAGTTATGGGGAGTCATCACTTCGAGTCTAGCTTCCGCTGTTACGAGTTTAGCTGTCTTGATTGCAGTTGTATTGAGGTCCTTGTACTTTTATTTGGAGTTGGTCTGAGACAATGTAATCGCTAACTCTTTATACTTTAATAAATGTTGTTTGGAATTGGTAACTTTGATATACTAACCTCGGGAAACCGAGATGGTAACAGCCTTTCATGCTAGGGTAGTCCTTGGTAAGGTACCTTGGTATGAGGGGGTGTTACAGTTTTACTTCATCATCGGCCCACGCTTTAACATTTTCTTTTTTGGCAGCTGGCTTCGACATCTGACTTTGAGCATTTACCCATTTGAGCACCTCGTCCTCATCATTGGGAACACTGGAAGGATAACAGTCAAGAAGAGTTTCTTGATAAGTTGTATATCCATGAGGATTGCCTAAGTTGCCTTGTGGGCTAAAGGTTGAGAGAGACAAGTTCCCGCTTTCGATCATATCCTTAATGACATGTTTTAATTTAAAACATTTCTCTATATCATGCCCTTTGCCTCTATGCTACTTGCAGTAGGCATTCTCATCCCAGAACCTGGACTTTTTTTCCGGATCTGGTGTAGGACCGATAGGCTTCAACATTCGTCGCTCCATGAGTCTCTGAAGGGCATCGGCGTATGTAATACCAATGTTGGTAAATTTCCTAGGGGGTATATCCTTCTTGTCGAAAGCCTTTGTCAATAACCTTGGAGAAATGTTAGGTTTCTTTGACGAGGGCTCCATGAGGTTGCCTTTATTGATTTTGATTCCTGGATGAGAAGAACTAGAAATAGATCGCTCACTTGTTGCTCCCTCCTCAAGACTGTCAGTGTAACACCCCCATACTCCAAGTGCCTTACCAGGACCACTTAAGGCATGGAAGTGCTACCATCTCGGTTTCCTGAGGCAATGATAATCATAAGACAATAGCGAAACATACTTAAAAGTACAATAATGTTTAAAATGATTACATGCAAACTCCAAAACTGTTAAATTGAAATACAAGGTTCTCAAAACTGTCTACTATCAAAACTACCAAAACTATAAAATGTCTGACACAGCGGAAGACTTCTAAACTGCAACGTGGTGACTCATCCCAGATATCCCACATGCATCGTCTCATACCTGCTCAATAACTGCTCACCACCCCCGAATGGATCACCACAGTTTTTAAAACATTTAAACGGGGTTAGTACTAATTACACAAAATCAACAGCTGCAATAAAACGATAATACATACAACTCAATTCCAACATCTCAATCACCACAACTCCACCCTATCTCCACATATCTGACTACACACTGAAGTGTGTAGTCCTGCCAGAGTACCGCCGTAACTAGTACTCCTCACCGCCAGTGGGGGACCGCAGCCATTCCCACCTAAGCCCCGCTCACCTTATCCGTGCGATAAACCCAAGTCCATTAATGTGCACATCCCTTCTGTGGCGGGTTCCACAGAAGGCGAATCAAGGGCGTGAAGCCACTCCCGCAAGTGACTCCACTCAGCCAGGGACGCACCCCGAAGATCACAGACAGTTATACCATAATCTCAATACTCTACCAACAATCACCAAATCAGAATCCAATACGATAGTTACTCACAACAACAACAACAACATTAACAACATCAACACCAACAAAGCCATGTAACTAATACTGAGTAGGGAAACCTACCTGAAATGCAAACACCACAGACGGTCTTAGCAGCTAATCAGAATCTTTCCTCTACGAAACCTCCTCCTATAACAAACATACATACAATTACCACCATAGACATACTAATCACCCAACACCCCCAAAACCACCCAATTAGGGTTTCAAAAGAACTCAACAAAATCCAATATAAAAGGTGAAAGGAACTTACCCTCGACACAAGGATCACAACGGCGTAAAGAACAAGATAATCCGACTCTCCTAGCCTTGGGGATTTGTTAATGATGCGATGAATCAACTTACGTAACACTCCTTTCTTCTCATTTAGGTTTTTAGATTTGTTAAAAAGGTTTAAGAAAAGTGACGGTCATCATTATATATTAATCCCGCATCATTAACAAAACCCGTCAAAACTCGGCCCGTAAACTCACTTACTCGATCGAGTAAAGCACTTACTCGATCGAGTGCCCCTTACTCGATCGAGTACCCAACTTACTCGATCGAGTACAATACAGGCAGACTACTGTTTTGCGTGACAAACAACTTACTCGACAGAGTAAGCCCCACTTGATAAAGTACCCAAAGACTCATAAAACGTAGTATTACAGTCTTCCCTCCTTAAAAAGAACTTCGTCCCCGAAGTTTTAACCCATAAAAAAAACAAAACATACCAACACTACTCCGACATAACAATATAACCAAAACGCGAAATAAAACTCAAAACACATCTTCCAACACAACACCCAACTCGACTCAAGACAACTACTAACTATACCAAACCAACATAAAACATGCAAAAACTTGTAAAAACTCTATGCAATCATCTCCTACCCCCTAAAAGAAACATGGTTACATCCCCGTAACCACACATACCTGATAAAAAAGAGACGGATACTGCTCCCTCATAGCCTCCTACGCCTCCCAAGTAGCCTCCTCAACCTCATGGTTAGACCAAAGAATCTTAAGCAAAACCGTTTCCCCATGTCTAGTTTTCCTAACCTTGCGATCAAGAATCTGTTTCGGCACCTCAAGATAAGACAAAGACTCATCCAACTTAATGTTCTCTACCTCTAACACATGTGAAGGGTCACTCACATACTTCCGCAGCTAAGACACATGAAACACATTATGCACTCTATCCAAAACAGCTGGTGAAGCTAACCGGTATGCAACCTCACCCACACGATCCAAAATCTCATATGGTCCTATAAACTTCTGACTAAGCTTCCCTTTCTTCCCAAATCTCATGACCCCACGCATAGGAGACACTTTCAAAAGAACCTTGTCCCCAACCTGAAACTCTATGTCACGACGATGTAAATATGCATAACTCTTTTGACGATCCTGGGTCGCTCTCATCTTCTGTCTGATCAGCTTAACCTGTTCCACCATCTCATGTACAATCTCTGGCCCTAAAATTACTGCCTCAGCTCTATCATCCCAACAAATCAAACTCCCACATCTCCTCCCATACAAAGCCTCAAACGGTGTCATGCCAATACTAGTGTGATAGCTATTGTTATAAGAAAATTCAATTAAGTCCAATCTCTGTTCCTAGCTACCACCAAAATCCATAACACAAGCTCGCAACATGTCCTCTAAAGTCTTGATGGTCCACTCTGTTTGGCCATCTGTCGCAGGATGAAAAGCTGTACTCATCTTTAAGGTAGCTCCCATAGACTCCTGCAACTCTTTCCAAAACCGTGATATAAACCTCGCATCTCTATCAGACACTATATCCTTAGGCACCCCATGCAATCGAACCACGTTCTTCCTATAGGCCAAAGCTAACTTTATTTTAGTCCAATTATCTTTCATCGGCACAAAATGAGCTGACTTGGTCAGACAATCCACTATAACCCATATCATGTTATTACCTTGTTGACTCTTCGGCAAACCCACGATAAAATCCATAGAAATGGACTCCCACTTCCACTCAGGTACCTCAAGAGACTGAATCTTACCTTGTGGCCGTCGCTGCTCCCCTTTAACTCTCTGACATGTCAAACAACGAGCCACAAACTCAGCTGTTTCTTTCTTCATTCCAGGCCACCAGAAAGTCTTCTTCAAATCCTTATATAGCTTGTCACCCCCTGGATATACCGAATATGGTGTACAATGAGTCTCTGTCATGATTACCTTTTTCAACTCCTCATCATTAGGAACACACCATCTCCCATCAAATCTCACACTGCCATTTGTATGAATAGAGAATCTAGACACTGTCCCCTTCTCCACTCCATCTCTCCACTCCCCAATCTTAGGATCCAATGCATGTTTCTGTTGGAATATGTGTCCTCCGACAATAATGCGATCACGACTGTTGATCATGATGATCACATGTTTAAATCTCATTATATAGAATACAATTGGGAAGTAATTTTGTTACTGTCAACTGGTCAACATATATCGGTAATGATTGGCTGACTAGAGTTTGACATTACTGTCGTGTGACGGTGGTGATCAGTTGACCCCCTAGGTCATACCTAAAGGGCAACACTCTTAATTGATTATTTAATTAATCGTATAATGTTGCGAGTTAATTAAATTACTTGAAAATTGACGGACGATTTTGGAAGTAAAATTTACGTATCAAATTGAAATGTGATTAAATGAGATACGGTCTGAGTAATTAAATTGTATAATTACTCGGATGAAATAAATTGTTTAATGTAACAATTAAAATGAATGAATTATTATAAATTCAATCAGTTGAAATTTATAAATGGTAAAATATTCTGGCACAAGTAATTATGAAATTACTAAGTCGATTTTTGTATGTGACGTATTTTTATTAATACGTTGATTTTTAATATGTTAAAAATTACATAACAAATTTATGTCACATATGACATGTGACATATTGACAATTGACAAATATAATATGGATTCCATATTACCAAATGGACCGAAATAAAAGAAGAGGATTAAGCTAATTAATTGTTTAATTAGTAGCTAAACATAATGATTGTTTTGCTTTAGTAGCCATGCAAGCCTATGGTGCATTGTGAAGACAAATAAGTCCATGCATTGGCTTCCCTTTATCTCTCCTCTTACACGGTTTTGGGAAGAAAAACTCATCATTGTTTTTCTTATAATTTTACCTAATAATATACTAAGTGTTATGCATTATCATTCATTCTACTTATCATCCAAAAATAGAGTTCTAGTGAGAAGAAAAATCCTCTCTTCTTCTCTCTATAAAACCGAAACAAATAAGTGTTTTATAAAAGTTTTTGGTTCAATTTTCTACCTTGATTAATATTATACTAGTATTTGTAATATTAATTAAATTAAGAGTAGCCTTGGGTATAAAGCTTGGGGAGAGATCTTATACTTAGATCTTGTTCATCCATAAGGGAAAAGCTCAAGAACAAGAGAGAAAGGTGATCTCTCTTGTGCCCATTATAACCGAAATATTGAATGTAAGGACATGATTTCTCCTCTATTATATTATTTGTTTGCATGCATATAATCCGTTTTAATTTTATGACAAATTTTAGACATATATGAGTATGTTAAGAATGTATATGAATCTACATTTCCTTCAATCGGTATCAAGAGCCACGGTTGTTTGCATGCAAATTGGTTAAAAGTTTTTCCGAGTTATAAGAATAACAAATAAAACTTGTAAAATTTGTGTTATTATGATATATCACGAAATTATTACATGCATATTAATATTTCTGGTCCTAAAATGTTTTAGGATATTTTGGTTAATTTTTCGGATTTTTATTGTTCATAATTTACAATAATGGCATTTAAATGTGATTTTATGAGTAAAAATGTCATTTTTGGTCTAAAATTAGCTATACTTCGAATTTTCAGTTGGTTTTTGTATATGTTGTCACATATATTATTTTGAGATAACTTGTAAATTTTCATAATTTTTGGACTTGTTATGCTCGAAAAATGATTTTTCATTATTAAATTCGGATTTAGGTGAAAAATAGGTTAATATGAGTTAAATTTCGAATCTGGTCATAGAAAATTAATATTTTGTCACATGCAATTTTACAAGATGTGTGTAAAATAATTGGCTATAAAGAAGTCTTTTTGCATGATTTATGAATTTTTGAAGAAAAATAGCATAAATAGTGACATTATTAGTGAAAATTAATAAAACATAATCTATGACTTAGGAAAAACGTGTAATGTTGCATTTTATTATATTTTTCAGATCTAAAAATGAAAAGTTAATGAAAATAATTTTTCCATGTTTTTATGATTATTTTATTAAAAAGTCGATAAACCGCAACATTGTTTTTCCGGAAAATTTTCGAAATTTTTAACCTAAGATTTTGAACATTATGAGTGTCATGGAATTTTTCCAGAATGTTCATGAGTTTAAATTTCAAATTTTGAATTTATTTGAAATTTTGTGATTTATTTGAAGTTTAATAGCTTATTTTTGTAATTTTTGGTCCATTTATGAACAATTTTATAAAATATGGGTTAATTATGGTCAAATTATTAGTGAAGACTAAATTTTGAGTCCTAAGAGGTTAGGGTAATTAACTTATGCATAAATATGAGTTTATGCATTTTTGTGATTATAAAATGTTGAAATCACGCAAATCCGTAAAAACCGAGTAATATACGATATTGGCTAATTAAAGGCGATTTAGCATAAAAATTGAGCATATTCATACATATTATAATGCTGCATTTTTCTTTATGATTGTCATAATTTTAATTTATGTAATTTTGAATTATGTAATTTTACTTAGTATGGCCTTAGTTTTTAATTGGTATTTCCCGAAATGTATGGGAATATCGATTCGGTTGTAATTTTATTGTGATCTCGTATCACCGTTTTGTAATTTAATAGATTTATTTTATTTTAGTTACAACTGTATAATAGGAAATTATGTAATTTATTATGTAATCTTATTCATTCCGGAGTTCCAAAAGACGGATTTCTTCAAGAATGGCGATACATAAAGACGGTGTTACCTCGAGATGCGTGCCACAACCGAAGTTCAAGGGACCAATGGAGTTGGTTTCCGAATATGTAATAGTTAAATAGTTTTTCTATTTTAGGAAAGGCCATACTAGGATTTTTATCTTTATGCTTGCATTTTATTTTATGTCACATGCATCGCTAAATCGCCATAACTAAAACATGCATCCTTATTTTATCGAGTTTATCGAGCGTGTCAATTCAAATTATCGTAGTTCACCGCTTTAGTTCACTTAAAACGTGATAGATAATAAATTGGCATGACCTCTCGCTAAAACAAATTAATTGAGACATAGCCTTACCAAATAGTAGAAACCATGAAAACCTATTTCGCGAGGGAGTGCACTCGGCTACCCCGGGGTACAAACCTTGTTACGTAGGGGAAGTGGGTGATGAATGTTAATCCACCAAATTCATGTTGATAAGGGATGTATCGGCTACCCCGTGCCCAAGTTGATGTGGGTTTGGATAATGGACACATTTATTCGAAATTTGGATTGAACTCAACAAAAGTAATTGATAAGGGTTGCATCGGCTACCCCGTACCCTTGTTGATGTGTTGGGCTATAGATAAACATTAGAGTAATTTTATCGACCAAGAGTTCTAAAAGTAGAATCGATTAAAAGGTTAATCCACCGAGTTATATTGATAAAGGTTGCATCGGCTACCCCGTGCCTAAGTCGATATGAATTTGGGTCTTGGAATCATTTATCTAGTTGGGTAGAGGTCACTAGAAAATGCATAAAACTTGTTTAAATCATACATTTTTACGAGTAACATTAAAACGACAATTGTTTTACTCCTTATATTTTGTTTTGTAGACCACTTCTTTTTCATAACAAATGGCAACATCAACACCAACTCCTAATGCTACACCACTTGCTACTTCATCTTGGCTCCGATCCTTTATGGATCGATGTAAACTTGAAAAGAATGGGTCAAATTTCTCCGATTGGGATGCCCAACTCAAATTAGCCGCCGAAGGTGACGACAAGCTTCGTTACCTTACCGAGGCCTCTCCACCCGAACCCTCCACTAGGTCCACCGCGGCCACTAGGGAAGCCTATGAGACTTACCAAAAGGAGTCCGCCGCAATGAAAAATGTCTTAATATTTGCGATGGAGGCGGACCTCCAAAGGAGAGCCTTCAAAATGGGCAATGCTAATGAGATTTACTCCAAACTTGTGACCATGTTTTCACAAACTCCGCGGATCGTTCAATATGAGGCGGCCGCGGCATTCTTTGATCTCGACTTCAAAGAGGGCCAAAAGGTTAGCCCTCATGTGCTCAAACTCATGGAGCTTGTCGAGACCTTGAAAATTCAAAAGGTTGAAATCCCCAAAGAACTCATCGTAGATAGGATTCTACACTCCTTGTCCAAAGTCAAGGCATATGTGCAATTCCGGGTGAATTTCAACATGCAAGACAAGGACGTGTCTCTTGAGGAGTTGCACAAGTTACTTGTGCAAGCCGAGAGGGACATGGGGTTAAATGTGAACCCTCCCAAAGATGTGCTTAACATAAGCACTAAGAGTAAGGGGAAGTTCAAAAAGAATGGGAGAAAGGGCAAGAAGCAAGCTCCCACATTCACCAAAGCTAAGTCTTGTGAAGCTAGCACCTCCAAAGTCAAGAAGGGTCCTCTTGATAAGTGCCATTATTATAATGGCATGGGTCATTGGAAAAGAAATTGTTCCAAATACCTTGGTGATATCAAAGCTGGAAAGATCACTCCAGTAGGTAAATGACTAACCTTCTTTTATGTTTCTAAATTCAACTATGGTATTATGATGCAAAGTTTTGATAATGTATCTCCCTTTTTATTGTAAATAGGGCCTCCACCAAGCAAAGACAAGGGAAAAGAAAAACAAGCATGAGAAACCATGGAGAAGCTAAAGATAGCTTTTATGGAGCTTTGTTTTTCATTGTGTTATTTTAAGTTATGTTTTGAATTTTTAGAACTTTAAGTTTCCGTGTTTGACATGGAAAGGTATTTTGGATAATGAGTTGTATTTTGGATGATGGTGACTTGGTTTGCAACCCGAGTCACCCGTTTTATCATTTATCCTTTTAATGTTCTAAATTTCATCTTTAAATGCTTGCGTTTTGAAACATAAGATTATTCACTTAAAGGTGATCTAATAGACAATTATAATGACGGGTTTCATTATATGTCCACATGCTTAAGGCGTGTGTATGATCACTTATAAAGTGATTTTGAGTCTATGAACTCTCCTAAAGGTATGTCAATCACCAAGTACACATATGAAAACAATAACTATTAGTCTATCTATGAGATAGTTCTCCTTATAATTCAACATCATTAATTTGTGTCTCATATGCTATCTTTGAATATTTAGTGTATTTATTCTAAAGATAGAGTGGGAGAAAAATGAGGACACAACACACAAGACAAAGACAAAGATCTA
The DNA here is from genome assembly GCF_048544455.1 of Silene latifolia. NCBI lineage: Eukaryota > Viridiplantae > Streptophyta > Magnoliopsida > Caryophyllales > Caryophyllaceae > Silene > Silene latifolia. Next base: position 187,127,036 of record NC_133536.1, read on the forward strand.
TATCGTGTTTTTGTGTATATAAAGATCTACGCAAGAAAGAATGATTTGAATAAAGGTATATCTATTTGGTAATATGCCGAATAGATGAGATCTATGGTCTCAAGTTAGTTCTATATGACTAAAGAGACCAAGTGTAATAATCATAAGAGTATATTCTCAAGATAACTACACGAGGAGACCAAAAGAAGTTTTGGAATAAAATGACTAATGTAAAGTCTTAACAATTTTTTGACTAAGTTTATGAAACATTTGACCAATAGTTTCAACCTTGAGATTTACTTAAGAGCCTAAATGAATCATAGTAACATACTAGTTATGATCGAGTTGCAAGGATCGATATACCGATATCTTCAATGGCCAAAGTTTTAACCACGCAAATGTCATTGCTTAACCTCCCTATGAAATGGTTAAACCTCCTTCCAAAAGGGTATTTGCGAAGGACGTATTCTAAATATTGTTTATATTTGAAAATGACATTACTACACATCATTATGACATGAGTGTGTTGGAGATTTAAAATCTCTTTCCGTAAGGTTAAGATGAGACCACTTCAAAATAGGCATTTTGAAGGGATATGATAGTAACATATATGGTTTTATCCTAATAACTTGGCAATGCAATTTATATTTCAATTCTTGATAAATTTCGATTGAGAAGTAAAATTCGAAATGTGTAGAATTGAGTGGGAGTTAAGAAATTCTCATGTGAAGACATGGAATTTAGTGGGAGCTATCATCCTTAAATGTTTACAACTCATCACTCATTAAAGAATGACGAGCTAATACCTTCTTTTATGAAGAAGCTTTTTGAGTTTTCAATTCTGGATGAAAATGGACAATGATGAATCCAATTACATCAAGAGATGTTGGAATAGTATTAAGAGATACACATCATATCAACATTCACATAGGTTATTCATGTAGATGAAAATGGAATTACCATTAGCAGTCATGGTCGTTCATTGAACCTATGAACGGTTGATCTCATGATTATTAGTAACTAATGTTTCCGCCATTAGAATAATCATATACATGTCCAATTATGAATCATATGCATAAGAGCATGATGATTGATTGGTAAGCCATAATAGAAACGTCATGAATTCTCAAGTAGAATCCAATGAGCGATTTCAGTGATTGACGGAATGTTCTATTGTGTGTCAAGAGGTTGCACATATTGTAGAAAATACGAGCACATATGAGGATTTATGAGAATCCCAAACCTTTCAAGCCTGAAAGGAGAAATAAGAAGTTTATGGAAAGATGCTTGGTTGAATAAGAGGTTATTCAAGATAATCTTTCCTAGTTAAACTAGGACTTGTGAAAAGTACTAAGCTAATAATCTTGTCAGTTGTTACAAGATTCTACAAAACATATACCTAGTGCATTATGTGTGGATGGAATACTTGATCAGTACAAGTTGTATTATTCATCGCAAATTCGTTCGTTATGATATGATCGGTAAGAAAGTTCTTTCAAGTTAAAGAACCAAAACCAAGGTCGAAAACCTTGATGTGTACTTGGTAAGATTCATGCTATGAGAGAGAACATGAATGTGAAGGAAAATGCAAGTGTAAGAAGTTTGAACACATGGACACATGGGATGTTAAACTTCTATTGCAATCAATGAGTGTTTACACTTATGATATACATCACAAGGTTGTAATATGATATTGACTACCCGAGTGTGATGTCGACATTTGTCGTTTGATTTATTATTAACTCACTTTGTACATTGTTATATCCAAACGGGTTGTAGAGACAATTGAACCCCGTTAAAGTGAACATGGATTAACATTGTTTTTGCCCATAGTTACTTATATGAGGTGACGTCTCAAAGTGACTAGAGTGTGATGCGATTGATGGCAAGTTCAAGTGCCATAGAGTCATGTGAGATGACTAGTCGATCACATAGGCAGATTGTTGTGAACTTTTTGTCGGGCCTAATGACCGCTTATAGAGTTCTGGCAAATTTATATAGCCTGGTCGTGGCGAGAGCTACTATAGTATTCGAATGAGTCGATTCTTTTGACTAAAGACTATTCTCCTAAGATGGCACAGTTTCAGATTAACTTTGATTTGTGTTACTACGACCTTCGTAAATGGGGTCAAATGGGCATATTTTGGGTTATGATGGCTGTGGCTAGTCGAAGGGAATGAGTGCAATAGGAATTGTCCACCCCTAGTCAGGGTTATAACAATATCTCAGGGCCACTCGAGGAGTAATGAACTGGAAATGCGTGGCCACGCTCGGAAGGTATCCAGAGTGGATAAATCCGGACAATCAGTTATTCTCCAGATCGAGGAAACCACTCTCGATATGATCACTTGCAAGTACGACCTGAAAGACACCTTGCATTGAGTGGGAGATAGTAATAGGACAAGAGAATTGGTGACGCACACTTGTCGAGGACAAGTGGGAGATTGTTGGAATATGTGTCCTCCGACAATAATGCGATCACGACTGTTGATCATGATGATCACATGTTTAAATCTCATTATATAGAATACAATTGGGAAGTAATTTTGTTATCACAACTGGTCAACATATATCGGTAATGATTGGTGACTAGAGTTTGACATTACTTGTCGTGTGACGGTGGTGATCGATTGACCCCTAGGGTCATACCTAAAGGGCAACACTCTTAATTGATTATTTAATTAATCGTATAACGTTGCGAGTTAATTAAATTACTTGAAAATTGACAGACGATTTTGGAAGTAAAATTTACGTATCAAATTGAAATGTGATCAAATGAGATACGGTCTGAGTAATTAAATTGTATAATTACTCGGATGAAATAAATTGTTTAATGTAACAATTAAAATGAATGAATTATTATAAATTCAATCAGTTGAAATTTATAAATGGTAAAATATTTTGGCACAAGTAATTATGAAATTACTAAGTCGATTTTTGTATGTGACGTATTTTTATTAATACGTTGATTTTTAATATGTTAAAAATTACATAACAAATTTATGTCACATATGACATGTGACATATTGACAATTGACAAATATAATATGGATTCCATATTACCAAATGGACCGAAATAAAAGAAGAGGATTAAGCTAATTAATTGTTTAATTAGTAGCTAAACATAATGATTGTTTTGCTTTAGTAGCCATGCAAGCCTATGGTGCATTGTGAAGACAAATAAGTCCATGCATTGGCTTCCCTTTATCTCTCCTCTTACACGGTTTTGGGAAGAAAAACTCATCATTGTTTTTCTTATAATTTTACCTAATAATATACTAAGTGTTATGCATTATCATTCATTCTACTTATCATCCAAAAATAGAGTTCTAGTGAGAAGAAAAATCCTCTCTTCTTCTCTCTATAAAACCGAAACAAATAAGTGTTTTATAAAAGTTTTTGGTTCAATTTTCTACCTTGATTAATATTATACTAGTATTTGTAATATTAATTAAATTAAGAGTAGCCTTGGGTATAAAGCTTGGGGAGAGATCTTATACTTAGATCTTGTTCATCCATAAGGGAAAAGCTCAAGAACAAGAGAGAAAGGTGATCTCTCTTGTGCCCATTATAACCGAAATATTGAATGTAAGGACATGATTTCTCCTCTATTATATTATTTGTTTGCATGCATATAATCCGTTTTAATTTTATGACAAATTTTAGACATATATGAGTATGTTAAGAATGTATATGAATCTACATTTCCTTCAGTTTCTTACGAATATCATCATAAAGATCTGGCTCCACTGTCAAATCCCTTGTAGCATCTCCTTTCTGTATCATATATATCCCTAACTTCCCCACCTCATCTCTCAGCCTCATCAAAGACACAACCATGCAAAGAGAATGCACACTCTTCCTGCTCAAAGTATCTGCAACAACATTAGCTTTCCCTTCATGGTATATAATATCCATGTCATAATCCCCAATCAGCTCCATCCACCTCCTCTATCTCATGTTCAACTCCTTTTGAGTGAAGATGTACTTGAGACTCTTGTGGTCTGAAAACACCTTAAAGGTCGCCCCATAAAGGTAGTTCCTCCAAATCTTGAGAGCAAACACAACCGTACCCAACTCTAGATCATGTGTCGGATAATTCTCCTCCTAAGGCTTCAGCTGCCTAGAAGCATAGGCAATCACCTTTCCGTTCTGCATCAAGACACAACCCAAACCATTCTTTGAAGCATCTGTATACACCTCAAAGTTCTCACTCCCTTCAGGTAATGCTAAGATTGGAGCTGTGGTCAAACGCTCCTTTAATGTTTGGAACGCCGTCTCACAACTTTCATCCAAGGGATGCCTGTTCTCTTTCCGCAACAAAGCTGTCATCGGTTTAGCTATCTTGGAAAAATCCTTAACGAACCGTCGATAGTATCCAGCTAAACCCAAGAAACTCCTAATCTCAGCCACATTCTTTGGTGCTTCCCACCGAGTAACTGCATCTATCTTTGCAGGATCCACAACAACACCCTTCTTTGAAATCACATGCCCCAGAAAAGCAACTTCCTCTAACAAGAACTCACACTTGGACAACTTTGCATACAGCTGATTATCTCGCAAAGTCTGCAACACTAGCCTCAAATGTTCCTCATGTTCCTCCTTAGTCTTAGAAAAGACTAAGATATCATCAATAAAGACCACCACAAACTGATCCAAGAACTGACTGAAGACCCGGTTCATCAAATCCATAAACACTGCTGGTGCATTAGACAACCGAAACGGCATCACAACATACTCATAATGACCATACCTCGATGTAAAAGCTGTCTATGGTATATCCTCTTCCCAAATCTTCACCTGATGGTAACCCGACCTCAAATTGATCTTAGAAAAGACCGCTGCACCGTTCAACTGATCAAACAAATCATCTATCCTCGGTAAAGGATACTTGTTCTTCACTGTAAATCTGTTCAGCTCCCTGTAATCGATGCACAACCTCAAGCTCCCATCTTTCTTTTTCACAAACAAAACTGGTGCTCCCCACGGTGATACACTAGGTCTAATGTATCCCTTCTCAATCAGATCATCCAGCTGTTTCTTCAGCTCCTCCAACTCCATAAGACCCATACGGTACGGTGCCTTAGAGATTGCCTCCGTCCCCGGTTTCAACTCAACACTAAAATCTATCTTCCTTTTCGGTGGCAACCCCGATATCTCCTCTGGAAAGACATCTGAAAACTCCCCCACCACTGGTATCTGTTCAACTGTTTGACTCTCCACGCGATGATCCCTCATATGACATAAGATCAACGGACACCCTTTCCTCAGATAAGACTTTAAGGTCACTGCTGCAATCAACTTAACTTTGGGTTTGACAACAAACCCACGATAAGACACACTAATCCCCTTAGGACCTCTCAGAGAAACCCTCTTTTGATGACAATCTATCTTAGCCTTGTACTTTCCCAACCAATCCATCCTAACTATCATCTCAAAACCATCTAAAGGAAATTCTAACAAGTCTACAGGTAGGTCAACTTGCCCAACTATCATAGAAACACCTCTATACAACCGCCCACAAGACACAGACTCACCCGACGGTATAAAAATTTCTTCTTTTACAGACTCATACTCACTCAAACCCAACAGCTTAGCATGACTCGAAGATACAAGCGACTGCGATGCCCCCAAATCAAACAAAACAAAGGTAAAGACTAATTAACAATAAATGTACTGGTGATAACGTGAGCATCATCCTCTGCTGCTTTCTTCTCCATCATAAACATGTGGGAAATATCGGTATACTTCATCAAGAAATTCAGATTATAACGAAATCATAATTATGAAATTACGAGTCATAAACGAAATTGCATAAACAAAAGAATAGAGATTAGAATCAACCTTCGGTCCTAGCAATTAGGCCTAAGAATAAATATCGAGATCGATATTCTCCTAATCGTTGCACCCAAGATGCTCCGAGAAATGCCTCTTTTCTTTGCTAGAATAAGAACCCTAATTTCTAATGATTTTAGGTTTTTCTTTTGATGAGAGAATTAGGTCAAAAAGAAGTGAGTAAATGATCTCCCTCTTTTCTCTTTTTAACCGTCCAAGGGAGAGCCAAATGAGGAAGATATTTTTCTTCCTCTTTTTCTCCCTTTGACCGTGTAAAACCCACCAACCAAAATAAGGAGAAAATCTTCTTATTTTAGGTTGTTATCTTATTTGTATAAAATGTGTATAATTATCAATTGTCATTTATGTCGTCACGTATTAATAAGTCCACACACTTAATACCGGTCCGTCATCATTTATTATGACAATATCGTATAATATATACATTAACTATAAATATCGCATATTTATAATTTGCTAATTAAATTTAACCGTTTATGTTTAATTACGAATTAACATCTTAATTCGTTTAAGCTAACATTATATACAATAATTAAATATAACAGTTTATATTCAATTTACGAATTAACAATTAATTCGTCTAATTAAATAATCGTCTCATCATCACATTGACTAACTTTTTAGTCAAATACATGGACTAACCTTTTAGTCATATAAGACATCAATGTGATTATATTTTTATATAATCACATCTCTCAAACACATCCTTTAGGTGTGACTTTTAGGGACCAGTTGATCACCGCCATCAGTATGATAATAACGTCAAACTTCTAGCAAGTCAACCGTTATTAGTAAACGTTAATCAACTGATAAAATACTAAGTATACCCTGTGAACCTATAAGAGATTTATATACGTTATCACACTAACTGTGGAGGACACTAGCTCCAACAATCTCCCACTTGTCCTCACAAGTGTATGTGCGATAACCGATTCTCATATCCTTAATTTCTCCCACTCAATGTAAAACAATTTGCAAAATCCGTATTCACAAAGGTCGTATTTTACAAGTGATCAATATCAAGAGTGGTTTTCCCGACTAGAGAGTAACTTAATTGATAAACGAATAATCATTCGAGCATGGCCACGCATTTCAGTTACAACTCCTCGAGTGGCCCTGAGAAATGTCTAAACCTGATAAAGGCTGGATATTTTCTTCAACTCGAATCCTGCAGATATAAGCACAGTATGAAATGACCCAGTAAAAATCTGCTTAGCCTCCTGTTACGGTCGACCATGAGAAAGAAACCAAAGTCACCCAAAAACTTCCTTAATCTCAAGAGACGTCGATAGTCAAAAGAATCGACTCTAGGAACACAATGGACGTCCAATCCACGACCTGGCCCCAAATGTTTTTAAACATTTAGGACTCCATTACGTTGTCACAATGTCCTACGAGGTATCATTATAACTCGCATCTGTGATTGATCAGCCAACCGTTTGACTTATGGCTCATGGCTCGTTGAACCCACCATCAATCAACTTCACAATATAATAGCCAGAGTTATCAGCTCATGTAGGCGATTACGGACCAAAACAAATATAATGTAATTCAGTTCACTTTGTGGCGTTCAATATTGTCGTACAATCCACATGAAAAACAAAATATGAAATAATACGATGAAGTTATAAATAACATATGGAAAAAGAATGTATCGAATCCATAAGCAACTAGTACAACTCAGGAACACGTTTAATTCCCATGGAAATAACGTGCCCTTCATGCTTATCATATTTCAATGGTTTAGTGAGAGGCTCCGCGATGTTGTCATCCGAAGCAATCTTGTCAATCACTATGTCCTCCTGCTCCACGTAATCACGGATCAGGTGAGCCTTCCGATGTACATGTCTAGACTTGTTGCTAAACTTAGGCTCCTTGGCCTGGAAGATGGCACCTCTATTGTCACAATAGATGGTGATTGGGTCATTCGAATTAGGAAATATGGTTAGTCCTTGTAAGAATTGACGCATCCATATAGCTTCCTTTGCTGCTTCTGAAGCGGCATAGTGCTCGGATTCAGTAGTAGAATCTGCTACAACTTCCTGTTTGGAACTTTTCCAGCTGACCGCAGCACCATTAAGAGTAAAAACGAACCCAGACTGAGATTTTGAATCATCTCGATCCGTTTGGAAGCTAGAATCTGCGTAAACGACTGCACAAAGCTTAGTATCTCCTCCATAAGTCAATGCCCAATCCTTAGTTCTCTGTAGGTACTTAAGGATGTTTTTAACAGCCATCCAGAGTGTTTCACCTGGATTGCCTTGGTACCGACTCGTCATACTCAATGCATATGCCACGTCTGGACGTGTGCATATCATGGCATACATGATTGATCCTATGGCTGATGCATAAGGAACACGACTCATGCGTTCAACCCCTTCTGGTGTCTTGGGTGACCGAGACTTGCTCAAATGCATCCCAGAAGTCATTGGAAGGTTCCCCTTCTTGGAGTTGGTCATGCTGAACCTTTCAAGAATTTTATCTAAATAAGACTCCTGACTCAGTGATAACATCCGTCGTGATCTATCTCGATAGATACGGATTCCCAATATGCGTTGTGCCTCACCCGGATCTTTTATCTGGAAATGGTTCTTCAACCATCCTTTTACCGAAGATAAGAGAGGAATGTCATTCCCAATCAAGAGTATGTCATCGACATACAATATCAAGAAAACAATCTTGCTCCCACTTGACTTGATATATAAGCATGGTTCGTCGACCGATCGAGTGAAACCATACTCTTTTATCACCTGGTCGAAACGATGATTCCAACTTCGAGAAGCTTGCTTAAGTCCATAAATGGAACGTTTAAGCTTGCACAATTTCTTAGGATTTTCAGGATCTATGAAACCTTCGGGTTGTACCATGTACAATTCCTCCTCAAAATAACCGTTTAAGAAGGCGGTTTTCATATCCATCTGCCAAATATCATAGTCATGAAAAGCGGCAATCGCTAAGATTATCCGAATGGAACGCAGCACAACTACGGGTGCAAAAATTTCATCATAATGCAATATGTGCACTTGAGTGAAACCTTTTGCCACTAGTCGTGCTTTATAGGTATCTGGTTGCCCGTCTACAGAATGCTTTATTTTGTAAAGCCATTTGCACTGAAGAGGTCGTACCTTGTTTGGTAAACCAACAAGATCTCATACGTCATTCTCATACAGGGAGTCCATCTCGGATTGCATGGCTTCAAGCCATAGCTTAGAGTCGGAACAGGTCATGACACCTTTATAGGTAGCGGGTTCATTACTCTCTAGGAGCAAAACTTCATTTTCTTCGACCATACCAATGTATCTGTCTGGAGGATTAGAGACTCTACTCGACCTCCTAGGTTCCTGAGGAATATTAACCGTATCATTAGTTGAAGGAACATCTTCCTCCATCTGTTCCTCGGTTGTTGGTTCTTGAATCTCCGACAGCGCGAAGGTTCTATTACTTGACTTGTTCTCGAGAAATTCTTTCTCTAAGAACTTTGCACTAGTCGCAACAAAAACTCGATGTTCGGTAGGCGAATAGAAGTAATGACCAAACATTCCTTTTGGATAACCAGTAAAGTATGTCTTGACCGATCGCGGGCCGAGCTTATCCTCGTGTCTCCACTTGACATAAGCCTCGCAGCCCCAAACCCGAATAAAGGACAAGTTAGGGACCGTTCCCTTCCACATTTCATACGGAGTCTTGTCGACAGCTTTAGACGGACTTCGGTTAAGTATAAGAGCAGCTGACAAAAGAGCAAAACCCCATAATGAATCAGGTACTACCGTGTGACTCATCATGGATCGAACCATAGCAAGTAGTGTTCGATTTCTCCGTTCGGACACACCATTTAATTGAGGTGTTCCAGGTGGAGTTAACTGTAAAACTATTCCACGGTCTTTAAGGTGTTGATCAAACTCATTTGAAAGATATTCGCCACCACGATCTTAACGTAGTGCTTTAACCTTTCTTCCCAGTTGGTTCTCAACCTTATTCTGGTATTCCTTTAATTTTTCAAAAGACTCACTTTTATGCTTCATTAAGTAGACATATCCGTATCTACTCAAATCATCCGTGAAAGTGATAAAATATCTATAGCTGTCTCTTGCGGTGATTGACATAGGTCCACATACATTAGTATGTATGAGTCCTAATAGGTCATTAGCGCGGATTCCAACACCTTTGAAGGAAATTCGAGTCATTTTGCCGATAAGACATGATTCACACGTGCCAAATGATGAGAAATCAAAAGTGGGGATAAGTCCCATTCTCAATGAGTTTCTTTACACGTTTTTCATTTATGTGTCCCATTCGACAATGCCATAGATAAGTTTGATCTTTGTCACCAACCTCTAATTTCTTATTATTCACATGTAATATCTCTGTGGTTTGATCTAAGATATAAATTCCATTCATGGAAACTGCTTTGCCATAAACCATTACATTAAAAGAGAAAATACAGCTATTGTCGTTTATTGAAAATGAAAAACCGTCTTTATCAAGTACGGAAACAGAAATAATATTCTTAGATAAACTTGGCACATAGTAACAGTTATATAAATATAACTCAAAACCACTCGGGAGCTGGATTACGTATGTTCTCTTTGAGACTGCAGCAACTCTTGCTCCATTCCTGCAGGTCCACATCACCCTTTGCGAGGGGTGTGATGTTTTTTAAGCCCTGCAAATGATTACACAGATGAGAACCACAACCAGTATCAAGTACCCAAGTTCCGAAACTTGCATGTTTAATCTCAATCATATGAATATAAGATGACATACCAACAGGAGTGACGCAGCCTGCTTTTATGTCCTCACGGTATACGGGACAGTTCCTCCTCCAATGCCCAGTCTTGTGACAATGGTGGCACTCAACGTTACCGTCCTTGCTCTTTGCCTTGCCTTGTGAGCCACTAGTCTCACCAGGCCCACTCTTACCGTTTCCTGACTTCTTAAACTTTGGCTTTCCTACAGTTAGGTCGTCGTGAGCTTTGCCCTTACCCTTATTCTTGTTGGAAATCATGAGAACATCTTACTTCATGCTCCCACTCAATTTCATACCCTTTTCGGTCTGTACTAGAAGTGAGTGTAGCTCATGAGGACTTTTCTTCATGTCATTCATGTAGTAATTTGCCCTGAAGAGGGCAAACCATCATGAAGTGAATGAAGCATACGGTCAACGACTATGCTCTCACTGATTTTGCAATCAAGTGCCTCCAGTTTCTCGACATTCTCAATCATGCTAAGAATGTGTGGGCTAACCGGTTGGCCCTTCTGGAGTTTCGCATCAAAGAAGCGACATGTATGCTCATAAGTAACGATTCTCGGTGCTTTTGAGAACTCATTAGTGAGCGTGGTGAAAATCTTGTTTGCACCTTGGGCAATGAAGCGTCTTTGCAAATTGGTTTCCATTGCAAAAATGAGTACGTTCTTTATCGCACCCGCTTCCATGACGAAGTCACTATAAGCAAGTGACTCGTTAGCTCTTGCATTGGGGCCTGGGTTTGGCGGTATTGGCTCAGTTAAGTACTTAAGCTTACCGTCGGAATGGCGATTCCGTAATGATGCCTCCCAGTCCGCAAAGTTGGACCCGTCATTCTTCAGACGTGTGGACTGATTCATGTGGTCCATGAAAGTTTTGAGCCAGGACTCGCGTGCAAGTGTGTCACTTGGCATAGGGATTTCGTTATTTCCAGACATTTGTTGTAAGCAGTATTATCAATATAAAACGAATTCTACACTGCGAAAAGAATAATAAAAACATAATAAGCATACTCATCGTTATGATTTAAGTCTAATGCAAAACTGTTATAAGCGAAGACTCAAGCATTTATACAGTTGACCTCCCTCAAGAATTAAATAAATGATCCCAAGACTCAATTATCTGTAAATTGATAAGCCAACCTCTTGGCTAATTCTACTGTTAGAATTCTTGGTTGATAAATTTCTGTAAATTCTATCTACAGTCCATCATAATCACGAGAAACTCTTCGGATTATAATTTTGAGGTAAAATAAGTCAACACAAACTACTTACCCAACGTAGAAGGGGTCACATGGAGAGTAAGGTCCTATATGCCTACCGACGAAGAAGGGATTCATAGTTGTTTGCCCTTATAAAGACTAGTCTCAATTTTAGTTTTAGAGGAAGATCCCATCAACTTCATTTTAATTCATTTTAAGTGAACTAATATCTAGCATGCGAGAATGAATAAATTAAGATGATGGCTTAAAATAGTATGACATCTTTATGTCCATGATAACTAACATTCAATCTATATGAGTCAATTTTCATGCAGATTAGTAGGTGGTTTGGTTTAGGCGGAATATGATGCACTAACTATCATGCGAAGAAAAGTAATAAGAATGGAAAAACGTAAAACAAAAATAAAGTCCTAGTGTGACCTATCTACCAAAATGAACATAAATACAACTTTGGAATCCTTCCTAGGACCCGAGAAGCTTGTCTTGATGTTCCATCTTGGTCCATGTAGCGGGAGTGAGCAATCCAATCTCCATCTTTAGTCTTCTCTAAATTACAATAAAGTTTACAAAATAAACCTATTTACATTCTAATTTCCAAAAACATAATACTAAAGAAAACCAAAGGAGATTCGAGATCTCAAAATTACATCAAGACTATGTTTCCATCATTACGAAAACATAATCAACTAAGGCCACACTAGGTAATATAAATTACAACCGATTGCAAAAATACGTAAATAAACCATTCAACAATTCATACAACTAAATAAAAATGCATCAACAATAAATTAATCATTCAAGACATAGTTCCTTAATTATGTAGAGTAATTTATCCAAACCACCTATTTTAAAATGATCAAAATTATGTGACAATTCCTCAATTACTCACAATAATTCCAATCTTTAAAACATATTAACTTGTAATATGAATTAATCTAACATTATTTTAAACCACTTTAAAATAATTGGGTATCTTTAATTTGTGAACTTTTTCACAACAAAATAATCATACATTATAGATCTAATGTATAATAATTATTGGCCAAAACAAAAAAAAAAAAAAAAAAAAAAACAGGTTTTTTTTTTATTTAACAGCTCTCGGCATTAAAAAAACTGAAAAAAAAACAGGTTTTTTTTTCTCTCTCGGCATTTGCCCTAAAATCGAAAAACAGTTTTTTTTTCTTTTTATGGCTTGCGGCATTTTGCCCAAAAACGAAAAAAAAAACAGTTTTTTTTTTCGAAAACAACCCTTTTAATAAGAACAAATTTGTTTAATGTTGCTACTAGAACAAGATTGGCATAATCATCAACATTTAATTTAAACATAGATCCAAACTAGATGATTCAATTTAACCTCTTAAAATGAATATCTAAATTATGATTAAATCGATTATGCGAATATTTGATTCATCACAATTGATTTGAACATTATTAAATTAATGAATCATGATTCTAAACAATAATTTAAAAACATGTATGCCAAAACTATATAGCAAAAACAAATGAATATCATCAATCAAAAACAATTTCCATTTACATTTCAATTTAATTCTTATTAAATCAAAACATCTACAAATTTATCATATCATCTTAACATATTAAAATATCAATATCAATAAATCAAAATGGAAATAAGGAATAAAAAAAAAAAAAACTCTCGGCAAAAATGGTGCGGCCGAAAAAAAAAAAATCAATTTTTTTTTTGTTTCAATCCATTTATGAATATCATATAAAATAATTTCGTGGCCTATGCTCCGATACCACTTGTGGGAAATATCGGTATACTTCATCAAGAAATTCGAATTATAACGAAATTATAATTATGAATTACGAGTCATAAACGAAATTGCATAAACAAAAGAGTAGAGATTAGAATCAACCTTCGGTCCAAGCAATTAGGCCTAAGAACAAATATCGAGATCGATATTCTCCTAATCGTTGCACCCAAGATGCTCCGAGAAATGCCTCTTTTCTTTGCTAGAATAAGAACCCTAATTTCTAATGATTTTAGGTTTTTCTTTTGATGAGAGAATTAGGTCAAAAAGAAGTGAGTAAATGATCTCCCTCTTTTCTCTTTTTAACCGTCCAAGGGAGAGCCAAATGAGGAAGATATTTTTCTTCCTCTTTTTCTCCCTTTGACCGTGTAAAACCCACCAACCAAAATAAGGAGAAAATCCTCTTATTTTAGGTTGTTATCTTATTTGTATAAAATGTGTATAATTATCAATTGTCATTTATGTCGTCACGTATTAATAAGTCCACACACTAAATACCGGTCCGTCGTCATTTATTATGACAATATCGTATAATATATACATTAACTATAAATATCGCATATTTATAATTTGCTAATTAAATATAACCGTTTATGTTTAATTACGAATTAACATCTTAATTCCTTTAAGCTAACATTATATACAATAATTAAATATAACAGTTTATATTCAATTTACGAATTAACAATTAATTCGTCTAATTAAATAATCGTCTCATCATCACATTGACTAACGTTTTAGTCAAATACATGGACTAACCTTTTAGTCATATAAGGCATCAATGTGATTATATTTTCATATAATCACATCTCTCAAACACATCCTTTAGGTGTGACTTTTAGGGACCAGTTGATCACCGCCATCAGTATGATAATAACGTCAAATTCTAGCAAGCCAACCGTTATTAGTAAACGTTAATCAACTGATAAAATACTAAGTATACCCTGTGAACTTATAAGAGATTTATATACGTTATCACACTAACTGTGGAGGACACTAGCTCCAACAAAACAGCTTACCACTGGTTTTCTGCCCACCTCCCTGGACAGTACTAGCTAAAGTAGTCGGCTTAGCTGCCGACCCCTGGTTGTTGTTCGTCACTGGTTTCTGATATGAATTACCGCCATTGCGGTTAGCCCCACCATTGTTGTTACTGTGACCACCCCGGTTATTCCACGATCCAGCTGGCCTGTTACTAGCATAACTCTGCGAAGGACCCTGAGAAAAACTTCTCTGTGACGGTCTCTGGAAACTCCCACCCGCAGCACTGGTGCACTCATGCCTCTTCTGGCCCATACCGCCACAATTAAAACAAGCTATCCCCTAATTACTGTTACTACCACCACGGCCACGCCCGTAAGAAGCTCCAGTACTAAACCCTGAACCTGAAGAGTATGCCCTCACCTAGTTATGACCACCCCTCGTGTAACTGGAGTGACCACCACCCTCACTCTCAGCCTTTCCCTTTTCAGAAACTCTGTGACACCCTAAAAATTAGCGTTATCTAATTACTTAAATGCGTAAATTCTACGGAAAAACTGGTAGGATATGTTTGTAAATGGTTCAACTATCCAAAAACCTGCAATTTCAAAAAATTTTCTAACTAAACCATTCACAACCAATCCAACTCAAGAAGTCCAACATTCCCAGAAGCGGGTGCCAAAACCCTGCAAAAGCTGATGAACTACTTTGCCATAGCTAAATAGAAAGTAGAATGATACAAACCCAAAATAGAAAAGGGAGACATATGTCCCTTCAAATAATATACAAACCAAAGGATAAAAGGGTTACTAATAGAATAGCCAAAACTAGGTCCAAGGTTCCTTGCTCACTAGCTCGTCTGTGACCCCTAACAAAGCATCAACAACCTGTCAATCGCATTTTATACAAACACGAAAGCCACAATTCAGTGGGGAGTAACTTCGAGTCCCCCCAGCCACGAATCGTCAAAATTAATGTAACATGTAGTAAAACATGTAAACAAGATGATAAATAATTCAATTATCAATTATTCTAACATATGAGTCCTAAACTGACCAACTAAACTAACATGTGAAACATTTAACAAATTGTAATCCAAACTCTATCAACCATAGCCGGCTTGCATCTCACCTTCTATGA
This sequence comes from Silene latifolia, assembly GCF_048544455.1. Lineage (NCBI taxonomy): Eukaryota > Viridiplantae > Streptophyta > Magnoliopsida > Caryophyllales > Caryophyllaceae > Silene > Silene latifolia. The sequence goes on from NC_133536.1 coordinate 187,142,733, forward strand.
TTCATAGAATCATCAAACAAGAAAGGGCAATATATCAAAGACAGACATAAGTTCTTAGTACGGTCAATAGTCACTTTGTAACTCGAGTCTATACCACGAGGTAGGGAAGGTAATCGAACCGGTATCTTGGCTCAGCGGTTACTATTAAGAAAACATGGCCAAGAGACAACACAACCCTAGCCTAAAATCACAGAGACCTAGACATGCGGATACACACCACCGCACCCAAGACCCACAACTTTTTTTTAAAACAAAGTGAAGTGATTACCCTAAGGACACCACCGAAGGGTTGGTTAGTACTTAAGCTGACCACTTACTATCAAAATAAGTAACTGAGGTCATGCCCCAACTTGGATAAACATCCACTAGTCAGGAACACAAAGGCTATCAAGCAGTGAACATATACTCGTCAGAGACTATAAAGACCTATCTATGATGAAGGCCGAAATACTCACCTAGGATCTAGTCCCAGCTAGTCCCAGCTTGAATACTTTAGCCCACACCACACACGACTCACCACACAAGTCAATTAAGACACCCACTTAACCATAAGAGGGCAAAAATTCCCACTTACCAACATGAATTCTAACATTCTATCATGTGAAAGCCTATATAATATTGTCTATTCAGCAGATAAACCAACAGTTCCTCAATAAGTATTCAATACTAATTTCCAATCCTAGCAATTATAACAATATTTAAGGCTTTAGGGGAAACTAGGGCCATTACTACAAAATAAGAAGCTATTAAATTCAATAAGCTATACATGTGAACTAAAGCTTGATAAATGGCCTAAAACAAGAAAAAGGCCGATTATCCAAATCATTCAACCGAATTTTTACCCGCAACCCCAGCCCTGCGACAGGTACGGGTCAAATTGCAAAATGACCAATCACTCAATTAATCGACATCGCATCGATCAAAGGGACTAAGGCTCGATTTTTCGGACAATCAACAAAACATTACAATTATCGCTATAAAATTCATTTTGAGCCTATGAATTACAATTTCATTTTGTAAACTATCCTAACATGTGATAACTATTAATATAAGCACAATTTTACCATTAACATATTTTTTTTTACTAGAATGATTCAATTCAAATTACTACCCATTTGTTACTTATACTAATCATAACATTAATCAACCTAAAATGATGAACAAAGCTTGGAAAACCGCGAAACAAGCAACGGACCGACCCGGGCCAGCCGTGGGCTAGCCGTGGGCCTGCCACGGCCTGCCGGCCTGCTGCCCGTCACCCTATTCCTCTTTTTTTTCCGTTTTTTCTTCATTTTAACTCGTTTTAACATCATCTAATCATTAATTAATCGTTCCATTACTAATATCCTAACTTAAACTAACCAAAAGACATAAATTAAGCATGCATGCAACCATATTTTAACATGTGAAAATTATTACTTAAACCAAAAATCACAAAACATCCAAAACAACAAAGATTGTGACGATAATCCGTCGAGTAACTCGAAATATGTTACCTTAAGCTAGAAAATAAGCAATTAGCACCTCAAAACCCAAACCCTAACAACAACTATCCGCTATCTTCAATAATATACGAGTCCCCAAACTCGTCTTCCAATCCTTCACCTAAATAAACAATTAAAACGCAATAATAAGCATATAAAACGAAATTTCCGAAAATTGGTCTTAAAACAACTTCAAGAAAACTGAAATTAAATTATACCAAGTTGTAGATCTCGGCGAGGGGATTCCGGAAAGGTAAATTATGCGAAAAACCGATAAGAAACGAAGAAATTAGGGCGATTTTAGCTTGAAATTATGAGAAATGGTGTTTTGTTCTTATGGAGAGATGAAGATAGGAAAAATCAGAAAAAAAGAGTAAAGGGGAAGGGCTGGTGCGCGTGAAAGGAAGAAAGGAAAGGAGGAAAGGAGGTGCGGGATTTTTAGTCGGGATTTTTACGAGTCGGTTTTGACTCGTTTCAATAATAATTAAATCCGTAAGTCAAACGTAAATTCCGTCAAGACCAAAGTTTTTAAACACGAGATTACAAGAAAATTGAGTATTCATACGACCCATTTCCAATTTCGTTTACCCAACGTTCAAAAGAATTGTCATTTTCCCCCCGATACGCCCTTATTTCGAAATAAAAAGTTTTACACGGTTTAAACTATTTTTAAACATTTCAAAACTATCAAAATAAATACTTTTCTTCAAAATATAATAAAATTATATTTCTTTGAATTATGTTTACTTTAGTTACCTTAAATATCAAATTTTATTTGATTAATAAATTATTTCCGAAATATATTAACGGTCCGAAATTTACGGGGCGTTACAAACTCTCTCTTTGGTCATCTCTACCATCCTCTCAGCCCTCCCAGCTCGCTCATATACCTCCTTAACATCCGTAAGGACCCCTACCGGTAACTTCTCCATAATCTTGGGTGTGAACCCCTTCTCAAACCTCAACACCAAATTCTTTTGGTTCAGCCCCATGTCTTCAGCATACCTCGATTTCTCATTAAACTTATGGTAAATACTCAGCAACGGTTATATCAGATTTCATCTTAAAATAATTAAATTCCTCCCTCAACTTACTGCGCACATGCTCCGGCACAAACTCTCTCCTCATAGCTTTCTTGAACTCATCCCATGGTATAGCAGGTAATCCCTGTTTCACATATATATCCATAGCACTCACCTTAACCTTATCACACCACTCACCGGCAGCTTCCCTCATGTAGAACGCAGCTTGTTCCACTTTCAACTCATCCGGGCAATGAACTAGATTGAGGATATTCTCCATCTCTCTATGCCAATTATCCAGCAGAATTGGCGCCCCTGTACCTAAGTACTCCTTAGGATTAAACCTTGCAATATGTACACTGATCTTAGAGTGATCAGGTTTCTCTTCCTTATCCTTTCCAACCCTCTTCAGCGCCTCAGTGAGAGCATCTTGGTGCTCGAACATCTTTAATATCTCATCAATGCTCATGTTTTCAGCCCTAGCATACAAAGCGGTTCTTTTCGGCGGCATCTTGTAACTATATAAGAAAAGGTAAACATAAACACACAACCCAAAACTCAAAACACGAATCTGACATGTACAACACCTACTCGATCGAGTGTCACCACCGACTCGATTGAGTTAACCCCACTCGATCGAGTTCCCTTCCTTACTCGATCGAGCGCCACAAAAGCAGAATCTGGCCAGAAACTTTTCAAAGACGTACTCGATCGACCCTATCACACACTCGATCGAGTTGACCCCACTCGATCGAGTGCCCCACCTACTCGATCGAGTGCCACTAAAACAGGCTACTGTCCAAAAATCACAAAACCACCCACGCGATCGAGTTAACCCCACTCGATCGAGTCATGTAAGCTCGAACACTACCCGCAGGTACTTACACATACTTCTAGCTATATAAACCCATACAAATGACATCCAACGACACACACACACACACACACACACACACACACACACACACACACACACATATATATATATATATATATATATATATATATATATATATATATATATATATATGTATATACATAATTCTTTGTATAACTCAAGCAAAAACAACCTCCCTTCCATATCTCTAATGCCACATTATAAAACAATTATCATGCTTTCAACCAACAACATATACATCACATCATCATCATCTTTCTCTACACATTCCAAATACTCCACATCCATACCTTCACCGATTCATACCACACATTACTAGACAGATATACAATTCACAAGATAAACACATAGCGATCCCGACTCATATCCCATGGTGACCCGTTCAAAATTGTAGGGCGAGTTCGCGACTTTAGGATGTCTCCCAAGTCTTTGCATTAGCTCCTACAACTTCTACCCCGGGTTCATTTTAATTTGACTCCCTATGTTCATTAGGTTCATTGGTTACAGGTTTCAAAATCGTCGCTCTGATACCACTTTGTCACACCCCCATACTCCAAGTTCCTTACCATGACCACTCAAGGCATGTAAGTGCTACCATCTCGGTTTCCCGAGGCAATGATAATCATAAGACAATAGCGAAAGATACTTAAAAGTATAATAATGTTTAAAATGATTACATGCCAACTCCAAAACTCTTAAACTGAAATACAAGGTTCTCAAAACTGCCTACTATCAAAACTACCAAAACTATAAAATGTCTGACACAGCGGAAGACTTCTAAACTGCAACGTGGTGACTCATACCAGCTATCCCACACGCATCGTCTCATACCTGCTCAATAACTGCTCACCACCCCCGAATGGATCACCACAGTTTTTAAAACATTTAAACGGGGTTAGTACTAATTACACAAAATCAACAGCTGCAATAAAACGATAATACATACAACTCAATTCCAACATCTCAATCACCACAACTCCACCCTATCTCCACATATCTGACTACACACTGAAGTGTGTAGTCCTGCCAGAGTACCGCCGTAACAAGTACTCCTCACCGCCAGTGGGGGACCGCAGCCGTTCCCACCTAAGCCCCGCTCACCTTATCCTAGCGATAAACCCAAGTCCATTAATGTGCACATCCCTTCTGTGGCGGGTTCCACAGAAGGTGAATCAAGGGCGTGAAGCCACTCCCGCAAGTGACTCCACTCAGCCAGGGACGCACCCCAAAGATCGCAGACAGTTATACCATAATCTCAATACTCTACCAACAATCACCAAATCAGAATCCATTACGATAATTACTCACAACAACAACATTAACAACATCAACACCAACAAATCCATGTAACTAATACTGAGTAGGGAACCCTACCTGAAATGCAAACACCACAGACGGTCTTAGCAGCTAATCAGAATCTTTCCTCTACGAAACCTCCTCTTATAACAAACATACATACAATTACCACCATAGACATAACTAATCACCCAACACCCCCAAAACCACCCAATTAGGGTTTCAAAAGAACTCAACAAAATCCAACATAAAAGGTATAAGGAACTTACACTCGACACAAGGATCACAACGGCGTAAAGAACAAGATGATCCAACTCTCCTAGCCTTGGGGATTTGCTAATGATGCGATGAATCAACTTACGTAACTCCTTTCTTCTCAATTAGGTTTTTAGATTTGTTAAAAAGGTTTAAGAAAAGTGACGGTCATCATTATATATTAATCTCGCATCATTAACAAAACCCGTCAAAACTCGGTCCGTAAACTCACTTACTCGATCGAGTAAGGCACTTACTCGATCGAGTGCCCCTTACTCAATCGAGTACCCAAACTTACTCGATCGAGTACCCTACAAGCAGACTACTGTTTTGCGTCACAAACTACTTACTCGACAGAGTAAGCCCCACTCGATAGAGTACCTAAAGACTCATAAAACGTAGTATTACAGTCTTCCCTCCTTAAAAAGAACTTCGTCCCCGAAGTTCAACCCTTAAACAAAAACAAAACATACCAACACTACTCCGACATAACAATACAACCAAAATGCAAAATAAAACTCAAAACACATCTCCCAACACAACACCCAACTCGACTCAAGACAACTACTAACTATACCAAACCAGCATAAAACATGCAAAAACTTGTAAAAACTCTATGAAATCATCTCCTACCCCCGTAAAAGAAACATGGTTACGTCCCCGTAACCACACATACCTGATAAAAAAGAGATGGATACCGCTCCCTCATAGCCTCTTCCGCCTCCCAAGTAGCCTCCTCAACCTCATGGTTAGACCAAAGAATCTTAAGCAAAACTGTTTCCCCATGTCTAGTTTTCCTAACCTTGCGATCAAGAATCTGTTTCGGCACCTCAAGATAAGACAAAGACTCATCCAAATCGATGTTCTCTACCTCTAACACATGTGAAGGGTCACTCACATACTTCCGCAACTGAGACACATGAAACACATTATGCACTGGGATTTAAATACGGTTTTAAAAGAATGTTTTTTTAAAGACGGTTTTGAACGTGCTTATGACATAAACACATACATTAATTACAAAATAAAAAGTACAATAAATAAAACTTGGATTTTACACCCTCAGACTTACACGTTAGCGTCGCGAGATTTAACTAAATCGGTTTTTAGTGGTAACTCGACTCGATCTTATGCAAATATGAAAGTGCCCTTGAAAAAGGATTTTAAAAAAGATTGATTAATTGTGTAGTGGTCAAATTGGTCGGTCATGCAAACGTGACTGATACGCAGAATGATCTAAGCTTATGTGGTCGATTGATCAAGCACGTAGGCGTCGAAAGCTTAGAGCAAGGTCTTAGAATGCAAAGAGAGAAGAGAAGGGCGGACACTCGCGTGAAAAATATGTGAGGCAAAGGCCTCTATTTATACTAATCACACGGAGAAATTATGGTAAGAATAGGATACGGAAGGAAAGATCCGGAAACAACCGACTTAGGTTGAAACACGGAAACTTGGATGAAAAGAAAGCCTTGAGAAAAAGCGCGGCAAGTGATGCATCCCTTGGAAGAGGCGCAGTACTTACTGCGTCCTTTCTCGGGTAGTATTCTTTTGCGCGAGAAAACGCGTTTGACAGCCTGTCGTATTTTAGGCATAACTTTCTCTACAAGACTCGGAATAAGGTGGTTTTGGTGGCGTTGGAAAGCTAAAATAAAGATCTAGAACTTTCTGTGAAATAGGCCAGACCCATAAAAATTGTTATCACCTCGTAAAATGGGCCTAAATGTCGGGTTGTCATTTTAGCTAAATGAAATGCACATTTTGTAACGTAAACTTTAAGTTTAGCCCAAGGAAGTGGCATCAGACTCAAAATGAGATATACCCATAACATTTTATAACATCCTAACCTTAGGTAGACAAGCACATTGCTTTTTGACTCGGGATTTGACGGTTTTAGGAAATGAAGACGATTTTTGACCCGGACTCCAAATGTACTCTAATTATTGCCAAAACGACCGTAATGACACCTAGACGACAACCAAGAGGTAGACACAAGTGTATGCGTTACCTTTTTTTAACCGATTTACAAAACGTCATAAAATCGCGACATATGCTAAACATGCGGTCCAATCATCACTGGGTGTTTTGGCGGGAAGTGCAGAAACGAGGTGTCTACAGTCATGTGTGGTAAAATTTTAGTACTAATATATATTAGACAAACGAAATAGCAAATAGATATGGATTATATAATCAAAATATATCGTAATAATATGGATTACATAACTTACATTATCGAATTTTCATGAATGATCAATATATGGCCATTGGGCCGAGCAAGCATTAGTTTCATAATTCGAAAAGACAAAATATGCAAGCACCCGACCCATAAGATAACATAATTAACAACATTACTCATTTCCCCATATAAATTAAATAAGCCGTCAACAAACCCTACCCCTTCATTTTATAACACCTCTCGTCTGACCTCCCTCCCTCCCTTCTCATCACTCTTTTTCTTATCTTAGTTTTCCAGTTGACAACAATACCGCCGCCGCATTTCCTCGTCTTATTTCATTAATAATGAACTCAAATCATCTTCTCCTCTCTTTTATAATCTCGTCTAACCTCGCCCTTTCTCATCTCATCCTCTTATCACCGTTTAACTCACCCTAAATCTTCAATCTTCATCACTATCCCATGCAAGATTTCTGCCTCTCACGATTCTAGCTTGGTTTCTTAGTTAGATCCCCATCAAAGATGACATAATTGATTGATAGCTTTTTAGAGGTCCGATTTCTTTCATTTTTTACTCGCATGCATCATAATTATCACCATTCGTGTTTAATTATTTTTCAGTAGGTCTCGTGAGTCTCCCACTAAATTAGTGGGAGACATAACATGGAAAATAGAAATTAACTCTCTTCCTACCCTCATCATGTGAGAGGTCTCTTAATAACGTTATTGAGAGACCGTCTCTCTCAAGTTTTTGTGATTATTTTTAACTTGTTGAATTATTTTTACATTTCTTAAATTACTTTTCTCGTTTTTATTCGTTTCGTTCGATTATTTTTAATTTTCTATAAATTTTTAAGTAAATATCATTTACCTGATTATTATTGTTTTTTTTTAAAGTTGATCTTTTTAAAAAATTATTAGTGAGTTATTATTTAATACGGAGTATCATAGATCTACTTAATTTTAAATTATTATATTTTTTAATTATGTTTCTAATAGTAATTTCATAGACCTGATGATTTTTAAATTTCTATAAAATTATTTTCCGATTTAAAATTTGGTTATTTTTTTAATATATGTATCGAAAATATTGTGGAAATTGTTTCTTTTTTATACAACTATGATTAAGGACGTTCATTATTCTGATGAATTTTGTGGATTTTTATTAATTACTAAATATTGTTGTATTAAAATGTTGTAAATGCATGATTTTTGTTATCAATATTTGTATAAAACTAAATATTTGTATATTAAGATGTGTATTTTCCTGTCATCCCTTTTAGAAGGGATACCTTACAGGAAGAAGTGAGGAAGAAGCTTAATTCTGGAATATAGAACTTTGAGCGTAAATCCATACGGCGTAAGGAAGCTAATTGGCGGGATCCCCTTGCGGGTGCACCGTCGACCGACCTTGATCTTCTGAGAAGGGTTAATAATATCTACTAAGATATATAAAAAATAATATAATATAACAATAATAAAGATACTAATGGTAGAAGGAGTATCATGTTTGTTATGATTGCGGGCTTGATTTAGAGCATTTGGCCGTCAGGAACAATTGTGTGTCAGAAGGTTGTTGTAGCTGCTCCTAACGCAACAGTAAAACAAGTTGTTTTTGTTGATCCGGGAGAGAGTCGTTGGTATTGGTGGAAAAACTTTGAGCAAAAGAGTTGAATGGTTTGTGCGGGCTAGTTGATAGTTGATTTCTTTGAGGTATGTTAGTCAATGATTTGGGATAAGCCATACCTTAGGTTGTAATATGATCTTTTATTCATTAATGCAAGCTTACCTTATAATAAAAAAATAAGGGATATTCTCTCGTGTACCCTTTAACTTTTTCGTTTTCTAAAGTGTACCCCTCGTTTTTCACAAAAAAACTTTGACCGACAATAATTCTCTGTTACGAGTTCAGAAAATGGTAATTTTTTTTTTCAAACAAATTATCTCGTCAAGGCCTTGAATTTGAAAAAAAAAAATCACCGCATTTTGAACTCGTAGCCGGTAGTTATGGTTGGTCAAACAGTTTTTAATGAATAAACTTTGACCGACCATAATTCCCGACTACGAGTTGAGACGTCGGTGAATTTTTCCTCAAACTGAAGACCTCTTAAAGACGCTCAATGTGAAAACAAAATTTATCGTATTTTGAACTTGTAGCCAAGAGTTATTGACGGTCAAAGTTTTTTTGCATGAAAAGAGGGGTATATCGTAGAAAATGAAAAAGTTGAGGGGTACACGAGATAATATAAATACAAAAACATCAGAGCCTTAATCCAAAAATGATTTGGGGTCAACTAACATGAATCTTCCTTTAAAACCGTCCATGGCTGAACGCACACCTCAAAATGCGAAAATATAGAAAAGGAAAAGTGAAAAACAAAAGGGGAGTGAAACATAATACAAAAGTCAAGGTAAACTTATAGGTTTTAAAATCGAAATCTGGATTTCTTTTATAAAAATTTAGAGTTTAAATCGAGAATAAAGATTAAAACGATTTTGAAAAGCGAAGTAAAATTTAAGGGTCTGAAATACCTTAAAAGTGAACCAAGTATTAATATATAAGAAAATTGGTAAAACGTTTTAATAAATCCGAAAAGAACAAATAAATTTTTAAAAATTAAATAAAAACATTAAATATTTCAAATAACGTCAAATACTAAAAATTCACATGTATCATTTTTCTCCATTGTGCCCTCTCTGTCACCATTCCCTCATCAAGCCCGAGAAATCTCATATCGTGCTCTATCACTCTCGGCCATGTCCTTTTTGGTCTCCCTCTACCCCTAGCAACCTTTTTTGTTCCCCGGGTCTCGAGCCTCCTAACTGGTGGGTACATAGGTCCCCTTCTCACATGGTCAAACCATTTTAGTCTGTTTTCCATCATCTTGTCCTCTATTGGCGCCACTTTCACCTTTTCCCTAATCACCCCATTCCTTAATCGATCTTTCCTTGTATGGGCGCACATACACCTCGACATGCGCATCTCCGTCACACTCATCTTTTGAATGTGATAATGTTTTACGACCCAACACTCGGAGCCGTAAAGTAAGGCAGGCCTAATCGTCGTGCGACAAAATTTTCCCTTTATTCTTTGGGGCATATCTTTATCGCATAAAACCCTGTAACACTTTTCTATTTCAAACATCCTGCTTTAATTCTGTGAGCCACATCTCCGTTTTATTATAATAAATAAATGTATTAAATATAAAAGTAATAAATATATAATAAATTAATTAACACAACAACAACAACAACAACAACAACAACAACAACAACAACAACAACAACAACAACAACAACAACAACAACAACAACAACAACAACAACAACAACATTGAACTAAACTGAATTGAACTTGATGAGCTGAACAGAACTAAACTGAACTTAATAGAGCTGAACTGAACCGGATGAATTTATAAGAACTGAAATTAAGTCCAAAAGAACATGGCCTAACTTTTTTTTTTAATTACCACTCACTTAAAGACCAAAAATTGAGAGTAAGCGTATTCCACACTTTTCATATCTTCAAAAGAAATGAAGGTTTCGATACAATAAAGTAGAAAGATTCAGGGGGATTAGAACCGATAGTTCATTATCATATGAATCTTTTCGTTGTAATACTCTATCCGAGAGTTATAGTATTTATTAAATATGTTCTTATGTACTGGAACACTATTGGATCAAATGACAAAGACATTGTTGAGAAAAAAATGTCTTTTCCCAGATGAAATGAAAATTGGATTCATGTAAGAGAAGAAAACTTTCTCATTCCTTAGCCGGAAAGATATGTGGCCATGAAAGAAAGGGGGATTAAGTGGAACAGAATTGACTGAGTGGTAGAGGCGTGGAAACACTTATTTTTCCATATTTCGGACCTTAGCTCCATGGAACAATATGCTACTGCTGAAACATGGAAGAATTGAAATCTTAGATCAAAACACTATGTATGGGTGGTATGAACTGCCTAAACAACAATTCGTGAACAACGAACAACCGGAGCCTTTACACGCTACATCAATAAATTTCCATTGATGAAAGATGTAAATCCATTGGAAAACGAAAAAGACGCATGTCCGTTGAAATGGGTGTTGTTATCTGCTCCAATAAAGAATAGTCGTTGGTTTGTTTGAATGACTGAATAAAATCAAAATAAAATACCCTATATCGATGATACACATTACAATTGACTGAGCCAAATTTTAATTGTTTTGTGCCGAAGTAAAGATATCCACGGAGCGGTTCATCCTATTCATTCATATATTCACGACCAAGAAATACTGGATTCTCTTTCGGATAGGCCCTGAAAGTAGAAGAAAGACTGGAATGTCTATTATAGAATTCATCTGATTCGATAGTGCCTAGGGGAGGGCATAATCCAGTCCGGACCGGAAAAATGGACTGGTCCGAACCGGAATCTACCGGAACCGGAATTAAAAAATCTGGTTCGGTCCCCGGTCCAACATTTTTAAAGATTTCGGTCCGGTCCGGTCTTGGACTGGAATTTTTCGGTCCAGACCGGAAAAACCGGAATTATTGTATTTTTTTTAAAAAAAAATATTATATATAAAAAAAAACAAGTGTACGCCTATTTAATCCGGTCTAACCGGTCCATTCTGATCCAACCGGTCCGGTTTTTTGGACCGAAATTTGAAAAAGAGGGTATGTAAAAATAATTCCGGTCCGGTCCGGTGTTGGACCGGAATTTTTCTGGTCCGGTCTCCGGTCCATGATTTTTTTGGATTCCGGTTCTGGTCCATTCCGGACCGGTGCCCAGCCCTAATAGTGCCTATTTTGAAAACGTACAGTGAGAATGGGTAAGTCAACAATCCTTAGAACGGACTATGTAATTTATCTAGCTACTGAGTTACATTACGGGCAGCATCGGTTTCTATTATATCAATCTCCCCTTGTCAAATTTCTATTGAAGCATACACTCGAGGAGGGGAAGGGGAGGGGGGATGATTTCAAAGTAGGCTCCCTCTTTATTAGATAGAGAAGGTCGCCAAGATTTCGTGATCCACTGCCGAACGTAAAGATGTTGGATCAATATCAATCTGAGATCTTGTAATTCAATGAGCATTCTCGATATTATGCCTTGAAGAGGACTCTAACCTCCACGCTCTTTAGCACGAAATTTCGAGCCAAGACATCTTGAAAGTGATTCGTATTCAATGAATATGATATCTATCTAGTGTAATGAAGGGAATATATCATAAAGGTGGAGTGTTGGAGTATTTTTATTGATCGGGCATATAGGCCCACGCCGGACATCCAATTGCTTCGATTTCCATTATCCGGAGGATGCCTTATACCGATTGATTATATATATATATATGTGTGTGTGTGTGTGTGTGTGTGTGTGTGTGTGTGTGTGTGTGTGTGTGTGTGTGTGTGTGTGTGTGTGTGTGTGTGTGTGTGTATAAAAGATGGACAATCATACCTATTTTTCGATTCAACAGAAGCCTAAAGAGATGAATAGGGTCCCATATAACGAGAGATGAAAAAAGCAGGACCAATTTCGCCTCTTCCTAATCTTAGATGGAATGGGACGACGCAGGGATCCATATGTAAAGATAGTATCTATTTAGATATGCTCGAAGGACCCCTTCTTATGATGAGCATGTATAGAACCCTATTGTACATGGTTCGGTATGAAATTTATAATCGTGGAATAGGCTCGATCATCAAATTCTAGATTGTAAGTTCATAAACCTAGCCCATTACCATTTTGAGCGGAGGAACAAATATACTAATTCCTTGATTCCAGTTAGTAAGAGGGGTCTTGAAGAAAGAAGTAGACTTTAGAAGCTAGAAATGGGTATCCTGAGCAATTACTGTAACACCCTACGGTAATTGAAGAGGTCCAGTGATAGGCTTAAATGACTAGTGCTTAAAGGGATTGGAAGTACTACTCATATCAACAAAGTGCACTTTCTTTTATGGTCATCCATGTGAAAGAACTCCAAAGTTAAGCATGCTTGGCTGGGAGTAGTCTTAGGATGGGTGACCTCTTGGGAAGATTTCCGGGATGCGCATGAGTGAGGACAAAATGCGCTGTAAAGGACCCGTGTTGATCTGTGGGCCATGTACACAGCCTGGTGAGCTATCACAAGTAACCGCTCCCGACCCGGTTTGGGCCGGGGTGTTACAAGTGGTATCAGAGCAACCCTGCGACCGTGTGGTGATCGGAGGCAGTTGTTATACGCTCCTGGAGGCAGTGGTTATACGCTCCATTGTGATCACACACCTAGCGGGGGAGGATTCTGGGTTAGCGGTTATGCTCCCAGGCGCAACGAGGATGTTGCGTTCTTCAAGTGGGGGTGACTGTAACACCCCACGGTAATTGAAGAGGTCCAGTGATAGGCTTAAATGACTAGTGCTTAAAGGGATTGGAAGTACTACTCATATCAACAAAGTGCACTTTCTTTTATGGTCATCCTTGTGAAAGAACTCCAAAGTTAAGCATGCTTGGCTGGGAGTAGTCTTAGGATGGGTGACCTCCTGGGAAGATTTCCGGGATGCGCATGAGTGAGGACAAAATGCGCTGTAAAGGACCCGTGTTGATCTGTGGGCCATGTACACAGCCTGGTGAGCTATCACAAGTAACCGCTCCCGACCCGGTTTGGGCCGGGGTGTTACAATTACAATAATCCGGTTCATTGATATTTCTTGTATAGTAGATGATATCACACATACAATCATACTCAATTAGATGGAATTCTTTGAACTTAAGGGGGATTTTCTATAATTTCGCATGTGAGGGTTTATTTCTTGATTTCGTCCAGTCATTAATAACTTGAATATTTTTAGATAAGAGTAGATAAAAAGAACGCTCGTAAGGAGCCCTATTAAAACTAATATAGGTTTGTCTACCACCCACACCAGAATAAATATAGTTTTCCGTAAGAAAAAAACTTGTTAGTGGAGGAAGACCGTGTAGGGATAAGAGACATAGGCTAAAGAGAGAGCCAAAAAGGATCTTTCGTGTATAATCCTACATCATCTTTAATGTTATTAATTCTGATACGTAAACCAAATAATACAATACAAGTAAAAGTTCCTAGATTCATGGAGATATATAATAGCATATAAGTTATCATGTTTGCATATCCATCATTTGAGTCTCAAACAATTATTCGAATAATTACATATCTTATTTGACCTATGGACGAATATGCAAGCATACTTTTTATGCTTGTTTAGTAATAACAATCATATTCCCCAATATCATGCTAAGAATAGCTAGTATTTCGAGAAGAAGATGTCATTCATTTGATGAGAAATAAGAAAGGAATATCAAAAATTTGAGTGGCTGAAGATGAAGCAGCTACTTTCGAAGTAACGGAAAGAAACGCAACGACTGGAGTAGGAGAGTTAGAGTCGAAAAGAGGATTTCTCACTTATTTTTCTCATTCAAAACCGTGCATGAGACTTTTATCTCGCACGACTGCTAAGTGATAAAAGAAAGAAGATGAGTTCTTCTTTCTTTTTTGATTACCTTCCCTGCGTATGTATCCTTGCTCATTATCAGACAACACTTATTCACAAACCTCGCGTAGGTTAATAAGTTTCATTTCCCGTCTCATGGAAAACCTTTTTCGCTCCGCTTAGCCTTATCCCTCTCTAGGCGTATTTTAGTGATAGGTTCAGTAAGAACTGGACGATCCTATTTGGTCAAATACTTAGCGATGAACTCCAATGTTCCTTTTATTACGGTATTTTTGAACAAGTTACTGGTTAACAAACTTAAAGGTTTTCTTATTGATGCTAGCAACGACGATATTGATATTGATTCTAGTTACGATATCGATGGTGACCTTGATACGGAGTTAGAGATGCTAACTATGATGAATGCACTAAATATGGATTTGATGCCCGAACTCCACCAATTTTATATCGCCCTTAAATTCGAATTAGCAAAAGCAATGTCTCCTTGCATAATAAGGATTCCAAACATTCATGATCTAGATGTGAATGAGTCGAATTACTTATCTCTCGGCTTCTTAGTGAACTATCTCTCCAGGGATTATGAAAGATGGTCCACTAGAAATATTCTTATTATTTTTTTTTTTGGTAAAATGTAAGTATATAATATATAAGGATATCAATGTACAGAATTCATATGATCAGATTACAATAAATTCTTGCTTTGTAACCATTCCATATCATCTATTCTCAGCTGATTTTTATCCCTCTCTCTTAGCCTACCTTTCATATCATTCATGATCCCTTTTGCAAGCCACTCTGGACGGAGGAGAACCATTTCCTGTCTGCATTTATTGCACTGATGCCATATCATATAAACTGCACATAGCACCACACCATATTGGACTTCCTTTTGAAGCTTTGAGCCTTGTCTGTGTAAGCACCATTCCATGACATTCGTATCAGGATTACCCAACCCAGTGCGTTATTTTACCTGAGATATAACTTGGCTACTATATGGACAAGCAAAGAACAGGTGCTCCTGTGTTTCACTCCCCATTCCACATAGCTGACATCTATCTTCATCTATGACCCCATAGAGCAGCAGTTTACTTTTAGTATGCATAGCCTCATGAGCCCATATCCACCCCGGGAAGTTATGTTTAGGTAGACACCAACCAGTCCAAACTACACACTTCCAGTTCACCCTTGGAGCTTGTCCCTTCAACCACTCATAACATCTAGCAGAGGAGAAACCCTCCCGTTGATGCCATGTTCCATCAGTGTATCCAGCTGCTATGTCCTGCTTCACCTTGCATATTCTTCTCCAAACCCAACTAGAGTTGGAGCTACGTGTATAGTCCATCCATTGCTTCCCTCTCAGATAGTTGCACTCCACCCAATGGACCCAGATAGTGTCCTTTCTCTCAAACACCCAGTCAACTAATTTACCAACTAAAACTTTGTTTCACGTTTCCAGATCCCTTAAACCCAATCCTCCTTCATCTTTTGGCCTGCAAATTTTATCCGATGCCACTAATGGAGATCTCCTGTAGTCTGGACCAACTTCCCAAAGAAAGTTCCTGCAGATTGCCTCAGTTTTACAAATAACACCTTTGGGGAGAACAAAAAGAGATGCCCAATAGCCACATTAAGTTTTAAGCATGACTAAACTAACACCACCCTGCCTGCATATGATAATTTACTTGCTCCATATCCATGTATCTTGGCACAAATTTTCTCTACTAAGCAATCACAGTCTTTCTTCTGAAGACGAGTAGTTTGAATGGGCATACCCATGTATCTGAATGGCAAGCTCCCTTCTGTGAACCCAGATACCTGTAGTATCTCTTGCTTTAGTTGGTCATTAACCCCACAGAAATAAGCACTTGACTTAGCAGGGCTAACCCTTAGTCCTGTAGCTTTTGAGAACGTAGAGAAAAACTTCAGAAGCAACATCATAGAGCCTGCATCTCCCCTACTGAACATCAACACATCATCAGCAAACATTAAGTTAGTAACTCTTAACTGCTTGCACATAGGATGGAATCCAAACTCATAAGTATTTGCAGCATATTTGAGTGTCATTGTCAAGTAGCCCATGCATAGAGTGAAGACCAAAGGCAACAAGGGATCCCCTTGCCTCAAACCCCTCTTCCCTGGGAAGAAACCAAACATCTCACCATTCAGGGATAAGGATAATGAAGCAGTAGTGATGCATTGCATTACTTTGCTTCTAAAACCTTCAGTGAACTTCATCAGCACCATAATTTTATCCACAAACTCCCACTCCACTGTATCATATGCTTTATGTAAATCAATCTTATACATACATCTGGGTGACGTTGAAGGTTTTTCATAGAGTCTTATTAAATCCTGACATATCAAAATGTTTTCTTGAATGCTCCTGTGTTGGATAAAAGCTCCCTGGTTCTTATCAACAATTTGGGGCAGCACCTCAGCCAATCTAGCACACAACAGCTTGGAAATAACCTTGTAAATTACATTGCAACAAGCAATGGGACGGAATTGCATCACAGTCTGTGGTCTATCACATTTGGGAATCAGAGTAAGACTGATAGCATTCAACTGTTTTAAGAGTTTCCCATGATTAAAGAAATCCTGTACAGCTGCAATAACTTCCTTTCCTACCTCTCCCCAAGCATCTTTAAAGAATCTACTGGTGTATCCATCAGGCCCTGGGGACTTTATGTCAGGTATGCTAAAAACTGCCTCTTTCACTTCTTCCCCAGTGACAGGTCTTAGCAAGACAGCATGATGTTCCTCTTTGCATCTAGGACCCTGATCAACAATCTTATTATGAATCCTCTTTGTCCTTTGGCTTGAGCCTAGCAGGTGTTGATAGTAATCAAGAAAAGCAATTTTGACTTGTTCAGGGGTGTCACATAACTTCCCATTCATGTCTTCAATCATGATCGCCTTATTTTGATTTTTTTCTCTTCTTTATAGAGTTATGGAAATAAGCACTATTAGAGTCTCCCTCCTTAGTCCAAAGACTCTTTGCCTTTTGATAGAGAAAACTATCCTTTGCTGTGCTAAGGAATTTAAGCTCCTGAGAAGCCTCATACTCCTGTTGTATCAAAGCCAGGTTAGTAGGATCCTGCCCCAGTTGCTTTTGTAACCCCTCCACTTTCTTCTGAAGAATGCCAGTTGTTTGTTCAATGTCACTAAAACCATCCATATTAAATTTGAGCAATTCAGGCTTTAAGCACTTTAATTTGTTAACCAGTCTGTACATAGGAGAACCCCAGATATTTTGAAGTCAAACCTGCCTTACTATATTTAAGAAATCCTTTGAACTGCCTTACATATTAAAATACTTGAAACTATTTTTGCCCTTCATTCTCTGATTACTCCCAATCAAGCAAGGAGAGTGGTCAAAAAGACCTTCTGGAAGGAAGTGAGCGTACAGATTAGGGAAATGGTCACACCATGCTTTGTTGACAAGAAATCTATCAAGTCTACTATAGATTCTCTCCTCTGGCCTTTGCTTATTGTTCCAAGTATATAGAGACCCTATAACAGCTATGTCCACTACCTCACAGTCCTCCATACACCCCCTGAAAGGGTCCATTTCAGCAGCTGTAGCATTCCCTCCTATCCTCTCATTTGCAGACATAACACAGTTAAAGTCACCTGCTATGGCCCATGGTCCTTGAACCTGACCTGCAATCTTTCTTAAGTGATCCCACAGAGGAGCCCTCTCATGAATCCCATTAAAAGCATAGACCATTGTCAAGTAAAAAACTCCTTTATCCAGCAAAGAATCAATCTTCATATGAACATACTGAGCATTGTATTCCATGAAATGTACTCTGAACATTCTAGGTTTCCACGGGATCCATATTCTACCTCCATTGTGATAGCCATTGTTAGTAGATATGCACCACTCAGAATGAAAATTATTAGCTACTTTATTATAAACTCTACTCTTTATTTTTGTTTCCAAAAGACCAAATAAACCAACTCCCTTATTTTGTAAGAAAAAATTAATATGTTTCTGCTTACCTACTCTATTCATTCCTCTAATATTCCAGAACCCTATACTATCCATTCAAAACTTTCTGAGGAGACAAATTTCCATTACCTTGAGCCCCGTTTTCCTTAGACGGTGAACAAGAATGTGCTCCAAATTCAGTATTACTATATCCCTCTTATTATTGCTTTGGCTCATATTGCTCAAAAGGTGGATCATGCTCTAATAGCTCTGAATAAATTAAATACATGTATTAAAATATGAAGGCTTCTTATTTCACAACCATGAAAGCACTTTTTCACTCTTTCATATACCAGGGGATTTCACTTGGAAAAGAAAATGTTCCATACTAATGGATACGGATCCATAATCATGGGTTCCAATGTACGAGATCTTGTAGCACTTAATAATAAGGTCCTATAGATTAGTATTACAAAGAAGAAATCAATTATAGACATTAATACAATTAGATTCGCTCTTCATAGCCAAACTTGAGATTTTCAATCCCAAGTAAAGATCGGTTCAGGATCATGGAATCTTTTCTATGAGATAGGGAGCGTTGTTGCACAAAATGTATTTCTAAGGAATTGCCCTATAGATCCTATATCTATCTATATAAAGAAGAAATCATGTAACGAAGGGGATTCTTTTTTGTACAAGTGATACTTCGAACTTGAAACGAGCATGAAGAAATTAACGATACTTGTTTATCTTTTGAGTTGTTCTGCCGGATCGGTTGCTCAAGATCTTTGTCTCTACCCGGACCTAATGAAAAAAAAAGGGATCACTTCTTATGGACTCATTGAGAATGATTCTAATCTAGTTCATGGCCTATTAAAAGTCTATTTGATTATGATCGAGTGACAATGTTTCTTCGGCCCGGACTAAAGAATCGCTTAGTTCATTGGGATCTTTTCTATCTTTTTTTTTTTTTTGCAACCGTGAGAAGAGAGTTTTTATACATTTGGCATTTTACTCATTTTGTCAAATGCACTTATTTCAGTAATGCTATAAACTAAGACAACAAAGTAACAACATCGGGTACAATAAGAGTTTTCTTGTAACACCCTCATACACCAAGGTACCTTACTAGGGACCACCTTAGCATATCGAGGTGCTACCATCTCAGTTTCCCGAGGTAAAGTATATCAAGTGGACCATAATAGAACGTTTATAAAAAGTACAAACTGTTTAACCAAACTCAAGCTGAAAACCAAACCAAAACTGTTTACAACACCGAAAAGAAACCAAAAGAAAAACTAATGTTTAAGACAACAGAGGAAGCTAACTAAAGAACATGTGATGACTCTGCCCCGTCCATATCCTCCGAGCTACATCCATATCCAATATCTGCTAAACCAATTACTCATAATCCCCGAATGGATCACCACAGTTTTGAAAACAATAACGGGGTCAGCCAACTACATAATCAAAATAAGAAATCACAGATACACAATCCAATCCAAATTGTAGTAAACTAGTAACCACCCTCCAAACTCCAATAGTAACCAGTAACCGGCTACAATCGACTATACACCGATGTGTGTAGCCCTGTCAGGTTACCCATCACAACAGGTAACCCTTGCCGCTAGTGGGGACCGCAGTCGTTATACCTAAGCCCCACTCATCACAACGAGTGAACCCAGCTCATTGATGTGCACATCGCCCTTGTGATGGGAGCCACAAGGGGCGAACATGGGGCTGGAACCATCTTCCGAAAATGGTCCCACAACAACAACCGAACACAGTACAATCTCAATCACAATGATAACAATACCAACAATCAATTACAATCACATCTTATAATCAATTATACAACTGACTGAGTAGGGAACCCTTACCTTTTCGCAATCCGTTACACTATAGCCAATCATACAAATGCACAATGAGTACTACATCATCATCTACAACAATGATAATCAAACAATACTAATCACAACCAACACAATCAATCACTACCCCCAATCCAACCAAAATTAGGGTTTGCATCTTCTCTAAATAACAACCATAAACTAAAAAATAAACTAAAATAAGAAATACCTGACTTACCCACGCTATTGACACGGAAACGAGATGCAAGAATCCACAATTGATCAATCTAGGCTTAGGAGATGATGAGGATGATTAGAGAAGAATGAAACTGTAATACCCGGATATTTTGGGACCCGTAAAGGAACCTTCGAATGCGTGATAAGACCTTGTGCTAGACGAGAGACCACTCGGAAGTGAATTATGACTATAAAGGGGACCGAGAATAACCTATACTAGACTTAGTGGAGTTGTTATAATGTCCGCCTATAGAAGAGTCGTCTTAAAACTGTCATAACTTGATATCTAGACATGATATTGATGTAATTTCAATTGGAGGTGATAGCTTGTTCTCTTACAATTCCTACGGTAGGTCACATGCCAAAAATGACCAAAAAACGAGTGAGATATAAGTGTTTTACGAAAACTGGTCATTGCTAAGAAATGCGTCGCACTCGACCAAGTGAGGTTCACTCGACCAAGTGGACTAAGCACTAGATCGAGTGAGTAACACTTGCCCGAGTGGCACTGAATCAGAACACGGGATAAAGAAATCTTATCCCTTTATCCTCATTCATTCTATCTTCTTCCTTATCTCTCCAAACTCTCTCCCTTCTCTCTAAAACCCTCAGAAACACCATATTAGGGAATTCAAGCTTGTTCTAAGGGATTGTTCACCTTATTCATCACCCTTTCCACCTTGTAAGTCAAGATCTAACCTTTCTTATCTTGTAGTAAACCCTAACTTTTGGGGGTTTTGATTTGAGTAATTATTGAAACAGACGATCAAGACAAGCTGCATAAACTTGAAAATCTGTCTACAAATCCTCCTGTTTGATTTTGTTCTCAGTAAAAGCAATGATTTGAAGAATAGACTGAATAATAGCAAAAGAAAAACAATGAATAAAAATACAAATCCTCAAAATTATTAGGCATGGCTTTTAAGCAACATCAGAATTTCGTCAGACAAAAAAAAACTTGTCCGGTTACGCAAGCTTTATGCTAAGAAGTATGGACTCCCAACATTCCAAGTTCTGGCTGTCATCCATTACTGAGGCACGCAAAGACCAAGCTCTACAAAATCATGAAACCACAAGCCTTTGTCATATAACACGCTTCATAATGTATTAATTACGACAAATAGGAGGATATGATTATCGAATCGTGAACTCCAGAGAAAAAAACATGTTACTAGACTTTGTTCAGAAAAATATTTAATTAAGTGAAAGCTAAGCAGCTGAGAAAACAATACCTAGGAAAATGACGATCAATGAAAAAATTGAAAAATACCGGAAAATCGAAAATAAATCATCAAACAAAATAACACAAATGAATCCATTGCCTAAACTGCAAAACATATGCCATAATTTAACATTAGCCTTTCTTATGTAATACTATTAGATAGATAAGCTTATTGACAACACTAAATCATATGAGGGGTTCTTAAGGAATTTCACATATGATGGTTTTTAACGATCAAAGGATAACTATCTTAAACTATCACTAAATCATTGTGCCTGGAAGCCTGAATTCAGCAACTGGTCCTATCAGCATTAGCACAATTATTGACTAAATAACTACAGAAAGATAACTTA
This sequence comes from Silene latifolia, assembly GCF_048544455.1. Classification (NCBI taxonomy): domain Eukaryota; kingdom Viridiplantae; phylum Streptophyta; class Magnoliopsida; order Caryophyllales; family Caryophyllaceae; genus Silene; species Silene latifolia. The sequence continues at coordinate 187,164,905 of NC_133536.1, forward strand.
ATTATTGTTCATGGTGACCTAGTGTTTCCGGTACTTTTAACACTTCACATAAACCTTCCAGGAAATGTACACATGTTTCATTACATGATAACAAGGCTACTATGCTACGAAAAATCAAACAGACTTAAACGCTCAAGTGATGATGGATACTTGCCCTCTAATGCTTCGATATGTCTTCATTAATATAATAATTTCTTCTATTACAACACAATCCCGACTCCTCGAGCTAATGCCAAGGCAGGGTAAAAAAGTTACTCATGTTAAAAAAACAAAGAGACGCTGATTCTGGATGACCATAATATAATTGCGTCAAGAACATTTCTGCTCTACAATCCAAGAGCCACAATCGGTTTAATGCGCAATTTTTTTTAGAATGATAAATAGATATAAAGCTTTTTGACAAGGTAAAATTAGTAAAAGGATTAAAGCAGGATTAGCAAAAAATTTCTCAATTAACATGAGTTACATGATAAAAGCTAACATTCCCTTCTCAAATCAACATCCATTCCTTGACAACTATATGCAGTCTCCTATTAGGCCTATGAAGCTCTAAAAAAAAGGGCAATATCACCTATAGGGAGGTAACCCATCGTAATCAATATAAGCTGATCTACGACTTATTAGCCTTTACAAAAAAAGTTTGTATTCTTCCATGCCCAATAATTCTGATATACCAAAGGGATGCTAAAGAAAGCTTGTTTTTGGCCCATATGGCCGATAATGTGGATAAAAGGCAACGGTAATAAAGCTGATGCAAGGCCGATATGACTTATATGACCGATTTAAAAATAAGCAGCGATTACACAACCCTAGCTCACGGCTGCTACCACAATTGCAACGGATACCGTGATTCTCCAATCTTCAGTTGGTAACTTTAGTAGGTGAATGCACCTGAGACACTCCATGTCTTCAAGATGAGAGGTTATGTTTATGCTCGTACAGTTTTGCCACAGTTTTACCAGTGACTTCAGATAAAGTTAAATGCATATTTCCACTTCAATATGAAGCAGATTAAGGCTTTGTTTAATATGGGAATGTGGAGGGAAAGGAAAGGGGGGAATTTGGACGATAGGACGAAGACGATATCCTTTGTTTTGGTAGCAAATTGAATACTCCCTTTCCCTCCTTGAAGGAAAATTATATCTCCTCCAAGAAAGAAAAGATTTGGAGGTAGACCAGCCTCCCTCCATCTCCCGTCTTGTTCCCTTCCCTCCCTTTCTCTTCCCGCTTTCCCTCCATTTTTTGTATCCAAACCAAGGGCAAGTGTGCCAAACTGCCAATGAGATATAAGACAAGAAGACTCTCTCTCAGTATCTACTATCTAGTCACATGGTCAACCGTCCCTACTCATCTCGTATGATCAACTAAGACTGAATATAAGACTTTCATAATCGCAATATTATTCCTCATTTCCCCTTCCATTCAGATTCCTCACCAAAATCTCTTTTTACACCACTCCTTATCACATGAGAAATTAAATAGAATCACTGTGGTGTGACACTATATAACGAATGAGTTAACTTCCTCAAAAACTATATTGATAAACTCAGATGGGAGTATCAGACACGGGTACATATCCAAGTGTTGGACTTTCCATGACTCAAATTTAGAGAACCAGGGACCTTATCTTAAAGGAGACGGATATGGGTAACAAATTCAAAACAGAAAATCAATCAAAAAAAGAAATGTTTACAGGTTCTAAAGTGAAATGACCAGATTTTTGAGACAATTGGCTAAAGTTGTCAAAGCTTTTATCATATGCTAAAAGGAAGAGTCGATGAAAAATAACTCAAACGACACAATGTCACCAAGGAAAGGCATTTACTAGCAAAATTAACTCCAAAAACTGCTAGTTGCAGTGCTCGAACACTAGACCATTTGTATAAAATGTCAAACACAAACCACTATGATAGCCACATTTTACTGCTTCAAATGATGGGGGCACACAGGACCAAATACCATATAGCTAGACTTAACAACTATTTTTGTACGAGGCAAACCCACTATGAAACAACCTAAACAATGACACTAGCAATAACTAAGAACATGACAAAGAGCAAGTAGCTTACAATATCTAATTAAAAAAAAAACAGATTTTTTGGAAAGTAGAAATCAAACTCCTGGGTTGGCAGTTTGGCACTGCAGAACATACCCTGAGACAGCGATCTAGAACTGCATGAATCGATGTCAAGACGTGACGTTAGCCGGGCTGACGATACTGATGAGTGAAGTAGGAGCATAGACTGTAGAGCAACCATTTGAGGGAAAGACCTAAAATTTCAAAACCAACCATCAATATTTGATTTCTATGGCAAGTTGCTAACATTTTGATCACCCAAAGAAATTCAATTTCTCAGTTACAAAAAGCACATAAAATTTGAAACCAACTTTAAAAAGCACATAAAATTTCACAGATAATGTCAAAAAAAAAAAAAAAAAAAAAAAAAAAAAAAAAAAAAAAAAAAGATGAGGGTGAAGAAGATTAATTAAAATTGGGAATATAAGAGTGGAAAGTTAGGTTAATATTACCTGGGAAATGAAGAAGATGAGGGTGAAAAATGAGGAGTAGGGATTGAATTGGAAGTGGGTTTTGAAGCGAAGCTTGATTTGAAGAGGTTAATAGTTGGTCTTGAGATAGAACGATAGCGGGAAGCCATGTTTGAGACTTGAAGGAGAAATTTGGGGGAATTTCTGTCAATTTAGGGTTTTTGGGAACCAATGTCTTATACGCTGGGGGTCTGGGTTTTGTAACAAAGTTACGCTTACAACTTTTTTTTCTTTTTTTTTCGCGGACTTGCATCTTGTTAAGACCCTGTTTTTTTGGACTGAAATGTCTCGAATCGAATTGAATCAACTTAATGGAGTGAATCAATCAAATTGAACTTAATAGAGCTGAATCGAATCGATCAATCAATCAATCAATCAATCAAATAATAATAAAAAATTATTATTATTATTATTATTATTATTATTATTATTATTATTATTATTATTATTATTATTATTATTATTATTATTATTATTATTATTATTATTATTATTATTATTATTATTATTATTAAATAATAATAATAATAAAAATAAATATTATAATAAAAATAATACCAATAATAATAATAAATATTATTATAATATTATTCATTAATAATAATAATAATATATTAATATAATCTAATAAGATATATAAAAAAATAAAAAATTAATATAATAATAAATAAAGTTATAATAATAATAATAATAATATATTAGTAATATAAATGATACCATTATTAATAATAATATAATATATTAATAATAATAATAACTAATAAATAAATAAATAATAATAATATAATAATAATAATAATAATAATAATAGGTCTAATATAATAACTTATTAACATAATAATATTAAATATAATAATAGTAATAAATATGTGATTAATAATATTAATAATGAGTATATTAATAAAATAATAAATATTAAATAATAACTTATTAATATAATAATTTTAAATATAATAATAATAATAATAATAAATATGTTATGAATAATATTAATAAGAATAAATATATTAATAAAATAACAAATATAATATAATAATAATAATAATAATAATAATAATAATAACAATAATAATAAATGTATTAAATATAAATATAATAATATAAGCAATACGAATTAATTATGAATAAATATAATAGTAATATAATAAATATAATAATAATAATAATAATAATAATAATAATAATAATAATAATAATAACAATAGTAAATACATTAATATAAAAATAATAAGAAGAATATCAATAAGAATAATAATAGTAATGTTGAAATAAATCAATCAATCGAATCAATCAATTGAGTGAATCGAATCGAATCGAATCTGAATGGAGCTGAAATCAATGAATCAATCGAATCGATTAAACTGAAATTAAGTTCAAAAGAACAGGGCCTAAATCCGTGCACCAATTTACAATTCCGCACCTTTTTTTTTTTTGTTCCGAGTATACATCTCTCATTTCTCACCCTGAGAGAGAGACCAGTAAAGAATGATAACCCCAAAAAAAATGAATCCCTTCTCGCCTCCCAATCACCATCCCCCCATCACCCTTCCCCACCACCCTCCCAACACCTCCACCATCACCACTCACCACACGGTTCGCCAAATCTATCAAACACTAACATGTCCGAACTCTGGCAACCATCACCCACCACACAGGCACCCTCGTCGCTCCCCCACACTTGATTTACCGTTGGGTTAACACAAATATATTCATAGGCAACTGGAGGAACCCTGTTGTACTGCTTAGAAGCAGACCACAAGAAATTTCTACATACCATGACAATTCTGTCTAATACAGTTACAAGTATAAAAAAAATCCTAGCACGTAATGTATAACAAAAATCCTAGCCCATAATGTATGCAAGTGAGTGAGAACAACTTTGATGAGGACCAATCTATCAGCATAACTGATTTTTTTGCCCCTCATCCTCTAATCCTCCCAACAACCTTCTCCACTAACCTAGTGCAGTCACCTATAACCATCCTTTTATAGGATATACGGATCCCTAGGTATCTGAAAGGAAATGTCCCTTCTCCGAACCCACAAACTCTTAGCACATACTCCACCTCCTTTGTTCTCATCCCGTTAAAATAGATCTCAGATTTATCACAGATCATTTCAAAGCCAAAGGCCTTACAGAAAGTTTCAAAAGCTCTCAAAATAGTTTTAATAGAAATTTTCTCTCCTCTACAAAACATCAAAGATCATCTGTAAAGCACAGATGATGCAATTTGAGTGCTCTACATAGGGGATGATAGTTAAAATCCATACAATCAGTAACCACAGCTAGCATTCTACTCAAATACTCCATACAAATGGTGACCAATAATGGTGACATTGGGTACTCATGTCTGATCCCACTCCTCCCTTAAAAATAACCAAAAGTGGAGCCATTTAGAGACAGAGTGAACCAAGGAGTCGATACACACACCATAATCCATTTGTATGATCTTATGATCTTAAAACATGAAAATATGCATTATTAATCAAGGTTAGTAAGGCATTGACTGTAACACCACCATTTAACCTTCCAAGGTAAATAAGGATGCTACCATCTCGGTTTCCCGAGTTAGTGCATCAAAACTCCAATTAAGAAACAATTAATATAAAGTCCAAATTTAGTGATCAATACAAAATAAAATCTTTAAAATACAAGATCTCAAAATTAAAGCGGAAGTCTATAGATAAATCTACGTCGTATCTATAACAATTGCTAAGCTGAACTCGGTATGTCAACGCCTCGCCTCATGCCCCCAAGCATTCCATAGCATCATCATCATCCAATACCTTTAAGTCTAGCTCCTCCCTAATATGACCGAAAATATCATATGGATCATCACAGTTTTAAAAATGACTTTAACACAAGCAACATAAATCAACACAAAGTTGAGTAAAGAAATTTCATACACAAATAAAATTCTAAAGCGACAACGATTAGTACATATTACCAACAATCTCAATCTGTGCCTTAAGCACAATCAAATTTCATTTTCTAAAGTCAAAACCAACATATAAAAACAACAAAGTAATTCTCAACGTATATGATTGACAAGGCAAATGGACATGGCATGTGCTACAACTCATACGGCAAACAAGTGGTATTCAAATCACACGGCGAACGTACTCGACCACAATCACTCTCCGGTTCATAAATTTGCACATCCTGTAATACTTCACTGAACCGAAAACGTTATTCGGGTGGAGTAACCCCTTGAAGAGGTTTATTGATAGGCTTAAAATCTGACTAGTGCTTAAAGGGATTGAAAGTACAACTCATATCAACAAAGTACAGTATCTTTTATGGTTATCCATGCAAAAGAACTCCACAGTTAAGCGTGCTTGGCTGAGAGTAGTCTTAGGATGGGTGACCTCCTGGGAAGGTTCCCGGGATGCACATGAGTGAGGACAAAATGCGCTGGAAAGACCCGTGTTGATCTGTGGGCCATGTACACAGCCTGGCGAGCTACCGTGAGTGACCGATCCCGACCCTAGGTTTGGGCCGGGATGTTACACATCCCCCTTGTGGCGAGCCCACAAGGGGAGTGTAATACCTAGATTTATGAGTTGTTGGGTACTCTATCGAGTAGGACTTACTCTGTCGAGTAAGTTACTTTTGTATTATGGAGTACGTTCTGCCTGATGGCAACTCGATCGAGTATGTCGGATTTTACGAGTTTTTGGCCGGGGTTTGATATATAGTAACGTGTGGAGAGTTATATAAAGAGTTTTCATCAGTTCCTTTTTACTTTTACCTTATTTCTAAACCTTTTTACAAAAGAAAAATAAAGCGACGTTCTTCTCTTCACTCATTGTTATCAAACCAAGGGTTAGGGTTGTTGGATTTCGGAGTTCATCATACCTTTGTGATCGTCGTATTGTGGGTAAGATCTTTGTACTGTTTTTATGTCAAATAGTTAATATTGTTTAAAACCCTAGTTGGGTGATTTGGGGTTATGGGGATTGTTTATGCGATAGATTGTAATTATGTGATTAATTGATTATAGGAGGTGATTTCGTAGAAGAAGGTTTTTGATCCGTTGCTTGTGGTTGATTATTGGTGATTTCATCACAGGTAGGATTTCCCTACTCAGTTGACTGTGTAAATATTATAAGATGGTTTGTTGATTGATTGGCATGTTGATTGTATCGTTAATTGGTATTGGCATTGTTTACATTTGTTTTGTGGTCGATTGTGTTTTCTGTAGTTCGCGAGGTGCGCCCTCGGATGAGTGGAGTCACTTGCGGGAGTGGCTTCACGCCTTTGATTCTCCCCTTGTGGTTCCCGTCACAAGGGGGATGTGCACATTAATGGACATGGGTTATTCGCTCGATGGAGATGAGTGGGGCTTAGGTGGGAGAGGCTGCGGTCCCTCACTGGCGGTGTGGAATATCTGTTGCGATGGATATTCTGGCAGGGCTACACACTTTAGTGTGTAGTCAGATGTTTGGTGATGTGACAGAGTTGGAGGATTGTGATTGTGTAACTGACTGTTGTATTGTCTTATATTGTTTATGCAGTAACTGACCCCGTTTAAATGTTTTGAAAATTGTCGTGATCCATTCGGGGATGGTGAGCAGTTGTTTAACGGGTATATCTTGGGTACGCGCGGGATGTAGCTGGGGATAGAGTCACCACGTGTCAGAGTTGTAGTCTTTCGTTGTTTTGTCATAACACTTGTTACCTTAGTTGGATTTTGGTTTTTGAGACTTTTATTTTACTTTTCAGTTGGTTTTGATGTACGCACATTTAAACTTAATTACTTAAATACGTTTCTTGATGGTCACTTTTAATTACTATGCCTCGGGTAACCGAGATGGTAGCATTCTCATGTGCTAGGTGGTCTTGGTAAGGCAACTTGGTGTATGAGGATGTTACAGGGAGACTCAACGGGTGGCCCTCCGCGTACAACGGTGTCATAGGACCTGGTTACCCGTACCAGTCCCCAACAAAACAAAATCCAATGCCAAGTCAATCCTCACAACAATATCTCATCCAATATCACATCCAATTACACAACAATATGATCCTCCATCAAAATAACAAGATTCATTGTCACAATTTACTAATAATCACAATAAGCACATAAACGCATGAATCTCAAGTATTGAGTAGAGAAGTCTCTACCTTTTAGCATTTCTTCAAAGCTGGCAACAATCAAAGCGCTCCATGAATTAACAACCAAGAAATCAAACTAATTCCTCACAAATTCGGCATTTATATGAACATATGAACATATAATCATACTTTATCCTTAATCAATTGCCCAATTATACACTAGTTTTCCCAAAATCCCCAAATTGTAGGGTTCAGTCTCATAAGACTCAACAACATAAAAAAATCCCCAATTTCTAGGTCAAAACTCAAGAACTCAAAAACATGAGAAGAAATCCTAGATCTTTAGTCTAAATCTCATAAAGATGATTAGAATGAGAGTAGATAGCATAAGCTTAGAAACTAGATGAAGGTTTGAAGAAAACTTACCGAAAGATGACTTAGGATGAACAATCCCTTGTTAGATCTACTAATCTTCTCCTTAGATGTGTTTGGGGTGAGTATAGAGTTTTAAAATGTGTTTGCAATGATGGTGGTCTTGCAAGCTATTTATACGAAACCCTAAACCTAGCCTTAAAATAGAAGAAACCCGAGCGAGCTCTCCATGACCAGATCGACTCGACCGAGCAAGTTACCACTCGGTCGAGTGAGTTACTCCCTTTGATGAAGGTATTATTACACTATCTGAGGAGTATCTTCCCATTTTTATCTTCAACCTCCACCACTTTCCTCCATTTTTTAGATCATTTAAGGTCCATTACTCAAGTAAAAGTTACCTCCATTCCAAACGAGTCACCTTAGTCCAGGGGCGGATCCAAGGGTAGGCTACTCGGGCTGAAGCCCGAGTAGTTTCTGAGGAAAACAAAAATATATAGGTTAGGAAGTATTAGAGAATCACATGGTAGCTTGTAGACTGCTGGTTTGATGCTTGGTTTTCATAGAAGTTACTCGGGTTCGACTCTCAGTAATGACTTTTCTTTAATTATGCGCCCTACGCCCCATAGTCTACTGTAGGACTATAGGCTTAGGATTCACTTTATTTTACATTGTTCGGTTCACATCATTAGCCTACTTTTATATAGATACAATATTTGGTGGGGTTTTTTTTTCCATTATAGATGGACTACTAATTATTTTCTCTCTTTATTTATTTACAAAGTTATGCTCTTTGTTCTATTTGTTGTAGACTTGTGGACGTTGTGGCTATGTCTTTTACTACTAACGAGTAAAATATGATATGAAAAATATTTTATAATATTACCTCCATTATAATTATAATAAATTGTATACTCTCTACGTCCCAAACATTTGTTTACTGATTAAAACACCCCTTATAAATAATAAAAATTAAAGAAATATTCGGAAGGAGGGAGTATCATTTTTTAAAATTTACCTTATAATTTTTTTAAAAAAAATGTCTACATTCTTTTCGAATGCAGTATGACTACAAGTCAATTTAAATGAATTTCGCTAAGCTTCGTCGCTATAATTATAAATTAGCTCCATTCATGATTCAACATGAAAAGTATCTTACCGATAAAAAGTAATTTTTATGTTTGGTTAAATTGCTACATAAATGACACGTAAATTTAATGTCCTTACAAATTTTTAAAAGGTATCGACTTACAAGGCTTATATCGAGAAAAAAAAATTACCACTTTGTATAATGTTAAAATTTAGCCTAGATAGACGAAATTCCTGGTTCCGTCCTTGCCTTAATCTTAAAATGAAAACATATAATCTGTTAAATAGTATTGTACTTTCGTATGGTCACATGAATTTAAAGATGAACAAAATTGTATGGTTTTTAATAACTGAAGTAGTCACATATTCGATAAAATGGCGTAATATTTGTTAACGTTCATGTCTATAAAATACTATTAAAAGGCATCCTAAAAAATGTCAACTAGACAAAGCCACGTAGGATGTGGAAAAGCCACATAGACATTCACATTGCCACCTTAGTTAAGATTGACACACGCCTACCCAACGATTCTTCACGCAGACATCTATACTTAGGAGTGCTCATTGGGCTTGGCCGGGCTGGTGCAGGCCAAGGGCGGGCTGGGCTGGGGTAGAGCAGCACTGGCACGACACTACCATAGGACCGGGCTGGGCTAGTTTTGGTCAGGCCCGGGCACAGCACTATAGGGGCGGGCTAGGCTGGGCTGGTTACTTTTTTTTTTTTAAAAAAAAAAACTGGGCGAAAACCGGTTGGTTTGAAAAACCCAACACTAGCACGTCCCGTAGTCTTGACGGCCGGCCAGCCGAGCTATGTCTTGCCGACCGGCCGTTGAAATCGCCCATGAGATCGGGTTGGGCTGGGCTGGCCCGCCATGTTGTCCACCTCTATCTATACTATATAGTTAAAAGGCTACTTATACCATTTAATTTTATTCCACGTGTCATTTTTAGATTGATTAATACTCCCTCCCATTCACCATTTTCTTCCCTATTTCCTTAAACGGATTATTCAGGTTTTCTTCCTCTTTCCTTTTTTGGAAAACTTTTACTCTTATTTTATTCATTCCTCTCTCCTATCACCAAACCCCACCCAACTCACAATTCCTTATTTAATTCTTATTTATTCATTCCTCTCTCCTATCACCAAATCTCACCCAACTCACAATTCCTTATTTAATTCCTATTTATTCATTCATTTTTTCTATCACCAAACTCACCCAACTCACACAATTCATACTTTATTCCCCTCCTAAAATCTTGTGCCCACAACAAAGGGGCTAACTCTTGATTAATTTTAATTTATATTGCTTACTTGATTAGTTTTAATTCCCCTCCTAAAATCTTGTGCCCACCACAAGGAGGGAGTATTAATTAATTTTAATTTATATTGCTTACTTGATTAATGACAATTGACAACATAACATTAACTTATAAAATTAACATTTTAATTGAATATTTTGTAATAAAACATGTTAATGAATTGATTAAAGTTTATCATAGTTTTTTATTTATTTATTTTCATATGATGAAATATTGGTTGAAAATGTTGTATATTTTTTTTGGAAAAAATTTAAACTTAACTTTCCTGAAATTGTACCACTTAAAATTTACACCTACATCTATTTATTTAAGATCGTTATACAAACCCTTTTAATTAAAAATAAAATCATTGTGAAGTTTAATAATATTCTTAAAAGTAAAGGTATATCATTTTATTTCAACCGCTATTTAAGATCAATAATAATAATAGTAATTTTCATTAACATTTCTTCCTATTTGTTTTACCTCTTGAGCTCCTCACTAATGGATTATCTTATTTAATAATACTTATAACTCAAAAATAAATAAAAAGACAAATTAAAAGATGGGAATCAATAGTTTATAATGGCTATTAAACCTACAATAGTTTTCATTCACTAATCCTCCGTTTAATAACTATTACTCATGAACTTCCAAATTACAAACTACTCCCTCCAATTCGTTATAATGTTCTCCTTTGTCTTTGGCACGATATTTAAGGAATACTATTAAAAATAAATAAAGGACATTGGTGGGGTTGGTGTTAGGAAAGAGGGATGAATTATTATGAGTTAAATAAGGAGTTGTGGGACCAAAATATTAAGAAAAGTAATAAAATAGGAGTAAAAGAGTTGTGTGGGGTTTGGTGAATAAAATAAGAGTAGAAGTTACCAAAAAAAGAAAGGGGAACATTACTTGAATAATCCGTTTCGGGAAAGAGAGACCATTATAGCGAATACGAGGGAGTATATTTCATGGTTGAATTAAAAAATTCCAAAAAAAAAATGTAACTTACCAAAATTCACATCAAAATTTCTTAATTTACAATTAAAATTCCCATTTTACAATAAAAAAAATGTTAGTGAATCGATTAACATTTTTCATAGTAATATAGCTCATAAAAGTTATGCATTTATTTATTTATTTATTTATTTATTTAAAATTACACAAACTTGAAAAGAAAAACAAATGAGTAGCTTAATAATATTCTTAAACGTAAAATTATGGCATTTTATATTCAACCATTATTTAAGTTCAACCCACGATAATTTTCACATAAATCCAATGATTTTCTTAATGGCATCGTCGAATTTTCTCACAAGTCTCTTCTAATTCCCTGCCCTAGCCTAACCGTTACTCCATTAACTCTCATACTAATTTTGCAATAATTCCTACCACCATAAAGATTTTTTTTTTGGTGCAAACCATAAAGATTATTTAAAGCAACCATTATACACAACCCTTTGAATGCTTTTGTTATTTTCCTAATTAATATTTATGTCATTTAAAGTTTGTGAACACTAATTTTAGTGTACATCATTTAACTTCCAAATTTGCATTATTTAGCTTCTCCTATTTAAGACCGTCTCATTTATTTTCCTCCAAAACAATCATTTGGGGTGGTAAAAATTTGCAATATTTTCTTTAACTTGAATTTAGAACGACGAATTACTAATTTGTGTATTGTTTTTTGTTGTTCTTTTGTTTTGTAGGCGGTACTAAAGAAAGACCTTGTGGTGAAGCCGTATGGTTAGCGGCTAACTCTTGATGACATGCACACTCCACACGTAAATTCACTTTTTATACAACTAACAACTTCAATATTTCAATTTGGTTTTAAAGTTTTCTAATTTATACATAATCAAATTCTAAAATTTATGAATATTTAGGACTTGTTTGGTTGCCCATCAAAAACACATGAATTGTAATTCATGGGAAGTGAGAAAATAACTAGTTGTTTGGTTGCCCCAATTTATGTGAATTGGAACTTCCTAGGAACTCTAATTCCTTCATAATGGAGGAAGTTGCTTACCTAGCCCCCCCTAGGTAAGTGGAAGTTCCTATGGAATTGGAGTTCCCACATGCAACCAAACAACTTTTTCAAATTCACATGAATTAAAGCATAGTAATTAAAACTTCCCGTGCATTGCATTTTCCCATTGCAAACCAAACGACCCCTTATTAGATGATGATCAAAGTTAAAGAATAAGAATATGTATCAATGATGAAATAAATTCCTATTTCATTTGATATTCACAAAAAAAATCAACTATCTAAATTTTTAATTTTTCTAGAGATAACCCGTGATTTTCACGGGTAACAAAACTAGTTGACAGTTCAAATAGAGACTGAATGACACAATTAAAATAGATAGCGATGCTTTTGCATTTGGACACTCCATAATTTTATTATTGTTTATTGTATGAAGTCAAATCAGCCTACTCTACTCACAAAATCTGGAAAGCAAAATGGGTCACATTTATCCATATATGGTTTGCAACCCGTCCCGTCATTCGCTTGTGACGGACACTATGTCACAAGGGAGACTTATTGCTCATATATAAGCCGACAGTTTATCTTCAACAAATAATCCCCACTCCCTCACGTCGACTTCATCCGCAACAGAGACACGTCATAAAGACTTAGCATAATAAATAGAGTATGTAAAGCAAGATTGATACATGTAAATGCCAATTAGATGGGTATGAAGCAGGTACAAACAATGTACAAATCGGCAAATAGGCCACCACTCAGTGAATGATTCCAAAACACTACGCTCTTGCACAATCCTGCTGGAGGGGAGGGTGCAATCTTTTATACTCGTCTCATCATCAACCCTACATGGATATGTGTAACTTACAGATTAGCCTCTAGGGGGAAGGAGGGAAAGAAAGAAGGTGCACCATCCATAACCGTTCAAATAAAGGGGACATCACAAGGGCCAGGATCAATGCAGAATACTTGGTTCAAATCCCGTCAACAACATATTGCCCTTGTGGCTCCCTTTACACCCAAAAAAGTAAAGCTTGCGATAGGCGTGGGAGGCCAGTGGTTATCATGACTGAAACAGACAATAAAGAGTAAAGAGACAAGCTATAATTAAACTTGAAAATTTGTCTACAAATCTTCCTGTTTGATTCTGTTCTCAGTAAAAGCAATAAATTGAAAAAATAGACTGTATAATAGCAAACGAAAAAATGAAGGAAAATACAAGATATCCTCAAAATTATTAGGCATGGCTTTCAAGCAACATCAGAATTTCGCCAGACAAAAATAACTTGTCTACGCTATGAAGTATGAACTCCCAACACATTCCAAGTTTTGGCTGTCATCCATTATTGCGGCACGCAAAGACCAAGCTCTACAAAATCATGAAACCACAAGCCTTTGTCATATAACACGCTTCGCAATGTATTAATTACGACAAATATGAGGATATGATTATCGAATCGTGAACTCCACAGAAAAAACATGTTACTAGACTTTGTTCAGAAAAATATTTAATTACAGTGAAAGCTAAGAAGCTGAGAAAACAATACCTAGGAAAATGACAATCAATGAAAAAATTGAAAAATTAATCATCAAACAAAATAAGACACAAACAAACCCATTGCCTACATAACTGCAACCTATGCCATAATTCGACATTAGCCTTTCTTATGTACCTAAAATACTCCCTCCGTCTCGGTCAATTGTTGTCCTTTCGTTTTGGCACAAAGACCAAGGAATGAGGAAAAGGCCAATAACTAAATGACAAGTGGAACAAATTGAATGAGAATGATCAAATTACTCATTAAGTTCATTCTTAAAATAGAAAGGACAACAAATGACTGAGACACCCCAAAATGGAAAAGGACAACAAATGACCGGGGACAGAGGGAGTAGTATTTAATGAAGGCAAGTTATTTTGCACAAGATAGATAAGCTTATTAGCAACACTAAATCATATGAGGGGTTCTTAAGGAATTTCACATATGACGGTTTTTAATGATCCAAAGGATAGCTATCTTAAACGATCACTAAATCATTGTTCCTGGAAGCCTGAATTCAGTAGCTGGTCCAATCACCATTAGCACAATTATTGACTAAATAAGTAAAGAAAGGTAACATAATTATTGTTCATAGTGAACTAGTGTTTCCGGTACTTTTAACACTTCACATAAGACCTTCCAGGAAAAGCACACATGTTTCATTACATGATAACAAGGCTACTATGCTACAAAAAATCAAACAGACCTAAACGCTCAAGTGATGAAAAGAAACAGTTTACTGGATACTTGCCCTCTAATGCTTCTATATGTCATCATTAATACTCCCTCCTAGTCGCTGTTTTGTTCCCTTTTCTTTTGGACACAAAAATTAAGAAAATGAATTTGGACCACACAAAACACTATTCCCCGCATAGAATTGAATTTGGACCACACAATCGCAATATTGTTCCTCATTTCTCCTTCTATTAAGATCCCTCCCCAAAATCTCTTTTTACACCACTCCTTATCACATGAGAATTTAAATAGAATCACTGTGGTGTGACACTATATAACGAATGAGTTAACTTCCTCAAAAACAATATTGATAAACTCATATGGGAGTGTCAGACACGGGTACATATCCAAGTGTTGGACTTTCCCTGACTCAAATTTAGAGAACCAGGGACCTTATCTTAAAGGAGACGGATAGGGGTAACATCTTCAAAACAGAAAATCAATCAAAAAAAAGAAATGTTTGCAGGTTCTAAAGTGACATGACCAGATATTTGAGACAATTGGCTAAAGTTGTCAAAGCTTATATCATATGCTAATATACATGTCCCCTCTTGTACTTATGTCCATGGCTCTTATATTCAGCTGGGAGGAGAAGAGTGGAACGGGTGAGTGTCGAGTAAAGACTCAAAAACCATATCCTGAATATCATGACAGACAAGATATGGCTCTTATTGATGTAGAGTGGCCAGTTTGTTATAAAATTAGTTGTAATATCTTTGGAGTTTCTTAAGTCGGTTAGAGGGTTAACAGGGTTAAAAGAGTTAGTTGGCAACTTACTTACAAGCTGTATAAATATTGGAAAGATGTAACAAACTCATATATTCAATCATAATACACATTTACATTTTACATTTTACATTTTACATTTTACATGTTACATCTTACATCTTACATCTCTCTTCTCTCTCTCTAGGGTTCTCTCTAATTCTTCAAGTTGAGCTTGGCTCCTTTGAACATAATTGTCGAATTACAGTACCAATTCTGTTGTACTGTAACACTTATCTACTGACCACTCAACCTATAAAGCTTGATCAATGCAATGAGAACGTATACTATGTCAATGAACAAAGGTTGCTTAACTCAATATGAATATGTTATAACTTCTAACTTCTAAGTCACATCGGATACACCCATACACAAATGGCTCTTAAGTCAAGATATATAAGTCATAATAGCTATGTAACTTGGACTCGCTTGGGAAGTGTCATATCTGACATGTTTCATGTTGTATGACATGCAAATTTGAAAATTTAGGGACACGGGGATTGGAGCAAAAGTAACATATAGTTCCCCGATTTACTGTTTTTCAAAAACTTCGGATATGGGAGTTCTGAAATGATGGGGGCACACTGGATCAAATACCATATAGCTAGACTTAACTATTTTTGTACGAAACAGCCTCAATGACACTAGCAATAACTAAGAACATGACAAAGATCAAGTAGAAATCAAGCTCCTTGATTGGGCAGTTTGGCAATGCAGAGCATACCCTGAGACAGCGATCTAGAGCTGCATGAATCGATGGCAAGACATGACGTTAGCCGGGCTGACGATACTGCTGAGTGAAGTGGCAGCATAGATTGAAGCGCAACCATTTGAGGGAAAGACCTAAAATTTCAAAACCAACCATCAATATTTGATTTCTATGGCAAGTTGCTAACACCCGTGTAAATATAAGACTACAAATTCATGATTTAGAGGAACATTTTGATCACCCAAAGAAGTTCAATTTCTCATGGCAAATGGGAGCACCCATACAAGTAACATTAGAGAACCTAAGTTATGACGGGAGAAGGCCCGACCCCTGATCCGATGATCTAGGGTAAGTATTCACACATAAGATTAGGTGTTCAAATCTTGGCCCCCTTATATTTTTCAAGATCCGCCACTGCAAGTAAAGGCATATTGAGGTCACCCTTCTGAAATATTCAACTGAAAACTCAATAAATAAACACCTTAAAAGTTCAAAGATTAGTGTCAAGATTCAAACTTGACCAGAAATGCCTGAACCCAACTTAAAAAAAAGCACCTAAAAATTCACAAATGATACCAAAAATAAAGAAAATAAACACTACCCAACTGAAATAAACACCTATAACTTCGAAAATTAGCATCAAACTTAACACATTCATGAAAAATAGAAGATTAATTAAAATTGGGAATATAAGAGTGGAAAGTTAGGTTAATATTACCTGGGAAATGAAGAAGATGAGGGTGAAAA
Source organism: Silene latifolia (assembly GCF_048544455.1). Taxonomy (NCBI): domain Eukaryota; kingdom Viridiplantae; phylum Streptophyta; class Magnoliopsida; order Caryophyllales; family Caryophyllaceae; genus Silene; species Silene latifolia. The sequence continues at coordinate 187,181,754 of NC_133536.1, forward strand.
ATGAGGAGTAGGGATTGAATTGGAAGTGGGTTTTGAAGTGAAGCTTGATTTGAAGAGGTTAATAGTTGGTCTTGAGATAGAACGATAGCGGGAAGCCATGTTTGAGACTTGAAGGAGAAATTTGGGGGAATTTCTGTCAATTTAGGGTTTTGGGATATTCTCTCATCTACCCCTCAGCTTTTTCATTTTCTATGATATACCCTTCTTTTTATGCAAAAAACTTTGACAGTCAATAACACTTGGCTATAAGTTCAGAATACGATAAACGTTTTTTCCAAACTGACTGTCTTTCAGAGGTCTTCCGTTTGAAAAAAAATTCACCGACGTCTCAACTTGTAGTCGGGAATTACGGTCGGTCAAAGTTTATTCGTTAAAAAATGTTTGACCAACTATAACTAACGGCTACGAGTTCAAAAAGCGGTGATTTTTTTTTTTCAATTGAAGGCCTTAACGAGATAATTAGTTTGAAAAAAAAATTACCGTTTTCTGAACTCGTAACAGAGAATTATTGTCGGTCAAAGTTATTTTTGCAAAAAACGAGGGTACACCATAGAAAACGAAAAAGTTCGGAGGTACACGAGAGAATATCCCTAGGGTTTTTGTTCAGCAACTTTGGCCTATGGGTCTGGGGTTTTGCAACAAGGTTACGCTGTGTTAGTGTGCAACAAAATATGGCGAGCATTTGTTTTGGTTTTTTATTACCACTACCACGAAGACCAAAAATTAGTTTTCCGGCTCCAATGGTTAAACCCCAACCATAAAATTAGGGGATATTCTACATTGTATTTCCGAGTTTTTCGGTTTTACTATGTTGTACTCCTATAATTTTGAAATCTTATGATGTACCCTTAAATTTTTTACTTATTTCTCTATCATGATCTCCTTCATATCTCCATTAACCTTATCGCTATTAAACAACCGTATTTGAACCTTTATTTTGACTCATTATTGCTGTATCACCATCTTATATGAGAAGTAGCTAGCATAAATCACTTTTAATAAGTACAAACTACTATTAAAAACCTTTGTTATGAATCATGATATGATAATGGAGATTTGATGAATTTGAGTTAAATTCGTATAATATTTGGTGGGTCTATGGGTAATTCGACAAACTAATAAGTAAATGAGTAGATTATCGAGTAATTGAAATGGTAAATAGACGATTTAAAGATCAATTAAGAAATTAAGTTAGCAAAGACAATAAATAAGGTCATGTTATAAACTAATGTATAGAGTATAGGGGTACACCATACAATTTCAAAAATGTAAGGGTACAACATAAAAAATCAAAAAACTCGGGGGTATACCGGAGAATATCTCAAGTACTTTTACAACTCCAATGGTTAAACCCCAAACATAGTCAATATGTTCAAGGTGATAACGAGCCGAGTTGAGCCTGAGCTAGCCTTGCTCGACTTGTCCTCGTGAACAAAATTCAAGCTCAAGCTTAATCTCGAGCTCACTCGAGCTTGAAAAAATTTAACTCATTACCATGCCCGCGTGTATTAAACTGAGTTCGAGCTCAATTTGAGCTCATATATAATTATTGTTATTTTATTTTTTACCCGATATTTTCAGAAACATGATTCCGAGATTATATATAATTTTTTTGCAAAACCAATGAAAACATTTAATATTGTTAGACAAAGATATAATCATCATAAATATTTTTTATAAAGTAAGAGCGAGATATCATCATATCACACATGTTCGAGCCGCTCACGAGCATTTCGAGCCGAGCCAATGTTAACTCAAATTGACTCGTTAAGTTATCGAACCGAGGTCGAGTTGATCGTGAGCTGTCTCGTCTCATTTTAATGATATTAATAAATGATCTAGTACAAAGATAGTACTCATTAGTCATTACTCTATAATCGTTCTTATACAAACCGAGTGATAAAAGAATAATAGTCCGTATTGTGAAAGAATAAATGTAGACCCCTACAACTTGTAGCATGAACACACCCGTCTTAAAACTTGATCTCTTCTTAAGTAGAAGCGTATTATTTATCTTTGTCAAAATCATATTTTTCTGAAGATTTCATCCTAAATGTAAATGTCTAACTTTTCCTTTTTTTTCTACGTATTTACAATTTTTTAAAATTTAACCTCATAAGATAAATCGAAATATTGAAATATGACATTATGGGACTGGGGAGAGTAATAGAGAGCAACATTTTGCTCCTTGGTTTTAGTCACGACAGAGTACGTCTTCCTTAACACGCGTATATCCGTTTTAATAAGAGTAAAACGTGTTAAATAACAAATTAACAACTTAATTGAATAGATGGGATAAGCTTTTTACAAATTACAAATGCATTTTCCTTTTGTCTTATCTATTTTATTTGACCAATTTTAAGGGTAAAACGGATATATCGGTCTTAAATAAGGTTGTGGAAAAGACGTGCTAGGAAAATGAGCATACTTTTGTGTCTATATATTTATCTATTCTGGTTAGTTCTAACAACAATCCGTTGTAGTCTAGTTGGTTAGGATACTCGGCTCTCACCCGAGAGACCCGGGTTCAAGTCCCGGCAACGGAATTTTTATTTTTATTATTTTTATTAACCACTGCACAACCCTCAGGCCTCAGTCCTCAGTCCTCGCCAGCAAAAAAGACACCGGTTTAAACACGGCACTTTTGAATAAAACCCACCTATCTAACCCTTTCGGACAAATAATGAATTATGTAAAATTTACAAACTGAAACAAATTGCGAAATAGTCTACAAAACAGCTACTTTATTAACCAGTGATCCTCATATTGTACAACAGAAAAGGGCTATACTGCTATACAATCTCCACTTCATACAACTGAAACAGAATGAAACTCCGAGAGCAGGAAATGTACTACCATGTTCAAATATCAGCTCCCACAACTTTCTCAACTCTATCGACTTTTGAAACATATAGAATTTTCATCAGTCTATACGAATAAAACGTGTTTAAACAATGTTTTTTAGACGTCAACCGACAAATATAACGAATCTGACAATTACAAACCTACACAAACCACAAACTCTTACACGCATAGGCCAACATATGACTGATAACTTCCTCATATTGTCATGCATCCAGAACACTTGATCTGGCAAATAGGTCATTCTGGTTGAGAATGAGTTTGGCCTTTCGGGACAGAACGGATAAGGTCAATCATAGACGAATCATTTCAGCCTTTCGGGACAGAACGGATAAGGTCAATCATAGACGAATCATTTCAGCCTTTCAGGTATATTATACCTTGAGACTTGGGTCGGACTGCGAGGGTTTGGTAAACCTTCATCATTTCCGAAGTTCTACCTTGAAAGTAGATCAGGGAATTGCATCCAGTCGAGCATCAAACATGAACCCACGATACACCCCGTCACCAAACCCAGGCGCTCCGTCAATCCATCTCCATTCTCCACAATCCCACAACGCCAACTTCCCTACCCTTTTTGCAGAAAAACACACCTTGTCACCACCTCCGAACACTTTAAATTTACTACTCTCCAGAAAACACCTGTACATATCCAGCGGCATTCGACCTGCCTCATCCCATGCCAAACTCACCAAATCCAACCTAAGTATCAATATTGTTGAGCATGGCGCTGTCAGAGAAAAGGAAGATTTTAACCCTCCAACCATCAACAGTTTGTTCTCCACTCCTTTAACTAACCTGGGCCGTTTTAATATGTCAAACACATCACCCCACTCGCTTCTCTCCACTCGACTCCACCCTAATTTTGCTGTTCTGACCTCAGATACCGGTAAGTCACACGTAAACAATTTCCAGACACTCCTCCAGGGTGACCCCAAGTCGCATAAAGCATACAACCTGTTGGCCATAATCACTGGACTCCTTGGCTTTGATGGCAAATTCGATGAGAATTTCATCCAATATTTCATGACGGAACCTGACCCATTGAAATACAAAGTCGCTAGCTCAGTGATTACTACAATGCGGTTTCCAGAACCAGAGAGAACAGATCCATGTTTTGACCATGCAGACCCAAGCTGGGGTAGGACCCGGTAAGAACGGGTTAGAGGGTTGCAGACAACTAGTGATTTTGGAGCCTCGGGAGCACGTGCTGAGTTTGCCCAAAGGTAAACAAGGCCAAGGGTGGAAGTGACGGGGGATATAGAGTAGTAGGGAAGGTATGAGAGGTCAAATCGAAGCCAAAAGTTGGTGGAGATATCGAACGCAAGGAGAGAGAAAGTGGTGGGTCCATAAGTGGAAAGAGAGTGGCGGTGGCGGGAGTGATGGTGGTGGGAAGGGCGGAGGGCAAGGAGAGAAAGCGGTGGGCGAGAGGAGAGAAGTGAGAGGAAAGAAGGGGAAGTGAGGAGCTGATGGAAGGGTTTAGACACGGATCGACATATTAGAATTTGGCGGAGTGGGAGTGAGAGAAAGATCATGTGAAAGGTGTCTTGTGGAAGCCGGTAGATAGGAGGGCATTCCATGGGAAATCGGTACGGGAAAATAGATTGTACAGTGGATGTTGGCTCTTATGAGAAGGAAGGTTGGATCGAAAAGATGGTATGAGCAAAAGGAACATAAACAAATAAAAATGAGCAAAGTAATCCACAGCTTTCATTCATCTACATATATGTTGGTTCAATCTTCAAGAACATGAAACGCAGAGTAATCCACAGCTCCTGATCATGCAACCAAAGTGCCTGTATGGTAAACATCAAAACGAGAATAAGCGGAGCTTACACAATCAACAATGCAATGCTTCTTGTTCAAACAATATAATCAGCAGACAAAACCCCTGGTCTTGTCACATTTCTTTGACTATTATCAGAAGTAATTTTGCCGTCTAGATACACTAGTCCGTAAGTCCGCACATATATACACCATGCAATTTTATGGAACTTGATAGTTAAGTTCAGTCCACCATCTGACCCAAAGTTTTACATACATCTGACCTTAAATGTGCAAACCAGCATACTTCGAAAAGTTTTAAACCAAAGTTCAAATCTCGGACCCCTTGCAAAGTTTACAACAAAGTTTAGAACTTTCTAGACAATCTTCAAAAAGTCCCAGCAATGCCAGCATATTCCCAAACCAGTAATTCAGTAAACACTGCCCATTTTCAAGCGTTCTCAGTTCTGACTATCTTCTCTTTAACACTTGTTTTTGGTCAATGTTATTTCAAGATTAAAATTTCTATCATGTTGTCCCTTCACTCCAAAATTGAAACGGTTCTATACTCGTAACTTCTCTAGTACTCTCGTATTTTGTTGAATACCACCCAATTTCTACTTTTCGCCAATTCAATTGGATTTTGCCATTTCTAAATTGGCAAATGTTTATATCCCCGAAACCATTAACACAAATCAGCGAACTTATTCCACTAACGTTATCCATTATCTAAAATCTGTTAGACTGTTACTGCTATTTGCCAAACAGGGCTTATAACCCAAAACCGAAAAGAAGAGCTCATACTGAGCTATTAACGATCAACTGAATCAGACTTTACAAAATCTAAGCAGAAAAATCTATTGCTGCAAAACATGTAAAATGAGCTCAAATTACACTTGATCAATAAAATCTCAATCAACAATAATAAATTCTTAGAAAAATGATTAATACAATCAGCAAATAATTCAGCTAACAAATAAATTCTTGAATTGAAATTACCTTTGAAGAAAAATAAATATGAGTAGGAGATATGTATGCTGCAACTGGAAGCTTTCTCTCTCTCTTTCATGGAGATAAGTGTGGAGTATAGACATAAATGGGGGAAAAGACAGAGTATCAAGTGAGAAGCTGACTATTTGTTTATGCTGTGGGACACGGAGTATATTGGAACGCTAACTTATTCTTTTACACTATCTATATAAGTCACGTTAATCTTGTTAGACTTGTACCAACTGCCAAATACGGAGTACATGTGATACATTAAGTCTCTCTACGGTTTCTGTGCGTGGAGAGCGTGACATTTGTGTCGTTTTGGGTTACTAGAAAGGCTAATAGGCTATACACTACAAAGATGGGTCTGGATACTCGATCCTCACCCGAGAGACCCTGGTTCAAGTCTATGCAACATAATTCCATTTTTGAATAAAACACACTACACCCGTCTAATCCTTTTGGCAGAATAACAAAAGTTACGAGCTTTCAAGGTAAAAGAAAAAGAATACGCGACTAACGTGCAAATTGTCTATAAATCCGCTACTTTAATCACCAATGATCCTCATCTCATACAGCAAAAGAGGGCTACGCCACAAGTCCACAACCTCAACTTCTACAGAATTGAAACAACGTTTTAAGTCCACGAGCAGGAAGTACATTCCCGTGTAAAAACGTAAAGGACCTCATCTCCTCAACTCTAAAAGGTAACCAATGTCATCAGGCTATACAAATAATAGAAAGCAACAGACATGTTCATTGTTCAAAATGTCTCTCAGACAAATATACCGACTTTGAAATTGCAAACCAGGACATACCACCAACCCTTATACTTACAACCCCTAATACATGAGCGGTGATTTTCAAATTGTGATAAAAGTTGAGCCATGATCAATCACCCTAGCAATAAGTCATAACCCCCTCTCTCGTAGCAAGTTGTAACTAGGAAGTAGCAAGCACATCCGCAATTCTTGATCTGGCAAACAAGTCATTCCTGCAAGTACGTGTAGGATCAGTTCAGGACAATCATTTCGGGTATCATATACCTTTCAAAACGGGTTGGTGTAAACAAGTCATTTTTCAGGTGTATTATACATTTTGGGTACAATAAACCCTCATCCTTTGCCAAATCCCGCCTCGGAAGTTGATCATGGAATTGCATCAAGACGTGCATCAAACATAAACCCACGGTACATCTCGTCACCAAACCCAGGTGCCCCATGAATCCACCTCCAATCTCCAGAATCCCACAACACCAACTTCCCTAACCTTTTTGCAGAAAAACACACCTTGTCTCCGAATCCAAACACCTTGAATCTACTACTCTTTTGAAAACAGTTGCACATATCTACTGGCATTCGTCCTGCTTCATCCCATTTTAGAGTCTCCAAATCCAACCTAAGTATCAATATCCTTGAGCATCCTTTGTTCAGTTTGAAAGTCGATTTTAGACTTCCAACCACCAATAAATTGTTCCCCCTTCCTTTAACTAAGCTAGGCAATTCCAATATGCCAAACACGTCACCCCACTCGTTTATCTCCACTCGACTCCACCTTAATGCTGCTGTTTTGACCTCAGGAACAGGCAAGTCACAGGTAAACAACTTCCAGACACTATTCTTAGGTGTCCCTAAGTCACATAAAGCGTATAAACTATCGGCCACAATCAGTGGACTCCGTGGCTTGGATGGCAAATTCGACGAGAATTTCATCCAACTCTTTGAGGCGGAACCCAAGCCATTCAAATAATATGTCACAAGTTTAGTGATAACTACAATGCGGTTTCCGGAACCTGAGTAGACAAAACCATGTCTTGACCAGGGAGGCTTAATCTGGGGCAGGACTCGATAAGAGCGGGTTAGAGGGTTGCAGACAAGTAGTGATTTTTGGGACTCAGGGAAGCTGGGTGAGTTGGCCAAGAGGTAGACAAGCCCAAGGGTGGAGGTGATAAGAGATAGAGCAGAGAAGGGAAGGTATGAGAGGTCATATTGAAGCCAAAAGTTGGTGAAGATGTCGAATACAAAAAGAGAGCAAGTGTGGGATTCATAGGTGGAAAGAGACTGGTCGTGGCGTGAGCGATGGTGGTGGGGAGGGCAGAGGAAAATGAGACGGTGAGGTGAATGAGAGGAGATAAGTGAGAGAAAAGAAGGGGATGTGAGGAGTTGATGGAAGGGTTTAGACACTGATCGACATATTATGATTTGTCGGAGTGGGAGTGAGAGAAAGATCATGTGGAATACGTCTGGGGGAAGACGGTAGATAGGAGAGTCGTCCATGGGATTGGGAGAAAAGAGTGTACAATCATTACGAACATAAGCAATTAAAAATGATCGAATTAGCAGAGTAATCCACAGCTTTCATCAACATATCTATTGGTTTAACCTACAAGAACAAAATACAAGTGCTTTCAGTCAAACAGGAATGATAAAGAGAATAACAAGAAGCAAGCTGGAGCTATTTTACCACAGAAATGGATTCAAAAATGAGAGTAACTCATTCTAATAATATCTGAATATCGATTCAAGAATTAAAGGTGAGGTATATAACAGAATGCAATGTCTTTCTGGAAAACATGCAAACAAGTAAACAATACATAAATGATCAGATCCAACCCATTTCCGCCAACTTTCTAATCTATTTTTTGTAGCTGTATTCTGCTATCATAAGTCACTGGAGTAACAATTGCTCGTAAGTCGTAACAAATTACATTTGTAGTCATGTTGTTTAAAGCACAACACGATATGCAAACATGTGAAAAATACAAGAGTGATCACATCTAACTCATTTCCGTCTCATGTTTATAATCTATGTTCTGTTGATGGATCCATCGATTCCCCTCCTCCTCCAAAACCCTCCTATCTCTTTGCTATCCAAACAAGTAATTTCGCATCCCTCAATCACTCCCCTTTCCTTTCCCTCCAAATCCGTGATTCCAAACAAGGCCTATTAACATAAAATATCGATGAAAAATGATTTACAAGTATACCCAAAAAACCACAAATATTTTACTTCCCAAGTTATTTTTCACTACTAGAGGATTTAACACGATTTCGTCACATTTCTGTGACTATTAACAAAAAAAGAATACTCAATATATCCTGGTCATTTCTTTACCTTTAGTTTTGGCACAAAACGGGGGCAATTATTAGATGACAAGTGGGTCAAAATGGGTGTGTAGATCAAATTGCTATCAAAATTTCAAAAGTATTCCTAAAATAGAAAGGTAAACAATTGATTAAGACACCCATAAATAGAATAGGTAAACAAATCACCGGATTGAGTAACTTATTAAAGAAAACATCAGAACAAGGTGAATACTATCGAACAAAAACCCTAATCTTGTCATTTGCTAAATTAAAACAAACCTTAATCAGACTAATCGATCAAAAATGATAATTACGAACATAAATTGAAATATACAAGCAAACAAATAAATGAAGTGAAAACAGGAATTTGAAGATTTTAATTTACCTTCAAACGAAATTATAGAGTTGAGTAAAAGAATTACAGTGCTATAACTAGAAGCTTTCATTCACTAGATTTCATGGAGCGACCAAGTTTCAAAGTCTACTTGTAGGGTCAACACAATTTTAACCACTTTTTCAAAACGGAAATTTCCCAAGTTACTTGAGCCCATGGTACCTCTTAGGGTAACCGCTGTTAAAGGGGGCGTTAAATTGTGATGACGTGACAATATTAATCATAGATTGTTGTGAAATAAAGAGATGAGAGAATTGCAGAGAGAAGTTAGAGAGAAAATAAGGGAGACAAAACCATATTCTTATTCCATTATAAGGAGTATATATACACATACAATGGGAAAAGTTTTCATAAGATAATATACTCTAGAAATATTCTAAGATATGGACATCCATATAATAATATTTTATAACACTCCCCCTGGATGTCCATTACTGAAGAAAATGCCTCGTTAAAAACCTTCCTACAAAAACCCTGTGGGAAAAACGCTAGTGAAGGAAAATAGTACACTAATCTTCAAACACGCATAATATAAGCTGTCTCGTTAAAACCTTTCCATGGAAAACCCAGTGGAACAAAACCATGAATAAGGAAAAAGAGTACAACGCGTGTCTACTCCCCCTGATGACTACATAACTTGATGTATCTTGAAATGATCCATGCTTTGACTTAACTTCTCGATCGTTGAATAAAATCCATCGTAGTTGATAAACTTGATATCTTCAAATCCTTCATAATTTCAATCTTCATATTTCTTTAATTCTCACAATCTGGGTGTAGTCATTTGTGATGACTCTTGGATCATCATTTTAAATAATATTTCCACAATAATGATAGGGAACTTCTTGATAGATGACATAACATTATATGTTAAGAATAACTCATCTTAATAATCATAGCGTATCAATGCACTTATTGTGCTACCTCGTTAAAAACCTTGCTAGGAAAAACCCATCGGGACAAAAAACCTAGTCGAAGGGAAAAAGAGTGTAGCCATCATTCCTTAATTCCTTATCTTAAAGAGAATCAATACGATAATTATTGAATAAATCATGCAATACTTTTGAGCGCTTTTCTTTGCTAAACCACATATGTATGAATTGACATTCTCATTGTAGGCTTTAACTACATTATTTTCCAATCGTTATGGTACTTTTGGACCATAAACTAATTTCACATGTTTAGCATGAAGCTCATTTAAATCATTATTCTCATATCTTCAAACTTCAGGTTGAGACAATAATAATTTCCTTCAAGTAAACTCTACATGAATTTAAATATTCCATTTTGGAAATAATCACGATAACATTTCAATCGTGTCGTAGAGATTCATATATAATCATGAGTTCCCAAAACTCAAGAGGCTCCTATAGGGAGTTATCCTCATTGGAGTATCTCGTAAGATAACATTTCTCCTTTTTTAAAAATTTATCCATTTAAAACAATATTATAAAACATGTTCATACATATGATATAAAACTAATTCTAAACAACAGTTATATAACAATGCAATAATTTATATAAAATAAAACTAATTAACATGCAAATGATGAACTTAATCTCTAAATGCACAAGATGATGACTCGATAATGCAAACTGTACAATTTATTTTCCAATATTCATAGCTTCAATTGACTTCAGGTCAATAGTTGGACATTTAGTTCATGAGCTCATTTATAATCATAGATTATATGTCGACAATCAAAATTGGACTTACTTATAAGATCCTCATTTTCTAGTCCATTAATTTTCGCGCGTAAATGCATATCGGTTCCTTAAACATATCAATATAATTTCAATATCTTGTGATATTGTGAGTACTGAATCAGTGATATCTGAATATATTTGGTACCGTTCATTTTCTATATAGGCCATCTATTATCATTCAGATATTTATGTCACTTCCGGGACATCCAAATTTCTTTACTCCATAGGAGTACCAACTGCCTAAACTTGCCATTTCTTATTACTAGAAATATGTGAACCGATATGACTCTCACACTATATTTCACGTGTGCTTTATTGTTCAATTTGGCAAGAGTCTAATTTTTCATTACATATATTTTCTATGACTAATGTATATCTCGCTATACCACATATAGGGCTAATATGTCTATATTTAAATCATAGATTTTAATGTAACATATCACATTTTGATAAGGTGATAAAGTAGTATCATAATACATCTTCATAACCAAATGAATACCATCATTTTTAATTCCATGAATCTCTATTTGATGTATTTTATATTGAAAACAAACCGCTGAACTTCTGGTTCAGTTGGGGATAATATACCTGTTTGTTTTTACCAACTTTTCCTTATCATTCTCCTTCTAAGGTGGTAAAAACTATCTATACCAGATAGATTTAATGGGCAATAGATCATTATATCCACCTTAATTGTCTTATGCAGTTGGTTTTTCAATGTGCTGAATCACAATGCCCAATTCGGAGACTAATGATTCCATATAATAATCAAACTGTGATCTCCAATATCAGATATACTCAGTCTTCGTGTATTGTCTTGCCTTTAATAAATTAACATGAGAGAGTTTCAGCACTTATATTTTCCTTAGGATAAACTTCAGGTTTATCAAAACAGGTATAATAGGAACCCAGATGGCCTCAAATTTAACCATTTCATGTCAACTTTCTTAATTTGCCCACAATCCATGGCAAATATTCATAAACATTGGCCGTGTTTTGAAAATTCTCTTATCACACGCCACTTAATATAGTTGACTATGAGACACAACGTGTGTCTCATATATGTAGGCAAGACTCATTGTTCCTGCGGGGAACATGATTATATATTACTCTTTTAGTACTTTTACATACAATTATATCATAAGATAAATAATTATAATTATTAACATTTATAATGATGATATACACATGTTCATATAATAAGAAAAAAGGAACATAACTAAATTAACCTAGTTTCTTTAAGAACGTTTTATTGTTACTAACAACGGCTTATCATATAAAAACCATGACCAACAAAAGTCAATTCTTGAAAAAAAAAACGTACAATTCTAACGTGCACAACTCTATGACATAATTATGCAAGATTGATAAGCAAATATATAGATAATTCCTATCATATAATAACAGCCAAACAACAAAATTAAGTCCATTGAATAATCTCTATTTTGGCCATATGTTTAGTTTTTCATTCTTTTGGATTGCATCATATTTATTTAAGTTAAGATATATTTAAGCATGTTATTCATATGTGTCAAAAATAAAAGCATCACAATTAATGAACAGTAAAATACAATTAGTAGTAAATGACTACGTAATAAAGTATATGGAATTTTATTCAACTATGAACTTCATGCTATAGTGTGAACGTCAAAATTTTAACCCATAAATAATTTTTCCTTTCTCATATCAAACTTTGAGCATATATGAGTCTCACACGACTTTTATGAGATATTGTCATTTCTTCAATAAACAAATTTTGGCTCAATAAGGCCACACCATTAAGCTCAATTAAGGCTTCTTTACTTGGCTCATCAAATGCCACATTATTAGGCTCAATTTAGGCCGCAACATTAGGCTTATCATAACGCCATGTTCTCGATCTCTGTCACCGGCAGAGTCTTTATGAGATGTCACATTCACTTCAAGGAATGGATCACATTTCATATCTCATTATACTGTTCAACTTCAAGTGAACAAGAATCAATTCGCAAATAAATTTGTCTTCGTAAAGACCGCTTTAAATTGAACAGCGGTTCATATACTTATAGACGTGGATTTTTGGCCACTTACACTTATACAATATGAATATATTGTAATGATGAGATGGTGTTAAATTATTACACACCTGTAAAACTTTGAACTTCTGGCCAAAGTTATAATATGAGCATATATCTCATCTTTATAAAATAGATCTTTTGGAACTTCAAGTCCAAAACTATATGATATGTCATTTGTTAAAAATTGTTGACCAAAGGAACTTCAAATCCAATAACAACCAAAACTGTCAAATAAACATTAATAGTTGCAAAATCACTACATAACTTACAAGTTCATGATTCAATTAATTAACACGATATTTGATAAATAATAATCATATTTCATGTTACACTAAAAACAATTCTTTACATATTGATGGTTACTAGTCTACTACATATGCAAATTGCCAAATTTGCTTTTTAACGAAGACCATGATTATGCTAAATTAACTACTGATATTATAAATTCCTACCGCTTTTTATTGCTAGACCATTCTCAATCAGTTCCAAAACCAACGTGCACAAAAGAGTTGGATAATTAGTACTTGGCGGCGGACAATAGTGTACAATTCTTTCATTAAAGCCAAACTTAAATAAGTTGTTATGTCTATGTACGACACTACTGTATCAACATGATTTCAGTCCATCTACTATACTTAAACAATTGAAAGCAAGTCTGGGTTATCGGCTTATGGCCAACAATCAAGTTAGATTTAACCAATGATAAATAGTACAATTATTATGTTATATGTATATATACTCCCTCCCAGTCGTTATAATGTTCCCCTTTGATATGGGCACGATACATAAGGAAAAGTATTAAAATATTAGTAAAATAGTTGTGTGGGGTTGGTGGTAGGAGAGAGGGATGAATTATTAGTAGTTAAATAAAGAATTGTGGGGCCAAAAGATAAAGGAAAGTAATAAAATAAGAGTAAAAGAGTTGTGTGGGGTTTGGTGATAGGAGAGAGAAGTGAATAAAATAAGAGTAAAAGTTTCTAAAAATAGAAAGGGGAACATTACTTGAATAATCCGTTTTGGGAAAGAGGGAACATTATAGTGACTGGGAGGGAGTATATAGTATGTTCCAATGAAACAAGATATATCACGTATGTGACTTCCAAGTATTTGTATCAATTCATGAGACTATGCGTGATTCAAATTGCGGGTATATAATAATTGCGAGAGCGTACCTGAATTAGTTATATAATAGAATAAGATCTGATATGAACCTTCTGATTATCAGATCTAAATAATAGATGATTACCGTTATTAATAAAACCAAAACGAATGTATAAAATTCCCGATAGTGTCATTGTATATGTTATATAGAGTCTCGTGCTGATACCGTGTTGTGAAATAAAGAGATGGGAGAATTGCAGAGAGAAGTTAGAGAGAAAATAAGGGAGACAAAACCATATTCTTATTCCATTATGAGGAGTATATATACACATACAATGGGAAAAGTTTACATAAGATAATATACTCTAGAAATATTCTAAGATATGGACATCTATATAATAATATTTCATAACATAGATTAGTTTGTTGGGAAAATCAATTTAATATTCATAATTTGTTGAAAAAATAAAAATTTGTGTATTTTTTCCACGGCCCTGTAATTTATACATTCTTTTCCAGATATCCCTTTAAATTTAAGAATTTTCCCAAGGTACCCTTGAGTTTATACAGTTTTCCCACCAACTCTTAATTTGAGCAATGTAATAGCGTGATAAGGGGTCATTTTGCTATCATTCCATTTGTCATCTCGATTTACTCTCTCAACATCAACACGTAAATAATCAAATTGTTACTTTTTTTTTGGGTACATATGAGGGGCGAACCCCGATAATCAATGTTACTTTTACGTTAAAATAAAGTATGATTTTGGACAGAAGTTTAATATTTGCCTTCATGTCATCATAATTAACTTTATTCTACAAATTTTTTTAGCTAACATAGTCATGTTGGACATTTATTGAGCTTCTTCTACTGGATCAACATATCCAAAATAGCCAGGACTTATTTTCTACAAAAACTCTTTTCAAATACATGAACCTGTTATATTGGTTGGTGAGTTGTAATGGTAGAACATGATTCTTCTTTTTTATAACTTAAGATATTTGGGGAAAAATTTATAAAACATAGGGGTACCATGAGAAATGTCCAAATTTTTATTTTTATTTCATATTTATTACTAATTTTTAATTACTAATTATTGCCAGCTAACAACATTTAACGTCACTATAACGGCGGTTACATTAAGGGGTATCATGGACACAAAAATGAAATCTAGGGGCACCATGGGCAGAGTCTTAAAAGTAGTACCATGAGAAATCTGACAAAATTTAGGGGTACCATGAGAAATTTCCGTTTTCAAAATGGGTCACCAAACATTTGTTAAGATTTTTTTGTTGAATCGATGGATTAATTTTTTTTTTTTTTGGGTGCTAAAGAGGGGCAAGGCCCCATACAAAAACAGAAACTAAATAGAACCTAAACGGGGAATTGCAACCCCAAGTATATCTTCATGAAGAATCGTACGGATGCCATGTGGAGGAGTGTCGAAGAAAGTTGTGGTCGATTCAGAAGCATTGTTGTCAGAATCGCAATTCGATCCAACGATTCTACGATTTTACGATTCAAAAATGCTTGACCGATCCTGGATCCTACGATTCTATCATCGTTGTAGAAACTTACGATCCTATTAATTTGAAAAATTTCTAGAGCTAGGATCATAATACGATCCTACGATTTTACGATCCGATTTCATAAAAAAAAATATTAATATATATTTTTATATAATGAAACCGTAAAACCCAAATTTCATGTAAGTTGTAGAAACATGTTCATACAATGATACTAAAATCATTAATTACGATTATTTTATGAATAAATATTAATAAATAAGTGTTTTGATCTTTCATTATATGTTTTTACCAAATAAAAAATTATATTTAGTCAGTTCGTAGATTCTTACGCTTCTACGATCCTATTCTATCGATTCGATCCTACCATCCCTATCTCGAAGTAGAATCCCGCTCCTAACAACATTGTTCAGAAGTAATTATGGCATTAGCCATCCAATCCGCTGCTCGGTTAGCTTCCCGAAAGACATGTTCGACTTTTAACGGTCCAGTTCTCCAAATTTATAAGTTTGATACAACGTTGTACCAAAGGACGGAGGCTATTACTTAGCAGCTGATGGCGATGAATAAAATCCACACATGATGAATTGTCCATATGAACAATAATTTTGCGAAACCCAAGTTGCCTTGCTCACTCAAGAACGACGACCAAAGCCCGCATTTCTGCTCTCATTGAAGAGCATATACCACAGGAGAACATATAAGCATTAACGAAATTTCCGATCTCGTCCCTAAAAACTCCGCTACACCCCGCCGGGCCTGGATTCCCTTTAGATGCACCATCCGTATTTAGTAAAATCCAACCGTGAGGGGAGCATTCCACCGTATAAAACGCTCTTTCTGTACAGTACCCGGAATCAGGATAAAAATAGAGAAAGGGTCGAAAATCGACTTTGTCGTCTCAAATGCGGGCTCGCTAGTGAGCAAGAATTGTTACACTAGTTAAGGGGGTCGGTCCATAATAAGGATTAATGAGTATTAGTTGATTTTAACTTAATGCTTAGCTAAATCGATATGTCCAATTTTTTGACCCGGAAAACTTTGGAAATCATAATTGGTGTTTAAGAGTTCAAAAAGTGACGACTTTTTTTCCAAATCGATCATCTTTCCAACTACTACGATTAGAAGAAAGAATTTGTGACTTTGGAACTTGTGACCAAAAGATATAACATTCGAAGTTTGTTCGGTCAAAAAAACTTTGACATACAAGAACTCCTAGCTTCGGGATTCAAATACGACAGTTTTTTTTTTCAAATCATACTTCTTGAAATATAATCGATTTGAAAAAAAAAATCGTTACTTTCTAATTTCGTAAACATGAGTTATGACTTCTTAATTTCCGGATAAAGAAATTGGCTATTTTGTGCAAAATGTCAAATGTCAAGGTACCGTGTGAACATTTTTAGAGGAATTAAGTATTTATAAATTAGGATAACCGAATCTTTATTTTAATGTAGATGATAATAAATTTGAATTTAAATCAATTATTTGAAGTCTTTTTTTTGTGAACTTGAGTTTTTTTATGGGATAATTTTTGGATTGGCCCAGACACGAGTCAAGAAAGCTAGGTCAAGTTTGAGGTCATTTAGGGTTTCAAACCAATTTCAAGTTTTGCAAGTAGGACTAATTTCGAGCTTGAAGTAGCCTTTTTAGGTCAGGTTAATTTGATTAAGTTAGTTTTGCCAGCTCTACACATATTTATACATAACAAAATTTACCCGGCCTGAATAACTCGTCTCGACACCCGAATTGAGGATCCGAGATTAACATGTAACTTGATTACCAAAAAACATAATTGACATTTTAAGAAGTTGAGGCTAAATGTTATTAATAAAGAAATTACAAAATAACATCATTATTTTCTCGGTAAAAGAAATAATTTCAATAAAAATACTCAATTCATGACTTCTTACGATTTTAATTTTAATTTTTTAAGTCAAATTATAATGAAAAGAAACATGAAAAATAAATTGACAATTTAAAATCTATAAATAATACTCTAAAAAAAGTAAAAAACTATATATATTGTGCATATGCACGTGGTCTATACTAATTTGTTATAAGATGTTTTTGCTGAATCGATGGATCAAATGATCAATGATGTAGTTTTAAATTACTCTACCTCGCAAGTAAGCGAGCAATAGTTAAGAGTCGATTAATAAAGATCAATGAGTGTTAGTTGGTTTTAACTTAATGCTTAGCTAAATCAATATACCCTGTTTTTTGAAAACTTTAAAAAGTTATAACTGCTGGTCTGGCGTTTTGAGTTCAAAAAATGACGTTTTTTTTCCCAAATCGATCATCTTTCTAAGTACTACACTTAGAGAAAACATTTGTCGAGTTTGGAAATCGTGACTAAACCTGACAAATGGGTTATCCGGGTCAGTCACTTTGGATCGGGTCATTTTCGGGTTAACAATTTATCTAGTCACTTTCGGGTTGGTTCGCTTTGGATCGGGTCGTTTGATTAGGTCAGGTCATTCTGGGTCGTTTGGATCATTTCAGGTCACAATTTTGCCTAAATTAATTCATTTTCGGTCATTTTGGTCAATCGGGTCATTTTCGGTCACTCAAGTCGGGTCGCTTTGGGTTGGGTCTTTCGTGTCATTGATGAGTCATAATTATATACATATTTATGCCTCCCCTTAATTGCTTTTGATACGGTTTTCGTGCTAGTTTATATCAATTACATGCCTTTTATGTTACAATGTCGATACTTCCGCTTTTTTATGTTTAACGTAGGAATGATGCATTTGAGGAGCAAAGGAATGAAATGGGCCTCGCGGAGTAGGCATGAAGGGATACACAGAGCATGATACGGGAATCTATAAGAATGAAGGAAGACAAGTTAAGAAGAAAAGAACGAAGAAAAGAGCTTCTTATTACAAGTGCCTAATTTGAAGAGCCATATATCGAGTTATACAACTGATATCCAAATGATTCCAACTGGAGGTGAAAGCTTATCTTCTTATATTTCCAACGCCGGAAAAATTGCTTATTTCTGATAAGTAACGAATAAATGGCGGCCGTTTGAAGTTCAGTGCGCGAAGCAGGAACTTGGTTACTCGATCGAGTACACCTTGGGCTCGATCGAGGAACCAACCTAATCAATTAAAATATACAATGTCGAGAGTTGGGGTTCCTGAACTTTGGTGCCTCGATCAACTAGAGCTGGGCTCGATCGAGGAACTTGGTGACTTGATCGAGTACATTGGGGGTCGATCGAGGAACCACTTGGTTCTAGAATATTCCGCAATTTTCATTAAGTCGGTTATGCTTTGCTATAAATACCAAAACTCGTACCCTAGTTTATTTACGCTTTTAATTCCGTAGTTTTGTATAGCTACCTTAGAAAACTCTCTCAAATACCTAGTTTAGTTTAATCATTGTTCTTATTTCTGGATCTAGCTATTTACGGTATTGTTCTTAATCTTTCCTCGGTAATTATTAATTCAGTTCATGCTATTATTTCTTTGTTCTTATTTATCGTCTTTGATTATGTCTTATATTGTTATTGTTGTTATTATAATTAGTATGAGTAGCTAAACTTATCATCTAGGGTGAAAGGGGATCTAGGTTGTTAGAAAAGGGATTATTATGAATTGATTGTTAAATTGCTTTCTATTTTTTTTTTGGTACGAATGAGGGGCAAGGCCCCTAAATTAATTGTTATTAGCTACTACACGGGGAATAGCGACCCCGAAAATATTTTCCCGAAGGATAGACTGTAAAAGAATTGAAGGAGAATCTAAAAACGTAGGAATGGTACTAGAATTAACACCACAATTAGCTAGAAGACCAGGTGCTCTATTGGCTTCTCGATAAGTGTGTTGTATTTTAACTGTCCAATGGCTTTCAGCGATAAGATCTCTGCATCTTCTGACGATGAACTTCAGGCTATTACTCACCAGCTGCTCCTCTTGAACAATATTGACAAACGGAGAGTTATCCATGTGTACCAAAAGCTTCTTAATCCGGAGTGATTTTGCTCTTTCCAGCCCCACATGAGAAGCAATAAGCAGAAATAAAATTACCCGTCTCATCACGAAAAATTCCACCTCCTCCTGCTAAACCTGGATTGCCTTTCGACGCACCATCCGTATTTAATTGAATCCACCCGTGTGGCGGTGGAACCCATCTAATAAATATTTCCACACTTGGAGCTCTTGGAATAGGTGTAAAGAGATCAAAACGATCAAAAGCCAATTTTGAGTTTTTGTATTGTTGTAACAGGAATGTACGAGGATCCGTATGGTTTTCATTATCTCGCTCGAACACCATATTATTACGCCACTTCCATAGCCACCAACACGTGATAGCAAACAAAGGAGGCCAGTCTACATTGGTTGTATCAGTAGCATTACCAGCGGTCATAGTTAGCCATTCGAAAAAACGAGTATTATAAAAGGAGGAGTTGGAGTAATCGATACCTAATAAATTCCATATTTGTTTCGAGATAGGACATGAACGGAGAAGATGTTCAGTAGTTTCTTCCTCTTCTTCACACCGCGGGCATAGCGGATTATCTCCCATATTTCTACGAACCCGATTCACATTAACCATTAAACGACAGTGGGCTGCTAGCCACAAAAACATACGGATGCGTTGTTGCACAGGGAGTCGCTAAATATTCCTCCATAAAGGAGTTTCCGTCGTGATGGAGGGCTCGGTTCCCTGAATAAACTCGAGAGCAGACTTAATGGTAAATTTACCTATTGAGGTGCCTTGCTAATAGAGCGTATCCTCCACATCAGGGTCATCGATTAGCGAGATAGACGCTATCCTTTGAAGGAGCTCTTGGGGTAGAAAGTTAGAAAAGATATCCCATTTCCATCCGTAGCTTTCACACCACATGTCACTGACCGTCGCCTTCAATATATCGTCGGGAATTGGAAGTAAAGCGTGATCATTGAGACAACAACTGTAGACCCACGCATGGTCCCAAAATAGAGTTTTGCGCCCATTTCCTACTGTCTTAGCTGTTCCTCGAACAATAGTTTTTGCCTGAGAAGAGATTCCGGACCATACATTCGACATATTCACCTTGGCTTGAAATATGTCAATATCAAGGTGATTATTACAATATTTAGCTCTGAGAACTCGCGACCAAAGACTATGTGGCTCTGCGAGGACTCTCCATCCTAATTTCGTAAGAAAAGCCGCGTTTGCTTGTTTTTCGGATGGAATGCCGAGACCACCAAGCGATTTGGGTTTTTGAATGTTCTCCCATGAAAGAAGATGTATAAACTTTTTTTTTCATCTCCACTCCAAAGAAAACGGCGAGATTTCCTATCTATGGAATCGCAGACGGACCTTGGAATTTTTGCGGACTGCATACTATAATTAGCTATGGTAGTCAATGTTGATTGAACTAGAGTGGCGCGTCCTACTAGGGAGAGTCGTTTAGTCGACCATCATGCGAGCCTATTATTCATCTTATCTTCCAAATGAGCGAAGGTATGTCGAGTGACTCGACCATTAATGGTTGGCATTCCAAGGTAAGTTCCCAGGTCATCCGTTTCTTCAAACCCGAGCATATCACTCACCGCATCTCTATCTTCTTGACTCGTGTTACATGAATAGAAAACACGAGATTTTGCAGCACTGATTTTTTCACCCGAAACTTGACAGAATTTTTCGAGAACACCCTTCATAACCAGAGCCTGTTCCTTACTAGCTTCACCAAATAAGACCATATCATCCGCAAAGAAGAGATTAGTAATTTCCGGACCATTTCGACACAACACTATTGGCTTCCAATTTCCATTTCGAACTTCTTGATCGATAGCTTGTTGTAATTTCTCTAAGCACATGACAAAAAGATAAGATGATAGTGGGTCACCTTGATGGACTCCTCTAGTCGGAATGAATTGTTCAGTAGGTTCTCCGTTCCATAGAATTTGCATACGAGGTGAAGTGACACACTCCATTACCACATCAGTAAGAAGGATAGGGAAGCCCATGTCACTGAGGGTAGCTCGAATAAAGCTCCAACGAAGACGGTCATAAGCTTTCTCTAAATCGATTTTGATGGCCATGATACCTGTTTTACCTTTCTTCTTTCGCATAGAGTGAATAACCTCTTGGAAAACGACGATGTTATCCGTTATTTAGCGACCTGGGACGAAGCCGCTTTGTGTTTTAGAAATTACGTGAGGAAAAACCTTCTTTATCCGGTTGGCGAGAGTTTTACTTATAATTTTATAAGCAACATTACAAAGGCTAATCGGACGGAACTGAGTTATAGACTCTAGAGCGGTAACTTTGGGAATGAGAAATAGATGGGTATCATTAAGGCCCTCTGGCAATCCTTTTCCTTCTAAAGCATTAATAACCATACCACATAAAGAAGGCTCGATAAGGGGCCAGTTCTTCTGATAAAAAAGAGCTTGAAACCCATCGGGTCCTGGGGCTTTGAGAGAACCCATATGATTAATAACATTCTCAATTTCAGCTATTGTAAACGGCCTGGTGAGCCACTCCCAATCCTTGTTACTGAAGTCTTGAAATAAGTCCCAAGGAACGCCCTCAAAGTTGCTCGGTTCTTGTTCATCAGTATAGAGATTTTTGAAATAATCCACAATAATACGCTTCACATTAATAGGATCGTCATGCCACTACCCATTGCAATCTTTTAAGGTAGTTATCTTATTTCGCCAACGACGGACGAGAGTACTGACATGAGAAAAGGAAGTATTACGATCCCCATCCTTAATAAAATATAGCCTCGACTTTTGGTACCATAAAAGCTCTTCTTGTGCAAAAACTTCATCTAATTCTTTCCGTAACTTGGCCTCCAACTTAATCATATTATTAGTTCGTGCTAATGAGAGCTCTCTTTGGCAGCCTCTGATATATGCAATGAGAGTCTTTTTTCGTTTAAAAATGTCCCCAAAAACGTCTAAATTCGATTGCTGTAATTTACTAGAAAGCAATTCAAGACGAGAAGGAAAATTATCAGTCAAAGGCCAATTGTTATCAACAAAGTCCTTAAAGTTCTCATGAGTAAGCCAACAAGCTTGGAAGCGGAACGGTATGTTAATAGCAGTGAGAGGAGCAAATCCGTTGGGTGAGATAAATAAAGGACAATGATCCTATTGAAAGGCGGGAATATGGCGGACCATAGCATCTTCAAATAAGGTACCCCAATCAGAGTTACAAAATGCTCTATCAAGTCTAGCACTATGTCTCGTTTCAATAGAATTCCCCCTTGACCAGATATGTAAAGAACCCGTAAAGGCTAATTCTAACAACTCGCAATTCTCAATCCAGCTATTAAAATTCTCACATCGTCAGGCCATATTAGAATCTCCTCCATGCCTCTCGTTCAATGATCTAGTTTCGTTGAAGTCACCCGCAATGAGCCATGGTGTTGGGGCTGGTGTCCTCTACAGTTAGTGCAATGACATATAAATCTCTAAAAGGATTAAAGGGTATACTTTTGTATTATTATCAGTTGGTCCACGTTTATCAATAACGGTTGGCTTGCTAGATAAGTTTGACGTTATTGTCATACAGATGGCGGTGATCAACTGGTCCCTAAAAGTCACACCTATAGGATACGTTTGAGAGATGTGACAGTATGAAAATACAGTCATGTTGATGCCTAATATGACTAAGCAGTTAGTAGGAGTTATTGACTAATAATTAGTCAAACGCGATGTTGAGATAATTATTTAATACGGATTAAATAATAACGGCTAAGGTGAATTAAGCAGTTAATTCGTAAATTGAATATAAACGATTATATTTAATTAATGTATATTGAATTAATTAATTATACAATATTGTCATTATCGGATAAGTATTAACATGTCGACTGATTCATATTATTAGTCGATATTTTAATATTCGATAACGGATGACGATTTATAATTAAAACCCGTCATATACATTTTAGGAAAACGAGTTTAAATAAGGAGAAAGTGGAAAGCCCATTTCCCCCTTGGAGCTCTCGGTTTGGACGAGTGAAACAAAAGGAGAGGCTTTCTCTCCTTTTGACCTAATCATTGTCATTTGCACAAAAATTAGGGTTTTGGAGGCACTCTCTCTGAAATCCTAGATCTCACATCAGAAAACTCACAAAAACTCTCTCAATATTGCAAGGCAATTAGAGAGTACTTTCTAGCACAAGGGGCATAGTCTCAGACGATCTTGGGTGCAACAATTAGGAGGAAATCTACATTGATTTCTGTTCATTAGGCCGAATTGCACAAGGACCCGAGGTTGATTCTTATTCTTTTATCGTTTCTCTTGTTTTTCGTTTATGACAATTAATCACATGTTAAAATTGCGTTATAGTCCTTAATTTTAGGGGGTTTTATACGGATATTACCCTACAAGTGGTATCAGAGCGAGGCCACGTAAATTTTTCATTGTGATTTTCATTAAACGATTTGAATCGATAATTTTTTTTTGCATAGAAAACCGTGCGGCCGAATTTTTTTTTTTCAGCTGTTTTCTGTTTTTTTCTTGAAAACCGTGACATGCTAGCTCACGGCTGATCAGTCTCGATCGTCTGATTTTGTTTTTCGATTTGTTTTTACATATTGTTATTATATACGATTATTAAAAGCAATATGTTAAGATTATATCAATTGTAGATTTAATTTTATACGAATTAGATCAAAGTTGTTATTGGTTTCCTTTGTCAAATCGTTTTCACGAGGTTTTGGTCGCGCTGAAAATTGAGCCGCTGATTTTTTTTGCTCTCTTTTGCTCTCGGCAAAAACCGCTGAAAAAAAAATTAATTTTTCTTTTTCGTGTTTTTCCTTCTTTTGGCTGAGCTGAATTTTTTTTTTGTTCGAAATTTTTCTCTTTTGGCCATAAAATGTACATTATACGGATGTTGTACACTCGCTTGATAGTGAAACGGTTCACTCACGTACCATTAAGTTATTTTAAAGCAATTTAAAGTAACGGATTATCATGAATTAAAATTAAGTTGATAGAAGCGGTTTTGTCACATAATTTTAATTGTTAAAAGGTGGTTTGGATAAATTTAACATAATTACGGAATTATGTCACGAATAAATTTTTGTTTTAGTTGATGCATTCTTTTTATTTATCGTTACTTTTGAATGATATGAATGTTTTTAATTACGTATTTAATTTTACAAACGGTTGTAACTTAGTGTGGCCTTAGTAGAACGTGTTACCGTAATGATGGAACACGGTCTTGGTTGTATTTTGAGATCTCGCATCTCCGTTTTGGATTTTTCTTTGTAATTACAGTTTTAATTTAGAATGTAAATAGGTTTATATTTTGTAAATTTTAAATTGTAATTTTGAGAAGACCAAAGATGGAGATCGGATGCTCACTCCCGCTGCATGGACAAAGATGGAACATCAAGACAAGCTTCTCGGGTCCAACGGTGGATTCCAAAGTTGTATTATGTTCATTTTACTAGGATAGGCCACACTAGGACTTTTATTTACGTTTTGCATTCTTTTATGTTTTTCATCGTAACGATAGTTTGCATCATATTCCGCCTAAAACCAAACCACCTAATAATTGCATGAAAACTGACTTATATAGAGGTTACGCGTTAGTTTTCTATGATATACAGATATCACACGTTTTTACTTAAGCCATCACCTAAGTCAATTCATTCACGTAATGCTAGATTTTCGTTCACTTAAGATGAATTAAAACTAAGTTGATGGGATCTTCCTCGTATAACCAAAAATTGAGAATAGTCTTTATAGGTCAAACTCCAATAAATCCCTTCTTCGTCGGTAGGCATAATATGACCCCTTCTACGTCGGGTAAGTTGGAACTGATTGACCTATTTTATCTCAACACTATAGTCACTCGTACGATCCTGTGATTATGGTGGACTAAAGATAGGATTTACGGAGATCTATCGACCAAGAGTTCTAACGGTAGAACTAGCTAAACAGTTGGCTTATCAATTTACAGAAATTGAGTCTTGGGATCATTTGTATAATTCTTGAGGTAGATCGATTATACAAGTGCAATGAGTCTACACGTTAAAATGAATTTTAATTAGACTTAATTCACCTCGATGAGTTGCTTATTTCGTTTTGTTTTTCCTTTTTTTTTCAGTGTAGATCACGATCATTTAAACTGCTAATAACAAAATGGCTGGCCGTATGAACGACCCAATGCCAAGTGCCACATTGGACCGTGAGTCCTGGCTTCGGATCTTCATGAATCAGATGAATCACCCACTCGATCAAAGAATGATGGATCAAACTTCGCGGACTGGGAGGCGGCATTACGGAATGCTGCCATTGCTGACGGGAAGCTCAAATATCTGGTAGAGCCCATCCCGCCAAACCCAGGCCCCACGGCTGGAGCTAACGAGATCGCCACGTATAGGGATTTCGTCATGGAAGTGGGTGCGATAAAGAATGTACTCATTTTTGCAATGGAATCCAATTTGCAGAAACGCTTCATAGCCCAAGGTGCAAACAAGATTTTCACCACGCTCACTAAGGAATTCTCGAAAGCACCGAGAATCGTGACCTATGAGCATACCTGTCGCTTCTTTGAGGCAAAACTCCAGAAGGGCCAACCGGTTAGCCCACACATTCTCAGCATGATTGAGAATGTTGAGAAACTGGAGGCACTTGATTGCAAGATCAGTGAGAACATCGTGATTGACCGCATGCTTCATTCACTCCACGATGGTTTTGCGCTCTTTAGAGCCAATTACTATATGAATGATTTGAAGAAAAGTCCTCATGCACTACACTCCCTTCTCGTACAGACCAAGAAGGACATGAAGTTTAGTGGGAGCCTGAAACAGGATGTTCTCGTTGTGTCAAACAAAGGCAAGGGTAAGGGCAAAGCTCAGACAGACCTAGCAGTAGGTAAACCGAAGTTTAAGAAGTCGGGATCGGGTAAGAGTGGGCCTGGTGAGTCGAGCACCTCACCAGGCGCCACAAAGAGAAAGACCGGTAACATGGAATGCCACCATTGCCACAAGACTGGGCATTGGAGGCGTACATGTCCTGTATACCATGAGGACATAAAAGCAGGTCGCGTTACTCCTGTTGGTATGTCTTCTTCTTCTTCTTCTACTTTTATTCATATGATTGAGATTAACCATGCAAGTTACGGAACTTGGGTACTAGATACTGGTTGTGGTTCTCATCTGTGCAATCATGTGCAGGGTCTCCGAAACATCGAACCCCTCGTAAAGGGTGAGGTGGACCTACGTGTTGGGAATGGAGCACGAGTGGCTGCCGTCTCAAGGGGAACATATGTGATCCAGCTTCCTAGCGGATTTGAGTTATTTTTATATAACTGCTATTATGTACCCAGTCTATCCAAAAACATTATTTCAGTTTCTGCACTTGACAAACTTGGTTTTTCATTTGTAATAGAGAATAATAGCTGCATTTTCTCATTACACGATATGATTTATGGCAAGGCAGTCTCCATGAATGGAATTTATGTTTTAGATCAGACCACTGAAATATTGCACGTAACGAATAAAAAGTTAAAGGTTGGTGACAAAGATCAAATTTATCTATGGCACTGCCGTATGGGACACATTAATGAGAAACGCGTTAAACAGCTCATACAGAATGGAGCTATCTCGGCCTTTGATTTTCAATCATTTGGCACGTGTGAATCATGTCTCATTGGTAAGATGACTCGAATTTCCTTCAAAGGTGTTGGAATGCGCGCTGCTGACCTATTAGGACTCATACATACGGATGTGTGTGGACCTATGTCAATCACCGCACGAGAAGGCTATAGGTATTTCATCACTTTCACGTACGATTTAAGTAGATATGGCTATGTCTACTTAATGAAGCACAAAAGTGAGTTCTTTGAGAAATTCAAAGAATACCAGAATCGGGTACAAAACCAACTGGGTAGAAAGATCAAAACACTACGATCAGACCGTGGTGGCGAGTATCTTTCACACGAGTTTGATCAACACCTCAAGGACTGTGGGATTGCCTTACAGTTAACTCCACCTGGAACACCTCAGTTGAATGGTGTGTCCGAACGGAGAAATCGAACACTACTTGATATGGTTCGATCCATGATGAGTCACACCGTATTGCCTGATTCATTGTGGGGTTATGCTCTTTCTCACAATCGCTCTAATACTTAACCGAAGTCCGTCTAAAGCTGTTGACAAAACTCCATATGAACTATGGAAGGGAACGGTCCCTAACTTGTCCTTTATACGGGTTTGGGGCTGTGAGGCTTATGTCAAGTGGAGACACGAGGATAAGCTCGGCCCGCGATCGGTCAAGACATACTTTATAGGTTATCCTAAAGGAACAATTGGTCATTACTTCTATTCGCCAACCGAACAACGTGTATTTGTTGCAGCTAGTGCGACATTCTTAGAGAAGGAATTTCTCAAGAACGCGAAGAGTAATAGAACCTTCGAGCTGTCGGAGATTCCAGAACCAAATACCGAGCAACCATTGGAGGAACCAGTTCCTTCAATCCCGGCTGCGGTTAATATTCCTGAGGAACCTAGGAGGTCGGGAAGAGTCTCTATTCCTCCGGACAGATACATTGGTATGATCGAGGAACATGACATAGATGACATTTTACTCTTAACGAGTAGTGAACCCGCAACCTATAAAGGTGCCATGACTAGTTCCGACTCAAAGTTATGGCTTGAGGCCATGCAATCCGAGATGGACTCCATGTATGAGAACAACGTATGGGATCTTGTTGACTTGCCTGCTAAGGTTCGTCCCCTTCAATGCAAATGGCTTTACAAGATAAAGCATTCTGTGGAAGGTCAACAAGATATCTATAAAGCACGACTAGTTGCTAAAGGTTTCACCCAAGTGCCAGGTTTGCACTACGATGAAATTTTTGCACCCGTAGTCATGCTGCGTTCCATTCGGATTATCTTAGCGATTGCCGCTTTTCATGACTATGAAATTTGGCAGATGGATGTGAAAACCGCCTTCTTAAACGGTTATTTGGAGGAAGATTTGTACATGGTACAACCCGAAGGTTTCATCGATCCTGAACATCCTAAGAAAGTGTGCAAGCTTAAGCGTTCCATCTATGGACTTAAGCAAGCTTCTCGGAGTTGGAATCATCGTTTCGACCAAGTGATAAAAGAAAATGGATTTACTCGATCGGTCGAGGAACCATGTCTATATATCAAGTCGAGTGGGAGTAAGATTGTCTTCCTAATATTGTATGTTGATGACATACTCCTGATTGGGAATGACATACCTCTCTTAACTTCGGTAAAAGTATGGTTGAAGAACCATTTCCAGATGAAAGATCTGGGTGAGGCACAAAGAATTTTGGGCATCCGTATCTATCGAGATAGATCACGTCGGATGTTATCTCTCAGTCAGGAGTCTTATATAGACAAGATACTAGAGAGATTCAGCATGACTAACTCCAAAAGGGGTTTCTTCCTATGGCTCCAGGGGTGCATTTGAGCAAGTCTCGGCACCGAGAGACACCGGAAGAGAAAGAGCGCATGACACGGATTCCTTATGCCTCGGCTATAGGATCAATCATGTATGCCATGATATGCACACGTCCGGACGTGGCATATGCATTGAGTATGACAAGTCGATTCCAACAGCATCCAGGTGAATCACAATGGATGGATGTCAAGAACATTCTTAAGTACCTACGGAGGACTAAAGATTGGGTATTGACTTATGGAGGCGAACAAAAGCTATGCGCAACCTAGTTTCTGTGCAGATGCTAGCTTCCAAACGGATCGAGATGACTCGAAATCTCGGTCTGGATTCGTTTTCCTCTTAATGGCGCTGCATCACCGGAAGAGTTCCAAACAAAGTGTTACAGCAGATTCTACGACTGAGTCCGAGTACTATGCCGCGTCTGAAGCTGCAAAGGAAGCGATATGGATGCGTCAATTCTTACAAGGACTATCTGTAGTGCCTAGTTCGAATGACCCGATCACCATCTATTGCGACAATAGAGGTGCCATCTTCCAGGCTAAGGAGCCCAAGTCTAGCAACAAGTCTAGACATGTACAACGGAAAGCTCATCTAATCCGAGATTACGTGGAGCAAAAGGAGGTGGTGATAGAGAAGATTTATACAGATGATAATATAGCAGATCCTCTCACTAAACCATTACGACAAGATAAGCATGAAGGGCATGTTAATTCCATGGGAATTAAACGTGTTCCTGAGTTGTAGTACTCTTTTATGGATTAGATTCATTTTCTTGTGTACTCTATACGACATCATCGTTTTGATATTTATATATTTTGTTTTTCATGTGGAGTTGTACGACAATTTTGAACACCACAAAGTGAACTGAACAAACATTATATTTTTGGTCCTTAATTGCCCAAGTGAGCTGATAACTCTGGCAATTATTTTGTGACGTTGGTTGATGGTGGGTTCAACGAACTATAAGTCAAACGGTTGACTGACCAATCACAGAGGCGAGTTATACGGATATCTCGTAGGACACAATTGTGACAACGACATGGAGTCCTAAATGTTTTATAACATTCGGTGCCAGGTCGTGGATAGGACCTCCATGGTGATCCTAAAAGTCGATTCTTTTGACTATCGACTGTCTCTTGAGATTAAGGCATATTTTGGGTGACTTTGGTTTCTTTCTCACGGTCATCCGTAACAGGGGGCCAAGTAGATTGTTTCTGGGTCACTTCATGCTGTGCTTAGATCGGCAGGAGTCGAGTTGAAGGAAATATTCAGCCTTTATCTGGTACTCGATATTTCTCAGGGCCACTCGAGGAGTCAGAATCGAAATGCATGGCCATGCTCGAATACGGATTCGTTTTATCAGTTAAGTTACTCTCTAGTCGGGGAAACCACTCTTGATACAGATCGATTGTAAAATACGACCTTTGCTGATCAGGATCTGCAAATTGTTTTACATTGAGTGGGAGAAATTTTAAATGGATATGAGAATCGGTTATCGCACATACACTTTTACGGACAAGTGGGAGTTTGTTGGAGCTGGTGTCCTCCAGTTAGTGCGGATAACGTT
Source organism: Silene latifolia (assembly GCF_048544455.1). Taxonomy (NCBI): domain Eukaryota; kingdom Viridiplantae; phylum Streptophyta; class Magnoliopsida; order Caryophyllales; family Caryophyllaceae; genus Silene; species Silene latifolia. Next base: position 187,212,209 of record NC_133536.1, read on the forward strand.
ATTGCACGTACACTTGTACGGACAAGTGGGAGCTTGTTGGGGCTGGTGTCCTCTACAGTTAGTGCAATGACATATAAATCTCTAAAAGGATTAAAGGGTATACTTTTGTATTATTATCAGTTGGTCCACGTTTATCAATAACGATTGGCTTGCTAGATAAGTTTGACGTTATTGTCATACAGATGGCGGTGATCAACTGGTCCCTAAAAGTCACACCTATAGGATACGTTTGAGAGATGTGACAGTATGAAAATACAGTCATGTTGATGCCTAATATGACTAAGCAGTTAGTCGGAGTTATTGACTAATGATTAGTCAAACGCGATGTTGAGATAATTATTTAATACGGATGAAATAACGGCTAAGGTGAATTAAGCAGTTAATTCGTAAATTGAATATAAACGATTATATTTAATTAATGTATATTGAATTAATTAATTATACAATATTGTCATTATCGGACAAGTATTAACATGTCGACTGATTCATGTTATTAGTCGATATTTTAATATCCGATAACGGATGACGATTTATAATTAAAACCCGTCATATACATTTTAGCAAAACGAGTTTAAATAAGGAGAAAGTGGAAAGCCCACTTCCCCCTTGGAGCTCTCGGTTTGGACGAGTGAAACAAAAGGAGAGGCTTTCTCTCCTTTTGACCTAATCATTGTCATTTGCACAAAAATTAGGGTTTTGGAGGCACTCTCTCTGAAATCCTAGATCTCACATCAGAAAACTCACAAAAACTCTCTCAATATTGCAAGGCAATTAGAGAGTACTTTCTAGCACAAGGGGCACAGTCTCAGACGATCTTGGGTGCAATAATTAGGAGGAAATCTACATTGATTTCTGTTCATTAGGCCGAATTGCACAAGGACCCGAGGTTGATTCTTATTCTTTTATCGTTTCTCTTGTTTTTCGTTTATGACAATTAATCACATGTTAAAATTGCGTTATAGTCCTTAATTTTAAGGGGTTTTATACGAATATTACCCTACACATGGTCTGTTATTTGTGCTAGCAAATGACTACAATTCCTCCCATAAGGCACGGCGATTTAAAGGGTCCGGGCTAGCGTAAATAGCTGAAAAGAACCACGGGAATTCTCCATTTCGTGCAATCTCGACAGTAATAAACTGAAACTGTTGGTGTTCAATAATCGGGTTAACAGAGACGAGGTCGGTTTTCCAGTAGAGCCAAATGCCTCCGTTAAAACTGATTAGATCGACTCTGAAGTTCCCATCGTATCCTAGGATAGTACCTAATTTAGTGGCATAATCTCCCCCCATGTGGGTCTTGACCAAAGCTAGAACAGAGGGTTTATAAGTTCTAACTACTTCCTTTATCGCACTGATTTTACTCTTCTTTCCTGTTCCTTGAACATTCCACACCATAAACGTAATATGGGGGAGGTTTGGGGTCAAGTTCGGGATTCTTGTATTCATATGATCCGGTAAATAGTTTAAAGACGATAGATAAGTTCTACTTACGAGTTTGAGAATTTTGTCAATACTCCATGGTATCGACATCTCCATCATTAGCTTCGAAGGACTGTCCTTAGCTAGTTCGATTTTGACATCCATTGTTGGGCACTCCGATATCATTATTCCCAAGAACGGCGCCGCCATCTCCGGCCAAGTTGGTATCAGTACCCGTTGTGTTGGTGGTATGACCTCGATCTGGGGGTTCTGAGGAAGGCATCGTGGCTGAGGAAGGGGGCGGTCGAGATAGGAGAAGTAAGGATGAGGGTTCATCAGTACTTGTCAAATCTCGTCCTGGGGCAAGACTCTGCTGAGCAGAGGATATGGAAGAGGACACGTTGATTTGTGTGTTTAGGGGGAAGTTTTGGAATGTTGGAGATATCTTTTAAAATATTGGTCGGATTGTTAGGAATAATAGAGCTGACAGAGGGGTTGATTTTGTGTGGGATATTATTATCTTTTTTGGCAAACTTAGGATTATTAGTATTTGGTATAAGATTATTTTGTTAATATTGGATTTGGAGAGAAGCTTATTGGTTTGTTTATTTAAGGTAGCAATTTTTTGCTTAATAGAGGGGATTTGGACAATATTTCTTGGGGATTTAGTTGGGTTATTTGGGGAATGAATATATTTTGTGTCTGAGCTACTTTGAATATTTGCAACTTCACTATCATTGACGAGAATATCGAATTTGACCCGGAACTTTTGGAGGATTGACCGAACTTGAAAATATCTTTTTCATTACTAGTTAGAGCTTGGGGTTTCCTGCGAGGTGGTTTACGAACCATCATCTAGTCCCCAAAGTTGTCCTTCTCCTCTGGTCTAAGCCCAGCTTCTAGAGAACCCTCCTTCGGTTGTGCATCGAAGATTGCTGGAGTTTGTGAATGAATATCAACTTCCATGGTAGCTTTTCCTTTATCATTCTTCGGACATGTCTCCATCGAATGGCCAAGTTTACCATAGCTAAAGCATATCATTTTTAGGCCTTCGTATTGAATACAGTAGACCTTACCATTAAGCCTAAACTTTGACAATAATGGTTTAGACACGTCCACTTCGATGCTCAGATGAGTGAACTGGCCTCGTTGGGCAGTGGCTGTGTTATTGTCAGTACGTACAACTTCACCTATCTTCGATCCTATCTTTTTCAAAAATGATGCGTTAAAATATTCCACCGGTAGATTTGGTATTCTAACCCACGCCGTGAGTTTCGTGATACGATCTTCCGAAGGGATAAAGTTTGGTACCGATTTTCTTATTGTAAGATAATGATCATCAATCATCCAAGGGCCTTGGGTTAAGACGAATTCATAATCTTGCTTAGAAGTAAATCTTGCCACATAATAAGAATTAGAAAGATCTGTTAGGGTGAGTTTACCTTTGATTGACCATTTAGCATTTAACTTTCTCATCAGTGAAAGATAACCAATGTTTTTGTCAAACATTTTGATAATAAGTGAGTGGCGCCAAGGCCTACGGAGAGCTTCTTTTTCCTTCTTTGTGAGACATATGCGGGGACATAATGCATCTTCATCTTCCTCACTATCATCAATGTCATCCTCTGAATCGAACTCAATGTCCTCCAGGGAGACATTATTCATGATTTCAAAATCAGTACCAATCCCTTGTACTTTATCCCTATAGGAAATTGGTGTGTTGTCTTGGTTATCGAATGAAGTATGAGAGGATTCCACACAACCTATCTCACCCAGGACCAAAGGCTGTGATGAATGAGCGTTAAAGGCATCCACATGCATCGTTTTTCTCTAAAAATTTCTCTCTCTAATTGCTTTCTATTGTTGTTCAATTATTATTTTACCTCTAATTAGTTGATTATTGATCAGAATTTATTAATTAGTATCGCATAAACTAGGATTATCACCGACAGGGTTAAGACTATTATAGGCCACGATAATTGAATTAGACCGACTTAATGATAACGATTGCATGTTAAGTTAAATCTAAAAAGACATATTAGAATCGACTGATCATATGATTTTCAATAATAAATTGCCCAATGAATGAATTAAATCCTACCCTTTGATGACTAGGGTTGAGCAAAACCGGGTACACGAATACGGTTTTTTGAATTTCCATTAAAACCATTGAAAAAAAATGGAAACATAATTACCTGAAATGATGAATTCACTCATTCAGTACTCAACTACTCATTGCAAATTAATCCAACGAAAATCAATTCGAAAATCAATTCGAAATGATAAAACAACATATAATCCAACAAAGTAAACGAAAATCAGAACAAAAAATACAAAAAATACAAAAAAATCAAACGAAAATCAATTCGAAATACATAAAAACAAATGAAGTACAACTGAAAATTCAACTTAGACAACGAAACTTGATAGAGAGATGACTTGTGAGGTAGATCTGAATTGGGGGAAATGTTTTGATTGAATTGGGGATCTGAAATTTAAATTAGGGTTTAATTTAGAGAAAAATTGGGGATCTCGACTTATATAATCATATGAATGTGGGACTGTGTGTGACTGCGTGTGTCACTGTGTTGTTGAATGAGGGAATTGGAATTTGGAAGGACCGGAGTTTCTTAAACCTAATTTTTGTTTTTGTTTTTTTTTTATTAATCTTAAAACCAGGTCAAACCGGGTATACGCTTTGCCAATTATGCTGACCCGGATACGATACGGTTTCTAAAAAACCGTATCGGGTATACGGAAAAAAAAACTTATATACGGAAAACCGTATAATGAGAACTATATACCGTATCGTATCCGTATTAAAAAACCGTTTCGAAATTTTTCGCTCAGCCCTATTGATGACTACCTAGTGAACCCGAATCCCTAGACTCTTTAATATTATTGTTATCCATATTTATTTAATTTGCTATTAGTTGTTAGAAATCAAACCAATCAAAACCCCATAACTTGTTACCTTTAAGACGGATTTAAATATAAACAAACTAGATAATCACCGCTTCCCTGTAGATTCGACCCTGACTTACCGCTAGCTATGTTATTAGTACTAGTATATGATTTATTTTGATTAAGGCCTAACGACTAAAAATAACCTTATCAAATTTGGCGCCGTTGCTGGGGAGGCAACAATTTTCTGTTTGTTTTAATTTAGTTTGTCTTTTGTTTTAGGGAACTTCAGTTCCTTGAGACAGTTTTATCTTTTCTTGTTGTTTTCGTGTATGCCCAGGTCTAACAGGTTAGAGATCCTACTTTTTGATCCCGAGCCAGAAAAGACTTTTCGCTACAGACGAAAATTTCAAAGAGAAGTAAGTCAGGTGGAAGACTTGAGTACACTTGACTACGAGCGATATACTTTTGCAGAAGATTCATCCTTAGAAGAGGATACACTTATTTCTGCAGCTGTGACTTCTACAACACCAAAGTTGCCTACATTAGAAAGTCACTCCGAATCCACGATTCCTTCTATTCCTAAAGGCTTGAAACTTCCTACCACTGTAACACCCCCATACACCAAGGTGCCTTACCAAGACCACCTAATACATGGAAGTGCTATCATCTCGGTTACCCGAGGCAATGAATATCAAATAGACCATAAAAGAACTTACTTTAATAGATAATATTAAGTGATTACATAACAAAACCAACTGTAAAGTAAAATACAACTATTCTTAAAACTGTAAACCAACGAAGTGGAACGGCCTTATCAAACACAACGGAATACTAAAGACTATTATATCTGATGACTCCATCCCCAGCTAGATTCCACACGTATCCAAGATATACCTGCTAAACAACTACTCACCACCCCCGAATATATCACCATAGTTTTCAAAACATTTAAACGGGGTCAGTTACTGTTTACATAAACCAGATCAACAAAACAAAACAATACAAAAATCCAATCCAACCAACCAATCTCCATCATATCACCACACACCTGACTACACACTAAAGTGTGTAGTCCTTCCAGAACACCCATCGCAACAAGTGTTCCACACTGTCAGTGGGAGACCGCACCCGTTCCCACCTAAGCCCCGCTCATCTCATCCGAGCGATAAACCCAAGTTCCTAAATGTGCACATCCTTTCTATGACGGGTTCCACATAAGGCGAATCAAGGGCGTGAAGCCACTCCCGCAAGTGACTCCACTCAGCCGAGGACGCACCTCGCAAACCACAGACAATTATACAACCAACCACATTATACAAAAACAATTACCAATTACCAATTCCAATACGATATGAATCAATATCATTAAACAACCATCAACACAACTATGTAATCAATAACTGAGTAGAGAAACCCTACCTGGAAAAACAATCACCAAGATCGTCACAATCAGCTAATCAAAACCATTCTTCAACGAAATCACCTCATATCAAACATACAATCATACAATCACCATCTAAAAATCACAATACTACCAAAACCCCCAATTTACCCAATTAGGGTTTTACCAAAATTAACGGATCAACATAAAAAAAGTACAAGGATCTTACCCACAATACGATGGTCTCAACGGTATAAAGAACTCAGGATTCCGACGACACAAGCCTTAGGATTCGATAGCAATGTGAGAGAGAAGAGTTACGTAACCTTGTTTTTTCTTTTGTGAAACTTAGAATGATGTAAAAGTACAAAGAAACTGGTAGAAATCCTTTATATGCTAATCTCGCGTTGCTATCAAAACCCGATCAAATACTCGTAAAAACTCACTTACTTGATCGAGTACGTCACTTACTCGATCGAGTTCCCCTTACTCGATCGAGTAACCCACTTACTCGATCGAGTACCCGTCAGCAGAACACTGTTTCGAAATCACAACACACTTACTCGACATAGTAAGCCCCACTCAATAGAGTACCCAACAACACATAAAACCCGTAGTATTACAGTCTTCCCTCCTTAAAATGAAATTCGTCCCCGAAGTTCAAACCCAACCTATAAAACATGATATCCTAACACTAACTCCACCAACTATGACTACCTCCACAACGTGACTCACGATATCGTATCAACTACATTATAGCCTCTCGACCGTCACTCCATACACTATCGCATACCATCCATAAACGCCGCTAGCTCCGTTTCATTAACATATTGTCCACTATCAAATCCAATATCAAGAATATCCACCAAGCAAGATCAACCACCAATGGAATGTTACATTCTACCACCCTTAAAATGAACTTCGTCCTCGAAGTTTACTAGCACTCATAAACATCATCATTTAACTGTCAATACTATCGAAGTTTACTCTCACTCCTAAACATCATACACCACAAGCACGACCATGACCTTTAATAAAATCAACCACAGCAAAGATTCATCCTTTACGCTACACCAACACTCTACTTTCAATTATACTACAATATGTGCAACCCTCATACTCTCTTTGTCGCATCCTACTCCTCTTAAGATAAACGTTACGTCCTCGTAACTCACTAATACTAGATCCTTAGCTGTATCTTCTCATCACCACTGCACCACCGCATGTCAAAGATAACCGACTATAGCCTCAACACCTATAACCATGCCTATATCCAAGTCTCTCTTCCTCTAACAGTCCTCGTTCCTCAATTCATTCCGTACTCCATCTAATCTATACCATAAAATCGTCTGCAAAATCACCACACCAACTCTTCAACATTACCGCAAAACGACATACTCCTCTATACATGCGCTTTTCTCCAGAGTCATAATTCACGATCCACAATTGTTACACCCACCCTCACTAGATCCTCAAGCTCTCCCTTTTTATTCCCACAACTCAACCACAACTTAACATGATACTACCTTCCAACACCCTATACTCACTGTCCCAAAAAAAGATTATGAACCACCTGCAGCTTCTAGATCAGTACAACACATGTTCCACAAATCACTTGCCATTACTATGTCAACCAATGCCTCCTCTAAAAGAAGATCACAAGTACAACCTCTCGCAACTGTGTCCAAACAACAGGATATCACTATACCATGACAACAATGAAAACATACACAACTCTCTTCCATATCATACCCTACCCTCACTCCCAAGCTGAAACTGGTAAGAACATCAATCAACAAAACAACAGTTTATATGTCCAAACGAGACTCACAAGAAACAACAGTAAACAAAATAACAATCTATGTATAACTGGTATCCACTTTCGAAAACTCGTATCATAATTATCCCGCTTACTCCACCACAACCGATGACGGCATCGTAACACCGCCACCAACAGCCGCATCGCAGCGCAACGCGAAAATACCCGCATCACAACACGAAGTACCGGGCCCGGATCACCATCGAGGCACATCAACCACATAAACACTGACTCAGTATAACTTCCTGGACCAGAAAACTTACTCAGAACCGCTTTACTAGATCACAACGCAACATCATATGGAATAAACAGATACTAACCTTATGAATATCACCCATACCATTACACAGAATAAACATATATCATGAGTACACATACGAGTATAACTAAACATGCCAGATCACCCAAACTATCACTTTTGAATATCATTCCACGAGGTTACCGTACCCAACATATATTACATAACATTCAGATGACAACTTTATAACTATCACATCATACCACTTCTCGTGAGGTCAGAGCCTCACACAAATATTTATACACATCATAGACCCGTAATCACATCCAACTAGTCAATCCTGATCACGTAAGTTACCACCTGATAAAGGTTACCCCTCGCCCGAGCTTAACTCGTATGCCCCTCATAACACATTCTCCCATTCGCATACCCATCACCTCCTGTAAAATATAACCATACCGCTAATACTCAACTACTAGCACCCGCCTCATATAACCACATCTCATACTTCCTCACAACCATGCATATCAATCTGGTCTCTACAAAATTAACCTCTTTAAAATGGCTATCTTTCCTGCTTATCATCGCCCTTAACCGCTAGTGACAACACCTCAACACTACCACCGTTCGTATATCAAACCTCTTACACTCATCTCTAAATGTCACTGTTTCTTTCCCATTTTCGGTTAACATCCCAAATAACGAACATCAATTTCATCAACAAAATTTACCTGAACATTCATCCCAATTCCGTCTTTAATTGTATTGCCACCTAACTCACCATCAAGATCTCATATTGTGCAAATACTCTACCAACTTTTACGCTAGTAGAAAAAACACCTATTGCGTCGGTCGATTTACATCGGTTCTACAAAAACTGATATAAAAAGTACTTAGTTTTGGCGGGAATGAAATTTCGACCTATAGTCAAGCTTTTTGCGTCGGTTCTTGGAAGAAACAGACGTATATAATGCGCCAGTTCTCAGAAAAATCGATGTATTTGATCAAATACATCAGTTATATTACTAAACCGACTTATTTAATATTATGTTTTTGCATTAATTATACCTGAAACTGATGCAACTGATGTTTAATTAAAAAAAAACGATTAAAAATCATATAGGGTTTCTCTCTCTCTAAAAAAAAATTCTCTCTAAAAAAACCATAGTCTCCATCATATTATACAAGGGGCTCCCATCGATTATCAATCGATCGATGGTAAGCCCCAAAATTATTTCAAATTTCAATCAATAGTATGCATATCTTTTTTCTATTCAATAAAAGTCTCTCTTTTGGTGAGAATCGTTTTTCCGTCCCTTATTTCGGGGTTTTTCCATTTATTCGTGGGGTTAGTTTTATCAGTAATATAGTCAAGAGTAGTTCGTTGATGGTTTGCAGCGTGTTCTTTCAAAGGGTAAATGTAATTTGTCAAAGATCATTGGAACCAGTCAGAAGTAAATTTTATCTCATAAATCAAACGAAGGATCCTCTCAAAATCTACATGAAGATAGCGATAATAGGACGAGCCGAATTGTAAGATGCTGTTTTGAGATCCCTAGTTTATAAGAAAATTATTTTTCTTTGGTTTCCATTAGATTTATTTTCGATTATAATTATTCTTTGTAAGTGCCGTATGCCGTTCTATTAATGAATTATTCTTTTCTCTCAAAAAAAAAAAACGATTAAACACTCGTACACTACTCACAGTTTTACAGTTTCACACCCTATCACACTACTCAGTGGCAGTACTCACATATTCAATATATCCTCCTATAACCTTAATCACTCTCGACTATCACTCCATAAATCCTCGCGTGCAATGCCACACTCCACTGATCCAACGCCGCCAATTGCTTACGCTGTAGTGCCGATTGTCTCAAAGTCGTCGCCATCGCCGTTAGTCCCAAACTTGTAGCTCTCGATTTTCACTACGTTCGTTTCTTCTTCATCTCATTTTTTCAATTTCTTTGTTGATTTTAGTTCTGATTTTGTTTGTTACAACATTAATGTTATCTTGTGCTTTATTATTTGATTGTGATTTGAGGAAATTGCTGTCTTTTGGGGGAAAGTGAAACCCTAATTTTAATGAATTTGGGTATTGAATTCTAATTCAATCATTTACTGACAACATTAGTCAAGCACAATTCAGATAAAATGAAGAACTTGAGTAAATAGAATTTGTGAGAATTTTATTAATAAAACTTATCTTACATCACAATGAATCAACCTATTTATATACATTGTCTACTCTGTACAAATATCTGTAACAAACTAATTACAGGTTGTAACAAACTAATTACAGGCTGTCATGAGCTGGAGTTTGTTACAAAGTGACGTGGATGTGATGTGGAAGATCCATCCCGGAAGTCTCCAGAAACATAGCATAGACAAAGGTAGTGTAGGATGAGCAGCAATAACAGTTTAGAGGAAGTAGAGGATCATGATATGATCAACATCCCCCCCTCAAGTTGGACGAAGGGGGAGAATCCACAAGACCCAACTTGGCAATAAAGAAGGCATGCTGTTTTTCTCTAAAAGCCTTTGTCAGCACATCTACAAGCTGCTGAGATGAAGAAATGTGAGCAGTTTTGATCAGACCAGAAGTTATTTGCTCTCTGATGTAATGGCAGTCTTGTCTAATGTGCTTAGTCCTTTCATGGAAAATAGGATTTTCAGCAATTTGTTGAGCTGACTTGTTATCACAGTTTAAAGTAATAGGTGTTGGCACTTGTATATGCAATTCCTTGAGTAATTCATTCAACCAAACAATTTCACTGGCTGCTTGACTCTATAGACACCTCATTTCTGCACTTCCCGCAAACCACCCGGTGATGATTGGGCCGCATGTTTGGTACGCGGAACGATTTATGACAGTTCGTAGGTCTATCATCAAGTGATTGCTCAAACACTAACGTCTACCTCTTAGTTGTTATCTACGCGCCGATACGGTCGTTTTGACAGTAATTAGAGTACATTTGGAGTCCGGGCCTAAAACCGTCTTCATTTTCTGATAACCGTTAAATCTCGAGTTAGAATGTTCTGGAATGTTCCGGATATTTCTATTCCATATTTTATAAATATTTCACAATATTTATTCTTTGGTAAACAATTTCCCGTAATATTCATACAAGATATTAAGGAAAACCAAATTATCCCGTTATTCCATAACTTAAACACGGAAATCTTTTTTCCGCAGGAGGAAACCACTTGGGAACAGACGCAGCTGGTGCTGCGCCTCTTCCAAGAGACGCAGTGACTGCTGCGCCTCTTTCCATGTCCTTTTCTGCATTTTTTCGTATCTTTTTCATATATTTCCGAGATTCACTTCCAAAGTCTCTCCGAAAACCCTAATTCCTTCACGTGATTAGTATAAATAGGAGCCTTCGCTCCTCATATTTCTCACGCGAGTGTCCGCCCTTCTCTTCTCCCTTTGCATTCTAGACCTTTGTTCTTACTTTTTGGCGTCTACGTGCTTGAACATTCGACCACGTAAGCTCGGATCCTTCTGAGTACCAGCCTCGTTTGCATGACCGACCAACTTGACCAACTCCACAACTAATCAACTTAATTAATCTTAATCGTTTTCCTCTTACGAGGGCACTTTCGTCTACATTCGAGTCGAGCATCACTAATCGATAACTTAGTTCATCTCGTTTCGTCAAACATGTAAGTCTGACGGTGTAAATCTCTCTTTTATTATTGTTCTTTACTTTTTGTATCACTAATGTAAGGTTTATGTCGAAAATACTTCTTAAAACCGATTTCTAAAACCGTGCTTTAAACCCCTTTTTTACGGATTTCCAGAAGACAAACCGTCGAGAAAGGACACAGCAACTGCTGCGCCTCTTCGAAGGAGCGCGGTGCCTGCTGCGCCTCTTCGTGAGGTTGACGCAGTTCCTGCTTCCTTTCTTCTTCCTTCGTCCTCTGTCAATCCATCGTTCTTTGTTTGTTTTTGTTAATTCTTTGATACGATAGCATAATAATTTCACCTGTATATTATTGTTCACCATTAACACGTTTAATCCATCATTAAAATTCGACTTAAAGCCCTTATAATCTCATATTTGCGGGTTTTCGTCATTAAACTCAATCCGGGTTGTAGAAATTCGATTCGTTCATATCGGGTTTCTGGAATTCGATCTTTGATATATTTTCATCTGTCTATTGTCGTATTCGTCATTAATTTGTCATTTATTCGTCATGTTTAACCTATTTTGTTCACCCATGTCACTAATCAATCGTTCATTCATGTTAATAATCCGTCTTTAATCTGTCTCATCCATGTTTTATTGCTTTTATGACTCGTTCATATGTAATTAATGAATTAAATCACTTCCATCCGAGTAAGTATATGTTAATCAATCCTTAAATTCACCGATTTACATTAACGATTTGCAGTTCCGGCTTCACAGCCATAACTCACCCTTGGAACAGACGCAGCATTTGCTGCGCCTCTTCCAAAGGGCGCAGTCCTGCTGCGCCTGTTCCAGGTTGATTTCTGTCTCTGAACTCCGTTGTTGCTTGACCTAGTTTAATTAGTCTACGTATAATTAACTATTAACCGTATTATCACCTACTGATTTGTTCGTTGATTCTTTCTTTTATTCTTTTTCTCAAATTATCCGTTTTAAAGGTATTTACGACATAAATCGTTAAACCCGATATAATTATTGTAATCTTCATTATTGTAATTTTATTTATTATATTTATCATATTTCTTGTATCATTTGTATGCCTTCACATGTAATTGAGCATTAAATCCCTACTTCGACATTAACTGTATGATTAAATTACGTGATAACCGACTTAGTTAATTCTTCACATGCTAGGATTAAAACGTTAGATGTTGCATTACATGCATATAACCGACGATATATCGAGTATAGACGATTTTCCCTAATCATTAGTAGAGGCCGCTATCGAGGCGGGTGGGATTAGGTGTTCGATCAAAAGAGCTTCCTAATACGTACCCTCACCCCTTACTCCAGATCTCTGTGAACATCCATGTTCATTGGCATCCACGAGAGTCATTCTAGACATAGAATGCTAAGGGTAACGAGTGCTTAGGGTTCATGTCACTACTTTGTGTCTTGACATGACACGAGGTATTCGAACGGTTTCCAATTTTCCACAATAAATTGGTGGCGACTCCACAAATGCAAACGCTTGTTCCCAAGCGCCCCCATGGCCCATGTCCACAGACTCATGCTTCTGTATTCTGATTCTGCAGTAGATTTATTGACAATATCTTGTTTCTTTGTTCTCCATGAGACCAAAGAATTCCCTAAAGAAATGCAATATCTTGTTAAGGACCTTCCTGTAAACTCACAGGATCCCCAGTCAGCATCACAATAGCAATGCAGGAGTTAGTCTGTCTTTGTTGGATAGAACAATCCCATATTAAGTGTCCCCTTCAAATATCTGATCAGATGTAGAGCAGCATTGAAGTGGGGTTGCCTTGGCTCATTTAGAAACTGCCTTAACTGTCGAACACTATAACTGATATCAGGTCTTATTAAATTCAGATAGAGTAGCTTACCAATGAGCCGTCTGTATAGCTCAGGCTTCTCTAGAATATGACCCTTATCAACTGATAACTTTAAACCAGTTGGTAGAGGAAACTTTGCTGGTTTGGCTGCTGTCATGTCAGAATCCGTAAGTATGTCAACAATATACTTTCTTTGATTCAGTAAAACTCCAGCAGTAGATCTAGACACTTCTATGCCAAGGAAATATCTCAAAAAACCAAGATCCTTGATAGTGAAAGCATCATTCAAATGATCTTTAATTGCCTGGATTTTTGAAGCATTATTTCCAGTAATTAACAGGTCATCCACGTACACAACAATGGCAACAAAGGAGCCAGTTGACTCTCCCTTGGTGAATAAAGAGTAGTCAGAATTGGCTTTAACATATCCATGTTTTATGAGAAATTTGGACAACTCAACATTCCATTGTCTGGATGCCTGCTTTAGTCCATAAAGAGACCTCTTAAGAAGACAAACATCACTTGGTATTCCCTTCTTATAACCTTCAGGTTTCCTCATGTATACCTCCTCATCCAAAAAACCATGGAGGAATGCATTATTTATGTCAAGTTGATGGAGTGGCCAGTCTTTTGCTGTAGCAATGGCAATGATACACGTGATTGTTGTGAATTTAGCAACAAGACTAAAGGTGTGCTTATAGTCTTTTCCCTCAATCTGACTATAACCCTTAGCCACAAGCCTAGCCTTATATCTCTCAACTGACCCATCAGGATTGAATTTGATCTTATAGACCCATTTTTCCCCTATAGCTTTCTTTCCAGATGGCAAAGATGTCAACTCCCATGTCTTATTCTCCTCCAATGCTGCTAACTCCTTATCCATAGCCTGCTGCCAATGAGGATCATCTTTGGCTTGAGAAAAGGTGGATGGTTCATAAAGATGTAAAATATTGTGACAGGAAGCTTGGTAATTTGGTGAGAAACCATGGAGTTGCATGTGTGCATTCAAAGCAGAATGTGAAGCAACATTAGAAGCTCCAGGCGTATTTGCAATATATTGTGGTATCCCTTGGCAATGAAAATCCTTCAATCTGGAATTCAAAAACCTATCTCTAGAAGATCTTCTAGGATTGGGAATACCAGTACTTGCTGTTGTAGTATTATTTGAATTATTATTATTAGTATTTGTGATTATTGTATTATTTGGTGGAATATTATTTGAATGATCAGTATTTATTTGACTGATGTTATGATTATCAATTGGTATTGGAATATCAGTTGCATTATCTTCTTCAAAAAAGGTATTCTGAAGAGGTAAAATTATAACAGAAACTGCAGAAGAATTGAATGTAGGAGAAAATGGGAAAAAATGTTCCCTGAAAACCACATCTCTACTGTAGATCAACTTGTGAGAAGCCAAATTATACAATCTATAACCTTTCTTGCCCATAGGATATCCTAGAAAAATGCATCTAAGAGCTCTGTCCTCAAACTTGTCCCCATCATGTGTTGCAGCATAACACAAACAGCCTAATACCCTTAGATATGTATAATCAGGTGACTGGCCAAACAAACACTCATGAGGTGTCTTCCATTTAAGGACAACAGTGGGAAGCAGGTTAATAATATGGGTGGCAGCAAGGATCAGATCACCCCTAAACCTTTTAGGTAAGCTGGATTGAATCTTTAAAGCCCTAGCTACCTCAAGTAAGTGCCTATGCTTATGTTCCACCCTACCATTTTGCTGAGGGTTACCAGGAATAGAAGTTTGATGCACTATAACTTTGTCAGCTAACAACTTATCACAATCTCTTTGTACAATTTCTGTACCATTATCTGACCTTAAGATCTTCACAGTAGTATTAAATTGATTTTGAACATAGGCAAAAAAATGTTCAAGAGTTTGAGCAATAAGATCTTTATGTTTCAACAACATAGTCCATGTGGTTCTACTAAAATCATCAACCACAGTTAAGAAATAAGATGCACCATTGATGTCTAATACTCTATATGGTCCCCAAATATCAACATGAATTAACTCAAAGGGAGCATTAGTAACAGAAGTACTAATGGGAAAGAGACTTTTATGATGTTTGGCCATCAAGCAGGTGTCACAATGAAAACTGTTCTCATTAACAACAGAATGTAATTGAGGTACAACATGTTTCATTGTTGACAGTGCACTATGTTCTAACCTAGCATGCAACAAAGTTACATCAGTAAGAGCAACATTTGCAGTAACAAAATCTGTGCTAGATACATTGACAGTGCATTTATTCTTAGGTATACTACTTAGATGATAGATGCATGCTTTCTTCAAGCCTGAGCATAGTATCTCTTCAGTTAAACTGTCCTGAACAACACAACCATCAAGAGTAAACTTAGCACACAGTTTTCCATTATGCAGCAATTTTCCAAGAGAAAGCAAATTATGCTTGAAATCAAGCAAATAAAGAACATTGTGCAACAACAATTTATCAGATATATGAACACTACCAGTATAGTGAACATTCTTAAATTGTCCATCAGGTTGGGTAACCGCTAAAGGTTTTAACAATGGTGTTATAGTTTGTAAATTGGACATCATATACGTCATGTGGTCTGAGGCCCCTGAATCAATTATCCAATTCATATTTAGAAAATTATGATCATGAACATGAGCACTAGCAGCCAAGAGATTACCTGATATCTGAGATGGACCAACAATATCAGTAAATTTCTGATGATTAGACTGTAGTTTGAATAACTCTTTAGCCACAGCTTGCACAAAAGATGCATCAATAGTAGGAAGAGTGCTAGCAGCAGTGTCCAGAGGTGAATCAACACTATTAGCCTCCTCAACATTGGCTGCAAACCTCTTTCCTAGACCAGCAGAAGAAGGCCTGGTAGCTTGCTTCTGATTTTTAGCAGCAGCAGCAAGCTTGGCTTGCTCTCTCTTGTGATGCCAGTAATACTCAAGAGTGTGACCTGATTTCTCACAGTGTGTACACCAATAAGACGGCTTCTATGGATTGTCTTCTTGATCAAAAGAAGTGTAATGCCTGGGCTTTTTGTTATCCCTCCGCCAGACATTCTTAGTGGATGTAGCAGCCAAAGCAATGGCCTCAGAATTAAGCACAGGTGCAGCAGGAGCAGACAAAGTCATTTGCACTTCAGCTTGATGAAGTTTTGCATACACCTGATTTATATTAGGAATAGGATCCAAAGCAAGAATATGACCACGAATTGTAACACCCCGGCCCAAACCAGGTCAGGAGCGGTTACTTATGATAGCTTACCAAGCTGTGTACATGGCCCACATATCAAGACGGGTCCTTTATAGCGCATTTTGTCCTCACTCATGCGCATCCTGGAAACCTTCCGGGGAGGTCACCCTTCCTAAGACTACTCCCAGTCAAGCACGCTTAACTTTGGAGTTCTTTCGCATGGATGACCATAAAAAAAAGTGCACTTTGTTGATATGAGTAGTACTTCCAATCTCTTTAAGCACTAGTCATTTAAGCCTATCACTAGACCTCTTCAATTACCGGGGGGTGTTACAGTCACCCCCACTTGAAGAACGCAACGTCCTCGTTACGCCTGGGAGCATAACCGCTAACCCAGAATCCCCCCGCTATGTGGGTGATCACAATGGAGCGTATAACAACTGCCTCCAGGAGTGTATAACAACTGCCTCCCATCACCACACGGTCGCAGGGCTGTTCTGATACCACTTGTAACATCCCGACCCGGTTTGGGTCGGGGTGTTACACGAATAGAATCAAATTTCTTGTCTAATCCCATCAAGAAATCCAGTATATGATGAATATTCTCTCTCTCTCTCAACGATCTTCTTGAGAATGTTGCAGGTGCAGGTAGAAATTCCTCCACAATCACATTGAGGAAGAGGATCTAAATATCTGATATCCTCCCAACCTGAACGCAATTTGGCATAGTATTCAGCAATGGACATATCACCTTGCTTGATTTGGTTGACTTCTTTGCGCAATTGATACAGAAAAAGAGCATTCGATTGATTGAACCGCTCGTTTAATTCCTCTCATAGCTGCTTGCTTGAAGTAACATACGAGAAAATTTTAGCGATATCTTCAGACAGAGAAAATTGAATCCAGCGCATCACTGTATAATCAGTGCGAATCCAGTCTTAATAACGATCATTCGTTTCCGCAGGTTTGGAACAAGCGCCATTGATAAAGCCAAGCTTATTCTTAGAAATCAATACAATTGGCATATATCGCGACCAATGGAGAAAAGACTTGCCATTAAAGACCTGCGGAAGAATCTGCATCAACGAGTTATCACCAGTAGTGAGATGCATAAGATCTTTGTAAACATAAGAAGGAGCAGATGGCGACATTTTTTATTTTAATTGAATTTGCAGCGGAATTTAGTGTTTTTGAGATAGAAAAACAGATAATTCACAATGCAATTGAAAAAAGTGTAAACAAATGATTTTGTGAGAAATGTAAACAATTGATGCAACAAAATACATCAATTTGATGAAGAAATCATCCAAATCAGGATCGACTTGGCCGATGATACCATATTGAATTCTAATTCAATCATTTACTAACAACATTACTTAAGCACAATTCAGAGAAAATGAAGAACTTGAGTAAATAGAATTTGTGAGAATTTTATTAACAAAACTTATCTTACATCACAATGAATAAACCTATTTATATACATTGTCTACTCTGTACAAATATCTGTAACAAACTAATTACAGGTTGTAACAAACTAATTACATGCTGTCATGAGCTGGAGTTTGTTACAAAGTGATGTGGAAGATCCATCCTGGAAGTCTCCAAAAACAGAGCATGGACGAAGGTAGTGTTGGATGAGCAGCAGTAGCAGGTTAGAGGAAGTAGAGGATCATGATGTTGGGTGAACCTTCTATTTACCTTTTTCGATTCTTTGCCTTGCTTGATTCGATTTTGGACTATGAAAATATGAGAGCTCACCTGAATTTTGATAAATTTGGTTGTTTTTGTGTGAAAATACATGCCATTCATGGTGAGTGGTGTTAACTCTATAGTTTCACAATAAAGGTTTCGGATTTCCCCAAAATTATAAACCCTATTTTCTTACTTTGATTGATTTTATCATGTTATTCCGCTTCATAGTCATGCTGATTTGTTCTAGAATGGCGATGAGATAGTCATAAGCAAGCATCCAGCAGGAAGCAATGATCACCACATTGGTGAATGATTCGTCCTCGCCGTCGCACCAGGTTTGCCTTCTTCACTACCATCGATGACCAGCGGTATGTAGTAGGTATAACTCCTAATACTAGTACTTTTCTAATTATAATTTAAATGTAGAGTTGAGGATTTGGGAAATGGATTCATTAGGGGTTTCAAATTTCTGTATAATGGTGTATATGTTTGTTATTGTTGTTAATTTTTTTCTAGGTTTGTGATTTTTGATGATGGGTAGTTGAGATTATTGCTACTTCTCGATCAACGCCACAAGCGTACTCGTCAAAGATCCTAGTCGCAAACTCACCAACGCCACCAGCGTGGACACTAATCTCCCATGTTCACTCTTTCTACCTCCAAGCGTCGGCCTCGCTATTTTCAAAGGGTTTCTGTCTTCTTTACTTTTTGTTTTTTCTAATTTCTTTATCAATTTCATTCCAAATGTAATTTATTGTTAAACTAATGTTACCTTGTGCTTAATTAATTTTGATTTGATGAAATTGTTGAATATTTGGGGAAAATCAAGCCCTAACTTTGATGAATTTCCAATTTCTTTGTCAAGGATTGTTGTGTAGGCTGGTCAGCTATAGGCTTAGTTGTACATACACTCACATTAACCTGGTGATGGGATCAAATGAGGACACAAAATTTTGTCCAGAAAATAATTCTAGAACGTCTTGCCATTTGCAGATATGATGTTACTCCCACAGATTACATATCATGATTGTCACCGACTATGGAATGGTAAGTATCATTTGTGGTTGCCTATTCTCTGTGATACCCCCATACTCCAAGTGTCTTACTAGGACCACTCAGGTATAACGATGTCACCATCTCGGTTTCACGAGGCAATGATAATCAAAAGACAATAAAGAAACAACATTTAAATAATATAAAGTTTAGTGAATACAATCCAAAACCAACTGATAAAATACGGTTACATGCTTTTAAACCAAATGTCTAACAACTAAACAAAATGTCTGACAAACTACTCAAACTACAGCGGAAGACTCTATCATCTCGTGGTGATGCATCCCAGCTAGCCCATATGTCTCGACTCATACGTGCTCAACAACTACTCACCATCCCCGAATGGATCACCACAGTTTTTCAAAACATTTAAACGAGGTCAGTACTAATCACACAATCATATATAATTACTATAAAGCAGAAACCAACACATCTCAATCGTCACATAACCCAAACTCCACAATCAACTCCTCGCCACTGACTACACACTAAAGTGTGTAGTCTTGCCAGAGTACCCATCACAACAGGTTACTCCACACCGTCAGTGGGGGACCGCAGCCGTTCCCACCTAAGCCCCGCTCATACCATAGAGCGATAAACCCAAATCCATTAATGTGCACATCCCTTCTGTGGCGGGTTCCACAGAAGGCGAATAATGGGCGTGAAGCCACTCCTGCAAGTGACTCTACTCAGCCAGAAACGCACCCCGAAGATCATAGACAGATACAATCAATCACAACTATCAACAGTAACCAATTCCAACAATCGTCACAATACGAGTATGATATTATACAACAATCACGACCAACAACCAACACATTATGTGACTAATACTGAGTAGGAAAACCCTACCTGGAATGCAAACACGAAATCAGACGATCACACAGCTGACTCAGAATCTCTCCTCAACAAAGCCTCCTCCTAAACATACACATATATTATCACTACCGTAACCATATAATCATAAAAACCCCCAAATCCCCAAATTAGGGTTTAACCAAAATTAACCAAACGATATAAAAAATATATGTAGAGCTTACCCTCGACGCAAGGATCACAAGGGTATAAAGAACGACAAGATCCGACACCTCTAGCTCCGAGATTTGCTAATAATGCGGCGAGGATGATTCAACGTAACTTCTAATCTTCTCTTGAAGGTTTTTAGATTGTAAAAGTGTTTTGAGAAAAGTGACGGAAGCCTTATATATCATTCCCGCATTATTAATAAAACCCGTCAAATATCACCCGTAAACCCACTTACTCGATCGAGTAAGTCTCGTACTCGATCGAGTGCCACTTACTCGATCGAGTGCCAAGGCTACTCGATCGAGTACCCTACAGGCAGATTACTGTATCTAAAATCAAAACACCCTTACTCAAAAGAGTAAGGCCCACTCGATAGAGTACCCATAGACTCATAAAACCGTAGTATTACAGTCTTCCCTCCTTAAAAAGAACTTCGTCCCCGAAGTTCAACCCATACTCCAAACAAACATACAAACTCGACCAAGACACAACAACGCAACTAAGAACTCGAAACGAAACCCCAACCTATAAAACACAAACTCGTAACACTACTCCACCAACTATGTCTACCTCCACAACATGACTCATGATATCGTATCAACTCCATTATATCTCTCTCGGCACTAACTCCATACACTACCAACTACCGTCCACAAACGCTGCTAGCTCCGTAATATCATCCACTAGCAAATCCAATAACAAGATATTCATAACATCAAACGGAATGTTACATTCTACCACCCTTAAAGGAACTTCGTCCTCGAAGTTTACTCACACTCATAAAATCATCTTCCAACTGTCAAAACTATCGAACTCATAATCATCATCATTCAACTGTCAACACTATTGAAATATTCTCGCACTCCTAGACATCACACTACTACAAGCACGGTCATGACCTTTAACAAAATCAACCACAACAGAAAACGATCCTTTATTCTCCATTAAGACTCAAACTTCCAAATATACTACAACATCTACAACCATCAAACTCTCTTTGTCGCATCCTACTGCTCTTAAGATAAATGTTACGTCCTCGTAACTCACTAATATTAAATCCTAGCTATATCTTCTCATTATCCTCATCACCACCGCATGTCAAAGATAACCACCTATAATCTAAACACTCGCCATGCATATATCTTAAGCTCCCTTACTTAAACAATTCTCATACTTCAATTCACTCGTCAGACCACCTAACCTATACCTCAAAATCTTTAGCTTAACCAAAACTTCAATTGTTCCCTATTACTGCCAAAACGACATAATCCTCTATACCTGCACCTATCTCCATACTCATAATTCACGATCCACAATTATTACATACACTCACACTAGATCCTCAAGTTCTTTTCTTTCATTACCGCAAAACTCATACATAACTTAACATGACACTAATTCCCAACACCCTACACTCACTGTCCCAAAATCTGATTATGAACCACCTGTAGCGTCCATATCAGTACAATACATGTTCCACAAATCACCTGCCATGACTATGTCTACCGATTCCTCATCTTAAAACAAGATCAAAATTACTATAACAACTTCTCACAACTGTGTCCCATTAACAGAATATTACTATGCCATGACAACAATAAAAACATACCCAACTCTCTTTTATATCATACTGTAACCTCATTCCCAAACTGAAACTGGTAAGAAACATCAATAAACAAAACAACTGCCTATCTGTACAAACTAAAACTCTCAGGAAGCAATAGCAAAACAAACAACAATCTATGTATGACTGGTATGTACTTTTGAGAACTCATATCATAATCATCCCACCTACTCCACCACAACCGGTGACAGCATCGCAACACCGACACCAACAGCCACACCTTAGTGCGAAAACACCCGCATCACAAGACTAAGTACCGTGCCGGATCATCACCCGAGGCACAACAACCACATCGATAGACATCACAACAACATACAATTCCCATAAACACTGAATCAGAATAACTTTCCGGACAATAAAACTTACTCAAGACTGCTTTACTAGATCACAACACAATATATTATACGGAATAAACAGACAAGAATCTCATGAATACCATCCATACCGTTTCACGGAATAAACATATATCATGAAAACACATGCAAGTATAACTAGTAATGCCAGACCACTCAAACTATCACTTTTGATCATCATTCCAATAAGTTACCGTATCCAATATATATTACAGAACATTCAGATAACAACATTATAACTATCACACCATACCGCTTCTCGTGAGGTCATAACCTCACACAAACATTTATATACATCTTAGACCCATAATCATATCCAACTAGTCAATCCTGATCACGTAAGTTACCACTCAATAAAGGTTACTTGTCGCCCGAGCTTAACTCATATGCCCCTCATAACATATTTCCCACTTCGCATAACCATCACCTCCTACCAAGAATAACCATTCAACTAATACTCAACTAGTAGCAACCGCCTCCTAAGACCACACCTCATACTTCCTCACAACCGTACACATCAATCGTGTCTCTACAAAATCAACCCCTTTAGAATGGCCATTTTTCCTATTTATCATCACTCTTAACCATTAGTGACAACCCCTCAACTCTATCATCGTTCGGACATCAAGCCTCTTACACTCTTCCCTAAACATCACAGTTTCTTTCCTATCTTTGGTTATTATCCCAAATAACGAACATCAAATACATCAACAAAAATCACCTCAACACTATTTCCAATTCCATCCTTAATTGTATAGTCATCCGACTCACCACCAAAATCTCATATCGTGCAAATTCTTTACCCAACTTTTACTTTACTTAATTCCTCGAAACTCATGATTATCATGTCGTCCTGAAACTACTATGTAACTGTTAACTCAAATCCTCATGATAGTATCATACATCTCGACGATTCCTTACTTTTATATCACATAACTCCGGTGAACATTTTCCTAGTTTGACTCCCCTCTTTCTTTTCTTTTTACACCCAACCAAAGCAATTAACCATTCAACTCCTTATTACTTCTACCTAACTCTTTAGTGCCCCGGTTACCTTCTCATTGCTCCAAAACTCAAATTCCATTATTTCATATTAGTACCATCTCAATCTTTCTTACCATCGACCTTTTTTTTATCCTGCTATTACTCACACTTATCACAAATCAGTCCAGATCATCTCATGTTATTACTCACACTGATCTCCAATCTTTTTTTTTTTTTCTTTTTTTTTTATCCCAAAACTCATTTCATACCGTTATGTGCCCAAGGAAGTCACACATTAGTTTCACCTCTTGACAATACAAATTACCAAACTCACTCACTATCTGCAAATCCATGTCGCGACATGTTTCCACTAAATTCACTATATACCACTCTTCTCCATCCCTCTACAACGATCTTTCCCTACATATATTCTTAACTCACACGATTCCTAACCATCTCTCTCCATAGTTCCTTCAACATCTCAAGTTGCTACTATCCACATCCTTTCTTTCAATCTTTTCATTCTCACGTTCCTTAGACTCATATCATTCCTTGCCCATATTCCATTACTTTTATATTACTCAACACAATCATATCACTCATCCCATTTCTCAAAACATGCTCCATGCCTCAATAAGCCATACCGATCTTTTTTTTTTCCCACTATCTACCACGACCACATATAACTCATGTCCTCCCCTCCGAACTCATACTCACCATATGTGTCACTCCTTACATCACAAGATTAGGTAACTTACGCATCAGGACCAACATATACGTAAAACAATGCATAAAGAAACAATATAACACCTTTGAATTAAACATAATATGCAACGAAGTCAAAAGATAAGCATATGACTCAAAACAGGGGTCACTAGATAGAGTACAGGCCACTCGATCGAGTGAGTGAGTTACTCGATCGAGTAGGTGAAGGTCAGAAGCACGTAAAAAAAATTACCAGGGCTAATCGATCGAGTAAGGGCTACTCGATTGAGTAACAAGAGGTGAACTCGATCGAGTACCCTACGCATTTCTCAGCACTGTCCAATTTTCGTAAAACGGTCATAATTCACTCGTTTCTTGGTCGTTTTGGGCGTGTGACCTATCTTTAGAATCGTAGAAGAACAAGCTATCACCTCCAATTGTAATCACATCGAAATCATATATACATCTCAAGTTATAACAGTTCAAAGACAACTTTGCTGTAATCAGACGACATAACTATTTGGTAGTTCTTTTTCAAACAACTTAAAGATCAACAAGGTAGACAAAAACAACTCAATACTCATAAAATCAGAATTATTAACCGCATGTTACTATCTTCAAAGCCAAGCAACAACATCCATTATGCACATACATCATTCAACTTATCAATCATGTACTACCACATACTTTAACTTTATAACTTTTTGTAAAATAAAACATACTCATACATTACAAATCCTATTTCCATGTTACTATATATCACAAACCCACTTCGTCACATAAACATATTCTTAATTAAGAAATTCATATTCCCATGCAATTGTCACTCTATATTTTCCAATTAATTCATCCAACATGTGCATATGAAACAGTAGAAAACAAATATATAACTTCATTTATGACTTTACGCAACCACCATATACGTATACGACACAACATTCCTAATCACATGTTCCTTATTATGCCAGATCATAAATCATCCACCATGCCATTCATATATTCAACCAACAACATACATAATCATATCATCATTATCCTTCACTACACATCTCACATCCTCCACATGCATGCATCCATCGATTCATACAACAGCTTACTATAAAGATATACAACACACAAGGTAAACACATAGCGATCCCGACTCATATCCCATGTGACCGGTTCAAAATTGTAGGGCGAGTTCGCGACTTTAGGACGTCTCCCAAGCCTTTGCATTAGCTCCTACAACTTCTACCCCGGGTTCATCTTAATTTGACTCCCTATTTTCATTAGGTTCATTGGTTACATGTTTCAGAATCGTCGCTATGATACCACTTTGTGACACCCCCATACTCCAAGTGCCTTACCAGGACCACTCAGGTATAATGATGTCACCATCTCGGTTTCCCGAGGCAATGATAATCAAAAGACAATAACGAAACAACATTTAAATAGTATAAAGTTTAGTGAATACAATCCAAAACCAACTGATAAAATACGGTTACATGCTCTTAAACCAAATGTCTAACAACTAAACAAAATGTCTGACAAACTACTCAAACTACAGCGGAAGACTCTATCATCTCGTGGTGACGCATCCCAGCTAGCCCATATGTCTCGACTCATACCTGCTCAACAACTGTTCACCATCCCCAAATGGATCACCACAGTTTTTCAAAACATTTAAACGGGGTCAGTACTAATCACACAATCATATATAATTACTATAAAGCAGAAACCAACACATCTCAATCGTCACATAACCCAAACTCCACAATCAACTCCTCACCACTGACTACACACTAAAGTGTGTAGTCCTGCCAGAGTACCCATCGCAACAGGTAACTTCACACCGCCAGTGGGGGGACCGCAGCCGTTCCCGCCTAAACCCCGCTCATACCATAGAGCGATAAACCCAAATCCATTAATGTGCACATCCCTTCTGTGGCGGGTTCCACATAAGGCGAATAATGGGCGCGAAGCCACTCCCGCAAGTGACTCCACTCAGCCAGGGACGCACCCCGAAGATCATAGACAGATACAATCAATCACAACTATCAATAGTAACCAATTCCAACAACCGTCACAATACGAGTATGATATTATACAACAATCACGACCAACAACCAACACATTATATGACTAATACTGAGTAGGGAAACCCTACCTGGAATGCAAACACGAAATCAGACGATCACACAGCTGACTCAGAATCTCTCCTCAACAAAGCCTCCTCCTAAACATACACATATATTATCACTACCGTAATCATATAATCATAAAAACCCCCAAATCCCCAAATTAGGGTTTAACCAAAATTAACCAAACGATATAAAAAAGATATGTAGAGCTTAACCTCGACGCAAGGATCACAAGGGTATAAAGAACGACAAGATCCGACACCTCTAGCTCTGGGATTTGCTAATAATGCGGCGGGGATGATTCAACATAACTTCTAATCTTCTCTTGAAGGTTTTTAGATTGTAAAAGTGTTTTGAGAAAAGTGACGGAAGCCTTATATATCATTCCCGCATTATTAATAAAACCCGTCAAATATCACCCGTAAACCCACTTACTCGATCGAGTAAGTCTCGTACTCGATCGAGTGCCACTTACTCGATCGAGTGCCAAGGCTACTCGATCGAGTACCCTACAGGCAGACTACTGTTTCTAAAATCAAAACACCCTTACTCGACAGAGTAAGGCCCACTCGATAGAGTACCCATAGACTCATAAAACTGTAGTATTACATTCTCTGTGTTTGTAAAATTCTACCCTGGATTCCTCTGAGCTGTTGAAATAGATTGTAGATACCTCATTTATGCACCTCCCGCAAACCACCCGGTGATAATTGGGCCGCATGTTTGGTACGCGGAACAATTTGTGACAGTTCATAAGTTTATCGTCAAGTGATCGCTCAAACATTTATGTCTACCTCTTAAATGTCATCCACATACCGATACGGTCATTTTGGCAGTAATTAGAGTACATTTGGAGTCCGGGCCTAAAACTGTCTTCATTTTCTGATAACCATTAAAATGCCGAGTCGGAATGTTCTGGAATGTTCCGGATATTTCTATTCCATATTTTATAAATCTTTTAGTCTTTGGTAAACAATTTCCCGTAATATTCATACAAAATATTAAGGAAAACCAAATTATTCCGTCATTCCATAAACTAAACATGGAAATCTTTCTTCCGCAGGAGGAAACCACTTGAGAATAAACGCAGCAGGTGTTGTGCCTCTTCCAAGAGACGCAGTACCTGCTGCGCCTCTTCCCAAGTCCTTTTCAGCGTATTTTTCGTATCTTTTCATATCTTTTCGAGATTCACTTCCAAAGTTTCTCCGAAAAACCCTACTTCCTCCACGTGATTAGTATAAATAGAGACCTTCGGTCTCACATATTTCTCACGCGAGTGTCCGCCCTTCTCTTCTCCCTTTGCATTCTAGACCACGTTCTTACTTTTTGGCGCCTACGTGCTTGAACTTTCGACCATGTAAGCTCGGATCTTTCTGAGTACCAGCCTCGTTTTGCATGACCGGCCAATTTGACCAACTCCACCATAATCAACTTTAATCAATCTTAATCGTTTTCGTCTTACGAGGGCACTTTCGTTACATTCGAGTCGAGCATCACTAATCGTAAACTTAGTTCATCTCGTTTCGTCAAACATGTAAGTCTGAGGGTGTAAATCTCTCTTTTATTTATTGTTCTTCATCTTTTGTAATCATATTGTAAGATTTATGTCGAAAATACAATTAAAACCGATTTCTAAAACCCTTTGTTTACAACCTTTTTTTACGGATTATCAGAGGACAACCGTCGAGAAAGGATGCAGCAACTGCTGCGCCTCTTCGAACGGACGCAGTACCTGCTGCGCCTCTTCGTGAGGCTGCCGCAGTTCCTGCTTCCTTTCTTCTTCCTTCGTCTTTTGTCCGTCCTTTTGTTTTTCACTTTGTTTTCGAATGTTCATTGTTTCGTTAACACGACAATTTAAGCATGATAATGTTAACCTGTAATTCATAATTCTTCATAATTAATCCGTCGTTAATTCTCGACTTAAATCCCAAGTAATTAATATTTGCGGGTTTTTGTCATTAAAGTCAATCCGGGTTGTAGAAATTCGATTCATTCATGTTGGGTTTCTGGGATTCGATCTTTGATATATTCTCACTTGTTTATTATCATATCCATCATTAGTCCATCATTAATTCATCGTATTTAACCTAACAAATTTGTTTAGTTCATTAATTTGTTAATTATCCTTTTTAATCTTGTAATAATTCGTCCTAATTAGTTTCATCCATGTTTATCGCTTTCATGACCGTTAATCGCCTGTAAACAATATGCTAATCACTTCCATCCGAGTCAAATATTATTAATCGATCATTAAAATCACCAACGAATATTAACGACTTGCAATTCCGGCTTCACAACCAGAACTAAGCCAAGGAACATACGCAGTAACTGCTGCGCCTCTTCCAGAGGGCGCTCACTGATGCGCCTGTTCCTGGTTGATTTCTGTCTCTGAACTCCCGTTTTGCCTTGACCTAGTTTTAATTACGTAATTAGCTAACTATTATTCGTATTATCGCCTAATTTCTGTTCGTTAATTTGTTTATTATTTCTTTTCCAAATTATCCGTTTTAGATGTATTTTCGACATAAATCATTAATCCAATGTAATTATTGTAATTTTCTTTGTTGTATTCATTTTTCTTGTCTTGTATCAGTTGTATGCCTTCACATGTAATCGATCCTAAATCTCAACTTTGACCCAATTGTATGTTAAATTACGTGTTCACCGACTTAGTCTAATTCTTCACATGCTAGGATTAATTTAATGGATGTTGCATTGCATGCATATAATCGACAATATATCAAGTATAGACGATTTTCCCTAATCATTAGTAGAGGCCTCTATCGAGGCGGGCGGAATTAGATGTTCGATCAAAAGAGCTTCCTAATACGTACCCTCACCCTTTACTCCAGATCTCTGTGAACATCCGTGTTCATTGGCATCCACGAGAGTCATTCTAGACATAGAATGCTAAGGGTAACGAGTTCTTGGTGTTCATGTCACTACTTTGTGTCTTGACATGGCACGAGGTATTCGAACGGTTTCCAATTTTCCACAATAAATTGGTGGCGACTCCACAAATGCAAACGCTTGTTTCCCAAGCGCCCCCGTAGCCCATTGTCCACAGTTTGGCGACTCCGCTGGGGATAATACACTTACGTGTAGCCAAAAGGGTGAAACTTGAACAAGGTTAGGGAATAGTTTGTACAAGACAATTGTCGGTTTTCATAACTCGGTCTTCCTAGATCGTTTCATTCGGCCTTCCTAGGCCCAATCCAACCCATTCGACCAATCGTCCCGTCTAAACGATCCTAATTCTTATTTGGGCCTAAGGATGGATAGCGATTGATGTCATCTGTAATACCCCGTATTTTATATAATAAATTAAATGGATATTATTAAATATTAATTATTATACATTTTATATTACTAATTATATCGGGTTCATTGTTGAGTCGATAATTACGTTAATTATTTTACTTGACTCGCGTTGTATCGATCTAAGTTAATTGAGACGGGTTTATACGGAATTCGAAATATGAGCCAACCCATTTACCCTCGACCCATTTGAGTTGGCCCAATAATCTGTCCAGCCCATTTAACCCTAACCCTAAACCCTAAACCTAATAGTACCCTAATCTCTATCAACCCTACTCCCTCAACCCGCCTCCCTCACGCCTCCCTCCTTCATCAACACCAAACCTCAGCTTTTCACACATAGAGAGAGAGAGAGAGAGAGAGAGAGAGAGAGTGAGCTTGGTTGTCGTCAGTGCTGCAAGGAAGAGCTAGGGGCGGTTGTCGACGTTCATAGGCGGCTATGGTGGCTGTTGTGGTGGCGGAAAGGTAAGCATTCAACCCATCTCCTCTGTTTTAGCATTGATGTCGGGTTTTTGGGTGTTGTTTCGTGGCTTAGGGAGGTGTTGCTGGTGGGCGTCAGCAGGGTAAGGGAGTAGGGTGGTAAGGGTCGAGGGGGGTGGTGGTTATTGAGGTGGTTTTAGGCGGTAGTGGTGGCTGTGAAGGGCGGCATCGACAAGGGGGTAGAAACGGGTTTATGTAGTGGTTTTCAGACGGGTTTAGATAGGTAGGTTTGGGGTGGCGCCACCGTGGACTTGGGGGAGGTCGAGACGGTGGTGCCACTGTTTCTGGGTGCGTGGGCTGACGGCGAGCAGAGCCGTGGTGGTTTGACAGGGGTTTGGTGAGTGTTGCGGTGGTGGTGAGTCAAGGACAGTGGGCGGTTGGTGAGGCTTGGCGGTGAACCAGGCCAAATTCCAGCCCTGGTTCGACTCGCCGGCGGCAGTCGACCAGGCTGGTGGTGGTTGTTGGTGGCTGGGTCAGAGTGGGTGTTGGGTCTGGTGGTTGACACGGTGGAGAGGTGGCGCGTGTGAGCGCGGGGATGCGAGTGAAGGGACGGTGGTTGTGGACGCGTTGTGTTTGTTTTGAAACGGGTTTTTATTAGTTTAATCGTTATAATTTGTTAATCGGTCGTATTGTTAATTAATTAAATTAATTCCCGAGTTGATTAAAATAATTAAAGACGGGTTTTGAGTCGGGTGTTGAGTTGTTCAAATGTTGATTCGGGTTTTTCTTAAATCGCATTATTCGTTAATCCTTTAATTATCATTTTGGTTTTTAGTTCCGAGTTATTTAAAATAAAATAATAATTAGTAATAATTAATTAATTAGAGACGGGTTTGTTAAAATGAAA
This sequence comes from Silene latifolia, assembly GCF_048544455.1. Taxonomy (NCBI): domain Eukaryota; kingdom Viridiplantae; phylum Streptophyta; class Magnoliopsida; order Caryophyllales; family Caryophyllaceae; genus Silene; species Silene latifolia. Next base: position 187,242,871 of record NC_133536.1, read on the forward strand.
AAAAGCTACTATATCGGGAAAGTTTCCATTTTAAGAAATTCTACTTTAGTAACTTTCTATTTTGGGAAGTTGGGTCATATACTAATCGGGTTATTTTAGTTATCAGTTGGGCATAAGTTTGGTGTCGGGATTGTATTTCGGGAAGCTTCTATTTTGGGAGATTTCTATATTTAGTAGTTAGTAATTATAAATATTATAATTGTTTTAGGTGACGGATTCATGAAGGATCGATAATCAGATTCGTTGCTTTATTTTCTGGACTGCTTGAACTGCTTAATTGGATTTGCTGGCACTTTGAGGTAGGGAAATACACTTGACTTATTATCGTTGTTGTTTAATTGTGTTGACTTGATTCGTGTTTGTTGATTTACGTTATGATTCATATATGGGAAGGTGATTGACTGAATTGATCGTATTGAGTAAGATATCACAACATCGAGTAACCGGCATGATTTTATGATTTATCAGTTTAGTGATTTATATATATATATATATATATATATATTGTGTTGCATTACTTTATGTTGAGCATCTCATATGCATTGGAGTTGGAGGATGGTGTAGGAGTGACGATGTTGAGATACGATGTGAGTTGTGATAAGGCCCAGGCGGGTTCTGCAGGACTTGCCCTGGTGTCCTCAGCTGCGAGCTGGTAGATCGGCTACGGTCGATATATATAGTCTACCGGGGATCGGTATGGCTGGGTTGTCCGGGGTATGAGATATGAGATATGAGTTGATATGGAGATGGAGGTGACGGAGGAGCATGCATATCATATTTTATTGTTTCATTGTTTTCCCTACTCAGATTCGCGGCTGACCCTGTGTATTCGTGTACGCCTGTGATGATCCAATTATTGGGGAGCAGATTGACAGGTATTTCATAGACTGATGGGAGCTGGCCGGGAAGAGAGCTTGGATGACTGACTTAGTGCCTAGCCCACCTTAGTCTTATTAGTAGTTTTATCAGACTTTATCTTTTGGTCATATTTTTGGAGGCTTTGTTTTAATTCCAGTTGTAATCTCACTATAAACATTTTAATAAAGTACTGTGTTTCTTTTCTTTGTTATCTACTGCCTCGGGTTTCCAAGATGGTAATACCGTCATTTATCTGAGGAGTCCTAGTTCAGGCCCTTAAATAAATGGGGGTGTTACAAAGTGGTATCAGAGCGAACGATCCTCAGGCCTAAACCAATGAACCCAATGAACATAGGAAGAGTCTAAATAAAATGAACTCCGGGATAGAACTGTTAGGAGCACACTAAGGTAAGGTATGAGTTAGGGGCCCCCTCACACCGAACCAGCGGCCCTCTCAGTTTGACCCGGAAACCCTGAGTGTATATGAGAGAAAGGGTAGAAAAGCTGCTTGAGGTTGAGCATGAAATTCATATATCGTTGCCTAAGTGTTAACTGATTGATACATTGATTATTGCATAATCGAGTTGATGTATACCTTAAGACCCATATATTCTAACCATTCTGCAGGACAACGCTACGGTAAGTATTTTGTATGAATGATGACGTGATCATATAATGTTGTGGAAATGAGAAATAAAATTTCGAGTTCAGGTTAATAATCAATGAAGTGTTGTGCTAGTCGTGAGCATGAAAATAATTGCGAGTCGATGATAGTTACCTAGGTGGATGTTGAATGATGTGCTGATAGTACTATTATGTCTAGTAATATGCGGTTATGTGATCCCAAAGCCATGCTAGTATAGTCTTGTGATAGTAATTAGAAACACTGTTGAATTGCATGTTTATAGTCATAGCAATCGTGATTTAGATGTACGGAGTAGATCGAGATGCGAAGGGATTCTATGGGGTAGATGTTTACGTAAGTACATGGTGAGATTTAAGTCAGGATGGGTTAGTATCGATAGTATGGTTGTAAGAGTTTGGAACATAGAAAATGAACGACATAGTGCTGAAACTCGTTTAGTTTGATGTTACTCTTTAATTGACGTTACTGTCATTTCTTTTCTGTCTATTGCCTATGGATGAAAATTTTATGGGGGATAGCCTCGCGAGTTAGTGTTCATTTGGCGTTAGTTTCATGCTTATATGATATACGGATTAGGAGTAATAAATATTTTAGTGAGTTGTGGTTAGGAAGTTTTACGTGCGGATGTTTTTGACCAACGATTTTGTAAAAATCCTCATTTAAATTGTATTAATAATTTTTGCATAATTCCAACTCCATCGATCATAAAATTTGCATATGTTTTCAAATTGATAAGCCACGAAAAATTCTTGATGTCTCTATATTAAACGATAGGTTTTGCAAACTGACCCAATTTTTGGACCAATTGCTGTCACATGTTTGTTTGGACCAACTGAGTTGTAAAATTCCTTAAAAATGAGATTCTTGTGCTTTAGACCTAATTCTTTTTCCCCTGTGTTTTTAACTCTCCGTGTTTTATAAAAATAATATGAATCAAGTTTTAATCGAACGGTTATTTATTCGTGATCTTTGAAAGTTACAACGTGAAACATGACTTGTAAAATGTGTGTTCTAGGTTGAGTTTCATACAGTTGTTTGATTAATTCATGAACCTTAGTAATGTGAATTTATAATACTTAATATAACGATAGTAGCACGCATGTTCAGTAGTTATATATATCTTAGCAAGTGATAAAATTAAAACTTAGTTGATAACATTGTTGGCATCATAGCATGAGTAAAATTGGATAGCTTAATTTGATTCTTAATCGAGGGTGAAATGTTTATACGAGTCCAGTTGTTTGCATACTTTATATACATTTGGCATGTTGTACTGTTGTAGTGTCTCTGGGTGTGCATCATATTTGCATAGTGGTTGGATATATATATAAATATAAAACTATATTGTCATATCTTGGTAGGTTGATGGCGTTAAAAGTTAATTGATTGTTCTAATATACACGCATGAATAATTATAATAATTATGTCTAAATGTTTACACATGGATGGTAGTAATGAGTATGTCTAAATGTTCACACATGTAGGATGCATCTGAGTTCTAATGTCTTTCATATGAGTTGTGTGCTCATCGTTATATTTATTACCGTCATCGCAATAAATTATTTCAGTTGGACCTACACCTATAACATGATAATAAACGGTGTTGTTATTCCTTATTGAATATGTTCGTTATTACGATGTCATAAAATGCTAAAGTGATTCTTACAATGGTATGGGTGTGCTATAAAGGAAACTGTTTGATATAACACGACAATTGCCATATCTATATTCTCGAGTCGTTACTATCAATTATATTATAATAAAGATTGTTATGATAACTATGTTGACAATTATAATAGGATAACCCTTTGATGATTCATATGATATGCATTGGTTTAAATGATAGTCGTTATAGCTACATTTAATTGAGCCTACGAGTTGCCTAATTATTCAATCATGCAAATCAGAGAAATTGTTCAAGTTGCTAATCTTTTATCATAGCTAGTGTTCTACAAAGTATATGATGGCAAATGTATATGTTTAAACTATTTATACAATATCTTTGTTTTGCTGAAAATGAATTATACTAAGTTGCTGGACACAATTGAATGATATGGTTGCTAAGATGTTAAACACATGAGGGATATGGAAAGAATGTTGTCGTTGTCATAAATCATATGTTGTTACTTTTATGGGGAAATATGTTTTCATAATTGATATTGTGCAAACAATTTTGATAATTTAAAATATGAATGATGAGTATGTTGTTGATTGCTTAAATTCATCGGCCTAATTCGTGACCTAAACCAGTGAGTGAGTAAATGGTTGTACAGACATGTCAATAAGATCATGTGATTGTGAGGGATAGCAGTGGTAGATCTGTTTCCTGTGATATGTTTAAAAATGTGAGAAGTTTTTAAATTGTTTTGTTGATTTTGCTCTCGCTCGTTCATAGTCTATAATTGATCATCAAATTTGTTTAGTTGTGAAACCGTGTAAACCATGGTTCCTTTCTTGTTGTCCTTTTAGTTTGATGTAGCGTTTTTAAGTTAAGCATGAGCTAGTAATAAATGTCACTTGTTGACAATCAGTTAATCCCTTAATAAAACCTTGTTTCGACCTTAATATTGATGCGCAATCTCTTATCATGTGTTCCTTCCTGTCACATGTGGTTGATAATGATTTTGTTGCATGGGCATACGAAAATTGAAAAGAGGTTACGAGGACGTAACCATGTTTCTAGTCGGGTAGGATTGTAAAATCTTAATGTTTATATTGCACTTGTTTGTAGATTGTAGTTTTGATCAAGTTGATGTTTCGTTGTGGGGTACCTATGCAAATGAGTTCTATATGTTTTGTTCCTACTTCTGTTAGTTGGTTGATGTGTAAAAGGAGAGTGTAGTTAAACTATTGATATTGAGATTGAGATTGGCCACTAGTATTGAGTTGTGGGGCCTTTGTGCCGAGTTACGTTTACGGTCCAGTGTGACCATGGTTATTGAGTTACTTGAGTTCAAGATCGGAATTTAGATGGAAGATGATGGTGTTCTCAGATGATTATTTAGTTGTTATACATTCGTATTCTCAGGTAGTTAGTAGTTGTAGTTAGTTGAGTTAAGTGAAGATGAGTTAAACTTCGGGACGAAGTTTATTGTTAGGAGGGCAGAATGTAACATTCCGCGTCTGTTATGTTTAATTGATGTGTCAAAAGTGTGAGTTAACCGTGTTAGAAATGCGTGGCGTCCGTATATACGATATACAATACCCTTCTGATGTTTGAGTACGGGAGCGAACTTCGGGACGAAGTTCATTTTAAGGGGGGGAGACTGTAATACCCCGTATATTATATAATAAATTAAATGGATATTATTATATATTAATTATTATACATTTTATATTACTAATTATATCGGGTTCATTGTTGAGTCGATAATTACGTTAATTATTTTACTTGACTCGCGTTGTATCGATCTAAGTTAATTGAGACGGGTTTATACGGAATTCGAAATGTGAGCCAACCCATTTACCCTCGACCCATTTGAGTTGGCCCAATAATCTGTCCAGCCCATTTAACCCTAACCCTAAACCCTAAACTTAATAGTACCCTAATCTCTATCAACCCTACTCCCTCAACCCGCCTCCCTCACGCCTCCCTCCTTCATCAACACCAAACCTCAGCTTTTCACACATAGAGAGAGAGAAAGAGAGAGTGAGCTTGGTTGTCGTCAGTGCTGCAAGGAAGAGCTAGGGGCGGTTGTCGACGTTCATAGGCGGCTATGGTGGCTGTTGTGGTGGCGGAAAGGTAAGCATTCAACCCATCTCCTCTGTTTTAGCATTGATGTCGGGTTTTTGGGTGTTGTTTCGTGGCTTAGGGAGGTGTTGCTGGTGGGTGTGAGCAGGGTAAGGGAGTAGGGTGGTAAGGGTCGAGTGGGGTGGTGGTTGTTGAGGTGGTTTTAGGCGGTAGTGGTGGCTGTGAAGGGCGGCATCGACAAGGGGGTAGAAACGGGTTTATGTAGTGGTTTTCAGACGGGTTTAGATGGGTAGGTTTGGGGTGGCGCCACCGTGGACTAGGGGGAGGTCGAGACGGTGGTGCCACTATTTCTGGGTGCGTGGGCTGACGGCGAGCAGAGCCGTGGTGGTTTGACAGGGGTTTGGTGAGTGTTGCGGTGGTGGTGAGTCAAGGACAGTGGGCGGTTGGTGAGGCTTGGCGGTGAACCAGGCCAAATTCCAGCCCTGGTTCGACTCGCCGGCTGCAGTCGACCAGGCTGGTGGTGGTTGTTGGTGGCTGGGTCAGAGTGGGTGTTGGGTCTGGTGGTTGACACGGTGGAGAGGTGGCGCGTGTGAGCGCGGGGATGCGAGTGAAGGGACGGTGGTTGTGGACGCGTTGTGTTTGTTTTGAAACGGGTTTTTATTAGTTTAATCGTTATAATTCGTTAATCGGTCGTATTGTTAATTAATTAAATTAATTCCCGAGTTGATTAAAATAATTAAAGACGGGTTTTGAGTCGGGTGTTGAGTTGTTCAAATGTTGATTCGGGTTTTTCTTAAATCGCATAATTCGTTAATCCTTTAATTATCATTTTGGTTTTTAGTTCCGAGTTATTTAAAATAAAATAATAATTAGTAATAATTAATTAATTAGAGACGGGTTTGTTAAAATGAAAAAAAACTACTATATCGGGAAAGTTTCCATTTTAAGAAATTCTACTTTAGTAACTTTCTATTTTGGGAAGTTGGGTCATATACTAATCGGGTTATTTTAGTTATCAGTTGGGCATAAGTTTGGTGTCGGGATTGTATTTCGGGAAGCTTCTATTTTGGGAGATTTCTATATTTAGTAGTTAGTAATTATAAATATTATAATTGTTTTAGGTGACGGATTCGTGAAGGATCGATAATCGATTCGTTGCTTTATTTTCTCGGACTCGCTTGAATCGCTTAATTGGATTTGTTTGGCACTTTGAGGTAGGGAAATACACTTGACTTATTATCGTTGTTGTTTAATTGTGTTGACTTGATTCGTGGTTGTTGATTTACGTTATGATTCATATATGGGAAGGTGATTGACTGAATTGATCGTATTGAGTATGATATCACAACATCGAGTAACCGGCATGATTTTATGATTTATCAGTTCAGTGATTTATATATATATATATATTGTGTTGCATTACTTTATGTTGAGCATCTCATATGCATTGGAGTTGGAGGATGGTGTAGGAGTGACGATGTTGAGATACGATGTGAGTTGTGATAAGGCCCGTGGCGGGTTCTCGGGACTTGCCCTGGTGTCCTCAACATGCGGAAATGGCGGATCGGCTACGGTCGATATATATAGTCTACCGTGGATCGGTATGGCTGGGTTGTCCGGGGTATGAGATATGAGATATGAGTTGAGATGGAGATGGAGGTGACGGAGGAGCATGCATATCATATTTTATTGTTTCATTGTTTTCCCTACTCAGCTTCGCGGCTGACCCTGTGTATTCGTGTACGCCTGTGATGATCCAATTATTGGGGAGCAGATTGACAGGTATTTCAGAGACTGATGGGAGCTGGCCGGGAAGAGAGCTTGGATGACTGACTTAGTGCCTAGCCCACCTTAGTCTTATTAGCAGTTTTATCAGACTTTATCTTTTGGTCATATTTTTGGAGGCTTTGTTTTAATTCCAGTTGTAATCTCACTATAAACATTTTAATAAAGTACTGTGTTTCTTTCCTTTGTTATCTACTGCCTCGGGTTTCCGAGATGGTAACACCGTCATTTATCTGAGGAGTCCTAGTTCAGGCCCTTAAATAAATGGGGGTGTTACATCATCCATACCATGGTACTTACTCTTGTTTGTATCAAGGACTTTCACTACTTGAGGAAATGGACTAGGAATCGGCCTTACTCTGTTTGGTACGAGCCTCTCCAAAGACTTCGGGTTTGATTGTCCGGTATGGCAACCCACCCTTTAAACCAAAACCTATTTAAATGCACTCAACATCCCGTTATAATGCTTGTATATTGTTTGTACCATACGTGATCACCCTTTTCTAAATAAAACCATGACGATTTTTTGTAAATTTCAAAATCCTTCTTTAACATACAAAATTTCGAACTTGGGCCTAATGTTAGCGCAAAACAAGCCGAAACTCTGTCCAAATATCGAGTCAAAATTCGGGCCTCAAAACCCATTTTAAAACCTCACTTCGAGTCCACTCCTACAACTACACTAAAGTTGTCTAGGACCAACATTTTTCAAACTTTGTCATTTCCTCAAAGCTCACTGACACAAGTGGCACACTCCCACTTCACGAGTCAAAACATTTCTTTTCAAGTAAGTGTGCTAGAGTGGTCGATCGTGTTTTGATTCATCGTCGGTCTCTTATTCAGTTTCCAAGATGCCTGGAACAAGCGACGTGAACTTCAATCAACTCCAGGATAGTAATGATCAAATCCTAACCGCGCTAGCTCGTCTCCAAGTTACTCAAGACCAAGTGTATGATCGCCTTGACACCATTGTGGGCCGAATATATGCCGTGGAAATGAGGATGCCTCCTCGAGAAAGTGAAATCGTTTATGACTTCGTGAATGACTTCGGGGATGAAAACCCTCCCATGGGTATGACTGCAGCTGAGAAACGACTCCAATACTTAGAGGAGCAATTGATGTATCTTAAAGGGGATGACATTTATAGGGAGAATAATCGCAAATATGAAGCTGTGAGTTCCAAGTTGCCAACCAACTTCAACATGATGGATATCCCTAAATTCAAGGGGCATGAAAATCCTTTGAACCATATCTGTGCCTTCAAGGATTACATGTCTATCAAAGGCATTAAACCCGAGATGTTCTTAAGTATCTTTCCTTCATCTCTTGACACCATCCCAAAACAATGGTTCTATTCACTAGATCACAAGAAAATCGCTACTTGGGACGATGCCGCAATCGAGTTTGCTAAACAATATGCCGATAATGCTGAAATCCAAGTCAACATGCGCCCCTTAGAGGTTCTTACTCAAAATGACAAAGAAGGTTTCACCGATTTCCTAAGTCGGTGGAGGAAGACTAGTACTCAACTTGTTGAACGTCCGGATGAGGCTACCCTTGTGGAGAAATTTGTGGACAACCTAAAGCCCATCTATGCAAATCATTAGAGGTATCAAAACATCAAGACTTTCAAAGATTTGATCGTACTAGGGACAAGGATCGAAGATGACTTTCGTAAAGGGCTCTTGTTGAAAACGATAGGTCGTGGATATCAAGGCTCAACGAGTCATTCTTACACCTCTACTAGCAAGACTGATGAAGTTAATCTCCTTGAGCCATCTAAAAAGAGTACCCCTCCAAGGAAATTCACAAATCTAAGGGACACATATTCCAACGCTCTGAAAAGATTGATGAAACTTGGGAAACATCAACCTATAGGCCCTACGCCTGAACCAGAAAAGAAATCCAAGTTCTGGGATGAGAATTCATACTGCGAATACCATAGAGGTAAGGGACATAATACAGAGAAATGCTACAAACTGAAAAATGTGCTTCAAGACATGATTGAAGACGGTCGCCTACCAATACCACCTGGAGGTAAGCCTAACAACACTAAGAATCCTCTTGGAGTTCTAGTGATTACAAATGAAGAATCTACCATAGATTGTTCACATCTCATTTCCCCAGTCGAAGACAAAGTTCATGCAATAGAAAATGAAGGGAACTACTCCATCATTTCCCCAACCATCATTGATTTCATCGCATGGGCAAAAAGTGTGGATATGCAAGTCTTGGAACTAGAGAGTGTAGTGACAACCTTACGTGGCCCCAACGCCACACCTAAAGAATGTGCACCACTAGTTTTCTCTCAAAACACCACAATGCAAGAAGTAGTAGCCATGGTTGTTCAACTAGTCGACCAGATTATCCAATTAGAAGCTGAAATCATAAGAATGAGGGAGCTTGCTACTATCAATAGAATATGGGATGACGATGACGAAGATCTGTATCTCACCCAACACAACTTAGTCAAAATAAGTGAGGAAATAGTCCGGAATTGTGAAGATCAAGATGTAGATCACCTCACTCGTTCAGGGCGCCCATACCAAAATACTTCTCAAAATGGTCCAATAACAAACGGTCCAACCAATGTAGTCACACCAAATGATAATGAAGAAGGCTCTACCGACCATCTACTCAAGCAACTACAAAACACAAAGGCTGATCTTTCAGTCTGGCAACTACTGTCAAGCTCATTCCCACATCGCCAAGCTTTGCTGCAAGCTTTGGCCAAACTAAATGTGGCATATAACTCCACACCCGACGACGTGGTCAACTTGGTCTTCTAAGAATCACCAAAGCTAAGTAATCCTATTACTTTCTCGGATGAGGATTTGCCACCCTTCGGCGCTAGTCATAACTTGGCTCTTTATATCACCGTCATTTGCTTAAAGAAGAATGTGACAATGACCTTAGTAGACGATAGCTCCGCAGTCAATGTCATACCTTTGAAAACGGCATACAAATTAGGCATGAAAGAATCAGATTGGACCTCTACCAATCAAGGTGTTCGCGCATATGATGGTTCACGACGAAAGGTGGTGGGACTCGTTGACCTAGCCATAGCCACAGGGCCGATTGAGCGAAAGGTCAATTTCCAAATAGTAGACATTGAGGCATCCTTCAACATACTTTTGGGAAGAACCTGGATTCACGCTTCCAAAGCAATAACATCCACACTTCACCAGAAAATCAAAATCCCACTAAATGATAAGGTGGTGACGATCACTTCGTCGCCCATCAAGGCAATCATCGAAAAGAAGTCAAGCAATCAAGTCCTTACAGATCCAGTACATGAGCTTGGGGGCATCCATATCATAAATGTCCTAGAGAGTGAATTGGCACCATTATACTTCAATTCATACTCTAACCTAGTGGTCAAGCACATACTCAAAACCCAGGGATAATTCCCAGGAATGCCTTTGAATCCTACCCGAAGGAGCACCATTGCCTCCTACAAGGAGGGTAATTCACAAAGAATACCCTTTGGATTAGGATACAAACCCACCAAAGAGGAAGTTCTCGAGACGCTCACTCAAATTCAAAACCGTAAGAATGTGGGAATCCAAATGCGACCCTGTCTCCCTACCCTAAATGGATACTTCGTTAGGGAAGGAAACCAAGAACCCTTTCATGGATTTCCCGAACCTTGGCATTATCTCGAAAGGAAGTTAGCCGGAATCGAGATCATTCACGATTGCTACTTCATCCCTCCAGAAACGGTTCCTACCGTCAAGACTCGTCAAGCACCTTGCCTAGACGAACAACCTGTGAGCCTACTATTTGGAGAAGATCGATTTGTTAGAGCCGCGCAGGACGAGATCATTACTATGATACTCCAAGATGATCACTTCAACCCTACCGCGTTAATCACAGAAATCAACACCAATTAGCAGAAAAGATGGAGAAAGTCGATCAAGTGGACAAACAATCAAGGAAGACTCTTCAAGCTCACTACTGGAGAAGGAGAGATGTTCAAAGGAGAACCAGAAGATGATGAATTCGAGTCAGAGTCGGAGTCAGAGTCGACGTCTAGAGAAGTTCCTAGAGAGTCTCCTCCTATCGTCATTCCTACTCCCCTCGTCTCTCCTAGTCTAGTATCGATTAGCAACAGTAGTTCGGGAAATGTCCCAACTGCTGTCCCTTTACCGCCACTGACCACAGAACAGATGGCTTCTTTGTTTCAACTTTTCTCAAATCTTAATATGAATAAATCAGGTTCTGCTTACTCTTCGTGTTATCTTGAATGCAATTCTGTTTACGATGATGATGAGAATGACCCAGACCCTGACTTAATCGAAATACCTCCCTACATAGCCAAAGAAATACTACAAGAGGGGGAAGGGGGACCAGTGATAGAATATACCGAACCCATCAACATAGGAAATGAACTAGAACCCCAAGAACTTCGGATAGGGACAACCCTGAGTCCCACCGAAAGGGCCAATTTCATAGACCTCCTACACGAGTACAAAGACGTTTTTGCTTGGTCCTACAAAGATATGCCAGGCGTCGACAGAGAGATTGCAGAGCATAGAATCCCAATAAAACCAGGGTTCAAACCCGTGAAGCAGAAACTTCGACGAATGAGGACAGAATGGGCTCTCAAGATCAAAGAAGAAGTCGATAAACAATTCAAAGCCGGGTTCATCAAAGTTTCCGAGTACTCAGACTGGGTAGCTAACATAGTACCCGTACCCAAAAAGGATGGGAGAATCCGTGTTTGTGTTGACTTTAAAGACTTAAACAAAGCAAGCCCTAAGGACGACTTTCCTCTACCACATATCAACATATTAGTGGATAATACAGCGGATCACGCGTTGCTATCCTTCATGTATGGATACGTGGGATATAACCAGATCAAAATGGCCTTAGAGGACATGCATAAAACCGCCTTTGTCACTCAATGGGGAACCTACTGCTACACGGTTATGCCGTTCGGGTTAATCAACGCCGGAGCTACATACCAACGCACCGCAACTACGCTCTTACATGACATGATGCATAAAGAAGTTGAGGTATACTTAGATGACATGATTGTCAAGTCCAAGGAAAGAGAGGGACATATTGCGAACCTTAGAAAATTTTTCTCGAGGCTACGAAAGTACAACATGAGGCTCAATCCTCAGAAATGCGCATTCGGAATGACATCTGGCAAACTCCTGGGATACGTGGTTAGCCAACGAGGTATAGAAATAGACCCTTCAAAGATCAAAGCTTTAATCGAGATGCCGCAACCTCAAACAGAGAAAGAAGTTAGGGGATTCCTAGGCAAGGTACAATACATCAGTCGATTCATATCGAAACTCACCATGATCTGCGAACCCAAATTCAAGAAGTGAAAGAAAAAAGATCACACAATATGGGATGATGACTGTCAGAAGGCTTTCGACCGAATCAAGGAAATACTAGCCAAACCGCCAGTGCTCATGCCACCCCAACGAGATCAACCTCTTGGTTTATATCTCACGGTAACTGAAACGGCCATGGGCGCCATGCTAGTTCAAACTGTAGGAAAAGAAGAAAGAGCCATCTACTACCTTAGTAAGAAGTTCTTGGGGTACGAGTGAAAATACACACCACTCGAGAAGACATGCCTCGCTCTTGTGTGGACTACGAAGAAGGTACGCCACTACATGCTTAGCTACTCCGTTAAAATATTCTCCAAAATGGATCCTGTCAAATACCTCTTCGAGAAACCCGTTCTCAATGCCTAGCGAGATAGACTTTGATGCTCTCTGAGTTCGATCTTAAGTATGTACCTTTGAAAGTCATAAAGGGGCACGCTGTTGCCGAATTCTTCGCAGAAAATCCCATCAATGACACACAAACGATAGACACTTGGTCATTTCCGGATGAAGATATACTCCAAGCAGATGTAGACTCCTGGGACCTCTATTTTAATGGAGCATCGAACTTAAGAGGATTTGGAATAGGGGTGTTGCTCATTTCTCCTGAAGGCGAGCATACACCAATCTCTGTCAAACTCGACTTCGAGGTGACAAATAACGCTGCAGAATACGTAGTCTGTCTCATTGGATTGCAAGCGGCAGTAAGTTTAGGCATCAAGAATCTTTGAGTACACGGAGATTCCTCTTTGATCATCAACCAAGTTACGGGATCTTGGAAAATCCGAAGCGAAAGCCTGGCACCTTACCAAGCCAGAATAGACCAAGTAGCCCAATTCTTCGATCAAGTAACCTACTTACATCTACCTCGAGAAGAAAATCAATTTGCGGACGCTCTTGCAAAACTCGCATCTTTGATTAACATGCCGGATAGTATGGTAGAAATGCCTTTATGCATCGAACGACGATCAGAGCCAGCTTATGTGCACCAAATCACCGATGAAGAGGAAATTACGGAGGAGCCTTGGTTCCAAGCAATCCTAACTTCAAACTCAATGGCACCTATCCACCGGAAATGGACAAAAGGGGACAACGCGCTATCCGTTTACTAGCTTCCCAATACGTCCTCATGCAAGGAGAGCTATACAAAAGAACACCTCTTGGTGTAATCCTACGTTGTCTTGATCATTCACAGGCACGAAAAGTGATCGAAGAAGTCCATGATGGAGAATGTGGCCCTCACATGAGTGGACCCATGATGGCAAATAAAATCACACGTTTAGGATATTATTGGACCACGATGGAATCTGATTGCATCAAATATGTGAGACATTGCCGTAATTGCCAAATCTTCGAGAATGTGCAACATATCCTCCCTCATTGCTTTACACCATGACATCTCCCTGGCCATTTTCTGCTTGGGGAATTGACATCATCGGCAAGATCACTCCAGCCGGAACAGGAGGTCACTGTTTCATCCTAGTAGCAATCGATTACTTCACCAAGTGGGTAGAAGCGGCTTCTTACACTAGTCTTACAGCCAAGAACGTGGCAAAGTTCATACAAACCAATATCATCTGTCGATATGGTTGCCCACATGAGATCATTAGTGACAATGGATCACATTTCCAAGCTGAGACTAAACAATTGCTAGCCAAGTACAAAATCAGGCATCACCACTCCTCGCCATATAGACCACAAACCAATGGCGCGGTAGAGGCAGTGAACAAAAACGTTGTCACAATTCTCAAGAAAATGATTGACAACTATAGGGACTGACCAAGCAAGATACCCTTTGCTTTATGGGGATACCGTACATCCGTTAGGATACCCACTGGGGCAACTTCTTTCTATTTGACCTACGGCATGGAAGCCGTACAACCAGTCGAGCTAGAAGTACCATCCTTGCGTATTTTACTCGAAAGTCAAATACCCGAAGCCGATTGGAAGAGGGATAGATATGAAGAACTCATCCTCCTGGATGAACGAAGGTTATGTGCATTACATAATATGCAAACATACCAGGCGCGCATCAAACGAGCCTTCAACAAAAGGGTTAAGCCAAGGAACATCAGAGAAGGAGATTTGGTCCTCAAATCCATTAGGGCTCTTTTACCTGTCGATCCACAAGGAAAATTCAAACCCAATTGGGCAGGGCCATTCCTATTCAAGTCCATACTTCCAGGGGCTGCGGTTAGGATCACAGACCTAGACGGGAACGAATTTACCAACCCAACAAACCTTGACCAATTAAAACGTTATTATGCCTAGAATAGGAGCAAAACTCCTCGCGTAACCTCACGTGTCGCCCTTGTGGCACGAAATAAACGGCCCCTGGCCAAGATGAATCAAGCTAATGTCATCTTGCTCTTGCATTTTGACAATTTGTCATTCTCATATCATCAAATAAACTAAATTGCATTTTCGGAGTAAGTAAAGCACATGCTTATTTTCTAAGTTCGTTACAAGCTCTTGCTTAGAACAATTATTCTTTTACATTTACTCGAACTACGCGCAAGAGTTTGATTTCATTTTTTAATGAATACGTAGGCAATCCTTCACGGGATACAACCCACTTAATCGCTTTAAATGTAAATAGTTGGGCATTTGCAAATGCATTTGAAATTCGACAAGAATAATGAAAAGAAAACCACAACGGTTTCATAACCAATCAACCTCTTTTATTTCATTCATAATAATAATATGTTACATAATAAAATCATAATAAAAATAAATAAGCTAGGATTCTAAAAACCCCGCATTCTTATTGTAATAATAATAATAATAATAATAAATAATAATAATAAAAGACATAGGCTACTCTTCCACTTTCCCTTTGCCTTTGTCCTTCTTATCATACTTCTTGTCGCGACCTCGAGTCGGACGCTCCTACGCCACTTCCGACCTAATCACTAATGGTCTCTCTCGTGGTCTTACTTTGCCATTCTTGCCAACCACCATCTTGACGGCAGGAGAAGTCTTCGGTTTCTTCGAAGGATAAAAAACTCGAAACCCGGCTTCTTCCTCTCCTTCAGTCAGATGCTTCTCCTTCTCTTTTTCTACCTCGCGAACCTTGTAGCCAACAGGTTCACGCTTCCTCAGTCTCTCGCGTTCCTCCGGAGTAGCAGCTTTCCTCCACCGCATATAGGAATCTGACACCCATAGAGCACTGACAGAAGAATTCAAGAACCAAATGTTCCTCTGAGCCCATTTGATGGCCCATTCTCTTCGACTCTCAGTAGTAAGCGCCACGGCAGTCTGCGGGACAGTGTCAAGCTTCGGGATCATCTACTTCAATCCAACCTGCCTCATCAACCTTCCCGGGAAGATGCATATCATAAACTCCAAACCGGGAATGTGAACAGCTCGGGTAGGATCCTGGGAAGATACTCCAGTAACAGACTTGAGGTGCCACCATGGTACAATCCATCTAATTAAGGGGCCATCTTCACTTTTCAACTTGTTTTCCCAGTAGTTGCACACTCGAGTGAAGTCCACCATGTAAAGCATGGTCCTCATTGCAATCGAACGAGCATGGTAAGAAGGAACATTAGCTGGGGGCTCGATCAATCGAAGACGCTCCATAAGCCAAACCTACCAAAAGCGGGTATTAAAAAAACAAAAAAAAAAAAAAAAAAAAAAAAAAAAAAAAAAAACGAAAAAAAAAGAGAGAAAAAAAAAGAACAAAAGTATTCTTTTACCTGCAAAATAATGGGACTTCCCAAATAAGCTAGGTCGCGATTGGCTTTCCTGTTATCCAAACCCAATAGGATCTCTCCTAAACACGCAAAGCCGGGCTCTGCGCGCAGCTCCATTTGCTCAATCAGGCTCAAAAGACGAGGGTCGCCCCTCATGTCCTCATCAACATGCCCTTGAAGGACATATACATGCAACAGGCAAAACCCGAATGCCCTTCTCCTCGCAACATAAGAAACAGTAGGGTCAGTCTTATTGATGAAGCGATCGATGAAATCCAACATTCACACTCCTTTAGAAGTCACAAGACGGTCAACATCAACTCTGGCCAATCCAAGCATGTCTCTAAACTTATTCTTATACCCTTGAGAAATGGAGGGAATGGCAGGCAAATGTTCCGGATCCCAACCACCAATCGCAGCAATCTCCTCAGGAAATGGGCAAATGTCTCCTCCAGGAAAGGAAAATACGTGATGATTCGGGTCCCAATAGTCAAAACAAGCATCGAGAAACGGTTTGACTACCTTGATCAATTTCAAGCTCAAAAGTGCTCCAAAATTATAAGCACCCATGTCATACTTCTCCACACTAGAGAACTCAGTTGTCCATTCTTTTAGACAAATTTCAAGAGTATTCATGATGTAGGCTTATTTTGGGAGTTTTGTGTAATAAGACGAAGAAAGACGGAAGAATTATGTGAACAAAACCTCCCTCGACGTCTCTATTTATACTAAAAGTTGTTTCCTAAAATCCGTCAGAACGGACACGCTGGGGAACAGGCGCAGCAGGTGCTGCGCCTCTTCGAAGAGACGTAGCTCTTGCTGCGCCTCTTTCTCAGCTGTTTTTCTGTGATTTTCCGCGTTGGATGTTTTCTAAATTCCTCAACGAATAATTTCCTATTCATACGGGTTATTATTTTGGTAAATGCGTCAAGTTACCATATTTCGTGTTTCCTAATTTCGCGGGAACGCATCTCGAGACGACATCGATATTTTTCGTCATTTTAGCACACTTATACATTCCTTTTAATTTTCTTTTTGGGGAATCATTTCACCAATTTAATTTCATTTATTCTTTTTTTATATTACATTTTGGTATTTAATCTAATTATATCATTTTTTTCGAACTTTACCTCTTTTCCTTTTTGGAAAATCATTTCACTCTCCACTTCAAACTTACATGTTTTTATTTTTTCTTTTTTTAAGGGGTAACCCTCCCTACCGTCCGGTCGTTTCCGACCAAATTTATGCATTTCTGCCATTTCCGATCAAATTTTTGCATTTCTGGTCATTTCTCTGCCTTTTCGAGTCATTGTTTTGCGCTAATTTAGGCCATATGTACAAATACATGTTCTATGTGATTTCTGTGTACATTTCGGCAGCATGACTGCGTAAACCGTCATCTACCAAACCTGTTCAAAGATAACCTGCAGGTACAAACAAGGCAACCCAGCAGCAAAGGCACTCAGGCCGTCATATATACGATCAAAAAGGGATATGTACACCAAACTAGGGGCTCGAGTCCCAAAACAAAATCCAAATGTCCGAAAATGTATAAATGTACAAAATACAACCAAAAAAACAAGAAGCAACGAGAAAGCTACTGCTGGTCGCCATCTAGCTCAGCAACTCTCGCCTCGAGAGCAGCAACCTCGGCCTCGCGGACCTCGAGCTCCCTCAGCAGGCGAGCCGTCTCCTCTCGGGACTGGGCAAGCTCTCGCGCTCCCTCTGCGAACGACAAAACTGACTCATGTCAATCATTTCAAGCATAAAGGAAAATTAGAAAACTCAAAAATAAAGTAAACGGAAGGTTCATACCTGACGTCCTCGGCCACCAGCAAGTGCCTCGACGGCGGTAGCCCGTAGCCGGTTGGCTACCCTCCACAAAGCCACGAACCGGGATGGCGCGACCTGCATTTCAAAAGGAAAATGTTTAGCAATTGAGCAAACTCGAGCAAATGTGTTCTTACACGAAAACTATATAGACTAGAAGACTTACCCTCCGGATCAGATGCTGCCAATCGTCCAGGCCAGCATCTCTCACCGCCACGTCAAAGTCACGTAGCTCGGAGATCGTCGTCATCCCCGTCATGTCGGTGTACTCAAGGGTCTCGGGGTACTCTGGGGGCTCGATGCCCGCCGCCTCAACCTCCTGCAAAGTCAGATTATTTCTGTTAACCGATGATCCTTCATCATATACTCAAACAATCAAAGAGGGCAAAATACTTACCACAACCGGCCAGTACGCCAACCTCCCATAGAGGAACGCCGAGTAATCCTCACCAGGAAGGAGGAGGGCGTCGCCACCGACGCCGGCCAGGTCAGCCTCCCTCTCAGCCTCTGAAGGCTCCCTAAACATCGTCCGAGGAGGATCGATGGGAACCGTCAAGACATCCCGAGAGCACTGTCGAGCCAAGCGCTCGCCCAAGTACCACACATGACCCATCGGCGTCCTCAGTAGCAGCCGGCTCGAGCTCTTAGGCCGAAGGACCTCAGCCACGAAAGGAGGAGCGCCAGCGTACTCCTCCCAAGGCCTAAGCACCCACTAGAAAAGCAAACGAAGGGTAATTCTTATGATCAGTTCTAAAAGTAGAAAGAGAAAACACAGACAAATGTAAGATAAAATACTCACGCCGTCCAGCTGAAGAGCGTTCACCTCCCACTGACAGACGTCGTGGAAGGAACGCCGACTCCTCGTGCGGCACATCACCCAATCCCTCACGACGAGATAGGCCTTCTCCACCGGCTCCGTCCTCTTGGGCGCGAGGCTCGGAAAGTAGGAGTACACCCACGCCTGTAAATCAAGATAATCAACAACGATCTTTCGTGATTTGATAAGAAAAAGAAATGATCTTTCATGAGAAGAAGTGAAGGTTCATACCTCCAACAACAGTCCAGGGCCGACAGCAGCAGGAGAAGTTCCCTTCTCCATCAACTCTGGACGAACCATGGCCCTCATGAAGCGGATGAGGACCGCAAAACCAGCAATGACCCAGTCCCAATGACCTAGGGAGCTCAGGCCAGAAAGAAAGTGAAGAAGCTTCGTCGAAAGCCTCTCTCCCTTGTCTTCGAGGTAAATCGAAGGCAAGAACCACCAGAGCCACAAGCGGACTCTCTGCTCTGCAGTGCAGGGAGGAGGAGCCGTCTCCCCCCCCCCCCCCCCCCCCCCTCGATCACCACCAACGCTGGGGTTTCCCCGCGACGTAGTCCCGCACGTAACAACTAGGCACCAAGCCAGGTACCGCAGCCGCCTTCGGCGCCAAGTTCCAGCCAATCAGCCTCCTGGCCTTCGCCGAGTCGACCCTCATGGCCGTCTCGGCCACTCCACCACCTCAGTCCCACACGGCAGACCAGAAATCATGTCGTAGTCCTCCAAAGTGACCCCCACCTCACCAAAAGGCATGTGAAACGTGGAGGTCGTGTCCTAAACCGGTCCAAGAACACTCGAACAAGACTGAGGGCCCGCAATATCCCTCCAAGCCTGCACCAAGGCACCGAACGCTCCCCGCTCGATCAGGGCCCGCTCCTCAGCCGACATCCTCTCGTAGCACCCCATCGCCGTCGTGTAGCCCGAGAACGACCTAATGTTCCCGGCCTCCTATGTTGATTTGAAACAAAACCTATCTTTAGCTCAAATGAAGAAGAAAAGGAATGACAAACAGGAATGAAAGAAGATTAATGAAGAGTGAAGAATCCTATTTACCAAGCTCTTCACCGTCCTGTAGGACAGGTGACCCTCCGTAGCCCAGAGCAGGTGCCTACTATCCCAGGTCTCAGCCCACGCAGGTGCTCCCTTCAGCTGGCGACCACCTCGTCCAACGTTAGCCCGTCTCGGGGCCTCCTCCTCCTCAGCAGCCTCCTCCCCTCGGACCTCGTCCTCAGCAGCCATCACCGCAGCGATGAAAGCCTCCTCCAACGCCTCCTCTAGCACCTGAGAAGAGTCAACAACAGTGTCTATGTCCATGGGGCCCTCCCAGACGTAGAAGCCTCATCACCTGCAAAATCAAAGTGAATTTAGGCCGCGTCAAGTGACGACAAGCCTTGATTAGGGGATTTTTGAGTTTTCGGAGCTCTGAAATCGCTCTTTTCTCGCCATCTTTGTCAATTTTTTCCACAAACCCGTCCGCTCATGTGGTAATTTGGGTCAAGTCAAGCCTAAGTTGAAGCCTAGTCATGGGTTGGAGTCGGAATTTCGACAGCATTTCGTTATAACGACGATTATGCCCTAGAAAAGTGTCCTGAAAAAGCCGTCACAAACCAAAATTTCGACATGGTAAGAAGTTACCCATCACACAAGGATTCCAAATATCAAGTTTCGTCACAAATGGACAATCCTAAGGCTATTTTCGAAGCAATTTACGGTTTAGCTGTGAAACCGTCTCAATTTCACTCAAATGCGCAAAACTCAACGAAAATTCAAAACAAATACATGGTTATGATCCTTATACTACCAATTGGCCATTTACAAAGTCAATTTCGCAAGGCAAAATCATTTGGAGGAAAAGCCCCAAATTTTCGACTAATTAGGGTCAAAAACCCTAATTTTGTCGATCCCATTTGATCAAATACAGAAGATAAATGCAAGATTGATACACATACCTCGATTATTCCTAGCAAATGCAAGATTTTATATCAAATTTTGACGGAAATGGTTGAAATTTGAGAGAGTAATTGAGATTTTATGTTTCGAAATAATGAAATAAAACCCCTGTTTCATCAGGTTTTTACGCAGGAAAGACACACCCAAGAATAGACGTAGCAGGTGATGTGCCTCTTCCAAGGGACGCAGCTCTTACTGCGCCTCTTCCTCAGCCTCCTTTCATACGAATTTTCAAAAATTCGTTATGAGTTCGTTTTTTTTGTGGGCCCATCTTTGGTGCGCCTCTTCCTTGATGCTACATCACATATTTGGTCCGTTTGACGTATGTTCTTCACCCGGGTCCACATCTTCCAAGCCAACAGCAAATTATCGCCTTATTTCTTATCCAAGACTTAGCTTGTCACAACGAGCATCCCTCTTTGACAGGTGTTTCGACACGCCTTTATTATGTTCCCCAGCGAGAGTACACGGATAGACTTTCCGTCTCGAGATATGGAGATTAGTTTTCGATTAAGTTCCCCCAACGAGAGTACACGGATAGACTTTCCCTCTCGAGACATGGAGATCAGTTCCCGATTATGTTTCCCCAACGAGAGTTCACGACCGACAGTCACTTTCTTCTCAAGACATGGAGATCAACATCGACCCCAAATTCTTCCGAAGTTTGTTTGAAGCTGAACACAAGCAAATTTCACCCAGCAGTTCCAGACTGTGTCCTACTGTCTTCTCCCAATATCGCGTTTCTTTTCCCTGGAGTTTCAAGGAATTTCGGGTATGGTCTCTTCTTATGGCTGGTGAGCCTCCTTACGTAGTCTAATGGACTTTAAACGACCCTCCCCGATAGTCGACAGAATCTAAAATGTGGGGGCTCTGTAGATACCTCATTTCTGCACCTCCCGCAAACCACCCGGTGATGATTGGGCCGCATGTTTGGTATGCAGAACGATTTGTGACAGTTCGTAAGTTTATCGTCAAGTGATCGCTCAAACATTTATGTCTACCTCTTAAATGTCATCCACATACCGATACGGTCGTTTTGGCAGTAATTAGAGTACATTTGGAGTCCGGGCCTAAAACCGTCTTCATTTTCTGATAACCATTAAAATGCCGAGTCAGAATGTTCTGGATATTTCTATTCCATATTTTATAAATCTTTTAGTCTTCGGTAAACAATTTCTCTTAGTATTCACACAAAATATTAAGGAAAACCAAATTATTCCGTCATTCCATAAACTAAACACGGAAATCTTTCTTCCGCAGGAGGAAACCACTTGGGAATAGACGCAGCAGGTGCTGCGCCTCTTCCAAGAGACGCAGTACCTGCTGCGCCTCTTCCCAAGTCCTTTTCTGCGTATTTTTCGTATCTTTTCGAGATTCACTTCCAAATTTTCTCCGAAAAACCCTACTTCCTCCACGTGATTAGTATAAATAGAGACCTTTAGTCTTACATATTTCTCACGCGAGTGTCCGCTCTTCTCTTCTCCCTTTGCATTCTAGACCACGTTCTTACTTTTTGGCGCCTACCTGCTTGAACTTTCGACCACGTAAGCTCGGATCTTTCTGAGTACCAGCCTCGTTTTGCATGACCGACCAATTTGACAAACTCCACCATAATCAACTTTAATCAATCTTAATCGTTTTCCTCTTACGAGGGCACTTTCGTTACATTCGAGTCGAGCATCACTAATCGTAAACTTAGTTCATCTCGTTTTGTCAAACATGTAAGTTTGAGGGTGTAAATCCCTCTTTTATTTATTGTTCTTCAACTTTTGTAATCATATTGTAAGATTTATGTCGAAAATACAATTAAAACCGATTTCTAAAACCCTTTGTTTAAAACCTTTTTTTACGGATTATCAGAGGACAACAGTCGAGAAAGGACGCAGCAACTGCTACGCCTCTTCGAAGGGACGCAGTACCTGCTACGCCTCTTCGAAGGGACGCAGTTCCTGCTGCGCCTCTTCGTGAGGCTGCCGCAGTTCCTGCTTCCTTTCTTCTTCCTTCGTCTTTTGTCCGTCCTTTTGTTTTTCACTTTGTTTTCGAATGTTCATTGTTTCGTTAACACGACAATTTAAGCATGATAATGTTAATCTGTAATTCATAATTCTTCATAATTAATCTGTCATTAATTCTCGACTTAAATCCCAAGTAAGTAATATTTGCGGGTTTTCGTCATTAAAGTCAATCCGGGTTGTAGAAGTTCGATTCATTCATGTTGGGTTTATGGGATTCGATCTTGATATATTCTTACCTGTTCATTATCATATCCATCATTAGTCCATCATTAATACATCGTATTTAACCTAATCAATTTGTTTAGTTCATTAATTTGTTAATTATCCTTTTAAATCTTGTAATAATTCGTCCTAATTAGTTTCATCCATGTTTATCGCTTTCATGACCATTAATCGCCTGTAAACAATCTGCTAATCACTTCCATCCGAGTCAAATTTTATTAATCGATCATTAAAATCACCAACGAATATTAACGACTTGCAATTCCGGCTTCCCAGCCAGAACTGAGCCAAGGAACAGACGCAGTAACTGTTGCGCCCTCTGGAAGAGGGCGCAGCTCTGATGCGCCTGTTTCTGGTTGATTTTTGTCTCTGAACTCCCGTTTTGCCTTGACCTAGTTTTAATTACGTAATTAACTAACTATTATTCGTATTATCGCTTAATTTCTGTTCGTTAATTTGTTTATTCTTTCTTTTCCAAATTATCCTTTTTAGATGTATTTTCGACATAAATCATTAATCCAATGTAATTATTGTAATTTTCTTTGTTGTATTCATTTTTCTTGTCTTGTATCACTTGTATGCCTTCACATGTAATCGATCTTAAATCTCAACTTTGACCCAATTGTATGTTAAATTACGTGTTCACCGACTTAGTCTAATTCTTCACATGCTAGGATTAATTTAATGGATGTTGCATTGCATGCATATAATCGACAATATATCAAGTATAGACGATTTTCCCTAATCATTAGTAGAGGCCGCTATCGAGGTGGGCGGGATTAGGTGTTCGATCAAAAGAGCTTGCTAATACGTACCCTCACCCCTTACTCCAGATCTCTGTGAACATCCGTGTTCATTGGCATCCACGAGAGTCATTCTAGACATAGAATGCTAAGGGTAACGAGTTCTTGGTGTTCATGTCACTACTTTGTGTCTTGACATGGCACGAGGTATTCGAACGGTTTCCAATTTTCCACAATAAATTGGTGGCGACTCTACAAATGCAAACGCTTGTTTCCCAAGAGCCCCCGTGGCCCATTGTCCACATAGATACATCATCCATGAATCAACTTCTCAGTTCCTTTTGCACGAGAACTAAGAAGCACATTAAAATGTTGATGAATATTTAGGCTGAGTAAAGGCCTGAGACGTGAATTGTAATAACCACAACTAACACACAAAGGAAAAAAAATTGAAGTGAGTTTTCTGTAGATGCCCCAAAAAGGAAATGAGAAAGTTATTCATGGAAAGAGGAAGTATAATTTTTACCTGAAGCTTACAGTTTTATGTTTCAGGCATGTGGATATTATGAATGTACGTTACAAAGTAACCACTGAGTTTCCTTCATAAAGTTGATGTCTAGGATATTTAGCCTGCCCTAAAGAAACCTCTAAAGTCTAAACTAGTAACTGCCTTATGAAGTTTTGATCAAGCACCATTTCCGAACTTCGTTCTGGGCTGTGGATTTCTTTTATTGTCATTTTCTTATAGTCTCATACACTTTTAGATATCTGAACTAATTTATGGTTCTAATGTGGCATCAAAGTTGTGCTGGGGAATTTCTAGCACAACTATTGTATTTCTTGCCATTGCCAGTTTGTGAGTCTGTTATATACGGCTTTTACCAGTTTATGGATAGCTGCTTGCTCTAATATTTCGACTAATGCTGCATGTAGGTGCCACCTACAAGCGTCCCAGTGATTGTGCATGAATACAGAAAAGAGCACCTTTTTTGATACAGTACAGGTTTATGTTCTATGATCTATATAAAAGCTGATTAATGTAAAGCAAGTTCTGATCTTAGTAGCATTCTTTTAGCACAAGAATGATACTAAGTAAATTTGTTATTTAAAATTAAATTTAAGTGCTTGTAAGGCCTTTTAGATTTAGAATAAACAGAGTATTTGCTAATTCGTTCTTAGTCAAGTATTTTATCAAATTGTTGATTTGTATTGCACAGCTTCTGTTGAATTTAACTTTTATCATTGCTCGCTATTGATACCCAATTTCTTCATCAATGTATTTCGTCGCATCAATCTTCCGTTCTCATCTTTCACTCTTCGTTTTCGGTGGTTGCGATTTGCTTTGGACTAAATAAGGCTCATCTCTCCACTATACTCCAAACAAATCTTGTTGAACTTGATCAAATTATTGTATAAAGATAATGTAGATGTACCGGTTCGTCACTTATGTATTTTTTTACGGATTTTTGGGAATTAGTTCTCACTTGGATGACATGTTTTGCTACATTGACAATGAATATGGGTAGGAGGTTAAAAAATTCGGAGCAGCTGGTTATATAAACCGGGCTGCAAAAATGGCTGTCAAATTGAATAAGAGAGTCTTTTACGGAATTCTTTGTCACTTGTAAGTCTCGTGCTTGCTCTTTATCTTCTTTATTTTATATTTCTTGGCTGAATAATAATTTTCATTTGTCACATTTCACTATGACAAGGTTCCCATTAATTTGAT
This sequence comes from Silene latifolia, assembly GCF_048544455.1. Taxonomy (NCBI): domain Eukaryota; kingdom Viridiplantae; phylum Streptophyta; class Magnoliopsida; order Caryophyllales; family Caryophyllaceae; genus Silene; species Silene latifolia. The sequence continues at coordinate 187,268,203 of NC_133536.1, forward strand.
TTTTTACTTTTTTCAACCACAATTGACCGTTCGTATGCTTTTACTTCAGGATGGTATTTTTTACCCGCGAAGTTTTTTCTTTGAGAATACCTTATTTGATAATGTAATTTGTTAGTCTTAATTTTTTGTTATGATGTCTTAGTATGTGATTAAAGGCAGGTGCTTAAACATATAGTTATATTGATATCTAATCGACCTTTCTTCTGGAGATTGCAGGTGATCTATATATTCTTCTACTACTCCGATCGAGCACTATTGACTACTTGAGTATGTCCGGTTGAGACGTTGAGTTGTGTTAGGTTTGTGGCATCGAGTTTGGATTGATATATAATTTTATGTAAGTTTCTAAATGTTTAGAGAACATTAAGTATAGATTAGCTTAGTAACAAAAACGTTTGTGGATTATTTATACATTGGATTGTATTCGGAACCTCGTGGTTTGGTTGAATGAAATGTAATGTTTTACATGTGATGTATTAGTGGTTGGTTGGATTCTTTGTTGCAGGGGTTTTTAAGTTTTGGTATTCGGATTGTCGATTTTATGGAGAAGTGGTGCCAAAAATTTTGGTAGCAAATTTTTCGATATAAAAAAATGCATTATTAAATTGGTCGGTTCTTGAATGAAATGAAACAAATGAGGAAAATGAATTTTCGCTAAAACAAAATATCAAATGCATCAGTTCTTATAACAAATGACGCAAAAAAGAAAAAGGAAATGCATCGGTTCTATAAAGAACTGAAGCAAATAATAACTATTTGCATCAGTTGTACATATTTATTGCGTCAGTTCTATGGATAGAACTGACGCAAATGGTGCTTTTTTGCGTCGGTTTTTAAGACACAACTGACGCAAATGTTGAACTTTTTTGCGTCGGTTTCACAACTGACGCATATCAAATACGACCCCTTGATATACGTCATTCGAAAACTGACGCAAAAAGGCCCTTTACAACTGAGGCAATAGGGGTTACCTCTCGCCCGAGCTTAACTCGTATGCCCCTCATAACACATTCTCCCATTCGCATACCCATCATCTCCTGCAAAATATAACCATACCGCTAATACTCAACTACTAGCACCCACCTCATATAACCACATCTTATACTTCCTCACAACCATACATATCAATCTGGTCTCTACAAAATCGACCTCTTTAAAATGGCTATCTTTTCTGCTTATCATCGCCCTTAACCGCTAGTGACAACACCTCAACACTACCACCGTTCGTATATCAAACCTCTTACACTCATCTCTAAATGTCACTAATTCTTTCCCATTTTCGGTTAACATCCCAAATGAAGAACATCAATTCCATCAACAAAATTTACCTGAACATTCATCCCAATTCTGTCTTTAATTGTATCGCTACCTAACTCACCATCAAGATCTCATATTGTGCAAATACTCTACCAACTTTTACTCCCCTTACTTCCTCGAATCTCATGGCTAACATGTTGTCCTGAAACTCCTATATAACCATTAACTCACACCCTCTCATGATGCTATCACACATTTCCATGATTTCTTACTTTCGTTTCCTTAACTCTGATCGATATTTTCTCAGCTTACTTTCATCCTTCTCTTCCCTTTACACTCAACAATACCAATTATTCGTTCATCTCCTTACTCCTTGTTCCTAACTCTCTGGTAATCCGATTACCTTTTCGCTATCCCAAAACTTAAATTGCATTACTTCATATCGGTACCTTCTCACTCTTTCTTACCATGGGTCCTCTCTCATCATTGTACTCACTCACACTTGTCACCAATCAGTCCACACAAACAAAGTTTACTCTCCATTTTTTTTAGAAACCAAAACTCATTTCTTACCGTTAATTGCCCAAGGAAATCACGCACTAGTTCCACCTCTTGATAAACCAAATTCCCCAAACCAAATCTCTATCTATAAATCCACATCGCTGCATAACTCAATCTAAGCTCTTTTTACACCATTCTTTTCCATCTATCTACGACCTTTCCATCACATATAATCTTAATCAACCCGGTTATAACTCTCTCTCTCTCTTCATAATCCTTAAACATCTCAAGTTACCACCATTCGCATCCCTCATTTCAATCTTTTCATTCTCACGTTCCATAAACTTACATCACCCCCTTACCCATATTCACTTAATTTTACATTACTCAATACGCGACTATACCACTCACCACATCACACAAAACATGGTCCTTGCCTTGATAAACTCATCAATCTTCCCTTTCTTTTTCTACTATCCATCACCACCACATGTAACCCATGTCCTCCCCACCAAACTCATACCCACCATAAGGTGCTACTCTTACATCATAAGATTAGGTAACTTACGCATCAAGACCAACACATATGTAAAACAATACATAAAGAAGCAAAATAACACCTTTGAATTAAACATAACATGCGACGAAGTCAAAAGATAAGTATATGACCCAAAACAGGGGTCACTAGATCGAGTGCAGCTTACTCGATCGAGTAGGTGAAGGTCAGAAGCACGTATAAGAAATCACCAGGGCTACTCGATCGAGTAAGGGTTACTCAATCGAGTAAGAAGAGGTGTACTCGATCGAGTAAGGGCCACTTGATCGAGGACCCTACGCAGTTCTCAACACTGTCCAATTTTCGTAAAACGGACATATCTCACTCGTTTCTTGGTCATTTTGGGCGTATGACCTATCATTAGAATCGTAACAGAACAAGCTATCACTTGTAATTGGTATCACACCAAAATCCTATATACATCTCAAGTTATAATAGTTTAAAGACAACTCCTTTATAATTGAACAAATAACTATTTGATTTTCCCTTTCAAACAACTTAAATATCAACAAAGTGAACAAAAGAGACTCGATACTTATAAAACTATTATCCCTAACCACATGTTACTGTCTACCAAAAGCCAAACAATAACATCTATCATGCTCATATAATATTCAACTTATCAATCATGTACTACCCGCATGCTTTAACTTTATAACCTTTCGTAAAACAACACATACTTATACATTACAAATTCTATTCCCATATTACTAATACAACAATATTACAATTCCACTTCATCACCTAAACATATTCTTAATTACGAAATTCATATTCTCATGCAATTGTCACTCCATCTTTTCCAATCAATTCATCCAACATGTGCATATGAAACAACAGTACACAAATATATAACTTTATTATATGACTTTACGCAAACAAAATATACGTATATGACACAACATTCCTATTCAAATGTTCCTATTATGTCAGATTATAAATCATCCATCCTGCAACATTATTATTCATCACATATTGTCATATATGAACTCCTTCCTTTTCCACCACATCATTCATCTTTCTCATATACTTTTCCAACAATTCCAAACAACATATCATCCATCGTATACATTAGAACATTAGTAAACACATAACGATCCCATGACACCTCATAGTGACCACTTTAAAGTTGTAGGGCGAGTTTGCGACTTAAGGACGTCTCCCAATTCTTTGCATTAGCTCCTAACAACTTCTACCCGGGTTAATTTTAATTTGACTCTCTACATTCATTGGGCTTACAGGTTCGAAAATCGTCACTCTGATACCACTTTGTAACACCCCCATACACCAAGGTGCCTTACCAAGACCATCTAATGCATGGAAGTGCTACCATCTCGGTTACCCGAGGCAATGAATATCAAATACACCATAAAAGAACGTACTTTAATAGATAACTTTAAGTGATTACATAACAAAACCAACTGTAAAGTAAAATACAACTATTCTTAAAACTGTAAACCAACTAAGTGGAACGGCCTTACCAAACACAACAGAAGACTAAAGACTTTGATATGTGATAACTCCATCCCCAGCTAGATCCCACACATATCCAAGATATATCTGCTAAACAACTGCTCACCACCCCCAAATGGATCACCACAGTTTTCAAAACATTTAAACGGGGTCAATTACTGTTTACATAAACCAGGTCAACAAAACAAAACAATACAAAAATCCAATCCAACCAACCAATCTCCATCATATCACCACACACCTGACTACACACTAAAGTGTGTAGTCCTGCCAGAACACCCATCGCAACAAGTGTTTCACACCGCCAGTGGGGGACCGCAGCCGTTCCCACTTAAGCCCCGCTCATCTCATCCGAGCGATAAACCCAAGTTCCTAAATGTGCACATCCCTTTTGTGGCGGGTTCCACATAAGGCAAATCAAGGGTGTGAAACCACTCCCGTAAGTGACTTCACTCAACCGAGGACGCACCTCGCAAACCACAAACAATTATACAACCAACCACATTATACAACAACAATTACCAATTACCAATTCTAATACGATATGAATCAATATCATTAAACAACCATCAACACAACTATGTAATTAATAACTGAGTAGGGAAATCGTACCTGGAAAAGCAATCACCAAGATCGTCACAATCAGCTAATCAAAACCATTATTCAACGAAATCACCTCCTATCAAACATACAATCATACAATCACCATCTAAAAATCACAATACTCCCAAAACCCCCAATTTACCCAATTAGGGTTTTAACCAAAATTAACGGATCAACATAAAAAAAGGTACAAGTATCTTACCCACAATACGACGGTCTCAACGGTATAAAGAACTCGGGATTCCGACGACACAAGCCTTGGGATTTGATAGCAATGTGAGAGAGAAGAGTTACGTAACCTTATTTTCTCTTTTGTGAAACTTAGAATGATGTAAAAATACAAAGAAACTGGTAGAAATCCTTTATATACTAATCTCGCGTTGCTATCAAAACCTGACCAAATATTCGTAAAAACCCACTTACTCGATCGAGTACGTCACTTACTCGATCAAGTGCCCCTTACTCGATCGAGTAACCCACTTACTCGATCGAGTACCCGTCAGCAGAACACTGTTTCGAAATCACAACACACGTACTCGACAGAGTAAGCCCCATTCGATAGAGTACTCAACAACACATAAAACCGTAGTATTACAACCACTGACAAGGGAACTTTTGAGATCAAGCCTTTTTACATAAGCTCAGTGGAGAGGAATTTATTTGGAGGAAAAGCTGAAGAGGACCCAGCAAATCATATGGAGAAGTTTGTCACTTATTGTTGCTCCATTCCATTGACAGCTAGGGTGACTCAAGATCAAGTGAAGCAGACTTTATTTCCCTTCTCTCTGAAAGATGATGCAGCAGAATGGTTAAGGGACTTAGACATGGAGACCGACGCAGTTACTAATTGGACTTCTCTAACTCTTGCATTCTACAAGAGGTATTTTCCACCACAGAAAACCAATGCTCTTAGAAGTCAAATTACAAGTTTTAAGCAAGGTCCTACTGAGGATTTTAATGAAGCTTGGATACGGTTCAAACGTCTAGTGCGGTCCGTCCCTCACCATGTATTTGAGCTTTGGTTCCATTGCAACCAGTTTTACAACGGGTTGTATGATGATCATAGAGCCTTGCTTGATTCAGCTGTCAATGGGAGATTCCAAGATAATACTAATGACGACAATGCTTGGAAGTTAATTGATCAGATAGTGTTGAGTTTATGGATTCGAGTACCTAAGAGGAGGAGGGGGTGAATTAGGTACTATTTAAAAAATTAAGCTTCTACTTTATTGAGTTAAAGAGAGTTGTAATATAGAACGAGTGATATAATGAATGTTTGCTGAAGTATGAAAGTAACAACGGTTCTGACTGTAGCTATTTGTCTCAGTTTATGAAGTACAGACTGCAGACCAAATGTGACAGTATGATGAACTTTTACTTCGAGGTTTAAGCAAAGCAAAACAAACAAAATAAAAGAGCAGCGGAAATAAAAAGAAAGATCAAAACACGAGATTTTGAATTGGTTCGGCAAATACTCAAGTGCCTACGTCCAATCTACTTTTTATTGATTTCTTTTAATGATCTACTCCGCCTACTAAAAGACCCGTACAATAAAAGACACCAACCTACTCCGGTTGTAAAGCAAGTCCAAGAACTACTCCGTTCTTATGACAAGCCAACTCGCAACCTACTCCGGTTGCTAAGAGTTGAAGACTACTCCGTCCTAAACTCTACTAACACACTTAGAATGTTATAAGGATCAAGTTTCCACTAACTTATTCTTAACAAAGAATTCAGGTGGACAACTTTTACAAGATCAACAATTCATAAGCAAGAGAGTTTAGTATGTTAAAGTAACAGTAGCCATGATTGTAACAACTTGAAGACTTTTACAGTTTTGCAAAATGAACACGATTTTTAAGCTTTGAAAAACGATTTGCAAACTTGAAATAAATCTCAGAAAAAGTCTTGGGATTTTTATGAGGGAATGGCACGCCTTTTATAGAGAGGATGAGTAAGGGAGTTGCTAGGGTTTTGAAGGGTCAAAGTCCTCACATGTGATGAGCCTCAACAACCACCCAATACTTGCACCAAAGAAGGTTCTTATGCAAAGGCAAAAAGAGAGAAAGAGTGTTTGAAAATTATCCATAAAAGCTCATGCAAATTCAGAAAACAAAAAGGGAAAAAACAAGTCACATGATGACAAGTTTACACAAATATGGCAAAAAGCATTTCTTGTTTTCTAAAAGACCAAAGGGTCAAATTTGCACAAAGAGGAAACATTTTAAAAATGATAATTATTCAAACCACTTTTTATTGAAGGCCAAATCCTTATACAAATCTGAAGTTTATCTTTCAAAAATAAGAGACACGTAAAACGCTTTCGAAAGATAAGAAGACTTCAAGTGTTACGAATTGAGGCAACAATCCTGGCAGCTGTTACTTGTGAAAGTAACAGTCGTCTTGACTGTTTCTATTACTCTAGGATACTCTACTTTCTCACTTGTACATTAGATGACACTTAAGACTCGATACAATGGGATGATCAACAACTCAACACTTTCTTAATCTATGCTTGATTTAATCATTAATCCTGAAAAGGTAAACTAAGATAACACAAATCAAATGGGCATGTTATCATCAATTAAAGGAACCCAACAAATTCCTCCTTTGATGATGACAAGTCATAAACGAATGTATAAGCAATGTAAACACCTTAATTCAAGATTTTAATCAAGCAAGATCATATGAGAAAAGGGACTATATTACCTTATATAAAGCAAGAACTTAAATCAAGTTAACCATGACAATTTTACATTGCCCCAAAACAAGAGTAAAAGCTAAGAAGGTTAGGCCTAGACATTAGTTAATCAATATGCAAAGAGATTAAGAGCATGAGTTTACCTTTTCCCCCTCTTGACATCATCAAAAAGGATAGGGATGACAAAGGCATTAGAGTGCAAACAACCATAAGAAAACACAAAAAGACACATATAACCGTGACAAGATAACAAAGTCACCACAAACATACGGATTAAACATAGTCTAACCATAGTTCACCACGGCTAAATAAAGTTTATCATACACCACCAAACATAAAAACAACGAGTAAAAAAATGTCTTAGAAGAGCACAACATGGTGGGACAAAATGAAAAGTCAAGGATAAGGTCAAGGGGCCGAAATGGATAGGATAGACTAAGGAGAGGAAGCTTGGTCACCATCGGAGCCACTACCCAAAGGATCATCATCCAATTGATTAACATGAGCATCATCACCATGTTCCTTTGTTGAGACGAGAGTGGAGATAATATCCACCTCACCACGAATGAGGTCCACGGTGGAGGTAAGAGCCGAGATGGCCATATCCTTTTAGCTAGCATCGTGCTTAATCCAAGCACTCAAATCAGCCACGGCTTGAAGAACTTCCCGCCAATTTCCCATACCAACTTGACTAGACGACCCACCCTCAGGATCCGTCTTAATTTTCACAGAAATCAATTCATCATTTTCCACTTTGATAAGCATTTTCCCCATTTGACCATCACTCATGATGTCGCACATGTCCAACGAACCCAAACTAGAACTCACTAATACCCCGTGTGCCTTAAGCACAATTGACAACCACATTCCATAGGGTAAGTGTAGCATGCTAGAGGAGGGTTTACGGAGTTTGGACGAAATGAGGTGAAATGTTTTAAACATTAACCCAATCAAGTTCACCTTTTTATGAGTTGCAATGTGATAAATTAGGTATTTTTGGGCTATGGATAATTTGCCCCGGTCACCCGAAGGGTAAATGGAGCGACAAAGCAAGTTAAAAATAATCCGAAGAGGTGGGGGGATTTGGGTGTTGCTCACTGGACCACAAGTGACTGTTTTAGGACATACAACTTGAGCGACTCCTAGGGGTGAGGCGTAAGGTAAGGCAGCCCAAGTTTCAGAGGGGAGATTATCATAACCTCCGGTTGGGATACCAAGGGCGGTAGCAAAATCAGATTGAGTCAGTTTAAGGGGCTTACCATTCACCTTAGCCGTGAGAAAATCACCCGATTTATCCACTCGGACGGATGCAAAGAATTGAATCACTTCACTTACAAATACCGGTTCACGCAATTCCAACAACTTTTCCCAACCTTGAGCCAGAAGCATGTCACGGACAGTGTGAAAGGCGGGAGGCTCGAACCAAGATTGATTGTAAACCCGAGGAGAATGAATGGCTTTGGGGTTCATTAACCGCTCACAATTTTTGTAGATGGAGGTGGGAAGATCTAAACTTTCAAGTTGTTCCTAAACAAGAGTCAAATCCCATTTAGAGGTAAGATACCGAATCAGAGGATGAAAGATACACTATTTTTCTCTTTGATTGTTTCAATTTTTTCAAGGGTGGTTCACTGGGTGTTTCATCAGGAGGATTGATTGTGGGGCTTTCAATGTCACTTTGCTCGGCACTTTCAGAGATGGGAGGTAATTGGGATGAAGAGGCTTTATCCTTTCTTTTGTTACCTTTCTTTTCCGGAACCGGAGCCGAACCAGCAGACATGGTCGGATTTTCATTCAAATCAATTTGGGTTTCTTCAATGTTATCGATATTCACGGTGACGGTCTCGGTGGAGGAGCTTGTGACAGAGGCACCCTTTTTTCGACCTCCTCGAGTACGACGCCCGACCATAGCGGAGATGGGGATGTCGTCAGAAGGGACCGAGGATGGTGGGACAGTGGAGAGAGGTGTTGGATGAGGGTTTGGTGGTTCTGGGTTAGGTGATAGTGACGGAGTTGAGGTTGAGTTTTGTGGAGGAAAGGCATGGGATATTTTTTGTGAAGGCATGGTTTGAGAAGTCGGTGGTGGGTCGGGCGTGACAGTGGAGAAGTCATTTTCACGGGTTTGGTGGGTATAGGGGTATTGAAAGAAGTCTTTACCATGGTGGGTTAAGGGTTGGTGAGATTGAGGGATTTGGGAGATGGAGGGATAAGTGGATTGTGGGATTTTGGTGGGTTGAGGGAGTTTGGACGGTGGGTTAGGGATAGAAAGTGGCCCAAATATTAAATGAGGTAAGTGGGGTAGTTGGCCCAACTAATCAATTTTAATGCTCAAAATAAAATGCAAGGTAGTATATTATAAACGTAAATTTAGATATGAGGTTGAGTGATTACCGACTCACGAATACGGTGTCAATTTTTGGTCTAAAAATATTATGAATGCACTTCGAACACTTAATGACATATATCCATTTTAGTTTAATCAATTAAGGAAATTTTTAAAACTCACACTAAAAATCACAAGCAATTAATTAACCAAATTTCTAGTCTAAATTTCTCAAAATGTTCTCTTGCAAGTGGCTTAGTGAAAATATCGGCAATTTGATTTTCGGTTTTGCAAAAGATAAGTTTAACATGTCCTTCTTCCACATGATCACGAATAAAATGATGACGAATATCAATATGTTTGGTTTTAGAGTGTTGAATAGGATTTTTAGAAATATTTATTGCACTCGTGTTATCACACATTATGGTAACGGAGTCAAAAATAATACCAAAATCCAAGAGTTGTTGTCTTACCCAAAGTAATTGAGAACAACAATGTGCGGCACTAACGTACTCACTTTCGGCCGTTGAAAGAGCTACCGTATTTTGTTTCTTTGAGCCCCAAGAGATTAGACAAGGACCCAAGAATGTTGCAATTCCGGAGGTGCTCTTTCTATCAACTGTGCATCCCGCATAGTCCGCATCCGAAAAGCCTATGAGATCAAAAGGACAATGTAAGGGATACCATAAGTAAAGATTTTGTGTTCCAATCAAATACCGAAGAATTCGTTTAACGGCTTTAAAATGAGATTCTTTCGGATTTGCTTGGAACCTAGCATATAAACAAACACTAAAGAGAATGTCGGGACGACTTGCGGTCAAGTAGAGAAGTGACCCTATCATACCTCTATACACCTTATCGCTAACATTCTTACCGAGTTCATCTTTGTCCAATTTGGACCCGGCTACCATAGGTGTATCATGAGACTTACCATTAGTCATCCCAAATATCTTAAGCATTTCCTTAATATACTTTTGTTGATGGATCATGATTCCATCCTTTGATTGCTTAATTTGGAGCCCAAGGAAAAATCGTAGCTCACCCATCATGCTCATTTCAAACTCCGATTTCATTAGTTCCGAAAAATATAAGTAAAGGAGCTCATTTGTTGCACCAAATATAATGTCATCAACATATACTTGTACAACCAACAGTTCGTTTGACTGTGACTTTAAGAACAATGTTTTGTCAATGGAGCCTCTTTTAAAACCATTTTCAATAAGAAACTTAGACAATCTATCATACCAACACCTAGGTGCTTGTTTTAAACCATAAAGAGCTTTGTCTAAGTTGAAAACATTGTTAGGCAAATCATTGTTCTCAAAACCCGGTGGTTGCTCTACAAAGACATCTTCTTCCAAATATCCATTTAAGAAAGCGGTTTTGACGTCCATTTGGAAGAATTTAATGCCTTTGTGAGCCGCAAAAGCTATAAGTAATCGTATGAACTCAAGTCTAGCTACCGGTGCATAGGTTTCATCGTAATCAATACCCTCTTGTTGGTTATAACCATGCACCACTAGCCTAGCCTTGTTCCTTACAATTTCTCCCGAGTCATCAAGCTTGTTGCGAAAGACCCACCTAGTACCAATGACGGTACGATTAGGCGGTCTAGGGACTAAGTGACATACCTCGTTTCTTTTGAATTGATTGAGTTCTTCTTGCATAGCAAGCAAACAATCTGCATCAGTCAAGGAGACTGTTATATTTGAAGGTTCAATTTGAGAAAGGAAGGCATTGTGGGCACAATATTCGTTGAGATGAGCGAGATTGTTGAGGGATGATCTTGTTCGAATTCCCGAGTTGAGATCACTTGTGAGATTAGAGAGTAGATGAAAACTTTGGTGTTTCCACTTCTTTGGAACAACGGTTCCTTGTTCCCCCTCAGCAGCATCAGTCACAGTGACTGTTTCTTTTGGCCTGGAGTGATCTTCATCGTCACTCATTTTTTTGTAGATTCGATTACGGAGGTGGAGGCAACGGTCGTTGGTCTGTTGCTTCCATAGAGGAAACAAGCAGCAGTGTGCTACGTGTTCCCCCGAAACTGCTGATCTCCTTTGAAGGTGACAGTCCCTGTGTCTGTTGCAAGTCATTGTTGGGAGCTTCTTCATTCTCTAACACGAAGTCTTTTCGAACAAGACCAATCTCAAACTCATCGTCATCATCGTCTTCATCATCCACGTTTTGTACCTGTCCAAGCACACTAGATTCATCAAAAATGACATGGATGCTTTCTTCAATTAACAAGGTTCGTTTATTGTAAAATTTATACGCCTTGCTATGATCGGAGTAGCCAATAAATACTCCTTCATCACTACGTGGATCGAACTTACCCAAGTTGTTTTTAACATTGTTATGAACAAAACATTTGCTTCCAAAACATCTAAAATATGAAATGTTGGGTTTTCTTCCACATAGCAATTCATAGGGAGTTTTATTCAATATACTTCTTATCATTACACGATTATGAATGTAGCAAGCGGTATTTACCGCTTCGGCCCAAAAGTTCTTAGGCAACTTACTAGATAATAACATTGTTCTAGCCATTCCTTCAAGGGTTCTATTCATCCTTTCAACCACACCATTTTGTTGTGGGGTTCTAGGAGCTGAGAAGTTATGGTCTACACCATTGTCATCACAATAAGCACCAAATGATGAGTTTTCGAATTCGGTTCCGTGATCGGTTCTCATTGAAACAAGTTTTAAATCAAGTTTATTTTGAATCTTTCTTAACTAAATTAGAAACTCATCAAATGTCTCATCCTTAGAGCTTAGGAAGAGTGCCCAAACGAACCTAGAGTAATCATCAACAATGACACACACATAACGACTACCACCTCTACTTCTAGTTCTCATTGGTCCACACAAGTCGATATGTAAAAGTTTCAAAGGTTGAGATGTACTCACAATTCTTTTGGATTTAAAGCAACTTCTAACATGTTTACCTCTAGCACATTCATCACATACTTTATCAAAATCAAACTTCATATTAGAAATGCCTTCAACTAAGTCAAGTCTTTTAAGGGTATTAAGAGTTTTTGTACTAACATGACCAAACCTTTTATGCCATAACCAAGGATCGTTGTTCATTACACTCATGCAAGACATGGTGTGACCGGATAGAGTGTTCAAATTAGTTAAGTAAACGTCTTTGACACGTCTTCCTTCGAGTATTAGTTCATTAGTAGTGGCATAAAATATTCGACACATATTAGCACTAAATTCTACAATATTACCCTTATCACAAAGTTGAGAAATGCTAAGGAGATTATGTTTCAAACCTTTGACAAGCCACACGTTGTCGACACAAAGTAATGGTGACTTACCAACTTTTCCAATGCCAATTACTTCACCTTTCTTGTTGTCACCAAACCTTACCGTGCCACCATTGTATGCTTTAAGTGAGAGGAATTGGCTTCTATCACCCATCATGTGACAAGAGCATCCACTATCCAAGTACCAATTGCGGCCGCCTCTCACCAAGCCCTACATAAAATTAGACTTTGAGTTTAGGAACCCAAACGAATTTGGGTCCTCTTTTGTGATCAACATATCTTATGGTGTCTTTCCTAATCCATATTTGCTTTATTGTTTTGATATTCTTGTTAATGTCATTAAATCGTTTTGTACACCCATTGAAAACATGTCCATTGTTACCACAATAATTGCAAATGATGTATTCGGGAAGACCCACGTATTTCCTTCTCCTAAAATCAGTTTTAGGCTTCTGGATACAACAGTCAGTCTGACTGTTCCATTTGAAGCCCAAACCAGCAACTTTGTCACATTTCACGGTTTGATTCGTGAGGAAGTTTAACACGGTTTGACTTCCTTCCCATTTCTCATTGATGTTTTTGGCACTCACAAGTTCATTGGTCAAGTCATTGACTCTAGAGAGGAGATGCAAATTCTTTTCTTTTTCTCTCTTGAGTTCATCATTGTTGACACTTTCAATGGACAACCTTTTCTCAACTATGAAGTCATGGGTGTGGTTGTTGAGTTTAGATACGAGATACATGATTCGTTCTTTGGACTCTTCATATTTAGACGTCATCTCGTCAAGACTTTTGTTTAGATCAATGATTTCATCGGATCTATGATGAGAAGAAGACCTAGAAGTGCTACATTCGGGCATACCTTTTTGATAAAAGGTAAGCCTATCCTGAAGGACTTCTATATCATTCTTGAGACAAACAACCTCACCTTTTAGACTCTTGTTTTCATTTACCAAACATTCAATCTTTTCATTTGATTTGTCTAAATCTTTGTCAGAAGCAACAGTCTTAGACACTGTCTCTCTTAGGTCTACAACCTCAACTACAAAGTCATAGATTTCATTTTTAAGAGCATCTTTGTCCTTCAAAAGATCATCACGTTCCTTGGTTAGTGAGGAAACTTGCGTCACCAAGGTAGTGTTGACGTTTTCAAGGTCAAGAGGCGTCGGTGGGGGGGTCAACATAAGACGCTCTAGCTCTTTAGTCAAATGTTTGTTTAACTTGTTGACTCTTTTAACTTCATCATAAGCCTCAGAGGTGACAGTGACGTTGTCTGTTGCTTTTAGTTCATTTTTAAGGTTGAAGTTCTCTTGAGCAATTTTCTCAATCTCATTTTGCATTACCTCAAGCTTATCATTTTGAAACCGACACTTATCAAAAAGTTGGTCAAGAAGCTTACATACTTTCTCTTTGGAGTAAGTTCTAGCCTTGGCCTTTAGATGGTTTACCTCGTTGTCGGAATCGGAGTCGGAATCGTCGGGATTAGCCATGAGGCATCTTAAGTGTTCAATTTTTGAGGTTTTTGAGACTTTTTCTTTAAAATGATTTGTAAGACATATTTTAGCCTCTAGTTCCTCCTCAATGAGTTCCTCATCTTCCTCGGAGTCGGGCATTCCCCAAATGGCACTCATGACTCTATGTTTATAGTCCTTTTTAACCTTTTCTCTTCTTTCCTTTGATTTGATATCATCCCACTTGGGTCATTCTTTAATTTGGTGAGTTTTATCACCACATTTAAAGCATCCCACGGTGGAGTTAGGTCGTCTTTTAGGAAAGTGTTTTTTCGAGTAATTATTAGTGAACCTTTTGTTTCCTTGACCATTGACTAACCCGGCTAGGTTTCTTGAGAACATAGCAAACTCGTCTTCCTCCTCATCTTCTCCATCACTTGGAGAGGATGTGAGGGCGAGACTCTTTCCCTTTGAGGACTCACTAGAATGCTTATCGAGATTAAACTCGTGAGCCATTAGTGATCCCATTAGTTCATGAAGAGATAGGGTTGACAAGTCTTTAGCTTCCTCTATGGCGGTGACCTTGGGTTGCCACTCAGAGGTTAGACTACGAAGGATTTTTCGAATGATGAACTCGGACTCAAAATTCCTTCTTAGACTTTTTAGCTCATTAATAATACAAGAAAAACGTGAAGAGAAACTATTTAAGGACTCGTCCTTTGACATTCTAAACATCTCATATTGTTGCATGAGAAGGTCAATACGGTGTTTTCTTACTTGGGACGTCCCTTCATAGGCAAGTACAAGGGAATCCCAAATAGATTTTGCCGTAGGACATCCGGAGATTCGACTAACATCCCCCTCACCAACACAACGTTGAAGAATCGACATTGCTTTGGAATTCTTTTCGGCAAGTTTAAAGTCGTTTTCATTGTAATTTCTTTCCTCTTTTGTCTTGGTGAAACCGTTTAAGATATCGGTTTCCTCAATGGCAAGAGGTCCATTTTGGATGATGTTCCAACATTGATAATCGATACTTTTGATGTAATGTTCCATTTTGAGTTTCCACCATCCAAAATTCGAACCGGTAAAGACCGGGATCTTGGAGTGTTTCTCGGAATCCATTACCCACGAATCAAACTCTAAGGCGATTAGCCTCGATCAAGAGCACGAGACTCTGATACCAATTGTTGAGTTTATGGATTCGAGTACCTAAGAGGAGGAGGGGGTGAATTAGGTACTATTTAAAAAATTAAGCTTCTACTTTATTGAGTTAAAGAGAGTTGTAAGATAGAACGAGTGATATAATGAATGTTTGCTGAAGTATGAAAGTAACAACGGTTCTGACTGTAGCTATTTGTCTCAGTTTATGAAGTACAGACTGCAGACCAAATGTGACAGTATGATGAACTGTTACTTCGAGGTTTAAGCAAAGCAAAACAAACAAAATAAAAGAGCAGCGGAAATAAAAAGAAAGATCAAAACACGAGATTTTGAATTGTTTCGGCAAATACTCAAGTGCCTACGTCCAATCTACTTTTTATTGATTTCTTTTAGTGATCTACTCCGACTACTAAAAGACCCGTACAATAAAATACACCAACCTACTCCGGTTGTAAAGCGAGTCCATAGGGTAAGTGTAACATGCTAGAGGAGGGTTTACGGAGTTTGGACGAAATGAGGTGAAATGTTTTAAACATTAACCCAATCAAGTTCACCTTTTTATGAGTTGCAATGTGATAAATTAGGTATTTTTGGGCTATGGATAATTTGCCCCGGTCACCCGAAGGGTAAATGGAGCGACAAAGCAAGTTAAAAATAATCCGAAGAGGTGGGGGGATTTGGGTGTTGCTCACTGGACCACAAGTGACTGTTTTAGGACATACAACTTGAGCGACTCCTAGGGGTGAGGCGTAAGGTAAGGCAGCCCAAGTTTCAGAGGGGAGATTATCATAACCTCCGGTTGGGATACCAAGGGCGGTAGCAAAATCAGACTGAGTCAGTTTAAGGGGCTTACCATTCACCTTAGCCGTGAGAAAATCACCCGATTTATCCACTCGGACGGATGCAAAGAATTGAATCACTTCACTTACAAATACCGGTTCACGCAATTCCAACAACTTTTCCCAACCTTGAGCCAGAAGCATGTCACGGACAGTGTGAAAGGCGGGAGGCTCGAACCAAGATTGATTGTAAACCCGAGGAGAATGAATGGCTTTGGGGTTCATTAACCGCTCACAATTTTTGTAGATGGAGGTGGGAAGATCTAAACTTTCAAGTTGTTCCTAAACAAGAGTCAAATCCCATTTAGAGGTAAGATACTGAATCAGAGGATGAAAGATACACTATTTTTCTCTTTGATTGTTTCAATTTTTTCAAGGGTGGTTCACTGGGTGTTTCATCAGGAGGATTGATTGTGGGGGTTTCAATGTCACTTTGCTCGGCACTTTCAGAGATGGGAGGTAATTGGGATGAAGAGGCTTTATCCTTTCTTTTGTTACCTTTCTTTGCCGGAACCGGAGCCGAATCAGCAGACATGGTCGGATTTTCATTCAAATCAATTTGGGTTTCTTCAATGTTATCGATATTCACGGTGACGGTCTCGGTGGAGGAGCTTGTGACAGAGGCACCCTTTTTTCGACCTCCTCGAGTACGACGCCCGACCATAGCGGAGATGGGGATGTCGTCAGAAGGGACCGAGGATGGTGGGACAGTGGAGAGAGGTGTTGGATGAGGGTTTGGTGGTTCTGGGTTAGGTGATAGTGACGGAGTTGAGGTTGAGTTTTGTGGAGGAAAGGCATGGGATATTTTTTGTGAAGGCATGGTTTGAGAAGTCGGTGGTGGGTCAGACGTGACAGGTGGAGAAGTCATTTTCACGGGTTTGGTGGGTATAGGGGTATTGAAAGAAGTCTTTACCATGGTGGGTTAAGGGTTGGTGAGATTGAGGGATTTGGGAGATGGAGGGATAAGTGGATTGTGGGATTTTGGTGGGTTGAGGGAGTTTGGACGGTGGGTTAGGGATAGAAAGTGGCCCAAATATTAAATGAGGTAAGTGGGGTAGTTGGCCCAACTAATCAATTTTAATGCTCAAAATAAAATGCAAGGTAGTATATTATAAACGTAAATTTAGATATGAGGTTGAGTGATTACCGACTCACGAATACGGTGTCAATTTTTGGTCTAAAAATATTATGAATGCACTTCGAACACTTAATGACATATATCCATTTTAGTTTAATCAATTAAGGAAATTTTTAAAACTCACACTAAAAATCACAAGCAATTAATTAACCAAATTTCTAGTCTAAATTTCTCAAAATGTTCTCTTGCAAGTGGCTTAGTGAAAATATCGGCAATTTGATTTTCGGTTTTGCAAAAGATAAGTTTAACATGTCCTTCTTCCACATGATCACGAATAAAATGATGACGAATATCAATATGTTTGGTTTTAGAGTGTTGAATAGGATTTTTAGAAATATTTATTGCACTCGTGTTATCACACATTATGGTAACGGAGTCAAAAATAATACCAAAATCCAAGAGTTGTTGTCTTACCCAAAGTAATTGAGAACAACAATGTGCGGCACTAACGTACTCACTTTCGGCCGTTGAAAGAGCTACCGTATTTTGTTTCTTTGAGCCCCAAGAGATTAGACAAGGACCCAAGAATGTTGCAATTCCGGAGGTGCTCTTTCTATCAACTGTGCATCCCGCATAGTCCGCATCCGAAAAGCCTATGAGATCAAAAGGACAATATAAGGGATACCATAAGTAAAGATTTTGTGTTCCAATCAAATATCGAAGAATTCGTTTAACGGCTTTAAAATGAGATTCTTTCGGATTTGCTTGGAACCTAGCATATAAACAAACACTAAAGAGAATGTCGGGACGACTTGCGGTCAAGTAGAGAAGTGACCTTATCATACCTCTATACACCTTATCGCTAACATTCTTACCGAGTTCATCTTTGTCCAATTTGGACCCGGCTACCATAGGTGTATCATGAGACTTAGCATTAGTCATCCCAAATTTCTTAAGCATTTCCTTAATATACTTTTGTTGATGGATCATGATTCCATCCTTTGATTGCTTAATTTGGAGCCCAAGGAAAAATCGTAGCTCACCCATCATGCTCATTTCAAACTCCGATTTCATTAGTTCCGAAAAATATAAGTAAAGGAGCTCATTTGTTGCACCAAATATAATGTCATCAACATATACTTGTACAACCAACAGTTAAATCATCGTGACTTTAAGAACAATGTTTTGTCAATGGAGCCTCTTTTAAAACCATTTTCAATAAGAAACTTAGACAATCTATCATACCAACACCTAGGTGCTTGTTTTAAACCATAAAGAGCTTTGTCTAAGTTGAAAACATTGTTAGGCAAATCATTGTTCTCAAAACCCGGTGGTTGCTCTACAAAGACATCTTCTTCCAAATATCCATTTAAGAAAGCGGTTTTGACGTCCATTTGGAAGAATTTAATGCCTTTGTGAGCCGCAAAAGCTATAAGTAATCGTATGGCCTCAAGTCTAGCTACCGGTGCATAGGTTTCATCGTAATCAATACCCTCTTGTTGGTTATAACCTTGCACCACTAGCCTAGCCTTGTTCCTTACAATTTCTCCCGAGTCATCAAGCTTGTTGCGAAAGACCCATCTAGTACCAATGACGGTACGATTAGGCGGTCTAGGGACTAAGTGACATACCTCGTTTCTTTTGAATTGATTGAGTTCTTCTTGCATAGCAAGCAAACAATCTGCATCAGTCAAGGAGACTGTTATATTTGAAGGTTCAATTTGAGAAAGGAAGGCATTGTGGGCACAATATTCGTTGAGATGAGCGAGATTGTTGAGGGATGATCTTGTTCGAATTCCCGAGTTGAGATCACTTGTGAGATTAGAGAGTGGATGAAAACTTTGGTGTTTCCACTTCTTTGGAACAACGGTTTCTTGTTCCCCCTCAGCAGCATCAGTCACAGTGACTGTTTCTTTTGGCCTGGAGTGATCTTCATCGTCACTGTTTTGGGTAGATTCAGTTCTGGAGGTGGAGGCAACAGTCGTTGGGTCTGTTGCTTCCATAGAGGAAACAGCAGCAGGTGTGCTACGTGTTCCCCCTGAACTGCTGATCTCCTTTGAAGGTGACAGTCCCTGTGTCTGTTGCAAGTCATTGTTGGGAGCTTCTTCATTCTCGAACACGAAGTCTTTTCGAACAAGACCAATCTCAAACTCATCGTCATCATCGTCTTCATCATCCACGTTTTGTACCTGTCCAAGCACACTAGATTCATCAAAAATGACATGGATGCTTTCTTCAATTAACAAGGTTCGTTTATTGTAAAATTTATACGCCTTGCTATGATCGGGGTAGCCAATAAATACTCCTTCATCACTACGTGGATCGAACTTACCCAAGTTGTTTTTAACATTGTTATGAACAAAACATTTGCTTCCAAAACATCTAAAATATGAAATGTTGGGTTTTCTTCCACATAGCAATTCATAGGGAGTTTTATTCAATATACTTCTTATCATTACACGATTATGAATGTAGCAAGCGGTATTTACCGCTTCGGCCCAAAAGTTCTTAGGAACTTACTAGATAATAACATTGTTCTAGCCATTCCTTCAAGGGTTCTATTCATCCTTTCAACCACACCATTTTGTTGTGGGGTTCTAGGAGCTGAGAAGTTATGGTCTACACCATTGTCATCACAATAAGCACCAAATGATGAGTTTTCGAATTCGGTTCCGTGATCGGTTCTCATTGAAACAAGTTTTAAATCAAGTTTATTTTGAATCTTTCTTAACCAAATTAGAAACTCATCAAATGTCTCATCCTTAGAGCTTAGGAATAGTGCCCAAACGAACCTAGAGTAATCATCAACAATGACACACACATAACGACTACCACCTCTACTTCTAGTTCTCATTGGTCCACACAAGTCGATATGTAAAAGTTGCAAAGGTTGAGATGTACTCACAATTCTTTTGGATTTAAAGGAACTTCTAACATGTTTACCTCTAGCACATTCATCACATACTTTATCAAAATCAAACTTCATATTAGAAATGCCTTCAACTAAGTCAAGTCTTTTAAGAGTATTAAGAGTTTTTGTACTAACATGACCAAACCTTTTATGCCATAACCAAGGATCATTGTTCATTACACTCATGCAAGACATGGTGTGATCGGATAGAGTGTTCAAATTAGTTAAGTAAACGTCTTTGACACGTCTTCCTTCGAGTATTAGTTCATTAGTAGTGGCATAAAATATTCGACACATATTAGCACTAAATTCTACAATATTACCCTTATCACAAAGTTGAGAAATGCTAAGGAGATTATGTTTCAAACCTTTGACAAGCCACACGTTGTCGACACAAAGTAATGGTGACTTACCAACTTTTCCAATGCCAATTACTTCACCTTTCTTGTTGTCACCAAACCTTACCGTGCCACCATTGTATGCTTTAAGTGAGAGGAATTGGCTTCTATCACCCATCATGTGACAAGAGCATCCACTATCCAAGTACCAATTGCGGCCGCCTCTCACCAAGCCCTACATAAAATTAGACTTTGAGTTTAGGAACCCAAACGAATTTGGGTCCCCTTTTGTGATCAACATATCTTATGGTGTCTTTCCTAATCCATATTTGCTTTATTGTTTTGATATTCTTGTTAATGTCATTAAATCGTTTTGTACACCCATTGAAAACATGACCATTGTTACCACAATAATTTCAAATGATGTATTCGGGAAGACCCACGTATTTCCTTCTCCTAAAATCAGTTTTAGGCTTCTGGATACAACAGTCAGTCTGACTGTTCCATTTGAAGCCCAAACCAGCAACTTTGTCACATTTCACGGTTTGATTCGTGAGGAAGTTTAACACGGTTTGACTTCCTTCCCATTTCTCATTGATGTTTTTGGCACTCACAAGTTCATTGGTCAAGTCATTGACTCTAGAGAGGAGATGCAAATTCTTTTCTTTTTCTCTCTTGAGTTCATCATTGTTGACACTTTCAATGGACAACCTTTTCTCAACTATGAAGTCATGGGTGTGGTTGTTGAGTTTAGATACGAGATACATGATTCGTTCTTTGGACTCTTCATATTTAGACGTCATCTCGTCAAGACTTTTGTTTAGATCAATGATTTCATCGGATCTATGATGAGAAGAAGACCTAGAAGTGCTACATTCGGGCATACCTTTTTGATAAAAGGTAAGCCTATCCTGAAGGACTTCTATATCATTCTTGAGACAAACAACCTCACCTTTTAGACTCTTGTTTTCATTTACCAAACATTCAATCTTTTCATTTGATTTGTCTAAATCTTTGTCAGAAGCAACAGTCTTAGACACTGTTTCTCTTAGGTCTACAACCTCAACTACAAAGTCATAGATTTCATTTTTAAGAGCATCTTTGTCCTTCAAAAGATCATCACGTTCCTTGGTTAGTGAGGAAACTTGCGTCACCAAGGTAGTGTTGACGTTTTCAAGGTCAGAGGCGTCGGTGGGGGGTCAACATAAGACGCTCTAGCTCTTTAGTCAAATGTTTGTTTAACTTGTTGACTCTTTTAACTTCATCATAAGCCTCAGAGGTGACAGTGACGTTGTCTGTTGCTTTTAGTTCATTTTTAAGGTTGAAGTTCTCTTGAGCAATTTTCTCAATCTCATTTTGCATTACCTCAAGCTTATCATTTTGAAACCGACACTTATCAAAAAGTTGGTCAAGAAGCTTACATACTTTCTCTTTGGAGTAAGTTCTAGCCTTGGCCTTTAGATGGTTTACCTCGTTGTCGGAATCGGAGTCGGAATCGTCGGGATTAGCCATGAGGCATCTTAAGTGTTCAATTTTTGAGGTTTTTGAGACTTTTTCTTTAAAATGATTTGTAAGACACATTTTAGCCTCTAGTTCCTCCTCAATGAGTTCCTCATCTTCCTCGGAGTCGGACATTCCCCAAATGGCACTCATGACTCTATGTTTATAGTCCTTTTTAACCTTTTCTCTTCTTTCCTTTGATTTGATATCATCCCACTTGGGTCATTCTTTAATTTGGTGAGTTTTATCACCACATTTAAAGCATCCCACGGTGGAGTTAGGTCGTCTTTTAGGAAAGTGTTTTTTCGAGTAATTATTAGTGAACCTTTTGTTTCCTTGACCATTGACTAACCCGGCTAGGTTTCTTGAGAACATAGCAAACTCGTCTTCCTCCTCATCTTCTCCATCACTTGGAGAGGATGTGAGGGCGAGACTCTTTCCTTTGAGGACTCACTAGAATGCTTATCGAGATTAAACTCGTGAGCCATTAGTGATCCCATTAGTTCATGAAGAGATAGGGTTGACAAGTCTTTAGCTTCCTCTATGGCGGTGACCTTGGGTTGCCACTCAGAGGTTAGACTACGAAGGATTTTTCGAATGATGAACTCGGACTCAAAATTCCTTCCTAGACTTTTTAGCTCATTAATAATACAAGAAAAACGTGAAGAGAAACTATTTAAGGACTCGTCCTTTGACATTCTAAACATCTCATATTGTTGCATGAGAAGGTCAATACGGTGTTTTCTTACTTGGGACGTCCCTTCATAGGCAAGTACAAGGGAATCCCAAATAGATTTTGCCGTAGGACATCCGGAGATTCGACTAACATCCCCCTCACCAACACAACGTTGAAGAATCGACATTGCTTTGGAATTCTTTTCGGCAAGTTTAAAGTCGTTTTCATTGTAATTTCTTTCCTCTTTTGTCTTGGTGAAACCGTTTAAGATATCGGTTTCCTCAATGGCAAGAGGTCCATTTTGGATGATGTTCCAACATTGATAATCGATACTTTTGATGTAATGTTCCATTTTGAGTTTCCACCATCCAAAATTCGAACCGGTAAAGACCGGGATCTTGGAGTGTTTCTCGGAATCCATTACCCACGAATCAAACTCTAAGGCGATTAGCCTCGATCAAGAGCACGAGACTCTGATACCAATTGTTGAGTTTATGGATTCGAGTACCTAAGAGGAGGAGGGGATGAATTAGGTACTATTTAAAAAATTAAGCTTCTACTTTATTGAGTTAAAGAGAGTTGTAAGATAGAACGAGTGATATAATGAATGTTTGCTGAAGTATGAAAGTAACAACGGTTCGATCGTAGCTATTTGTCTCGATTTATGAAGTACAGATCGTGACCAAATGTGACAAAGATGATGAATCACATTACTTGAGGTTTAAGCAAAGCAAAACAAACAAAATAAAAGAGCAGCGGAAATAAAAAGAAAGATCAAAACACGAGATTTTGAATTGTTTCGGCAAATACTCAAGTGCCTACGTCCAATCTACTTTTTATTGATTTCTTTTAGTGATCTACTCCGACTACTAAAAGACCCGTACAATAAAATACACCAACCTACTCCGGTTGTAAAGCGAGTCCAAGAACTACTCCGTTCTTATGACAAGCCAACTCGCAACCTACTCCGGTTGCCAAGAGTTGAAGACTACTCCGTCCTAAACTCTACTAACACACTTAGAATGTTATAAGGATCAAGTTTCCACTAACTTATTCTTAACAAAGAATTGAGGTGGACAACTTTTACAAGATCAACAATTCATAAGCAAGAGAGTTTAGTATGTTAAAGTAACAGTAGCCATGATTGTAACAACTTGAAGACTTTTACAGTTTTGCAAAATGAACACGATTTTTAACCTTTGAAAAACGATTTGCAAACTTGAAATAAATCTCAGAAAAAGTCTTTGGATTTTTATGAGGGAATGGCACGCCTTTTATAGAGAGGATGAGTAAGGGAGTTGCTAGGGTTTTGAAGAGTCAAAGACCTCACATGTGATGAGCCTCAACAAGACAACAACCACCCAATACTTGCACCAAAGAAGGTTCTTATGCAAAGGCAAAAAGAGAGAAAGAGTGTTTGAAAATTATCCATAAAAGCTCATGCAAATTCAGAAAACAAAGAGGGAAAAACAAGTCACATGATGACAAGTTTACACAAATATGGCAAAAAGCATTTCTTGTTTTCCAAAAGACCAAAGGGTCAAATTTGTACAAAGAGGAAACATTTTGAAAATGATAATTATTCAAACCACTTTTTATTGAAGGCCAAATCCTTATAAAAATCTGAAGTTTATCTCTCAAAAATAAGAGACACGTAAAAGGCTTTCGAAAGATAAGAAGACTTCAAGTGTTACGAATTGAGGCAACAGTCCAGGCAGCTGTTATTTGTGAAAGTAACAGTCGTCTTGACTGTTTCTATTACTCTAGGATACTCTACTTTCTCACTTGTACATTAGATGACACTTAAGACTCAATACAATGGGATGATCAACAACTTAACACTTTCTTAATCCATGCTTGATTTAATCATTAATCCTGAAAAGGTAAACTAAGATAACACGAATCAAATGGGCATGTTATCATCAATTAAAGGAACCCAATAGATAGCTACTCACACAACTGAGTATGGTAACCCCAGAGGAAATAAAAGAGGGAGTGGTTCAGATAGTGCGGTCGCGGAACAGTTGGAGGCCATACTTGCTCAAATAGCAGAATTAAAGACTACTCAGTCTTTGGGAAAGCAAGAAATAGTTCATATGGTTCAACAAGAAGTGTCCTGCGAGAGATGTGGGATAGATGGCCACACTGCGGCCAAGTGTATGAGTACCATTGAGCAAGTTCATGCCTTGCAATATTTCAAGCAAGGTACTCCATATTCTAACTTCTTCCCTGAAAGAAGTCAGAATGCTTATGCTCAAGCCCCTCCATAAGGTACTTATGTTATTCCTCCTAATCGTGGTAATCAACCACAAGGAGGTTATCAAACGCCAAATCAAGGAGGTTTTCAACAAGTGCAACCTCCTCCTCAAGCTCCAAGTAATGAAGTGGGAGTTAAAAGCTCTCTTACATAAAACTTTGATGATGCAACAAAAGCAAATGGCTCAAATCTCCAAACTCATGGCTCACAACAAGATGTTGGATAATCAATTTGCTCAAATGGCGGCTCAAAATCCATCAAAACAGTCCTGTCTTCCTCCTCAAGGTAAACAAGCACATGAGCACGTTAATTCTATTTCTTTGAGGAGCGGTACTTCTTATAAAGGTCCGGACATGCCCATTAATGATGATGAAGTTCCCTACATGCATCCTAAGGGATTGGAAAATTTGGAGCTAAGTGACGATGAAAAAGAAATTGACGAAAATGAAACACGGGTTTTGAAGAAAAGCGAGAAAAATAAAAAAGACGGGTCTGAAGTGGTGACTTGATCGAGTGGGATGAGGCTCGGTTGAGGAACCAAGCCACTTGATCGAATTCACCTCGGGCTCGATCGAGGAACCTCCCCTGTTGATGATTTTTCGTCTGTTTTAGCTACGGCATTGAATAAAAATAGGTTCCTCGATCGAGTGACTACTGGGATCAATCGAGGCACCTCTGTACCTGACGTTAATACTTCCAAGCCGTCACCTAATTCAAAAGAAGCCGAGCCAATCAAAATTCAACTACCTTTTCCTCAAAGATTGCAGAAATCCAAACTCGAACAACAGTTTGGAAGGTTTATGGAGGTAGTGAAGAATATTCAAGTGACAGTGCCATTTACTGAATTGGTAACTCAAGTGCCGGCTTATGCTAAGTTTTTGAAAGAGATATTATCAAAGAAGAGGTCTTTTGATGAAGTGGAGACTGTCGCATTCACTCATGAATACTACGCCGCATTGCAAGCTAACTCTCCACCTAAGCTTAAGGATCCAGGGAGTTTTTCTATTCCTTGTACTATAAGCCGTTTAACTATTGACAATTCTTTATGTGATTTAGGAGCGAGTGTTAGTGTCAATATTCAATTAGCTGACAGGTCTATTAAGCACCCCATGGGTATGTTAGAGGATGTGCCAGTTAACATAGGGAAATTTTTCATTCCAGTCGATTTTATAGTGATAGACATAGCTGAGGATTCTCGTGTTCCTATTATTCTAGGACGACCATTCTTGCATATGGCAGAGGCGGTTATAGATGTTAGGCATGGGAGTCTTACATTCAACATTGGAGAAGATACTATCACTTTTGGTCTTGACAAAACATCACGTCCTCCTGATTTAAAAGCTTCTTGTCATATGATTAATGCTCTTGATCCTACTTATGATGATTGTCTTGCTTTATATTTTGACAGGAATCCACTTGACGCCCCTGCTGTTGCGTCATATCTATGGAGTAAGGAAGTGGATAAAATAGAGAGGTTGATTTATGGAGATAATCATCCTCCTGAGATGATTTATAGCTGTGATGAGAGTGTTGACATAGAAGCTGAGTTGGATGCTTTAGAGGTAGAAATACTCAAAGAGGAGCCAGTCAAAGTCCTTGATGAAGCTCCTATGATGGATGAAGTGCCCTATCTTCTACCAAGTTAAGATGACATGAAAAACAATGACAATTGCTCATATTTTATTTTAGATTTTGAGTTTGATGAGCAAGAACTTTATTTGTCATTTATTTTCTTCTCTTGGACTATTTATTGGTGCTACTTATGCTTGTGTGTAGTACACGCGCTACTTTTTGATTTATTGTTACGAGCTTTAACTTGTATTGATTATGATTTGTGTGCGCATTTATTTTAAATGCAGGATTTTGCTCGACAAGAAGGTTCCTCGATCGAGTGTCATGGGGCTAGATCGAGTAACCTCGTCTTTTGGTTCAGAAACATCGCCTGACGATGATAGGATTGTGCGGTTGATTATTTTCCCCTGTTTTGCAGCTGGTTTGGGGGAATCATAAGCTCTTACCCGATATTCTCTTTTCTTGTAGCTTCCTTAATTGTATTATCTATTTCTTTTCCATTCCTCTTGTTAGTTGTGTCCTTTAGGTTGCTGGATTTGTCTGTGATTGCTATGTTGTAGGTGTTACAATGAGGACACTATGATATTTAGGTTTAGGGAAGGAGTCTTTATTTATGTTGTGTGCTTTTATATCAAAAATGTCCATAAATATTAAAGAATTTCAAAATACAAAAACATGTTTTTCCTTTGTTTTAGGTCGAGTCTTGGTGAATTAGATAACAATGATGTTAAATTGCATTGTTTTTGCATTTGAATCCTATATAGTTATCCATGTACATTGTCTTTGACTCGTTAGCCATGAGAACAAAGCTCATAATTCAAGTTTTAGCCGTATTGATATGCCTTATATTGATTAGATTTGACAATATTATGTTGGTAAACTACTTAAATTCTGAGGTCTATAGAGCTTCCTAGGCCAGGAACATCAATAAACTGGTTTCATTGTCAATTAGGCTTGAGTGTGGTTTCTCCTTGTGGAATATGTAATATCAAACTTCATAAGTGTGACATTGATTTCTTGATACTTTTATTGCTTTCATTTGACTAAGTACGTGTGGATAGGCGGTTCTTACCGTTC
Organism: Silene latifolia; assembly: GCF_048544455.1. Taxonomy (NCBI): domain Eukaryota; kingdom Viridiplantae; phylum Streptophyta; class Magnoliopsida; order Caryophyllales; family Caryophyllaceae; genus Silene; species Silene latifolia. The sequence continues at coordinate 187,295,755 of NC_133536.1, forward strand.
AAATAAGCCTTACAATTGCTTTTTTGTTAGCCCGTTTGAACCCTTGTAGTCGTTCTATATCCTACATTTATGAGCTACAATCCAAGAATTTGCCTACCTTATCGGGACAGTCCCAGTTGCTTATTTATCATGTCTATTTTACTACTATGGTTGGGATGGGACTATTATTGTCAATTGTGGATGTAGTAGAATTATTTAGCAATTGCGTTGTATCCTTGTGTTGGAAAAAGAAAAAATATGAAGCAAAAAAAAAAAATCAAAAAAGAAAAGAAAATTGATTGCTTCATTTGGTTTTGTCAAGGATCAAAAGGATGAGTGTTAGAGTCCAATGCATAATTGGAGAGTAGTTTGCTAGCTCTCATATGTTGTAAAGTTGAGATCATTTCTCTAAGTTGGGTTCATTTGTTATTTTAAGATTTGGTTTTGGTTTTAGTAGTGCTGCGACTACCGTCTTAGCTCCATATTTCCATAAAGTGCTTTGGCACAAACCATTTCTATCCCTTTAACCCATTTGCCACCCTTATTGTCCTTGATACATGTACTTTTGTCTATGTATGGTGATTGCATATTAGTTGGGGAAATTTCTATCACACTAGATTGCATGCATGTTTCATAAGTCGAGTGAGTGTTTCTACTTCTTTCTATCTTCACATATATCTCACCCCTATATACTTATAAGTGCATGAGTGAAATCCGCGAGAGTCCGACTAATTTGTCTTGCAAGATCAAAATGTATTTGGCATTTGTCTATAGTATGGTGACTTGGGACTTGAGCTGCGTTTTCTATTTCCCATACCTTTGAATTTGTTTTATTGGTACACTTTGGTCATTGCTTTGTTACAGATATGGATAGCTTGGGATTTGTATGTGCATCAACATTAGCTCTGAGTTTTTTATTCGCCATTTGTACGATTGCTTTTTGTATTGTGTGTTGCTTTGCTTGAGGACAAGCAAAGAGATGGTTTGGGTGAGTTTTATGAGTCATAATTATATACATATTTATGCCTCCTCTTAATTGCTTTTGATACGGTTTTCGTGCTAGTTTATATCAATTACATGCCTTTTATGTTAGAATGTCTATACTTCCGTTTTTTATGTTTAATGCAGGAATGATACATTTGAGAAGCAAAGGAATAAAATGGTCATCGTGGAGCAGGCATGAAGGGATACACGGAGCATGACACAGGAATCTAGAAGAATGAAGGAAGAGAAGTTAAGAAGAAAACACGAAGAAAAGAGCTTCTTATTACAAGTGCCTACTTTGAAGAGCCATATTTCGAGTTCTACTAGTGATATCCAAGTGATTTCAATTAGATGTGAAAGCTTATCTTCTTAGCTTTCTAACGCCGCAAAAATCGCTTATTTCTGACAAGTAACGAAGAAATGGCGGCCGTTTAAAGTTCAGTGCGCGAAGCAGGAACTTGATTACTCGATTGAGTACACCTTGGGCTCGATCGAGGAACCAACCTAATCAACTAAAATATACAATGTCGAGAGTTGGGGTTCCTGAACTTTGGTGCCTCGATCAACTAGAGCTGGGCTCGATTGAGGAACTTGGTGACTCGATCGAGTACATTGGGGCTCGATCGAGGAACCACTTGGTTCTAGAATATTCCGCAATTTTCCTTAAGTCGGTTATGTTTTGTTATAAATACCAAAACTCGTACCCTAGTTTATTTACGCTTTTAATTCCGTAGTTTTGTATAGCCTACCTCATAAAACTCTCTCAAATACTTAGTTTAGTTTAATCATGTTCTTATTTCCGGATCTAGCTATTTACGGTATTGTTCGTAATCTTTCCTCGTTAATTATTAATTTAGTTCATGCTATTATTTCTTTGTTCTTATTTATTGTCTTTGATTATGTCTTATATCGTTATTGTTGTTATTATAATTAGTATGAGTAGCTAAACTTATCATCTAGGGTGAAAGGGGATCTAAGTTGTTAGAAAAGGGATTATTATGAATTGATTGTTAAATTGCTTTCTATTGTTATTCAATTATTGTTTTACCTCTAATTAGTTGATTACTGATCAAAATTGATTAATTAGTATCGCATAAACTAGGATTATCACCGACAGGGTTAAAACTAGTATAGGCCACGATAATTGAATTAGACCGACTTAGTGATAGCGATTGCATGTTAAGTTAAATCTAAAAAGACATATTAGAATCGACTGATCAAATGACTTTCAACAATAAATTGCCCAATCAATGAATTAAATCCTACCCTTTGATGACTACCTAGTGAACCCGAATCCCTAAACTCTTTAATATTATTGTTATCCATCTTTATTTAATTTTCTATTAGTTGTTAGAAATCAAACCAATCAAAACCCCATAATTTGTTACCTTTAAGACGGATTTAAATATAAACAAACTAGATAATCACCGCCTCCCTGTGGATTCGACCCTGACTTACCGCTAGCTATTTTTTTAGTAGTAGTATAGGATTTATTTTGATTAAGGCCTAACGACTGAAAATAACCTTATCAGTCATGCATTTCAAGGCGTTTTCAGGTCTCGGGTAAGCCTTATCGAGTCGGATCATTTGGGTTGGGTCAATTTTGCCGGGTCTACTCGTGACACCAAGAGACATGGTCATTTAAAGTTTGTTCGGTCAAATCAACTTTGACATTCAAGAACTCCTAGGCCCTAGCCATATGATCCAAATACGAAACTTTTTTTTCAAATCATAGCTCTCGAAAAAAAAATCGTTAGTTTCTGAATTAGTAAACACGAGTTATGGCTTCTTAATTTCTGGATAAAGAAATTAGGTATTTCGTGCAAAATGTCAAACATCGAGGTACCGTGTGAATTTTCCGTAGTAATTGTAAACAAACGTATCTGCTCTGTAAATATTCATACTACTTAATATCGCACTTTCACCCGAAATACGTGTTTTACAAGAATTAAGTATTTATAAATTAGGATAACTGAATTTTTATTTTAATGTAGATAATAAATTTGATTTTAAATTAATTATTTTAAGTGTTTTTTTTTTCTTTTTTTTTTTGTGAACTTAAGTTTTTTTTTTATGAGATAATTTTCGGATCGGCGGCCATACACGAGTAAACAAAGGTAGGTCAAGTTTGAGGTCACTTAGGGTTTCAAACCAATTTCAAGTTTTGCAAGTAGGGTTAATTTCGAGCTTGAATTAGCTTTTTTAAGTTGAGTTAATCTAATTAAGTTAGTTTTGCCAGCTCAACACATACTTATACCAAACGAAACTCACAAGGCCTGAGTAACCCGTCCCAACACCCGAATTAAGGATTCGAAATTGACCAATAACCCGAATTGACTCGACCTGAATGTTTAGTCCTGCACACGGTCATTAATCCTAAATAATTTGGTAACTAGTTTTGTGGCCCGTGAAATTCACGGGATATTTTGTTTTGAGTGTGATGTTTCTAGTGTTTTTAGTAATTGAAATTTTATAAAATATCAAAACATATTGTAAGCTCACCTTATGAATAAGTCCTCATTGATTGCGTACTAAGATTACGGACATTTACATGTTAACATAAAGATCAAAGTCGATAAATTAAATAAGCCAAAGTGAATATTACTATTTTTTCGAAAATAAAATGATGAAAAAAAAAAACAAATACCAAAATAAAATATACATTTGAAAAAAAAGAAAAAAAAACTATTAGTCATTCACGTTGATGTCGTCAATGTTGTAGTTAGTCTCCAATATATAGTTATTAAGCTATCCTAGTATTTTACTTCTCCATATAATCTTCCTTTTCCAACGAATCGACCCTATAATAAAAAAAAGTAACTCAGTAATTACTCTGAATTAACCAACAAAATAGTGAAATTTATTTTATGAAATATTATCGTTGTTAACTTAAGTTTCCTCTTAAATAGTGAAAGAAAAAGGGAATGAGAATGAAGTCGAAGAGATGTAAGTATATTACCTTTGAATAACTCAACACCACAAATCTTGATAGCCCCTAAATGAGAACAAAACAAACACAAACGATGAAATTGAAAATGTGATGAACATTTCATAACCCAATGGAACTTACATAAAAAGTAAATAAATTAGTTAATAATTTTAAACTTTAATACACTTGGCTTGATGTTAATAGAATGATAGGGAAGTTTAGTGATACATTTAGTTATACTGACGATAGAGATAAGAAAAATTTTGGCCTATAAATTTTGTCTTCTATCAAAAATATATAAAGAATTGAGGATGCGTTTTATGACTTTTGAGTTTCCTTTTTTCATTATTATCAAAATTAATATAGGTATAAATATGAATCAAGGTTCACGACTTTTGAGCATCATTTTTCATTATTATGAAATTTAATATAAACATTAATAAGGAATAAAGAGAAATGAAATGTATAAGTTTTGCTTGATTATTATTATTATTATTATTATTATTATTATTATTATTATTATTATTATTATTATTATTATTATTATTTATTTTTTTACAAGATCAATTTTACAGGAGATTGATTTTAGATGTTGTCTTATCATGTAATTAAAATATGACATGTAAATGATGATAGTTAGTTTTGCTTGCCTTTTAATTAGATTTATATATTTTATATTTAGATTATTGAGTTATAGATTTTTCTCATTATTATGAAATTTAATATAGACATAAATATGGAGCAAAGGATAAATAGAATGTAAAAGATTTGCTTTATTATTATTATTATTCTTTTTTTTTTTTTTTTACAAAATTCACTTTGCATAAGAGTGGTTTAGAAATTATCTTATGAAATTTAAAATATGACATTTAGATAATGGTAGATAGTTTGGCTTAATTTTTAGTTATAGATTATAGTTTTATAAATTCAATTATTATTCCATGCATGTCATATTGTCAATATAATTAAATAATCAATAAAAATGAATAAGAATTAATGGGGTGTAAAAATGTCCTGCGAAATGAAATTGAATGTTCTAAGCTACCCTTTTAGTTAGATAGTATAAAGTTCATGCAATGTTATTGATAATTGAGTATGTTATCTTCTTGCAATTTCAATATAAACCCAAAAATAATAACTAAATAATATTTTTACTATTAATAAATTTAAAACATAATAAGGATAAAAAGCGAAAGAATTAATTTCAACAATTTATTCGAGGGAAGAGCAACAATTTTGTGAATTAAAAGGGAGATAAAAAAAATTATGATAACTACAAATTATAATGATGGTGAGAGAAAACCAAAAAACCATCCTATTAAATAAAAGAAATTAAAGGTTAAATAAATAAGTAGATTAATAACCAAATTTATGAGAGAAAATAAAGAGTTTGTATTAATTTATTTTTTGTGTTTGCAATTAATATTTTTTAAATTTTTTTGTACTTATAAGCATGTGACAGTTTTAAAGATAACTTTTTAATACATAATCTAAACTTTTATAATATTGTATAAATAAATAATCAAGTAATCAATATAGATTATTTAGTATTTACCAATAAAAAATCGACATGTTGATTAAAATTAAATGTTTTAAGTAGCCTTTTAACTATATTGTATAGATACAACTTTTGTTTTGTTTTCAACTTCATTTATCCTTCTTCGTCCTTAATTTCATGTATTTGGTTTTTTTTTTATCTCGAATACATATAATACTACTACATATGAAATATCTTGAAATTATTAACTTATAGTTAATGCGTATTTTTTTTATTGTAGTTTTTTTAGTTAATTAAGTTTAAAACTAATGGAATATGAATGGATTTTTAAAGAAAATAAGTGAATTAAATTAATGCAATATAATAATAAATTGATAATCCATGTCATATTAGTTTGCCAAGTCACATTGTTATTGCGTACGTGACTTTTTTTCATCTCATGTGACATTGTCTACGTGGCTTTTTTAGGCTAACCTTTTAATAATGTTTTATAGATAACATACTCAAAAATGACCCAAACTCAATATGGACCCGATCCGATTTGATCCGAGTTTTCTTTAGGTCGAAATGCACTTGACCTAACTTGTTTGCTCAAGTATATGCATAACTAGATCTAGCAAAACTGACCTGACTCGATAAGGGTAACACGAGACCCAAAATGACTTATTTTAATCAAAATCCTGACCCGAAGTGACTCAAACGACCCGACCCAATCCAAAAAATGATCCGACAACCATTAAACCCAGAAATAACTGACCCGAAGTGACTCAACATGTACCCAACCCAAATGACCCATTTGTCAGGTTTACGCATAATACAATGCGCATACTACACTCAATCTAGAGTTTAATTTTATGAAAACTAATCATATTTTAGCTCAATCTAGAGTTTAATTTTATGAAAACTAATCATATTTTAGCTCAATGAGATTTAAGAATCGAACCCCTAACTTTAGGATGATACGGTGAGACGGTGAGCTTTTTACCATTGAGACATAGGGAAAGACTAGTCGAACTCGGGTTGTCCATTGTACATCCGTCCACTCTAAGTCCTAAGTCCCTCTCGATCTAACGTGATGAGTCGAACTCGAATTTGCTTCAAAAACTGAACGTGGTGAGGCTTTGGAAGCCATTAACAAGACCTCCACCATTAAACTAAAATGAGCACACCTTCATCTTCTTCACTCAAAGCACTTACTACCATTCTCAACAGAACTGCATCAACTACATTGCAATCCACTTCTTTCTGTTTCTCCTCTTCCCCTCTCTCTCACTGTAATTCCCTCATTTCTCTCTCTCTCTCTCGTTTTTTTTTTTTTTTTTTTTTTTTTTTTTTTTTATATTTTTGAATAATTTTCGCAACAATTTGTTACTAATCCCTCATCTTTTCAATTATTTTGCAGGGAATTATTTGGTACATAAAAGACTGTTATCATCCTCATCTTCAAGCATATGGGCATCAAAATTACCCTTATCATCTCATGATTTCCAATACAATTCAAGTGTTTCTGTGAGAAAGTTTTGGACTTTCTCTCCCCTTTGCATGGGTCGGCGTTCTTGTAAGATTGCTGATAGAAAGGTATCACATTTCGGCTTTCGGTTACCCATTTCGGTTTTTAATGCTTTTTTGAATTGCATTTTAATTGATACTTGAATGTAGTTAGTTCATTTTCATGATCTTGATTTGGGTTTTCGGCAGAACATAGGTTTATTCAAGATTATTGTTTTTTGTTTGTGTTTTGTTATTGGGGGTGGCTCTATTGTAGGGGTTGCCCACCAAATGTTCGATGAAATGTTTGAGACGTATTATGTTACAAGCGTCTATTGGTCGCAAGGTTGAAACACGCAAAATTGCTGTGCGCCCCCTGTTTTTATGATTCAAGTTTTTATGGACTATAGTGTACATGTGGAAATTTCTCCTTAGACACTAGGTTCATTTCGCCGTATAATAGGTACTCCACAAGACCACAATCCACATGTTTTAGACAATGGTTTGTTCCATGGTTACTAGATTCGCTATGAATACTCTCTTATCTATTCGCATTCGCTCTTACAGAATGTCTGTTATGTGTACTTTTATTAAAAGTGAAAGGATAGAATTCACTCTTAACGATTTGTGATTCATAGGGTACCGAAGCGAATCCGTAACTCTGGGTTGTTCGTTGTTCTCCTTGTGAAAGTTAGTGTAGAGAAGACAAAGCTTATGGTTTACAAATGATGAATTGGTATTGGCAAGTTCTTCAAATGTTGTCTAGTTTCGGTAGTTTACTACTCCCTCCGTCCCGGTCATTTGGTTACCTTTGGTTTTGGCACAAAGACCAAAGAAAGAGGAGGGGGGCAATTATTGGTTGACAATTGGACCAAATTGAGTGTGGAAGATCAAATTGCCCATCAAAAGCATTCCTATAATAGAAAGGTAAACAATTGATTGAGATACCCAAAAACGGAATAGGTAAACAAATGACCTGGACAGAGGGAGTACTTGTTTGGATCTTGAGTATTCTTTCTGTTATTCGTCCTATTGAGCGATTTTTAGCAAATTTTAGATCTCTCCTGACTATTCTTTCTGTTATTCTTTCCGCAAGTCTATGTATTGTCCATATAGCTTTTTAGCAAATTTTAGATCTCTTCTATCACACTCGTGTTTATTAGACTACCATACTTGTAGGAAGATCGTCATCAATATCTCTCTATATATGTTAAGAATTACATTAAAGGATGCATACTTCGAATCATGCTATAGATGATTTTTGTTGTATGAATGTGTGATTCTTCATTTTCCCATTTTGATGGAGTTGACATATATTGATTGAACGTTGATTGTTGCCGTCCATCATTAAATTGTACTCAAATATGAGTGGTTAAATTAGTGATTGATTAATCCATGGCGTGCCCATAACTTTGGTGATTTGGTCCTAATAGTGATTTATATGAACATGGAACCTTTTCAGGGGGCTCAAAATCTTAAGAGAGCGAAGCTGTGCTCAAAAATTGGCAAGCAAGTTGTTTCTGCGTAAGTGATCTGAACCTGACTGTTTGATTCTTGGTCATTATATATTGGAAATTAATAAAAATGGAATTCCTTGGGTTGTCGTTACGTTCCATCGTTAGACCCTTTTTGCTTAGATCTATTTCCCATTTGATGTTAAATAGATACTGTGTATATTAATTAGACGATTTAGTGGTTTCGATGTTAAGAGGCTTTGTCTGACTTCAGATGAGATGGCAATTAGTTCCTAGGAATGATGAAAATTTTCTTGCAATTATTTACTTGAATTGGTGTCCCAGAGATGGATAATGCAAGTGATGTTAAGCCTTAACAGTTTTTCTGTCTCAATTATCAGTTTTTAAGTAGTATCAGAAATGTTCCAAATTTGTTCATAAATTGTTTCCAGCATTTTTTTCGTGCAGCCGTAGCTTAACTCGCTATTCTTGAGATAGATAACAGAAGTAATTTACTCTCTAACAATTTCTCTTGTCAAATGTCCGATATACTTGGATTGGCGCAGTATCAAGAAAGGAGGCCCTAATCCTGCTTCCAATTCCTTTCTTCTTACTATACTAGAGAAAGCCAAGGAACTTGATGTCCCCAAGGATATAATTGAACGAAATATTAAGAGAGCATCAGAGAAGGGACAGGATGCCTATATTGAGAAATCCTATGAGGTTTGTGGCCTCGTTGTTTACTTCAACAGTTCAACTATACATTTTCCTTCTTATTCCTTTTTTTTTTGGGAATTGATGATTAGTCATAACATAGTATTCCTTGAATTTATTAGGTTTACGGATATGGTGGAGTAGGGTTTGTTGTTGAGGTTTCAACAGACAAGTTAACCAGAACAGTGCCATTTATCCGAGAGGTGGTGAAGAACTGTGGTGGCAAGATGGCAGATTCAGGTTCTGTCATGTTTAGATTTAGACGTGCACGGATAGTTAACGTGAAAGTCGATGACGCCGAAAAGGATCAGCTTCTTGAAATAGCTCTGGATGCAGGCGCTGAAGATGTGATTGAACCCTCAGATGATATAGATGACTCAGATGAAGATCAGTCAGTTAGGTAATTAATGCGGACTTTTTCTCTATATACTTCCATAATCTCATTTATATTGTTCCCATTTGACTTTGGTGGTCAACCAGTGTTGACTTTGATAGATATTTTCTTAATTTTCAATCAATAAGTCTCCCTTGTGAGTTGTGACATAGACTATCCGTCACAAGCGAGTGACGGGTCGGGCATACCATATTATGTGAATATGGGTAAATGTGACCCATTTTGCAAATGTGTCATTCCGTCTCTATTTGAACTATGTCACCATGAACATTGACAAATGTTACCATTTTTTTCGAATATGTGACCACTTCAGTTATAAAAAACATACAATTTTGTTCATCTCTAAATTCATGTGACCGTACGAGAGTACAATGTCACCATTTAACATACTACTACGTATTTGTTTTCATTTTAAGACTAAGGTGGTCACCTTAAAAGCTACGGGGTATTACATTTCCAAACTAAGGTGGTCGCATTTTTTTTTTTAACCATAAGAGAGTACAAATGTCACCATTTGTATTCATATATGTTATCATTTTAAAATTAAGGTGGTCACATTAAAAGTTACTCCCTCCACACACCTATTTTCACCTTATTTCAATAAAATACTCCGCATATATATTAGAGAAATGGGGTGAAAACTTATGTGCGGAGGGAGTATTACATTTTCAAACTAAAGTGGTCACATTTTGATGACCATAAGAGAGCATATAATGTTACCCTATCATTAACATTTGAGAGTGTAAATATATAGTTTTAATTAAATGTTAACAATTTCAGTTTAAATGGTAACATAACATAATGTTAACAAAGGAGACTAATATGTGACCACATCAATAGTAAATTACTACAAACTATTTTTCAGCCAACTTGCACACAATCCAACCCATTTCATTGTTAAATGGTAATATTCGACCCGTTTTCGGCTTGTGACGGATAGTGCATGTCTACAATGAGAATTTGTGATTTTCAATAGTTACAAAACTTGCAACCTTTTAAAAATGATAATATGAAAATAACTACTTCAGTAAATAAAAAATGACAATTTTACATTGCATTGCTATACATATTTGGAAAAATTAATGGTCAAAGTGTCAAAACCTTTAACAAAATTAAATCAGGACAAAAAATTTGGGATGGTGTTAGCAGGGACGAAGCCAGGAAAGAAATAATAGTAACAAGGCCCGATTTTACATATTTAGATTTCTGAAAATTAAAATATATATAGTGTTTTTAAGAGCGTTTAATAGACTCATTTTTCAAGTCGTTTTGATAACTACACTCATTCCTCATATAATGCACTTTTAAGAAAAACAAATACAGTACGTCTCTTGTTAAATGCTCCTATAATAATTTAAGGCGACGATAAAATTGTAAAAGTGTGAACTACTATAAAAAGTACGAAGCATTTGCATTTACTACTTTTTCATGCAAATCCAAGTATATTGACCCATTACTTTTTTTTAGGTTATTATAAATTGACGTAGTTTTTAAGAAATTTAAACAAAATAAGAAAAATTGCAGGAGAGACAAAAGGCAAATTTACACAAAAAAAGCCTGCATGGTGCTTCAAACACTAGACATCTGTATTGATGTATCATGGTATCATTCACATTACTTTTGAACCACTCTCTGGCCAAGCGCCCAGCGGTAGCTCTGCCCCGTGGTGTTAGTATTGTGTTGCTACGGGAAATCAAGTTTAGAATAATAGAAAATAACAGAAATTGAATGAAACTCTTTTTTCCTATGCATTCAAATGGCTAAAAACTCTAGGCTCCTTATACATTTTATTTTCCCCTTTTTGCTAAAAGTATTGGGGATGTCATACATGCTCAAGCTTGTTATGTATGGCTATGTACTCTGTCTTTAAATTCTGAAGAATACTTCTTTTAATTCTTTTATGCAGATACTATAAAATTGTAAGCGAACCGGAAAATTATTCTGCTATACTGTCAAAACTACGTGATGAGGGAATAAAATTTGAGACTGATAATGGTCTTGAACTACTTCCAGTAACTCCAATTGAGGTATGATATCAATCTTTATTAAGTTGGTGTGCTCTGTTAACTATTGTGCTGTCAAAAATTTAGTTTAATAATAATGTGAATATGTGAAAGCTGATCGCGGATGCATCACCAAATTCAGTTTTCAGCCGTGTTTCACCTCTGCTCTATGTGAGCCAGAGTTATTTAAATGTTTAGTTTAGTGTAAGAGTGTGTGTGTCTTTTTTAAAACAATTATTCTTAAAGAATTAGAAAATAGTATTATGATATTGATGTTTCAAGTCAAAATTTTACTCGTAACATTTATTTATCCTACCTGTTTGTGACTTCGATGGAAGATCGTGTGCGAAGCTGTTAACTATGTGTAGTGAGGATTATTAGCTCCTCCCAAATTTATTGTCCGTGTTTGACTTCGATGGTCAATTTATGTTAAATTTGACCATGAATTTCTTTAAATTTGACAAAGTAAAAAAATCTATGAAGTTTGGTTATCGAAATAGCTGCTTTCATATTTCAATTTTAAAAAGTTGCAACTTGTATGATGTGAGAAAATATTGGTCAAAGCCATAAATGTGTCACCATCCAAGTCAAATGGGACAATATAAATGAATCCAAAAAGTACTAGTTTGCCTCTGGTTTTCATGTTTGACCATGTCTTAAAAAGGGCTTTTTACATGAAGCATTCTCAGAGTGCGCTAGATGGCGACAAATGGCTTCTGCCTAATCAGTTTCTTATTAATGAAAGGAAAATTGAGGAGTGAAGCAGTGGCTACAATTTGTGTATGCGTGAATTTCTTTATCGATTACTTTGTTGCTATGTCCATACTCTTGTGGATTATTGTTGATCCTAGGAAATTTCAAGTGAAACTCTGAAAGACAAGAGCCATTATCATCTTTCAGATTGTAGGGAGAAATAAAAGCGCTCATCTTTGTGAAAAGCCCAAAGAAGTAAGGTGTTGAAGTTTTAACACAAACTCCGTATTTATTACGATGAAAAAGCTTTTACAATCTCTTCTTATTTATCCTTGTAAATTTTCATTAAATTGAGGATGGTGAAATTACTTGTAACTTCTGGGTGCACTCTTGATGATCTTCTGTTTGTAACAAAATTGCTTCGTAATCTTTGGGATAACACTAGGAAGGGTATGGGGATCGAGTGAAGAAATTGAACCCAAAACGCATAGGTTTTTGAAATTATAGTTAACGTTAGTTCAAGGAGTACAGAAAATTCTTAATTTACAACGCCGCCGTGCTGCCTTGGGTATGAAGTATCATCTTCGCGTCATTTGTGTGATACTGTGATTTCTATGTTGCTGCTTGAGAATATGGACTTTGGCGAACAACTCTTATCTGGCTTCTCGATGGATAATAATGCACTCATGGCGATTGGTTGAACAATTCTCATCTAATTTCATTTCTCATTAAAATTTTCATATTATTTTTATGAGGATGACTTGCTGAGCCATATTTTCTAATAAATGGGGTAGTTAATTAGTTATTCTTTGAGTTTGTGTTAATTGGTATAGGGCTCGTTTACAATGATCTGTGTTGGTGTCACGCTGTAATAACATGCGAGTGTCCTCCCGAGCAGGTGGATGACGAAGCCATGGAGTTGAACAAGGAGCTGATGTCTCAACTGCTTGAACTTGATGATGTCGATGCAGTTTATACTGACCAGAAATAATTAGGCTCGAATAAGTTCATCTGGAGATGATGCTTTATCTAAGCTTACTCTTATTGTAGGCGGGTATCACCGGCCTTCAGCCCTCATAGTTACTGCACTTGCGTCTTGTTAGTCAGGTTCAACTTCTACTTTCTCAATAACTCATATTGTTTTTTCACTTTTGTGAAGTGAGATAACATAATATAGGTCACCCAGTGCCATTGGTATGACTTGCTTATCAAATTAATATGGAAAAACTGCAACTCGTTATAAACTTATAACACACTTTTTTCAAACAACTACTGTATATAATTTTTTGGTCCTGAACAACTACCTAATATAGTAATAAGGCATATTGTTGAACGGTACAGTCTGCTACTAAAACCCTCGTTATTGATCACAAAATTGTAATCCGACCTTTTTTCTCTTATCACTCGTCCGAAAAGCCACACTCAGATTTTCCCCCCAACTCTTATTAATCAAGTGAGAGTTAAGGGTAAATGATCATCCTCTAAATCCACATAGAAAAGAAGCAAATTTGAATTATATTAATATCCGGACGATTGGCATGCCATCAAGCGAGGTTAATTAATCCAAATTAGTAAATGTGTACCTCAAATTTTGTACAAAATGCAATCCAGGTGATGTACTGTCCAAAGTAGACCTGTCAAAACTCGACCCGACCCGACCTGAAAACTCGGCCTGTCCGACCCGTTTTCCTTAGGGTTACAAACCCGGATTTTTCGACCCGCGACTCATTTGACCCGAACTCTAAATGACCCGTTATTTTAGGGTCGAGACCCGATCCGAACGGGTCGACCCGTTGGATCAAGGGAAAATCATGAATTTTATTAAAAATATTAATATTAATACGGAAAATTCACGTGGTGCCCTCAAACTTTGCCATTTTTCACGTGGTACCCAACTTTTTAAGTTTGTGCACATAATATCCTTGAAATTTGATTTTCAAGCACAACGTGCCTTTTTATCGTTTTTAAAATTTTCGATTGGTCATAAATTATAGATCAAAAATCGGAATTGACTAATTTTTTTTTTCAAATTGATTACCTCTTCGAGATCTATAAATTGATAAAACGAAAATGGTCATTCGGAAATTTAAGATCAAAGATATAGTTAATTTGAGATTTTCGTTAAAAAAAATCGTATAAAATGTCAGTCGACAATTTTTTTTTTCACAAATCGTAGATTATGACGAGATAATCATTTTAAGAAAAAATTTTGGTCGATTCTGAATTTTGTTCTAGGAGTTATGCGCAATTGAGTTTTTTTATAGCGACAAAAATGACATGTTGTGAATAAAAATCAAACATGGAGGGTATAATGTACATAAACTTAAAAAGTTGGGTACCATGTGCAAAATGGAAAAGTTCGAGGATACCACGTGAATTTTCCGATATTAATATTTATATATTATATTTGAAAATATAGTTAAAATTTTTTTTATTACTTAAATTGCAAATTCAACTAAAAAGTCAATTTTATATAACTTTTATAATATTTAATAATAAAATAATTATTAAAAAACTTTATTTTAATAATTATGTCAATATAATTAATGTAAATGTTGAATATGATTAAAATAATAGTTTTAAATATGTTTTTCTTTTTTAAATTAAAAAAATCGTTTAAAAAAGACGTTAAAAATTATTTCTTGACCCGTATTTTGACCATAACCCGACCCATGACCCGTATGACCCGACCCGTATTCTGGCCCGACTCGTATGACCCGACCCGCATGACCCGTTTGACAGGTCTAGTCCAAAGTCATCTTGAAATTTCCTAGATGCATAGCTTATAATGACATATATCTAGGAGTTAGGGTTTATCGAATTAGATGTTTCGTTGGGCTTGCTTCAAATTGAGTTTTGTCATGCGGATTTAAGCTTACAATGATGATAGCAAATGTCGATAATCCTACTTAGGTTTGGGAGCTCCGTCCTGTCGCTGCTCTTATTCTCCCAGTTTCTTTGGATATGATCATAATCTGATTGAGATATTACTTTGAAATTGTCTATTTGCAATAAGATGAAAATTATGTTCCAAGAAGGTGGTGATTCCAGTCATTCTCCTTTGAAGGAGTTTTGAAGGTGAGAAGGGTATTAAAATATTCTGGGATGACGGAAATTGATCAAGTGGTAGCAAATATGACCGTGGGCTTGAGTCGAATACTGTACATTTCGGGACAGTTTTGAATTTAATCATGTTTGGGGTTGATTCGGGTTATTGCAGGTCATTACTGTGATTGTTTTTAGATCTCAAGTATAGACATCAAGTGTGAATGTGAATTTTATATTAGCGTTTTTCAGGTTGGGTGGTCGGCCTATTGTTTCAAGCAATGTCAGTTATAATCCAACAAAGTCTATTGGATCCTGTCATTTCGGGTTACGTTAGGCTTTTACAACTCCAAGTATGTCGGGTTTGGTCTTTTTTGGTTTGTTAAGTATGACAATTGCAGAGATTTTGTACTCCTCCGTCTTCTTGTCTTCCCTCCAAATTCTCTAATCCAACCAAGACCGTAGTCTCGAGATTGATCAACCTAGAATTGTAATGGTCTTCCTTGAACCCAAATGAAATATTTACATTAAATAGTAGGGAGCAAAGAAAGGGAAATATATACGCAAAACGGTAATAGTACAGAAAAGTATTTACATTTACTGCTTCATATATAGTAGCTCATAATATACATCTCTAGTACTGCTATACATGAAAATATGAAATGATAAATGTATATTTATACAAATGTTCATTATTTATATATTATACTCGTATTATATATATATACACATGTACAAATACAAAAAAAAAAAAAACAAAACATATATTGCTTAAATACAAGTTTTAGAAAATAAAAGTAGGATTAGTGTCGTAGGCTTTAATCCATGGGAATCCAGCATCCATGCAAACCATAAGGAAGACCATATGGAAACTTTGCTCGAGCAATCTCTTCAAAGGTTGAGCCATCTAGAATCAATGCATATCCTTCTCCATTTTTCCCACTTACCACTGTTATCACCACTCCTGCACATTTCACCCGCCCCTTAATTTTAAGTCGGTATCTATTTACGAATATATTATTGTTTTTTTTTTTTTTTTTATCTATTTACGAATATATTATTAGCCATTCTTTAATATGATGGAGTAGTTTACGTAGTATGTTTAAGTGTTTAACCGTGTTTTTCGAATACTAAGTACATACCATCGTCTTCTTCAGTTGCGCCTGGCCGAGCCACGAAGAACGGCTCAGAAGGAATTGAACCCTCCTCATGCCAATTTTTGGCTTTCTTTTCAAACAAGTCAATCTGCACCAAAGGAACCAAAGCTATTTATTTGTCATGTTGTATATCAAAAGGTGGAACATTATGAGTAGTTCTGGAAAGGTGTATACAATAGTATGTACCTTAGTAATGGTATTGGGAAAGTTACAAGGTCTTCTAGCTCCACAAGCATAGGCGTACCGATATTTCTTGCCCAAGTAGGCGGGGTTTATACTACACATGTCTATGCCTCTTCCATGTTCCTCTGCATCCACTGCGGTCTCTAGCTTCCCGTATGGCATCCCATCCATTGGTATTATGAATCGACCAACCCTGCAATTGTATTTATGTTTATAATAGTAATATTATGGACACCGTGACTTAATAGTACCGGTGACACCCTATTATTCATTTTTGAAAGTGTGAAGTGTGCACGTACCTAGCATTCGGAAGCACATCTTGACCGGTAGAGGAGCGCAAATTGCTCAATCTAAGCTTGTCAAGTATAGAAGTATCGGCGTTGTGTTCACAACAATCTGCAACTATTGCTGTCACATTCCCTTCTTCGTCTTTCTCCTCGTACGCGTTTATAAAATGGAATGTCAAGAATAATGGCACCTCAACCGTTGCCACCTACATTTCAATTATACAAACTTTATATTTTTGAAGCTTTTATCATACAAATTATACGAGTAGCTTTTATATTTTGTCAATTTGTAGGAAACCCGGATGCTTGAGCGTGCATTCGTCTAAAGATCGTTTAGGGTGTTTAGCGTCTAATCATTCATATAATTTTTAGGAATAATGGTCTCCTTTGATTTTGGTTAGCGGTTTTTCTTTCTAATTGATCGAGATTTTGATAATATTTTTTCATATGATCGCCGCAGCTTTTTACTTCTAAAAGTTTTACAAAATTGATGCAAAACTTACCAAGAGACCACTCACTCTATGCATAACATGCAAAAAGGCCTTGGACTCAGGGTGCCACTCAAACTTGTAAAGTGGTGTAGGCTTAGCTCTTAGCAAATTCCTAACACAATATCTCAAGGGCATTTCCGGTACGATAATATAATTTTCCGTAACAGGGAATGAGTGGACCCACCCAGGAGTGGGTCCACCACGACAGTTTATTCGACCAATAACCCGTCGACCGTTTTCTCCAGCTGCCATCCGAACAACTAGGTAGCCGGGGTGAACCAAGTCCGGAAGCAAAGTCAAGAATTCATCATCGGTCACTATTGGATGAGCCGAGTGCAAGAGTAGCCTTCCAAAAGGGTCATTGAACTCAAATTTTCCCAACGTTTCCAATGTGTTAGGGTCAATTACTATAGATCCTTTTTGTGTCTCAGTCAGACATACTACTCGTCCATCACCAAGCTTCACCACACCTATATTTGAGACATAGTAAAAAGTTGTTAAACTTTTAGTTAAGAAAATGTTTAGTTAATACCGTGTAAGGCGGTTTTACACAAATTTATCGTAAAACGAGATCTTTTAGTAACCACTTTTACCCACTAATAAGACCGTGTTTGGATCCGTTTTACAACTATATTAGTATAAAACCGCCAAGACTTGCAATGTTTTCTTCTCAAAGTTTTCGAAATATATTTACCTGTATTGGCATTATCAGTAAGCGACGCACCAGAGAAGAGGCTAGCCAGGTCGCCAATATAATCAAGAAAATTATTTGTTTTAGGACATTCAGAAAATTCACGGTAACATATTTTGCCAGTATTCTTAGCGGCCTTGTATGCATCGGACTCGAGTTGGCGGTGACCGGCAACAAGCCTACCGTCCTCAAAATGAAGCTTGACAAGAGTGGAGTAGCCATCAAAGAGATGCCTGAAGTGGTGGTCTCCCATATGCCATAACCCTGGCCCATTTCTTAGATATGTTCCCCGCTACATTCAACATTATATTCGTTTTGGTTAATAAAATATTGTCCTATACATGGTTAAATATCCTTAAAATATATGATGGACGTATTGCTAATATACTGTAACATGTTGCGACGTATTGCTCATGTGTTGCTCACTAATCATACTATTATGTCACTAATGTGCTGCAATAAGAGACATAATTATTGGTTGGACGGCTTTTTGGAAGCCATATCTTCGTTTATTGGGTTGGTCTCCTTGAGGCGGACTATTTCTGTCTAAAATAATAAAACGGGGTCGGGTTTTAAGACTGTTTTATAGTTAAATGTGACCACTTTTGAAAAAAACGTTACCAATAGCTGTAACACTAGCTAATTGGTCCATTGTGGTTACAATTGACCATAAAATAATCACAAAATTCCGTCTTATTATTTTAGACGAAAATGACACTTTTGAAAACAAGAATTTGCGGTATTTATTTATTTTCAACAATATAATCTCTATTCTCAAGTATATTTAAACTAATTTGATACTCCTTAATATATTAAGACTAATACCGGACAATTAAATTGATTTCTAATAAACTCAATCTTTTGATCGATTTATTTAAAACATACTACTCACTTTTTATGTGAGACAATTTGATTTGGTGCATGTCAAATACTGTATATGTTGTATATGTCAAGATGTTTACACTTTATTATTGTGTTAGGAGTACTTTAGTCAAACGCGTGTAAACAATCTGTTTATTATTGTGTTAGGAGTACTTTAATCAAATGCATGTAAACAATCTGTCGAGGTTGAGGTAGTACTTCGGTTTTAGCTTGAAAACTAAAGTCGACTTACAAAGAACTGAGTCCTATAACAATTCTAATAAGTCGATATTAGAAACTACGGAGTAATAAACTTAAGATTATTGCAATAAGAATTTAATAAAAACTTGACTTACGAGCCATAAGGGTAGTTCTCCTTCTACTTGAAGTTCCCCTTCCCATCTTTCTTGCCTAATGCTTGTCCATGCAGCAAGACTACTTCCACCATCACAAGTTGCTTCTTTCTCCTCCTGTTTAGGAGGCGCAACCACAACCGGTGGTGGTTTAGTCGCAACATGGGTGATCGTCAAGGTGGTATCACGATTTCTAGGGGTGAAAGTATTATGGCTTACAAAGGGCAAGCAAAATCTAGGATAAACATCACATTTATCAGAGAAATGTAACGTTGAAGAACTATGAAAACTATGATTAGTTATTGTAGGGGAAGAAAACATATCTTTGATATACATAATTCAAATATTTAGGGTATTAATAACACACAAGTAGTTGTGATTAGGGTTGATTGTTATTTGTTAGTTGTTAGGGAACCAAGTTAGCACCAAGGGTATTTATAGATGACTAATGGAGTATATTGCTATTTAAGGAGTACTATATATCGCTTGTGAAATGAATTTAAATATGCGTGCACGGTATATATATCGTTTTTACATTTTAGTATATTTATTATAGATTTTAAATTGGCATCTCATGAATTTTCATATTTTATCTCATTATATTTGATTTTCGGAAAAAAAATCATTGCAAAACTATTCAAGACAGCTCATTAATATCATGAAATATGTATTTTAATGAAACCAAGATTTTAAACTCAAATTCATGATTTCATTTTTTTTTAATAATATACTAATGAATGTTTTTTTGGTCACATATATACGAAGTAAGTATACATCAAGTCATTTTTTAAGAATAATGTCAATGAGATTTAGCAATTTATAGTTTATATATAGTTCTATACTAATTTTATTTTATTTTATTTAAATGAAAGATTATAGTTTAAATTATAGTTTGATGGAAAAAAAAATTATTTATCCAAAGGATAATAGTTTAATGCATGAAAGAAAATCTCATTTGTTTCCTTATTTAAATTAGTGCATTTTGAAAGTAAAACTTTTCATATTACTAATTCTCTTAGTATATAGAAGATTCGAGTATTAGTAAAAAACTTGGAAAATAATGTGCCCAAACGAACGCTTGAAGTGGTTATAAATTTTTGGTAAACCGAACGCACCCCGTTTATCCTACCCCCAACTCATAAAAATATTAAAATTATTAACATTTTCTATAAATAACTGTCTAATATTATCGACTAATTAAAATTAGACTTCTAGCTACTAGTTAGAGTGCATCATAATGTGGTACTTCCGGTGTAACCTATGAATTGATTTTCCTTGATGTCAGCATACATGGAAGCATAAGTCAAAAGGGAATAAGATATTCTCCATTACCTAAAAAGAAATAGATTGAGAATCTATTGATGTAAAACTACTCGAGTTTTAACGATTTTTAAAGTAAAATTGTTGCAGAATAAAAATAAAATAAAAAGAATATGAATTAGCTGTGAAAATCTCGCAAGACCCCTCAATTAAAATTAGATATGTGAAAAACTCTCACCCTCGCAAGGACTTAAACTAGACACACGATATTCAACCTCGCAAGGAAGAATATATTCACTAAACTCGCAAGTTTCGAGAAAGGTTGCTCGCAAGCAATTAAGCATAAACTTAACTCAACTCAATATAATCTATCTAGAATTAGGAAACTAAGCTTTCCTAAATAAATTAGGAAAGTATTACACCAACTCGACTTAGGAAAATATGATAATCCTATTTGTACTCAAAAGTATTTATTACCTAAATATAATTAAACTAAGATATGACTCCTTGCGGAGAAGTCTCGACATCTCTGCCTTGGATGCCAAGTAAACACCTGAACACGTCTGAACAATACTGAAACATTTTGAACAGTCCTTGAGAGTGTTCACTTCCCTCGTTCTGACTGATTCCTTTAATTTCCAAGTTAGCGTATTCACTTGACTTGAGCCACTCTTAAATCCTACAGCTAATTTGGAAATGTCTTAACTTGTCAATACTTCGTTATCACTCATTGCTCCTGCATCATCCATTTTTCTCAACGTCAAAATCGTATTTCGATGGAATCTTACGACTCTATATTACTCCCTCCCATCCAAATCAAAGGTAACACTTCAATATAATACTCCTCACATATATTGGAGAAGTGTTACCTTTGATTTGGATGAGAGAGAGAGTAATACATAAAAATAAAGGAATAATGGAGTATAGATGACAATACAATTGTGAATTTTACATAATGTGAGTTCAAAGGACACACCTTAGAAAATAAATGTAATATTGAGTAATACTCTGTGTCCCGGTCTACCTTTTTCATTTATAGGTATCTTATTAATTTGTTTACTTTTTTATATTGAGAATATTTTTGAAGGGTAATTTGCTCATCCACATAACCTATTGTCCACTTATCAATTAATAACATTAGCCACTATGGTCACCTCCCCTTTCCTTGGTCTTTAATTTGTGTTAAAACTAAAAGTAAACAAATAATCGTAACGAAAGGTGTAATATTTTTCTCAAGTTATTAGAACTATTATATTAGTACGATTGATTAACATTTAACACTGTCCTTCTAACCTCTCTGTATTGTGTATTATAGTTTACAAATTTTATATATAAAACTAATTTTGTGACTCGTGAAATTCACGGATTGTTTTGTTTCTAGTGTAATACTTTAGTGATTTAATACAATAACATACTACGATCAATTCAATTTACGGTTTTCATGTTTTAAGGGTTGTATAAATTTAATTAGTCTTTCATACAACAGTTTATCAAAAATAAAAATGTCATACATTATATATACTAAGATACCCATATCAAAACTAAAGTAACTCAATGCAAGCTAAAATGAATAAATAATATAAGTATTCATATAATCAAATTAAACAAAACTATATTATCAAACAAAGATACCCAAAGATAGAGCACCCTCACAAATTAGATATCAAAATTTCATCAACAATTCTGAAAATAACATAAAACACACAATTAGAAATGTTATGAGAAAACTAACATTTCATAACCCCATAAAATTGAAGCTAATACAATAATAAATTGCGGAACTAAAAATTTTAAAGCAGCAACAACTTGAACAACAATTGGATCATTATTGCCGAATACTTCACCTATTAAACAATATTATACAAAAAGTGCTATGTCATCCCCTCAAATTTTCCACCTTTTAGCCATATATTTCAAAATATATATAATAAATGCTCAAAAAATTATTAATCATCCACGATTCCACGTTGATGTCACCAATCTTTAGTCAGTATGTAAAATATTGCTGTTTAATCAATCTTAGTATTTCACTTCTCCTTATAATCTTCTTTTTTCAATAAATAATACCTATTAAAAAAAAGTAACACAATAATAGTGGAATTTGTTTTATTCAATATGATCGTTATTAACTTTGTTTCACCTTAAGTAATGAAAAAAGGAGGGATTGATAATCAAATCGTAGAGATGTAAGTATATTTACCTTGGAAGAGCTTAACACAATAAATAATCTTGATAGCACCTAAATGAGAACAAAACAAACACATACGCGAAATTAAAAATGTGATAAACACTTCATAACCCAATGAAACTTCCATAAAAAAAATAAAAAAAATTAGTTAATAATATCGGTGACAGATACCATTCTACTAACGATAGAGATAAGAAATTTTTTGCTTACAAATTTTGCCTTCCATAAAAAATATATAAACAATTGAAGATACGTTTTATGCTATTAAATATTATTTTTTCATTATTATCAAATTTAATATAGGTATAAATAAAGATCAAGTTCATGACTTTTGAGCATCCATTTTTCATTATTATGAAGTTTAATATAAACATAAATATGGGAAAATGAGAAATGGTATGTAAAAGGTTTGCATTATTATTATTATTATTATTATTATTATTATTATTATTATTATTATTATTGTTATTATTATTATTATTGTTATTATTATTATTATTATTATTATTATTATTATTATTATTATTATTATTATTATTCTTATTGTTGTTGTTGTTGTTGTTGTTGTTGTTGTTGTTGTTGTTGTTGTTGTTGTTGTTGTTGTTGTTGTTGTTGTTGTTGTTGTTGTTGTTGTTGTTGTTGTTGTTGTTGTTGTTGTTGTTGTTGTTGTTGTTGTTGTTGTTGTTGTTATTATTGTTGTTGTTGTTGTTGTTGTTGTTGTTGTTGTTGTTGTTGTTGTTGTTGTTGTTGTTGTTGTTGTTGTTGTTGTTGTTATTGTTGTTATTGTTGTTATTATTGTTATTATTGTTATTATTGTTATTATTGTTGTTATTATTATTATTATTATTATTATTATTATTATTATTTTCTTTTTTTTTCTTCTTACAAACTCCACTTTGCATGAAAGTCATTTAAAAAGTTATCTTGTATATGTAAATAAAATATGACATATTGATGATGATAGATATTTTGGTTTTCCTTTTAATTATATTTATAAATTTGTAGATATTAGTATCTTTATAATCCAAATTATTAGATTTTTTATTTACTACATATCAGTTTTAGCTACTATCTTTATGGTTAAGGAGGAGTTAGATGAACAGATTAAATGATTTAAATTATGAGAGTAAATTCTTAATTTATTTTTATAATTTAAATCATGATCTTATGGTTTCCACACAAAAATAAATATTACTAAACCTTATAATGAGTTTTAATAAATTTATTAAAGTAACCTTAATATTAACAATATAAATAAATATAATTTAATTATGATAATCCTACATGACAAAAAATTAAATGTATTAAGTTGCCTTTTAACTATATAGTTAAAATATGACATATTGATGATGATAGATATTTTGGTTTTCCTTTTAATTATATTTATAAATTATAAATTTGTAGATATTAGTAACTTTATAATCCAAATTTTTGGATTTTTTATTTACTATATGAGACTTTTTAGCTACTATATTTATGGTTAAGGAGGAGTTAGATGAACAAATTGAATGATTTAAATGATGAGACTAAATTCTTAATTTATTTTTATAATTTAAATCATGATCTTATGGTTCCCACACACAAAAAAAATATTACTAAACCTTATAATGAGTTTTAATAAATTTATTAAAGTAGCCTTAATATTAACAATATAAATTAATAGAATTTAATTATGATAATCCTACATGGCAAAATATTAAATGTATTAAGTTGTCTTTTAACTATATGTTATAAATTATATAAATTTATAAATGTGGCATTCATAATGCACGCGTGGCTTTTTCTTCGCCTATGTGGCTTTGTCTACGTGGCCTTTTAAGGTTACCATTTTAATATAATTATATAGATTTGAATCCTAAGGGCGCAAGCCGTTAATTCCCCAACATATATAAATTTTACTTTTGCTAATCAGTTTATAACAAATTCAATGAGAATTTGTGTTATAACATAACATTTGATAGTTTGAAATGCATACATATACAGTTATAAATTTTGGGTCTCAAGCCCTTAATTAGGTCTTTGTTATCAACTTAATGATCTTGAGGTCCTAAATTTATATTCCTATAAGTAAAATCTCAAACTACGGTACAAGTGGACAATGCATGCATTAAAATGTCATAATTTACATTTGGAATTCAAATGAGTTTCGCAAGGAGTATTAATAGGAAACAAAATACTCCATCCGTTCCGGTTAATGATTGTTATTTGATTTTGGCATAAAGATAAAAAAAAGAGGAAAGAGCCAATTACTAAATGACAAGTGGACCAAATTGAGTGTGAGTGATCAAATTGTTCATCAAGCTCATTCTCAAAATAGAAAGGACAACAATTGATCGAGACACCAAAAAATGGAAAATGACAACAAATGACCAGGACATAGACAGTATCAATTAAAGATTAATAATTAGTTTAAATTTTCTTTTCCCTAAAAAAGTAATTAGTTTATGTTAAATCATGTAACGGGTCTGGGACGCACCCAAATGGAGGAGAGAGGGTATGTTTCACAAGTCTATGGAGATTCCACACTAAAACCAATTAACCAATTAGTTTAAATTTTCTTTTCCCTTGCTTTATAAAGTAATAAACTCTCTCCTCTTTTATCTATGTGGTACAACTCACGTATGAGAATATTGAGTTTCTTCTATTTAAAATTTGGGTTTTTCTAACCTATGCCTAGTGGGCATAGGTTAAGAAAATAAAAAAGGAAAGAAATAAATATAGTGGGCATATGTTAAGAAAACAAAAAAGGAAATAAATAAATATATATTTACTGTAAGGAAAACTAAAAGTAATAGCATATTCCAATTTCTCATAAACATATCAATTAATTCTTTCTTTTTTTGTTTTCTTATCCTATGCCTAGTGGGCATAGGTTAGAAAAACCGTTAAAATTTTATTGAAATGGTTCTCCTACAAATATTTTTAAATTGGACTCTAAGATGAAAGAGAGACGGTTAAAGGTGCCGAAGTAAGAAATTAAAATGAGATTTTCTACGGTTTACCCATGTGTTTTCCTAAATTCTAACATATATCCTTCATTTTTAAGAAACGTTTGTTATATCCCTAAACTCCAAGATTAGTACCTAAAATAGCCTAAGTATTCAAATTTGAGTTTTTTAATGGTTACATATTGTCACAAAAAATTGTACATTAATGAGAAAAGAAGATTATATTGATGGCTTTACGAATTTTGGATGAGAAATCAACCAAAATTGCCCAAATATAATATTTAAAATCGTAAAATTTTAGCATTTAGGGTATTTGTCGAAAATATTATTGAGTTCAGAAGTATTTTGTGTGATTTTGAAAAACCGAGGATATATGTTAGAATCTGAAAAAACACAAAGATACATCGTAAAAAAATGCAATCAAAATTATATATTTTGATTCACTGGAAACTATCATCATTTGTGCATTTGACATATTTATTTGCCCTACCGCAGCCAAAGGACAAACTTTATTTAGTGTTATGTTATTTAAATCATTTTATTGATTAGAGTAATATGACGAGAGTAACGAACATAATGGTTAGTAATAAATAAGTATAAAACTCACAACAAAAATAAAGTGGGTACATTCAATTGGTGGACAATAATTTGGAAATGCACCAATTATGTGAATATTTGAACTATGTTCAATCAAGTATCGTGCACTGAGCCACATGTATAGTGAAAGTGTTCAATATATTAATGACTTAATTTCAAGATTCAATCGGGTTCATTTTGGTTAACAGCTTTAATTAATTTGTGTTGTTTTGAGTGGGGTATGATTCAGGTCAAATTTAATTCAGTTCACTTGAGTGTCGAGCTATAGTTTTCATGACTTGAGAGTAAAAAATTAGCTTTAAATAGGCCTTATTTTTTTCAATTTGAATGTAATAATTCATAATACTAGTAATAAATAAAGAATCAATGAAAAAGACACCTAAATTTGAGTGTATTTATGAGAAAATAAACATTTTTCATTCAGGTAAATCGGTTCAGATATATTCAGGGCCGAGTATTATCATTGGGTTATTACGGAGTTCGATTCAGTTTCGGTTCGATTCAGTTTCGGTTCGATTCAGATTGAGTCAGGTCTCGGGTAATATTTAATTTATTCATATCAGGTGTTCGATCGATTATCAGTTCAGATATTTTCGATCTATTTTTCGGATTCGGTTTTATTTGACCAGGTCTAGGTAGAAGTGCAGAATAAATGGAAAAAATCGAAGCGGTGGCGGCGAAGAGGAGATCAATGAATTGGTCAGAGATATGTCTCTCCTCTTAATTTCAATAAATTTGCGATGTCACATGATAGAGGCGATATTACTATGGGTTTAAACATAACGGTTTGTGTGTAGTGGCTATACTGTGATTTAGTTAATTTAAAGTGTGTAATAATAATAATTAATTAAATGATGAGCGTGTGAGTTGTAAAAGGTGGGGAGATGATATTTGGAGTTGGTGACAGTTTTGGAGAGAAATCGAGGAAAGTTAACTAAAGTCAGTATGAGTCAAGGTCTGGGTCAACATGAACTGGCCCGAGATCCATCACTCAAGTCATTATAAGTATTAGGCCGAGAGATGGCGTAATCAAGTTTGAAAACATGACATGCAAAAACAAGAACAAAATGAAGAATCAAGTCTCGTTTTTATAAGGGCTGACTTCAAAAGGGCTATTTTGAGTTTTAAAGCTCCTATTGGCGCACGGTTAAGTGGAGGTGAAAACTTATGTTCTAATTTCACTACGATAGGTCACACGCCTCATTTGCGTAAGAAAGGAGGGATATATGGTTTTCGAAAGTTTGTGATGTCCAGTTACTCCCACGATGCGCATTCAAATTAAAGCTAGCGCACTTTGCGCTTTCTCGATTTGTTCTCGTGTTTTGGTTTCATTTTCCGCAATCTCTTTTCAAACCCTAACTTCACCCTTTCATTTAATTAGAACCCTTTAACTTGTAATCAAATGGGCATCCATTACCACTTGTAAGAGGCCAAATTATCTTAGGATATTTTAGTGAAAAAAATAATCTTTAGATCTATTTGGGCGTTAATCATGCTAATGGAGAGTTAATATCTTTTTATCTCGATGCAATATATATTCCAATCTTCCTAATTCTTTATTTGAGACAATTTTATTCCTTCAAATTTATTTGTTATGAAATCTTCTGTTATCAATGCTATGGTTGTTTGAATTTCTCTCTTGGGTTGGTCATCATTGTTAAGAATCATTCAAATTATGTCAATCGTAAGGGGTTTTCTGTATATGACCACGAAAAAAAGGATCATACATCAGATGTATTACCTCAAACTTTATTTGTTTTTGAGCATATGTGTATTTTTTTTTTGAGTTTATTAGCTCAGACTTTTTTTTTTTTTGGTAAAAGGTTCGAAATTCTCATTAAGTGCAAACAAACTATTACAAACTATGAACTGGTTTGATACATTACATTTTCAGATCAACAAAACTTTAAGCAAATAAAGATTTGATCCAACAAACATCTCTGCCTATTTTTATTACCATTTTGCCAGTAGATAGCTCTCATCTTGCGAGTCGAATTGATGCTCTTTAGAACAGTATCAGGACATTCTATGCAATTATCAGTCCTTGCTCTATTTCTCTGATGCCAAATAGCATACAAACAGGCTTGGATAAAAGTATTCTCCACTCTTTTCTTAACCTTGGACCACATTTTAGCCTAATCCCACTGAAGAAAACCTGAATTAGGAAGCTTGATGTTCAGGTTCCTCATCGGTTTGTAGAGAACCAATTTTGTGTATATACATTGTTGAAATAGATATAAATGTGACTCGGGAGCAAGTCCACACAGTAAGTAAAACTCATCAGGGGTAAGGCCCAATGCAAACAAACGATCTTTCAGCATCAGGGCTTCTCTTGTAATAAGCTAATTTATAAAGCCATGCTTTGGAATACACCAGTTATTCCAAACACGCTAGTGCCAGGGAACTTGTAATTGTGGTTTCCTTATCCAGTTGTAACCATTTGTGACTAAAACCCCATTAGGATGAGCATTCCACTGTCCAATAGTATAACATAATTTCTTTCATTTTACAGATGGCCTTCTAACACCAGCTTGTGTCATTCTTTGGTTTATAAGTAGACCAGCTTGTACCTTGTAAATACAAATGATTAATCCACTTTACCCATAAACTGTCAGGCTTGGTGTAAACCCACCAAACCAATTTACCAATAGATGCCAAATTACATGAGTAACTATCTCTTATATCTAATCCACCTTCACGTTTTGGAGAACAAGCCTTCTCCCAGCTCACCATTGGGGATCTTGTAATACCCCGTATTTTGATAGCATTTATGAATGGTTTTTAATGAATTAATTATGATGTTTATAATTTATAATAAACATAAGACGGAATAATAGAATAAATAAGATTAAATAATAAATAATGGTTGAGTCGGGATTTTGATTGTGGCCGTGTAAGAGCGTGTTGACCATGGGTTACTCGGTCAAAGCTAATAATAATAATAGTAATATTTATATAAGGTAATAATAATAAAAGTGGAATTTCCTAATTGCCTTTCTACCAATTATAAATAGAAAAGAAGGGGACCTTATCCTAGCATACACAATCACAAAAATTGAAAATAATTCACATAAAGGTAGAATAAGAGATCTAGAGACAAAGGAAGGAGATTTAAGATCGTATAATCGACAAAATCTAAGACCGTCTCATAATTTAACTAAGTAATGTTTTACATCGCATGTATACCGTATTTGAAGCAACCGTGCACCACCATACTAGCAACTCATGAACCGTGACTTTGGCCATAGGCTAGCTTGGACCACCGTCCCTTCACCTGACCCTGCCGTGATCGTCGACACTGACCTGGGGTGGTTAATTGGGTGGTTGTAATTGAGTGGTTGTTATGGGAGCCGTGTGATTGAAACGGTTAATTGGACCCTTAAACTTGACAGTCATGACCTGGGTTGGCATTGGTTGGCCGTGGGTGGTGGAGTCGCCCCTGGTGTGTTGGAATATGTGTCCTCCGACAATAATGCGATCACAACTGTCGATCATGATGATCACATGTTTAAATCTCATTTTAAGAATACACGTGGGAAGTAATATTTTACTGTCAACTGGTCCACACATATCAATAATGATTGGCTGACTAGAGTTTGACATTACTGTCGTGCGACGGTGGTGACCAGTTGATCCCCTTAGGTCATACCTAAAGGGTGACACTCTTAATTGTTTATTTAATTGATCGTATGTCGATACGAGTTAATTAAATTGCTTAAAATTGACGGACGATTTTGGAAGTAATATTTACGTGTCTTATTGTAATTTGATTATAATAAGATACGGTCTAAGTAATCGAATTGTTTTATTACTTAGATGAAATTATTGTTTACGGAAATAATCGAAACAGAATGAATAAATTGTTATAAATACAGAATGTTGTAGTTTATAATTCGGAAACACTTTTTCGGTACAAGTAATTATGAATTACTAGGTCATTTTAATAAGTGACATATTTCTTTTTTAATTGTTAAAAATACATTTTATATTTATAAGATGTCATGCAATATGTCACATGTGACATATTGACAAAATCACAAATAAAATGGACTCATCCATTTTATGTGTGTACCGAAATGGAGGGGATCTTTTAGAGTTTTTATTGTGTTGTATAATAAGTGGAAAATACAATAATAATAACCTAGACCTAGCCTTGCATGCATAGCTTTATCTTGGGAAGAAAAGGAGAGCATGCATTGGGCTTTCCCCCTCCCCCATGTCCGGTTTTTCCCATAAGAAAGAGCAAAACGTTTTTACTTAATTTTTACTCTTACACTACAATATAGGCTAGTGTAACATTCATTCAAAAAGATTATCAAAACTTATAGAAATATAAGAGAGAAAATACTCCAATTCTCCCCTTCTCTTGGCCGAATAAACAAGAGAACAATAACAAGCCTTTTCCACCACCATTGAGCACCAAAAACCTCTAAAATTCCCAACTATCGAACTCAGATATGCATTTCTTTTTCCATTAATTTCGACTTCGACCACCCTACCATCCTCAAACAACACTAAAAGTACAATTACCACCACTCATACGTCATCGGCAACCAATTGAAATTAGTTTATCTGGCTTATCTTTTGATGTATCTCAACCCGATTTTGATGTACCTAATATCTAGTTTTGTGTATCTATGTTAATGTACATTAAAATAATGGCTAGATACACAACATTAGTCATTAGGTACATTAAAAATTAGTGTATATTAACTGTCGTCGACCACTTTTACCAGACGTCACCGGTGATGGTGTGCGACACAAGCCACCCCAAAAAACCCAAACTCAACCAGAAATCGCCGCCGAGTTCTCACATTAAGATGCCGCCATAACTCGAATAAACAACGGCGGCTACGGTTGTTGATGCCGTTCTCGATTTAGGGGTGGTGGTTGTCGTGGGTTTAAATGTTGTTGTTGGAGGATGGTGGTGGTTTGTACGCGACCTCCGGTGAGAGAAGTTAAATAATAAGCATATGACTATGGTAATCGGCTCCTCGCAAGAGTAGTGAAGGGGATTTCATGTGTCGTCGGCGTGATTTGGGGGTCGCCGGCGTAATTTTGGGGTCGCCGACGATGAGTGCTGGTTGGGTAGTCAGGGACTCAGGTGTATTTGGTAAAATGAATAAGTAGTTGCCAGTATTGTGTTTCACGGAGTATATGCTTATAATATAAGAACATTCTCACTTTTTGCACCGAGTAGTTGTATGCACCGGATCCTATATATATATATATATATATATATATATATATATATATATATATATATATATATATATCACCTTAATCAAACCGCTGAAATAATCCCGTCAGATATACGACCTACTCGGCCGAGTGATCCTTGACAGTAACCTGATCATAAGTCACACGACGACTTACTCAATCGAGTCCCACTTACTCTACCGAGTAACTGAGGACCAGAAAACCGTGGTATTACTGTCTTCCCTCATTAAAAAAAACTTCGTCCCCAAAGTTTATACCATACCCAAAACAACATGAAACACCAACTACTCAAAGACACTAACAACAACAACTATGTCCAACTAAACAACCCAACTATAGCTCACACAAACCAACAACGCAACCATACCGGCCTCAAACTATCCAAAACACACATGCGACCATCTCCTACCCCCTTTAAAAGACAACGGTTACGTCCCTGTAACTAGACACACCTGATCAAAAAGGTGTGGTTAGCGCTCTCTCATAGTCTCCTCCGGTTCCCAAGTGGCTTCTTCCACGTTGTAATTAGACCATATCACCTTAAGCAAGACAGTTTCACCATTCCGTGTCTTGCATACCTTACGTTCCAAAATCTCCTTAGGAACCTCTGCATAAGTTAGAGCCTCATCTAACTCGATATTCTCGACCTCAAGCACATGTGACGGATCAATCACATACTTACGAAATTGTGATACATGAAACACATTATGGACCCGATCAAGCGATGGGGGTAAAGCTAGCCGATAGGCTACTTCACCTATCCGATCTAAAATCTCATAAGAACCGATGAACTTCTGGCTCAACTTTCTTCTCTTGCCAAACCTCATAACTTCCCACATAGGTGAAACTTTCAAGAGGACCTTGTCACCTACCGCAAACTCAATGTCCCTGCGATGCAAATCCGCGTAACTCTTTTGTCTATCTTGAGCTGCTTTCATCTTTTGGCGAATCAAGTGTACTTGCTCAATCATATCTTGCACCATCTATGGTCCTAAGATTATAGCTTTAGCACTGTCATCCTAACAAACCAGACTCCTACACTTCCTGCCATACAAAGCCTCAAAAGGTGCCATCCCAATGCTAGAGTGATAGCTATTGTTGTAAGAAAACTCTATCAGGTCCAGTCTATCCTCCCAACTCCCACCAAACTCCATAGCACAAGCTCGGAACATATCCTCTAGAGTCTTGATAATCCTTTCAGTTTGACCATCTGTCGCAGGATAAAATGCTGTACTAATCTTTAAGGTAGTTCTCATCAATTCCTGCAACTCTTGCCAAAATCGTGATATGAACCTTGCATCTCTATCTGACACTATATCCTTTGGTACCCCATGTAACCGTACCACATGCTTCTTGTACCCCAAATCTAGATGAATCTTACTCTAAGTATCTTTCCTTGGAATAAAATGAGCTGACTTTGTTAAACGGTCGACGATAACCCATATCATATTGTTACCCTGCTGAGTTCTTGGTAACCCAACGATGAAATCCATAGAGATCGACTCCCATTTCCAGGAAAGGCATCTCAAGTGACTGAATCTTATATTGTGGTCTCCGTTGCTCTCCCTTTACCCTCTGACAAGTTAAACACCTAGGCATGAACTCAGCAAAATCTTTCTTCATACCGGGCCACCAAAACATCTTCTTCAAGTCTTTATAGAGCTTGTCACCACCCGGATGTACCGAATAAGGAGTGCAATGAGCCTTCGTCATGATCAACTTCTTCAAGTCAACATCACTAGGTACACACCACCTACCATCAAAATGAACACTCCCATCTGTGTGGATAGAAAACCTCGAAACTGTACCACTCTCTACCCTTGACTTCCACTCTTGAATCTTGGGATCAAGTTTATGTTCCCTTTTGATATATTCATAAAGTTTAGGATCTATTGTCTTGATGATGGCATCACCCTTGTGAATCATATGAATCCCCATCTTAGTCATCTCATCCTTTAGTTTCATTAAAGACATAGTAGTACATAACAAATGCACACTCTTCCTACTCAAAGCATCTGCCACCACATTAGCCTTCCCCTCATGATAGATGATTTCTATATTGTAGTCCCCAATAAGCTCCATCCACCGTCTCTGACGCATATTCAACTCTTTCTGAGAGTAGATGTACTTCAAACTCTTGTGATTTGAAAATGCCTTAAAGGTCGCTCCATAGAGATAGTGCCTCCAAATCTTTAGAGAAAATACCATTTCACCCAGTTCTAAATCATTAGTAGGATAGTTCTCCTCATATGGCTTCAGCTTCCTCGAAGCATAAGCAATAACCTTCCCATTCTACATCAAAACACAACCTAACCCATTCTTTGAAGCATCGGTATATACCTCAAATTTCTCACTTCCCCTAGGTAAAGTTAGGATAAGAGCTGTGGTCAAACGCTCCTTTAATGTTTGGAACGCCATTTCACAACTCTCATCCCAATGAAATCTGGTGTCTTTCCTCATCAAAGCTGTCATAGGTCTAGCGATCTTAGAGAGGTCTTTCACAAACCTCCTGTAGTGATATAGCTCTAGAATTGTCGTCTGTTCTATGCCTTCAAACAATATTTATAATCTCAACAAACTACTTTTAGTAGAGTGGCAAGTAGAGGTCGGATCTCAAGGGATGGGTATTGTATTGACTTATCGGTTGCAAATAGCTATGTCTTAGTATCACAATTTGGGTTGAGGTCGAGATTTGCTATTTAAACTACTTAACAAAGGAAAACTAAATAAATGAAAGCAAATTAAAGTAAACAAATAGAGTTTGTAAACAATTGGTTAAAAACACTAGGGTGTCATGGGTTCATATGGGAATCATGATGAGATCACATAAATAAGTTACATAGACGCAAGCAATTATTGTTGTAATGGAATCGAGTTAGTTTATATCTTACAATTCCTAGGGAGACTTGGGTCTCGGAGTCGAGTTGATCAAAACTTTACAACACCTACATCGACTTGGTTTTCTCTATTCAACTATATACATGGTCTAACAAGCCTTGAGTTAGTTTATGTCTTACAAGTCTTGTTGAAAGGATAAGAGAATCATGCTAGGTTGTCAATCAAGCATTTCATCAAGCATAACATGTGCATAAGTTGAAATTACAACAAGCAAGCATTCATATGAACTCATTAAGTATAGATCTACCCCATGATTAGCTCCCCTAATCCCTCACTAACCCTAGTTAGAGAACTACTCACTCATTATCATGGAAAACATGTTAACAATGGTGTCAATCATCTTAACAAGTATAAACATGATGGAAGAGTAAAGCAATAAACAATAATTAAGTAAGGAGTAAAGAATTACAACAATATTAAGATGAGGAAATGGAAAGGAAAGAATAATAGAAGAAAACTTTGATTGATGATGAAGAGCTGTCAGTTCTCCAATAAAAACCCAAATAATCTTCAATTACCCAACTAGATCTAAGAATTCTTGAACAATAATTAAAGAAGGATTAAAGTGTAATTAAGCTAATTGACGTCTAATCTTTCTCTAATCTCTAATTGACTTCTCTAATCTACCTCCTAATCTCTAATTGACTTGTTACTAATCTCCTATTATAAGGGAGTATTTATACTAAGTACAAGTATTAGGTTAACTAAGGGCTTAAATGACGATTAAGCCCCTTAAATAAAGTTCAACGCCTTGCAAGTCATAGCTTGGGACGCACGACCTTCTTCTGATGGACGCTCCTCCTGCTTTTTGGGATGCCCGTTCTGCCTTGGGGACGTCCATGGTGACTATGGGGACGCCCGTCCTTACCATAGGGACGCCCGTCCTTGCTCTGGGACGCACGTCTTAAAGGGCAGTTTTGCTTCTTCTTTCATTTGGCTGCCCCTTAACTTGTGGGGATCCTTTAGGAGTATGGGGGTCCTTCATCATTGCCCATTTACTTGTTTTATTGAGTTAGGCCTTTAGTATTGATCTCCTCCTTGTTGCTTGGTGATACCGTCGTTTCAGTACCAAAAATAAAATACCTAGTTACACTAACAGAAGCTAGCAGTAAGTAGGGTCGATCTCCACAGGGAGGCGGTCACTATCTACTTGTTTATTCGGTCCGTCGAAGGTCACAGTTGGTGGTTTTGAATTGTTTTGACTAAACTAATAAGATTAAGGCGAGAGAAATTGAGTTAAGAGAAATTAAGCAGAGGGAAAGGGAACTAGGATGTCGGGTCATCAATAATTATCGGTCAATTGCAGCTAAGGTCACAGATCAGTCAGTTGTATCGGTCTAAGGGGCAACAAATATCTCCTTCCGGTCTCAATTCGCCCTAAAACACTAATAGCTTAGCTTGCGCCCTCACTTAAGTGCCCTAATGCTCACTGCAGGTCTCACCCCTTCCAACCTTCCGGTCTAGGTCAAGGCTTACCAAAATTTAAAAAGGCTAATTGCATCGATTCAATCAGCAAGATACAATTAAAGCAGCGATTGATACCCGTCGTTGTGAGTACCAAAAATAATATTTATAAAACCTATTAAAACTAGGAGAAGCTAGTGGTAACAGGGTCGAACCACAGAGAGGCGTGTGCAATTATTAGTTGTCTAATTCTAGTCTAAGGTAACAAATGTGGGGGTTGAGTTGATTTGGTCTATAGCTAAAACAATAAAAGACAATAAACTAAATAAATGGATAAAACAAATATTAAAAGAGGTGCTAAGATGGTCGGTTCACTATAGTTTCGGCGGCAGCAAACTAGGTAGGTCTAAAACAAACACGTGAGACGGGAAAATAAGAGGTCCTCTCGGTCCACTCTCACAAGTAACATCTTTCGATCTTGCTACAAGTCCCTAATATCACTAATACTAACTTTTGTCCTGAAAAGTGACTAAAAGGCTAAACTAACTTATCTTTCGATCTCGTTAATCTAGTCGTCTTAATTAGGTAGGTTATCTCCCTTCCCTATCTTTCGATCTTTATTGGGTCGGTCAAATCCTAAACATTCAACTAGTTGCGTGCACTCGATTCGTCAAACATAGAAATTAAATTAATTAAAACGAAGCATATCCCACGAGGCCAGTCGATCGACCAGGGTAGGCGGTCGATCGACCGTGGCGCGATTCAGGGTTCCCTATTCTAATGCCGCCTAACCTACAGTTCCCCTACATCCTAGCACAAGCTATTTAGCTACTTATGATTATGATAAAAACAACAGTAAAATTGACTAATAAAACTACTGAATTCATGCTTGAAATAATTGAACAAACAAATAGCATAAGATGATGATTTCGGCTTTAGGAAACTAACTAGCAATTCCTATACTACGAATGAAATAAGCAATGAGATAGAACGGAAGAATACCGAAAAGGAATCGCAGGCAAAGATCCAGAACCGAAAGCGAAAATAATTGTCTTGAACACGGAATAATATTTAGAACCCTAATTCTCAATGCTAAACTAAAACTGAATAAAAACTCGACAAAAGGGAACTGCCTTATGCTGAAACTAAAGCTACGTTATATAGGAATACAACGTAGTTCTTATTTCCTAAAACCTAATACAATGGGCTTCAAACTCCTCGATCTTTTAATTCACGTCTTGGTCGATCGACCATGCAAGGCAGTCGATCGACTGCTCTTCGCTGAACAGTAGCTACTGGAACTCGTGGGTTGGTCGATCGACCATGGAGGCCAGTCGATTGACTGAAGTAGCTGATACTTGACTTCTAACTTCTCGTGGATTTGTCTTTCGGGCCTCGATATACGCACCAAGCTCGTTCCTTGAGTAAATACTTCATGTCAAATGCAATGCAGGATACTCGGGGACGGATTTAGCTCAATATCTACTCATTTCCGCATAAATCTGCAATAATACATAAAAAATGAGAAAGTAGACGAAATGGGGCAAATAGTAGCCTTAAACTACATAAATGAGCTCTGAAATGCGTGTAAAATAGGGTGTAAAACATCATATATATGACACGCATCAAACTTCCCCAAACCAAACCCTTGCTTGTCCTCAAGCAAGAACTAGACTCGATCCTAAAACCTAATGGAACGAGTTCAATCTCAGAGCGAAATGCACACTGAATAGCCTAATCCAATTTAATGCAATAACCAACAATCAACTAGTAATATGAATCATGCAAACGAGTTATGTAGTCATTAGAAACTGCTGAACCGTCAACTATAGAGACTTATCAAATTGGACTCTCACGGGTCGCTCGAATCCATCAATAAATACAGGTGAATATTTGTGAGAGATAGAAAGAAGTAATTTTGTTAGTGACACTCACCTAACTACGACCTATAAGAACATGCCTGCAATATAATATGAAAGTAATCTCTACAACCGTACATACGCATTCCAACCAAACAGATGACCATGACACATGCCGAGGTAAATATGGATATGTGAGGTAATGGGCAGGAAGAGCAAAACATTTATGGGAATGTGGGGGTACAGGTGATCAAGCTAGTACCGTAACAAAGCCATATGACAATATCCACTTCTTGCTCAAAATCTTCGACAATAAAACGGTGCTATAGCAAGCACAAATCTCACAATCTCCGAAATAATCAACTCCCCATAAGATACAAATGAAACATGGGAGCAAAAATCGCCATATAATAAAGACTTGAATCATGCGAATTGATTTCTTTTTCACTTCTCGGGCAGCGGTCGATCGACCAGAATTGGCAGTCGATCGACTGCATCTACAGTACAACACTCTTTTTTTTTTGTTCTTTTTCGAATCATTTTTTCTTTTTCTTTTCTTTATTTCTTTCAATTTCTCAACAACATCTCAAAATGAGCATATGCCACCAAAACGAAGTAACAATCCCAGAAACTAAACCACCAGCTTGACAAGGGCATGCTAAATGTAGGATGTAGTAAACGGGACAAAAAGGCTAATTTTGGCAGTGTGGAGCTTATGGGTAAAATGAGAAAAGGGGACCTCTTCCACATGTGTCAACAAACCACAAACCGAATGCACACAGGTATAAAGCAGATTAAGTTCATATTTATGCATTTTTATGTAACATGTCTCATAAGGAGTAACTACTCACTTTCCTAGATAAACTGGTCATAGATGACACCAGTTATAAGCTCTAATAACTCAGAAAATATAAGTAGCTTGCCAAAATTCTAAGTCAAGTCTCAAGTCCAGCAAGTAAATTAACGAAAACTCGTAGATTATGCAATTGATTCTACTAATAACATGTCAACTAGCAAGGCTTAGGCATAAAACAGATGCAATTGCAATGTCATCATTGAAATACTACCGTTCTGACTCGACCTATATGTTAGAATAAACGTGCAATTTTTTGAATTTTATGAAATTTTTCAATTTTGTTTTTTAAATTTTGTATATATATAAGAGAAATAAACAACAATGTAAGACAAAATGTAAACGTGAATGCAAGCAAATGAAATGTAACGCAAAACCCTAAACTTCCCCAAACCAAATCGCACAATATCCCCATTGTGCAGAATCATGTAATGAAGAAAAGGAAAACGGGAATTTGCGAGAAAATTAAGTAAATAATTTATGAAGTAAGGACATGAACTCACAAGACTTTAAGCGCAGCAAAAGGAAACCTCCCCAAACCAGCGTGAGCTAGGAGGTTTCAGTAGCCAGCAGTGCTACCAATAGATACAACAATACCACGCATAAAACCAAGAAAGCAATGTGGAAGCGGTAATTAAGTGCATAAGATGAAGAAATTTGAAGAAAACAGAATTATGTCGGAAAATAAAGAGGAGGAAAGACTCCCTTAATTCTGCAAAACGACCAAACACAGCAGGGGAAAGGTCGTGAACAGTACAAAGAAGGACAACAACGATCGATCGACCAAAGCAGACGATCGATCGACCGAATGAATGAGAACAAGCTCCTGGAAGTCGCACCTCAGTCGATCGACCAGGGTAGGCGGTCGATCGACTGGAAAATTCGCTGTAACTTCCTGATATCTTCGAATTAGCTCGAGAACTTGAGCTAATATGATCTATAAACCTGCAAACGCACATAATAACGTGCCCAAAATTGCGCAAAACCCAAAGTAATAGTATAAAGTGCTAAAAATCCTAAGCAAACTTAAAACGCGAAGTCTCGCGCACACAAAACAATAAAAAGTTCAACGAAAGCAATAAAATGTAATTGTTTTTGAAGAAGCCTCAATCAACTAATAGTTGATCAAGAACGGCCACGAAATGGCCCACTTGGTTGGCTTCTGGCTACAAGAGGTAGCCTCAACAGTGCTCATCTTCTCTGCTGCACTGTTCTCAGTTTCAGCATCCGCAGAACTCAACTGATCAACATGTCGGACTCGTCGGAATCCAGATCAGACTCCGTTGCTTTGACTTGCTCATCTTCGGGCTCCTCATCCGTGCCATAGCTAAGGCATCCTAGACCGCCTCT
Source organism: Silene latifolia (assembly GCF_048544455.1). Classification (NCBI taxonomy): domain Eukaryota; kingdom Viridiplantae; phylum Streptophyta; class Magnoliopsida; order Caryophyllales; family Caryophyllaceae; genus Silene; species Silene latifolia. The sequence goes on from NC_133536.1 coordinate 187,335,536, forward strand.
TTGAACTATTGGCTCCTTCACAGCTGGAGCGACATGCGGCTCTTCCTTCCTCAAACCAGCTTCTGCAATATCTAAAACAGAGGAATCTTCCTCCACTTTGCTCCCAGTCTGGGGCGGAGGTGTCACAACAGGAGTAGGGGTAGATATAGGCATATCAGGGAGTATAAAATAAGATTTCTTTTCAGAAACCGTATTGCAAGTGACAAGCCACATGGGGTCTTTCTTCCTAGCTGTCTGGGCAAAGATAATGGAATGCTTCCCTACCTTAAAGGTCAAAGTACCCGAACCAACAACAATAACTGCACCAGCAGTGTGCAGGAATGGTCTACCCAAAATAATAGGAATGTGGGCATCTTCGGGCATATCTAGTACAACGAAGTCAACAGGGAAGAAGAACTTCCCTATTTGCACGGGAATGTCCTCTAAGACTCCTATTGGCTGGACCGCAGAGCGATCAACCATCTGTACTGTCATGTTCGTGACTACAAATCTATTCAACTTTAACTTTCTAGCAAGACTCAAAGGCATTACACTAATACTGGCTCCTAGGTCACATAAGGCTTTCTCAATAGGAAAAGTGCCAATATTACATGGGACTGAAAAACTACCTGGGTCTTCTAGCTTAAGGGGTGCAGTATGGGTCAAATAAGAACATGACTCCTCAGTTAATGCGACAGTATGCACAGTTTCAAGTGACTTCTTTTTAGACAGTAATTGCTTCATAAATTTCATGTAAGCAGGCACTTGATTGACTAACTCAAGAAAGGGAACTTGTACGTTTAAACTACGAACAACATTTTCAAATTTATTAAACGAAACATGTTCCTTCGTCGGCACCAATCTCTCCGGATAGGAGGCTGAAAGTAGCAACTTAGCCCTCTCCTCTAAGTCTCTCATGCCGGCGTCGGTGGACTTGGGCTGAAAATCCACCACCTTCTCTTTGTTGAAGCTCGAACCATCTTCAGACCGTCTCAAAAATGAACCATTAATCGTCATCGGGTCGTACTTCGGAACCGGAACTGACCCATCAGCATTTGGGTCTTGCCCCAATATTTTCGTTGTCGCACCCCGAAACAAGTGATCCCTCAAGTTATTAGGCATTGGAGGACGAAAAGATTCACTATCAGCAACACTGTCAGTCGATCAACCAGGTTGGTCAGTCGATCGACTGACTTCTACAGGACCAGAAGCTCTTTTGTTTGTCGCGGATCGGTCGATCGATCGGTATGTCGATCGATCGATCGACATACCCTATGATCGTCTTTTTATTGTTTTTGTTCGTCACTGCCTTCTCCTTGCTTGGTTCCGCCTCATCTTTTTCAGTGGCATCCTCAACCATAATGGGCCCATCAAGGGTAGACCCACTCCTCAAGGTGATAGCAATAAGGGTCTCTTTTTGCTCTGTCTGCGTCGGTAAATGTCCCGGAGCTCGGGTTGTATTCTTGCTAGCCAATTGAGCAATTTGGCTCTCTAACATCTTCATCCCGACCTCTCTAGCTTGAGACTCTTTCAGCAACAAGTTCTTCAATTCAGTAAAATCGGAACCATGGGACTGCTGCTGCTGCTGAGGGACGTACATAGGCTTTTGGTACGGCTGTTGTTGTTTATGAGGGGGCACATAACTTTGCTGCTGCTGCTGTGGAGGTTGAGTTGGATTTAGGACATTTTGGCTACTTCACCGAGGATTCGGATGAACATTCGGCTCATAATAGGTGTTTGTCTGCCTATAGTGTTGAAAGGCAGCACAAGACTCAAAAGGAACGCTGCAGCCGTCTGCAGCATGTCCTTCTCCTCCACATCTCTTGCAGCTGAATGGACCGTCTGAAACAACATTCACGTGATAAATCCCTCCTTTTGAAGCTCCCCCCAACTCGTACTTATCAAATCTGGCCGTGAGAGCCTCTAATGCAGCTACAGAAGGAGATTCAGCACTTCTTCTTTGATTTCCCCTCGAATTCCCATACTCAGCCTTATCGGTGGCCAAATCATCAATGATCTTCCACCCCTTAGTCTCTCCAACATTCTCCTAGAATCTACCACTAGCTGCAGCATCCAGGATAGCTCTCTGATCATCATAGAGCCCATTATAGAACTGATTACATAGGCTCCACTTCTCAAACCCGTGATGCGGAATGGTTCTCACCAACTTCTTGAAACGGACCCACGCCTCATGAAAGTTCTCATCCGGACCCTGTTTAAAGCTTGTGATCTGATCTCTAATGGCATTCGTCTTCGAGGCAGAAAAGTATTTCTTGTAAAATGCCAAGGCCAACGAATTCCAGTCGATGATCCCATTAGCAGCTCGATCTAGGTCTCTATACCACTCCCTTGCAGCAACACGAAGAGAGAATATAAACATGGTCTCCTTCACCTGATCCGGAGTCACGCCAGTTGGTGGGGGTATGGAACAACAATAATCGATAAATGTCTCCATATGCTTGGCTGCATCTTCAGTTGCAGCTCCCCCAAATTGGTTCCTCTCAACCAAATTGATATAGGACGGTTTCGGCTCGAATTTTCGGTCTTCCCCTGGTAATGCGAATCCTTTGTAAAAATTCGCAGCTGTCGGCTCGGAGTGACTGGCTATACTCGCTTCTTCAGCCATGACTGGAAAATCTGGAGATGTGACGGTCTCAGCTGAAGAAGTGGAAACGGGAGATGAATGTGGATCCTCCTCAAATAGCTCGTTCTCGTAGTAACTAGACAGAGTACTCAGCTCTTCCTGTGTCGGCAATACTCTAGCTGATCGTCTGAACTCACGCAAAGTCTTCTCAATCTCTGGGTTGAACGGTAGTAATTCACCACCCTGTGACCTGCGCATAAGAAGAAACTACAAAAAAGAGTATGAGAATAGTTTAAGGAACGGATGTCCCTTAAACTAAAAAGAAAGACTAAAATAAAACAACTAATAATTTTAAACAATTGCCTCCCTGGCAACGGCGCCAAAATTTGATACCCGTCGTTGTGAGTACCAAAAATAATATTTATAAAACCTATTAAAACTAACAGAAGCTAGTGGTAACAGGGTCGAACCACAGAGAGGCATGTGCAATTATTAGTTGTCCAATTCTCGTCTAAGGTAACAAATGTGGGGGTTGAGTTGATTTGGTCTATAGCTAAAACAATAAAAGACAATAAACTAAATAAATGGATAAAACAAATATTAAAAGAGGTGCTAAGATGGTCGGTTCACTATAGTTTCGGCGGCAGCAAATTAGGTAGGTCTAAAACAAACACGTGAGACGGGACAATAAGAGGTCCTCTCGGTCCACTCTCACAAGTAACATCTTTCAATCTTGCTACAAGTCCCTAATATCACTAAAACTAACTTTTGTCCTGAAAAGTGACTAAAAGGCTAAACTAACTTATCTTTCGATCTCGTTAATCTAGTCGTCTTAATTAGGTAGGCTATCTCCCTTCCCTATATTTCGATCTTTATTGGGTCGGTCAAATCCTAAACATTCAACTAGTCGCGTGCACTCGATTCGTCAAACATAGAAATTAAATTAATTAAAACGAAGCATATCTCATGAGGCCAGTCGATCGACCAGGGTAGGCGGTCGATCGACCATGGCGCGATTAAGGGTTCCCTATTCTAATGCCACCTAACCTACAGTTCCCCTATCTCCTAGCACAAGCTATTTAGCTACTCATGACTATGATAAAAACAACAATAAAATTGACTAATAAAACTACTGAATTCATGCTTGAAATAATTGAACAAACAAATAGCATAAGATGATGATTTCGGCGTTGGGAAACTAACTAGCAATTCCTATACTACAAATGAAATAAGCAACGAGACAGAACGGAAGAATACCGAAAAGGAATCGCAGGCAAAGATCCAGAACTGAAAGCGAAAATAATTGTCTTGAACACGGAATAATATTTAGAACCCTAATTCTCAATGCTAAACTAAAACTGAATAAAAACTCGACAAAAGGGAACTGCCTTATGCTGAAACTAAAGCTACGTTATATAGGAATACAACGTAGTTCTTATTTCCTAAAACCTAATACAATGGGCTTCAAACTCCTCGATCTTTTAATTCACGTCTGAAAGAGCGTCTTGGTCGATCGACCATGCAAGGCAGTCGATCGACTGCTCTTCGCTGAACAGTAGCTACTGGAACTCGTAGGTTGGTCGATCGACCATGGAGGCCAGTCGATCGACTGAAGTAGCTGATACTTGACTTCTAACTTCTCGTGGATTTGTGTTTTGGGCCTCGATATGCGCACCAAGCTCGTTCCTTGAGTAAATACTTCATGTCAAATGCAATGCAGGATACTCGGGGACGGATTTAGCTCAATATCTACTCATTTCCGCATAAATCTGCAATAATACATAAAAAATGCGAAAGTAGACGAAATGGGGCAAATAGTAGCCTTAAACTACATAAATGAGCTCTGAAATGCGTGTAAAATAATGTGTAAAATATCATATATATGACACGTATCATCGATTAACAACATAGACAAAAGCAACAACGACAATCTGCAAAGTAATTAACAATTAACAATAATCATCGACTCCCCTAATCCTAGCAAAGAGAAATTAGCTAGACATGATAAAGGGAAGAACAGAATAAAGGGAAGAGAAATAAACATTAAATAAAGAGAAAAGGAAAAAGAGAGAATTACAGTAGATCCGGAAAAAGAAAGAAACAGAGAACAGTAGAAAACAGAAGAAAAGTAGTGTATGTCGTGCCCCCAATCTGTTATGTCATCTTCCTATTTATAGGAAAAGAAGATTTTATTTGACCTAAAAACAAATAAAAGCTAAAAAGCCCGTGCCCACTAAAGAGTTACTCGATCGAGCCCTTTGAAACTTCTCGATCGAGCAAATACGAGCACAAACCACTCGATCGAGTGAAATAACCACTCGATCGAACCCTAAATTGCACATTCTCGATCGAGCATAAACTTCACTCGATCGACTTCTTCTGCCATCCAAAAGCACTCGATCGACCAATAATGTGTTCGATCGAATGACTTTGACTTGACCAGCTCATTGTTTCGTTAGTTTCCGCCTTGACTTGGTTATTTAGCTTCCGAAATGACTTCACGCATCCCAAGTCAGCTACATTTCCGCTCCAAAATCACCCTTCCTCTAAATGCATGCAAAACGGACGGTAAAAGGCTTGATTTCACTACTTTCTGGTCCATTCCTGCAAATAGAACAAAACAAACCAAAGTAGCTTATTCAGAGCATTTCGTAGCATAAAACTACGATAATAGCATAGAAATACGTGCATAAAGAAGCGTAAAAAGACTATATTAAATGCACGTATCAAATCTCCCCAAACCAAACCTTTACTCGTCCTCGAGTAAACTAAATGCAAAATAATGGAACGGAAAAGATAACTCAGAGCTAGCTACGAATGCCCACTTAAACCATTTTAATGCAAGCAAACTAATACTCGTAGCAAAACTGTCAAATGCAAACGAGTTATAGGATGTCTATAATAAAGCTGAACCGTCGACCTTGCAAGACCTTTAATAATGGACTCTCACGGGTCACTCTTCTCTCATGAAGCAAAGGGTAAGCATATGAATGTAAGAGAGAAAGAAATATAGTCGCTCACCTAAACTACGACCCACATAAACATGCATGCAACTAATATGATAGACAATTCTAGCTACCGTACATACATTCAAACCAAACAAGGTCCTGCCACAGCCGAGGGCTTACAAAAATATGGTAAAGTGAGGCAATGGGTAAGAAAAGGCAAAACATTTATGGGAATGTGGAGGTATATGCGGCCAAGCTAGTACCTAAACAGAACCATATAACAACATCCATTTCCAACTCAATTATAGAATTAAGCACGAGTGCCCTTCATTTGGCACAAAACTCACCAAACCGAACTGAAAATACTCCTCAAAAAATGTAAATAAAGCATAGGAGCAGAAACCGATCTTATAATCAAACATCTTTTTTTTTTCTTTTTCTTTTTCTATTTCTTTTTTTTTTCGGTTTCCTTGCATCATCTTTCATCACGTTTTTTTCGAATTCTTTTTTCTTTTTTTTTTCATCCTCCTTTTCTTCATAAATTAGCAGCTCCAGATCAATACAATACAAACCAAACTTGGCACGATAAATTATATAACGCAAAAAACATACACTAAACTAGCTTGACAAGGCAGGCTAAATTTGGAATGTAGCTAAGGGTCAACAGGCAAATTTGGCTAATGTGGAGTTCAATAGGTAAAAATGAAAGAAAGGGAATGTAAGCACCTCCCTGCATGTGACACCAACCACTAACCCGAATGTATGTAGGCAAAAAGCAATTGAATTTCATATACGTGCAAATTAATGATACATGCTATGCAAGTAGTAACTACTCACAATCCTACATGAAACCGGTCACAAATGACACCAGTTTATAAGGCTCTAAAACTTAGAAATTATAAGTAGTTTGCCAAAATTTCAGGTCAAGTCTATTCGTTCAGTTAAATTTAAACATTAACTCGTAGATTATGCAGAAGACAAAACTAAAAGATAATAGTTCAATGCGGGGCTTATGCAAAAAGACAATCGCAGTGCAATTTCATCATGGAAATCAACCATTCCGACTCAACCTATATGCTAAAATAAACGTGAATTTTTTGAAATTTTCTAATTTTTATGAGATTTTAGAAATTTATAAACAACAATGCAAGCGGAAAAATTAAATGTGATAACAAAAATACAATAAAAATAATATACAGACATAGATATGGATGCATAACCTCCCCAAACCAGCCAGCAACGAGGGAGGTCGCAAACAGCTGCCAAAACATCATCACGGGAAGATAATCCAAGCAATGGGCATCTTAAATAACTCGATCGAGGAAGATAGGGCACTCGAACGAGGGATCACCTTTGGCAGGTACTCGATCGAGAAGAATAAAAGCTCGATCGAGTGAAATTATCAGCAAAAGGGTTCAATCGAGTAAAATTAGTACTCGATCGAGCCATCCTCAATATATTCCTGCAAAGATGCAACAAAAACAGCCCGCAAAACTAACAAAACAAGCATAGCTGAATTAGTCTATGGCATGAAAACCAATTATTACAACTACAATGAAATGTATGAAAAACAACTAAAAAAATAAAAATCTCCGGGTTGCCTCCCGGGTAGCGCTAGTTTCAGACAGATCCCAGCTCGACCTTCTTTTCTTCAACGAGCCTCTCTAATTAAACCTGGTCAGAATAGCTCAAAGCGCGCAACAATCGATCAAAAAGCTGCGCATGTGCTACACAAAACTGTAAGTAGCACCACAGTAGAATAATAGCATAGGAAAATAAAAGGTACAACCATTTAAGCCTAACAAATTTCCTATGACAGCTCCTAAATTTGTCCACAAAATAAAGGAGCTCGGGAGTAATTAATAATAATCAAGGGCATCATTTTAGTTTAACAAATTTCTGACGACAAGGACGGTGAAAAACTGTTAAATTATTTGACCGACTGGGAGGGGGTATAACATTGAAATACGAAGCATGAGTCAAATGAGGCAATGTACTTCTTAAAGAAACAATAATATAATTATCGTTAACTACCTCGGTTTGGTTGCCCTCAATGATGGAATCATTGACAAAGGAAGATATTACCTCTTTCGCGCTAGGAGCAATCACAGACTCAGCTGCCTTCTCATCACCCTCCTTAGTGGATTCCGTCCCGTAAATCGCAGCCTCAATCGCATCCAGCTCAGCTTTGAAAGGGTAGATTCACCGTAACCATTATCGTCATCAAAATCGTCATCTAGAACGAACCCAAGTGACATTGCATTGCTCTCTCTGGCCAAATCAGTCGATCGAGTGGAATTATTAATCGATCGAAAGCTTTCCTCATGATTTCCACTCGATCGAGTATATGAAACAGCTCGATCGAGTATTTACTATAAGCAGCTGTTCGATCGAGTGATGTATTGTACTCGATCGAACGTTTCTTCAGGTCTTTCACTCGATCGACCAATATAATCCATTCGATCGAGTGATTCTTGCTGATCAGTGCATAAATCTTCGTGTAAGGCTTCATTATCTGATAGAACTTCGTAATCCGAGTCATCCTAGTCATCAGCAGCACTAGGCAACGCGGGTCCTTCGTGGGAAAAACCACTCTCTGCGTAGGTAACGCAGACTTCCTCTGGTTGCCCAATATTCGACTCATTAGCTAATTGAGCTATCTCAGACTCGAGCTCATCAATTTGCGCAAACAATTGTCTATCATGTTCTTGTACTTGGAGTGCAAGCGCCTTCACCAAAGACGTCAACTCAGCAATCTCTTCTTTCCGTTTATCAGGAGGAGAAGCTTGTTGTTGCGGCGGCCAGACAAACAGAGGCTGTTGATAGCCTCGGTGATAAGGTAGATGTGGCGGCGCAATTAAAACAGATTGATTAGCTTGTCCATGTTGTTTGAATGCATAAACCTCGTCATTTTCAGCTAAGCAAACGGCTGCATTGTGCTCAGCAGCACCACATCTCCCGCAGTAAATCACCTGCTGCGCCATATAATGGAACATAGGTGACGGGTCAAAGGTACTCAAGCCTTCCCTTTGACGATCTTTTACCTAGAACTGTCTAGGTAGAACCTGTAGGGCCTATCAAAACAACATTAAAGAAAAAGATGAGAATGGCCTCAAGGGAAAAAGTCCCTTGAGGCTAAAAACAGACAAAATTAAAACAAGTAAATAAGTAGTTGCCTCCCCGGCAACGGCGCCAAAATTTGATACCGTTGTTTCAGTACCAAAAATAAAATACCTAGTTACACTAACAGAAGCTAGCAGTAAGTAAGGTCGATCTCCACAGGGAGGCGGTCACTATCTACTTGTCTATTCGGTATGTCGAAGGTCACAGTTGGGGGTTTTGAATTGTTTTGACTAAAATAATAAGATTACGGCGAGAGAAATTGAGATAAGAGAAATTAAGCAGAGGAAAAGGGAACTAGGATATCGGGTCATCAATGATTATCGGTCAATTGCAGCTAAGGTCACAGATCAGTCAGTTGTATCGGTCTAATGGGCAACGAATATCTCCTTCCGGTCTCAATTCGCCCTAAAACACTAATAGCTTAGCTTCCGCCCTCACTAAAGTGCCCTAATGCTCGCTGCAGATCTCACCCCTTCTAACTTTCCGGTCTAGGTCAAGGCTTAATAAAATTAAAAAGGCTAATTGCATCGATTCAATCAGCAAGATACAATTAAAGCAGCTATTAACAACATAGACAAAAACAACAACGACAATCTGCAAACTAATTAACAATTAACAATAATCATCGACTCCCCTAACCCTAGCAAAGAGAAATTAGCAAGACATTATAAAGGGAAGAACAAAAATAAAGGTAAGAGAAATAAACATTAAATAAAGAGAAAAGGAAGAAGAGAGAATTACAGTAGATCCGAAAAAAGAAAGGAACAGAAAACAATAGAAAACAGAAGAAAAGTAGTGTATGTCGTGCCCCCAATCTGTTATGTCATCTTCCTATTTATAGGAAAGGACGACTTTATTTGACCTAAAAACAAGTTAAAGCTAAAAAGCCCGAGCCCACTAAAGAGTTACTCGATCGAGCCCTTTTAAACTGCTCGATCGAGCAAATACGAGCACAAACCACTCGATCGAGTGAAATAACTACTCGATCGAGCAAACCCTAAATTGCACATTCTCGATCGAGCATAAACTTCACTCGATCGACTTCTTCTGCCATCCAAAAGCACTCGATCGACCAATAATGTGTTCGATCGAATGACTTTGACTCGACCGACTCATTGTTTCGTTAGTTTCTGCCTTGACTTGGTTATTTAGCTTCCGAAATGACTTCACGCATCCCAAGCCAGCTACATTTCCGCTCCAAAATCACCCTTCTTCTAAATGCATGCAAAACGGATAGTAAAAGGCTTGATTTCACTACTTTCTGGTCCATTCCTGCAAATAGAACAAAACAAACCAAAGTAGCTTATTCAGAGCATTTCGTAGCATAAAACTACGATAATAGCATAGAAATACGTGCATAAAGAAGCCTAAAAAGACTATATAAAATGCACGTATCACTTGGTCGTTAGATGCGATCAATTTAGCCCTGTTTTGCTCCATTTAAACAAGGCTAACACTCCTCTCCTACCAAGGGCACAAAGCCTCATAGAATATGCATAATAGGAAGGTAAAGATAAGAAACGACCCTAATGCATGCTAGAAAGCGTAGGAACGAGGCTAGTTAGGGGACCAAATGTGTGTAAATACAAGTCACATCATGTAGTAGCCAGCTAAACCAAAGAAACTCCGGATCTTAACAACATTCTTCGATGCTTCCCAATTCGACACTGCCTCAATATTACTAGGATCCACCGACACCCCCTCTTACGAGGTCACGTGGCCTAGAAAAGCCACCCTCTCTAACCAGAACTTACACTTGGATAACTTGGCATACAGCTGATTATCTCGCAAAGTCTGCAGTACCAACCTTAGGTGCTCCTCGTGCTCTTCTTTAGTCTTAGAGTAGACAAAGATGTGATCAATGAAGACTCCCACAAATCTGTCCAAGAACGGGCTGAAGATCCTAATCATAAGATCTATGAATACTGTTGGTGCGTTAGTCAACTCGAAAGGCATTACCACATACTCATAGTGACCATACCGTGATCGAAAGGCTGTCTTAGGAATATCCTCATCTGCAATCCTCAACTGGTGATAACCCGACCTCAGATCGATTTTAGAAAACACCCCGGCTCTACTTAACTAGTAAAAAAGATCATCAATCCTTGGCAAATGATACCTGTTCTTCACCGTGACATGGTTTAACTGTCTGTAGTCGATGCATAGCCTCATACTGCCGTCTTTCTTTTTCACGAACAAAGTTGGTGCACCCAAGGAAATACACTAGGTCGAATGTACCCCTTGCCCAATAACTCATTCAGCTGCTTTTTCAACTCCTCCAACTCCTTAGGTCCCATGCGGTATGGAGCCTTAGATATAGGTCCCATCCCTGGTTTAAGCTCAACACTAAAGTCGATGTCCCTCTTAGGAGGTAATATAATACTACAGATTTCTTAGGCTTGTACTCGACCGAGTAGAGCCTACTCGGCCGAGTAGTGTAGGTTGTGTAGTCTGTTTGGCTACTGCCGAGAAATACTCGGCCGAGTATGATGAATACTCGACCGAGTAGAGGATACTCGGCCGAGTATACTCTATACTCGGTCGAGTATCCGGTCTGGCGAGTAATATTTCAGTGGTTTGATTCGGGAGTAATTAGGGATTATATATTCGATAATCAGTTTCTAAAACGTCATTTGCAAACCTAATCAAACCTACGACACTCTAATCACTCCCAAATCTCTCCTCTGCGTGTGTGGACATCGTAGCTATCGCATTCAATATTTCATTCTTTCGCCGGTAAGTCTTTATCCCTATGTTGTTGATGATTAATTCTAGGGTTTGTCTTTATTCATGAATTGGGGGAAATGGGGTTTTGCAGTTAGTGATTGGAATTATATGATTGTTGTTGTAGGTGACGATATGGTAATTGTCATGCATTTGTATGGTTGATTGCAGCATAAGCGGATTGCGAAAAGGTAGGGTTTCTCCTACTCAGTACTGTTAGTTGATTGAGATTGCATATGTTTAATAATTGTTGTTATCTGCTGATCATCGGAGGTTGGGTGTTTTGGTGACGGTGTTGGTGTGGTTGTGTTGTGATGGTTGTGGTGTTGTGATAGCTATGATGCTGTGTGTGTGATTGTGGTGGAGTCACTTGCGGGAGTGGCTTCACACCCTAGTTCGCCTTCCGTGGAACCCGTCACGGGAGGGGATGTGCACATTAAGGGACAGGGATTGTTAGTCGCTCGTTGATGAGCTGGACTAGGTGGGGATGGGCTGCGGTCACCCACTGGCGGCGAGGATTACCTGTTGCGATGGGTAATCTGGCAGGGCTACACACTTCGGTGTGTAGTCAGTTACTGTGTGAGATCGGGAGACTGGGGATGGAGGATGATCAGCCGGTTACAATATTTGTTTGTCTTATCTTGATTGAACGGTACTGACCCCGTGTTGTTGTTTGTGAAACCTGCCGTGATCCATCAGGGATGGTGAGCAAATTGTGACAGGTAATGCAGATGTTAGCTATGGGACAGTCATGAGGAGTCATCACGTCAAGTCTAGCTTCCGCTGTTATGAGTTTAGATGTCTTAGATTTCATTTGTTTTGAGACCTTGTACTTTTATTTTGAGTTGGTCTGAAATAATGTAATCTCTAACTCTTTATACTTTAATAGACGTGTTTGTGGATTGTTACTTTTGATATATACTTACCTCGGGTAACCGAGATGGTAACAACTTCTCATGCTAGAGTAGTCCTTGGTAAGGTACCTTGGTATGAGGGGGTGTTACAAAGTGGTATCAGAGCCGACGATTCCGGCACCTAAAACAAATGAACCCAATGAACTTAGGGAGTCTAAATAAAATGAACCCGAGGAGAGTTGTTTGGAGCTACCGCAAAGACTTGGGAGACGTCCCGAAGTTACATTAAGGCCCTTACGATCTCAAGCCGGTCACATAGGGGGAAACTGTTGTATGCTTGAGTCATGTGAGTTTGATATCAATAGTTTGAATCTTGTGCATGGTTGGATGAAATGGTGAAAGAAGTGGAATGTGATAGTTGTTAAAAGATGCATCGAGGATTGTTGATGTTAAACTTTGCGCATGAATATGTTGGCATGTTAAGTGTTGGAACATGGTAAAATATGAAAGGTGAATTGTGAATTTGTATCCGATTGATATTGAGCATGAAGAATGTGATCATGTTACATGTTTAATACAATATTGAGCATGAAGTATGGTAGTGGTACATGTGCATATGAACATGATGATGTTAATGCTTGATTGTTGGTAGTAGCATATGGTTAGGGGCAGGTGTCTATATACATGAACTTATGATAAGAATTCACTTGTGTACTGGTTTCTTGAAGTATTGAGTTGTTGCTGTTGCCTTATGCATGTTCAAATTGTTTGGTTTAGGAAATTTGATTTGTATGATGATTGATTATGGAAGAGTTGTTTTAAAACTATCATAAGTTGAGTTATAGAAATGATATTGCTGTAATTCAAATTATAGGTGATATCTTGTCTTCTTACGATTCTAACGATAGGTCACACACCCAAAACAATCAAGTAACGAGTGAGATATGATTGTTTTACGAAAACTGGACGATGTTGAGAATTGTGTTGGTACTCGACCGAGTAAAGTAATACTCGACCGAGTAAGGGCTACTCGGCCGAGTATTCCCAATACTCGACCGAGTAATCCTCTGTGATAATTACGTTAAACACGGAGTCGAAAACTCGGCCGAATAATATAGTTACTCGACCGAGTATCCAGTACTCGACCTAGTATGCTATGTACTCGACCGAGTACCTCAGTGGGCGGCCATTTTGAGTCGGTGGCCATGTTTTTACCTTAATTTTTAATCGGTGGCTATGTTCTTACTTTTGTTATGAGTCGGCGGCTATGTTCTTACATTTGTTGTGAGTCGTGGGCTATGTACACATGTATGTTTTGGGTCTTAAAGCGTTCTTTTATATATGTGACGGTCTTGATACGTAAGTTACCAAATGTTATGTTAGGGAGGATGTCAGCATATGAGGGATAGGTGTTGGATATAAAGGACATGAGTTATATGTGGTTGTGAGGGATAGTGGAACAAGAAAAGAGTAGATTGATGAGCTAATCGAGACAAGGAGCATGTTTTGTGAGATATGATGAGTGATATAGTCGTGGGTTGAGTAATATAAAAGTAAGTGTATATGGGCAAGGGTGATGTAAGTGTAAAGAAACGTGAGAATGAAAGATTGAGATGAGGGATACAAATAGTGGCATATTGGGATGTGTAAGGATTTATGGAGGGAGACGGTTTGGATTGAGTTGCTTAAAGATATATGTGATAAAAGGTCGCTATAGAGAGATGGAAACGAATAGTGTATAGTGAGGTCAAGTTATGCCGCGATGAGTAGACAGTGGTTGATTTGGGAATTTGGAATATCAAGGGGCGAGCCTAGTGTGTAATTCTTTGGGAAATTAACGGTATGAGGTAAATTTTTTGTCTTCTAGAGATACGAAAGGGAGATATGACTAATTGAAGAGTAACTGTTAGTGTGTGGACTTGATGGTGACAAGGGGAGTGAGAAGAAAGATAAGAGAGGATAATTGAAAAGAAGAATGATAAGATATTGATATGAATTAGGGGAATTAGAGTTGTGGAGCTATGGAAAAATAAACAAATTACTAAAGGAAAGAAAAAGGAGATGAATTATTAATTGGTATTATTGAGTAAAAAGGGGGAAATAAGGAAGTAAGTAAGTTGAGAGAATGTTGACCAGAGTTAAGGAGCATGAAGGTAGGAAATTATGGAAATGTACGATAGTCTCACTAGAGGGTGTGAGTTAATGGTTATATAAGAGAGTAGGACGACATGTTAGCCGTGAGTTTCGAGGTATTAATGGAATGAGAAGCTTGTAGAGTGTTTGCACGATATGAGACTTTGATGGAGAGTTAGGTAACGATATGATAAAGGATAGAATTGGGAATAATGTTGAGGTAGATTTTGTCGATGGATTGGATGTTCGTTATTTGGGATGCTAACCAAAGAGAGGAAACGTAGTGTTATATTAAGAGGTGATAGTAAGAAAGTGGTCACATGAAGGATGTTGGTGTCATAGTATTGTCACTAGTGGTTGAGGATGATGTTACTTTAGGGAAGTTAGTTGTTCTAATGAGGTTGATTTTGTGGAGGTGATTAGTATGTTTGGCTGTGAGGGAGTATAAGATGTCAATATATGAGGTGTTCATGTTAGATTCATTAATCTCATTAATTTACATATTCATATATGAATTGATTTATTTAGTCATAAAATAAATGCTAGATCTTATGCATGCAAACTTAATAAAAGGAGATGGAAAAATCGATTTCTCACCATCTTATTTTCGGCCATTTGGGCATCAACAAGATCTCCTTCTTGTTAGTTCTTGAGCTTTCCTTATAATGGATGAACAAGGTTCAAATTAGAACCTCTCCCAAAAGCATATACCCAAGGTGTTACTCTTAATAATTAATAATATTATGAACTAGTAATATTATTAAGCTTAAAATTGACCCAAAATATTTATTTTGGTCTCCTCTATTTCGGTTTAGAGGAGAGAATTTTTGTGGTTTTTATTTCTCTAAAATGTCTCACAAAATGTAGAGAGTAATGAATATTTCTTACACTAATAAAAATAGTAAGTAGTGGATCATATATTTAGGAATCCATTTTCGTTCCTCTTAGTGGGAAAAACCGGTGGGGTGGGCAAGGGGGAGCCAATGCATGAGCTAGTTTTCTTCCCAAGAGAAATAGGTATGCATGGCTATGAGAATAGGTCATCATGGTGTTTCCTATGAATAAATAAATAAGATAACACTAACCTAATACTCCCTCCATAAAACCGGTTTATCCACATAAAGGAACGTCCATTTTATTTTTTGTCATTTGTCAATTGTGACATATGTGACATGTTACTTGACATGTTACATTATAATGCATTTTTAACATATTAAAAATCATTACATTAATAAAATATGTCATATACAAAATAACTAGTAATTCATAATTACTTATACCAAAATGGGTCATCTAATTATAAACTACAACAACTTGCATTTATAATAAATTATTCATTCTGATTCAATTGTTTCGTAAACAATAATTTAATCTAAGTAATAAAACAATTTGATTACTTAGACCGTAACTCATTTAATCTAATTACAATGAGTCACGTTAATTTTACTCACAAAATCATCCGTCAATTTTAAGCAATTTAATTAACCCGTATCGTCATACGATTAATTAAATAATCAATTAAGAGCGCCACCCTATAGGTATGACCTAAGGGGATCAACTGATCACCACCGTCGCACGACAGTAATGTCAAACTCTAGTCAACCAATCATTACCGATATGTGTGGACCCGTTGACAGTAAAATATTACATCCCACATGTATTCTTAAAATGAGATTTAAACATGTGATCATTATGATTGACAGTTGTGATCGCATTATTGTCGAAGGACACTTATTCCAACAGTTCGCTCAAAGTTGGGTGCTGATGTTTTGACTACAATTGCCGGAGGGGTGATAATTGTGCTTATGAGAGGATATGTTATGAAAGGCACTTGAGTTAAGTTCGGATGAGAGGTATTCATTGTCAAGTGGTAACTTACGTGCTCAAGATTGGCTAGCTAGATTCGATTATGGGTCCATGAGGTGTGTAAAACTTTGAGTGAGGTCCTAGCCTCACGATTAATGGTGTGGCGTGATAGTTACGAGACGTTATATGTGTGTTCCGCATCACATGTTATACTCATATGTGTATGTATGGTATCTGTAAGTAATGGTGTGAGATTCCGGACTCAAGAGTCATGTTATGGATAATATTTATAAGGTTGGTATTTGTGATCCCGTCTAATATGCTGCGTCGTGATCTGGTAGAGCAATTTTAATGAAGTCGTGTGGTCAAGGAAGCTGTGCTGAGTCAGTGTTATGAGATTGTAAAAGTTGTGATGGCTATCGATGTGGTTTTGTGCACTGTGCACGGTAATCCGTGTGGTGATACAGGTATTTTCATGTTGTCACATAATGTTGTTTGTTTATTGTTGTTTGCTGTTAGGGTCGGTGTTGGCATATCGAGTGTTGTTTTATTTGTTAATGTTTCTTATCAGTTTCGGATTTGTATTGAAGGTAGAGTGGGATATGAAAGAGAGTTGGGTATGGTTTTGTTGTTGTCATGATATAGTAATATTATGTTAATGGGACTCAGTAGTGAGAGGTTGTTGGAGTAATTTTGATCTTATTTTAGATGAGGCATTGGTGGACATAGTTGTAGCAAGAGTTTGTGGAGCATGTGTGGTATTGAACTGGAACTACATGTGGTTTAGCACCTTTTATTGGGACAGTGAGTAAGAGTTTTGGGACTAAGTATCATGTCAAGTTAAGAGAATAGTGGTAATAAAGAAGATGAACTTGAGAAGCTAATGTAAGTATGTGTAACACTTGAGGATTGTGAGATAAGATTGTGGAGATGAGTGTATATGTATATAGAAGTATGCCGTGTTGTGGTAATGTAGAAGAGATGGAGTAGTGGTTATACTGAGTATTTTATGATATTTGTTATGGGAATGCAGAATAATTGAAGGCACGAGACCTGTCAAAGAAAGAGAGTCCTGGATATAGGAATGGTTGTAGGTGTTAAGGTTATAGTGGGTTATCGTTGTCATGCAGTAGTAATGAGGATTATGGGAGGTATAGCAAATGACCCATTATTAGTGAGTTACGAGGACGTAACATTTATCTTAAGAGGAGTAGGATGCGACAAGAGAGTTTGATGGTCATACAGGTTGCAATTGGAAGTTTGAGTGTTGGTGCAGAATAAGGATGGATTTGTGTAATTGCCGATTTTATTACAGGTAATGGCAGTGCTCGTAGGAGTATGATGTTTATGAGTGAGAGTAACGTATTGTGTGAGGATGTTTATGTGCGTGAGTAAACTTCGAGGACGAAGTTCATTTTAAGGGTGGTATAATGTAACATTCCGTTTTGATGGTTGATCTTGTCCGGTGGATTGTCTCGGTAATTGAGGATGTTAGTGAGCGTCATGAACTAAGATAGAGTTGGCAACATTTAGGTTGTGGGTATCCAATAGTATTAGGGAGTTAGTATTGGGAGGCTATGCTATAGTTGAGACGATATCGTGAGCCATGTTGTGGAAGGAAGAGTGGTTGGTGGAGTTAGTGTTAGGGGTCCATGTTTTATAGGTTGGGTTGGAACTTCAGGGACGAAATTCTTTTTAAGGAGAGAAGACTATAATACTACGGATTTCTTAGGCTTGTACTCGACTGAGTAGAGCCTACTCGGCCGAGTAGTGTAGGTTGTGTAGTCTGTTTGGCTACTGCCGAGGAATACTCGGCCGAGTATGATGAATACTTAACCGAGTAGTGGATACTCGGCCGAGTATACTCTATACTCGGTCGAGTATCCGGTCTGGCGAGTAATATTTCAGCGGTTTGATTCGGGAGTAATTAGGGATTATATATTCGATAATCAGTTTCTAAAACGTCATTTGTAAACCTAATCAAACCTACGACACTCTAATCACTCCCAAATCTCTCCTCTGTGTGTGTGTGGACATCGTAGCTATCGCATTCAATCTTTCATTCTTTCGCCGGTAAGTATTTATCCCTATGTTGTTGATGATTAATTCTAGGGTTTGTCTTTATTCATGAATTGGGGGAAACGGGCTTTTGCAGTTAGTGATTGGAATTATATGATTGTTGTTGTAGGTGACGATGTGGTAATTGTTATGCGTTTGTATGGTTGATAGCAGTGTAAGCGGATTGCGAAAAGGTAGGGTTTCGCCTACTCAGCACTGTTAATTGATTGAGATTGCATATGTTTAATAATTGTTGTTATCTGCTGATCATCGGAGGTTGGGTGCTGTGGTGACGGTGTTGATGTGGTTGTGTTGTGACGGTTGTGGTGTTGTGATAGCTGTGATGCTGTGTGTGTGTGATTGTGCTGGAGTCACTTGCGGGAGTGGCTTCACACCCTAGTTCGCCCTCCGTGGAACCCGTCACGGGAGGGGATGTGCACATTAAGGGACATGGACTGTTTGTCGCTCGTTGATGAGCTGGACTAGGTGGGGATGGGCTGCGGTCACCCACTAACGGCGAGGATTACCTGTTGCGATGGGTAATTTGGCAGGGCTACACACTTCGGTGTGTAGTCGGTTACTGTGTGAGATCGGGAGACTGGGGATGGAGGATGATCAGCCGGTTACAATATTTGTTTGGCTTATCTTGATTGAACGGTACTGACCCCGTGTTGTTGTTTGTAAAACCTGCGGTGATCCATCGGGGATGGTGAGCAGATTATGACAGGTAATGCAGATGTTAGCTATGGGACAGTCATGGGGAGTCATCACGTCAAGTCTAGCTTCCGCTGTTATGAGTTTAGATGTCTTAGATTTCATTTGTTTTGAGACCTTGTACTTTTATTTTGAGTTGGTCTGAGATAATGTAATCGCTAACTCTTTATACTTTAATAGATGTATTCTTGGATTGTTACTTTTGATATATACTTACCTCGGGTAACCGAGATGGTAACAGCTTCTCATGCTAGGGTAGTCCTTGGTAAGGTACCTTGGTATGAGGGGGTGTTACAGGTAACCCTGGTATCTCATCCGGAAAAACATCCCCGAACTCACTAACCACTTGTATATCTGTTGCTAACGACTCTTCCACCTAAGTATCCCACACATGGAAAAGGATAAAAGGACACTTCTTTCTCAAACATGACTTTAAAGTCATCATTGTGATAAGTTTCATCTTGGGCTTTACAACAAACCCCCCATATGACACTTTGGTTAGCGCAATAGTTCGTTGAATATGTGTGATGTGACCATTATTTGAGCATATTTAGTCTCCGAATTAGCCTCGTTCCTATGCTTTTTAATGCATTTTGGGTCATTTATTGTCTTTAGTCCTTTGTTTTGCATATTCTTTGAGGTTTTGATCCCTCGGTAGGAAAGGAGTGCAAACCTTGCATTTTCATGGCAAATTGAAGCTAAATTGATTGAATTCAATGACCAAGCATCAAAGAGAAGACAAGACTAGAAGGCCTTTGTACATATTGTAGTAGTTGGGCAATGATGAGAAAAGATCCTTGCATCCCCGATGAAATCCCCAAGGATTGTATGAAGAAAAAGGAAGAAAAGAAGAAAGGAAGAAGCTGACTCAGAATCCGAGCGGATTGCCTTCTGGACGTCCTTCCAGCTCAAGGAATCCGAGCGTCTTCCTCAGGGACGCTCGACCAAAACCACCACAATCCGCCCTTCCACCCAACAAATCCGCTCGTCTAAAAGACCCACAATCCGCTCATCCCGTGCCCTGGACGCTCGGATTGTGTGACAGCTATTTCATTTTCTACTTGTTCTATGAAGGATGCGCATACCTCGGGAAAGACTAGAAAAAAAGAGACTCGCATATTTTTTTGAGAGGAGCGTTTCCTCAAGGACTTAATCGTCATTAAAGCCCTTAGTAAACCCTAATTTGTGTACCTAATCCCCACTATAAATACCCCATTAGTCTAATTAGATTATCATGTTCTTCTTATCAATCTTTAGTGTAGTTTATATCATTCTAATCTCTCTTTAAATCTTGTAATCAACTTTTAATCAAGTCTTAATACAAATCTCATTTCCTTAATCTCTCTTTTGTTCATATTTCATTTTGGGTAATTGAAGATTATTTGGGTTATTATTGGGAGATTGACAACCTTCCAATCAATCATCAAGTACTTCTATTATTCTTTGCTTTATTATTGGAATCATTAATAGGTATAATTCTCGTAATCCCTTTTTAATTATTGTTAATTATCTTCATTTATTCATCATGTTTTACTTTGTTGGTATGATTGACAACCTTGCTAGCATGTTCAACATGATAATGAGTGAGTCGTTTTCTTAACTAGGGTTAATGGGTAATTAGGGGAAACCAACATGGGGGATGATTCATGCTTAAATTAATATGTTTTCATAGTTTATTTGCTTGCTTGTTGTGATCTCAACTTATGGACATGTTATGTTTGATGAAATGCGAGCCTATGAATCCTTGCATTTATTACCCACCACCTATCTTTTTAACGAGACTTGTAAGACATAAACCAACTCGACTCTCATTAGACCATGCATATAGTTGAGTAGGGAAGATTAAGTCGACTTGTAGGTGTTGTACAATCTAATCGATTCGGCTGCGGGACCCAAACTTTCCTAGGATTGTAAGATATAAACCAACTCGATCCATCACAACAATAATTGCTTGCTTATAGTTTGAGAATATGTTTGTATGATCAATTCCCATGAATCCCCTATGACCCCATGACACCCTAGTGCCTTTTATAAATTGTTTACATCCCTTTTTAATCATCTTGCTTGTTTACTTTCATTGCTTTTTAGTTTAGTGATCTTCTATTCCAACCCCAAATTGTGACACCCCTAGACACCGCTAGTTACAATTGAAAATCTCACTTCAATACCCGTCCCTTGGGATCCGACCTTTACTTGCCTCTTTACTAATAGTAGAGTTGTTTGTGGAGTTATAAATATTGTTTTGGTCTAGGTGCTCCTAACGACAAGTACCGAAAACTAAACCTCTCAAAGAGGGCTCGACCAAAAATGGCGCCGTTGCCGGGGACGGTGTTAACTTGATTTAGATTTTCTTAGATTGTTATTAGTTGTGTCTTTCTTTGCCTTGGGGAAGTAAAACTCCTCAAGGTTTGTTCTAATTATTTTCAAGTTGTTTGATATTTTGCATGTCTAGAAGATCACAAGGTAACTTGTTACCCTTTGATCACGAAATTGAAAGGACTTTGACAAACAATAGAAGACTTGCTAGAAGAACTTTGAGAGGTATTGGTGAGGTTGTAGTTATTCAACCAAACATTATTGAGTTCGTCAACCCTTTTGCAAGAGAAGGTGAGGAGAACCCAACACAAAACCCAATACAAAATCAACCCATAATGCCTAAATTTTCATCATATTCCGTACCAACCGAGGAGAACTTACCCAATGGTACTCCCACACCACAACAGTTAACCGGAAATTTCATTGCGAAATCCGTATTTATCCAATTAGTCGAATGAAGCCAATTTGGGGGGATGCCTACTGAAGACCCTCACTCTCACATGGAGACTTTTTGTGACTATTGTGATGCTATTTCCTTAACCGGTGTAACTCAAGACCAAATTCGATGGGTCTTATTTCCTTTTTCTCTAATTGGCACCGCAAAACAATGGTTGAAAGGCCTTGATAAGGCTACTCTCGGAATTGACTCTTGGAAGAAATTGGCTCTAGCTTTCTACAAAAAGTTCTACCCACCGGAAAAGACTAACATGCTAAGAGCTCAAATTACGGGCTTTAAGCAAAGAGATGAAGAATCTTTGTATGAAGCTTGAGAGCGATACAAGGGAATTTGTCGCTCATGTCCTCATCATGGACTTAGTGAGTGGTTCTTGGTACAACAATTTTGGAATGGTCTTTATGAAGATTAAAGAAACATTCTCAACATGGGATCAAATGGTATGTTCACCGAAGTTGACGATAATCAAACTTGGAACAAGATTGAGGAAATGGCGGTCCATAATTCACAATATAGTAGACCTCGCAAGGCTACTAGAGGAGGAAAGCATGAAGTGGACTCTATTACTCAATTGGGTGCTCAACTTAGTGCTCACATTGATACCATCAATTTGAAGTTCGAAAAAGCTATGGCTAGACTTGAAGAAGCCTCAAAATCACCAAAGCAACATGTTAATGCCATGACGGCATCTTCCTCAATCCCAAGTGGGATATGTGAGAATTGTGGAACTTTGGGACATGACCAAAGTGAATGTAGGGGAACAAATGAACAAGTGAATGCTTTTCAAGCATACAAGAGTGGTACCCCTTATTCCAATTATTACAATGAAAACACCAAATTCCACCCAAATATCTCATACGAAAGCCAAAATGTTCAAAACCCTCAACCAACATACACCCCACCTCCCATGAGAAACCAAAATCAAAGACCCTTTTACAACCAAAACCAAGGTTACCAAAATCAAACTCCATACAATCAACAAAATGAACAAGGTTTTGATGTTCAAAAAGCGGTCATCCAAATGCAAAAGAATCAACAAGAGTTTTTCACTCAAATGTAAAAGGATATTCAAGCAAAGGAAATCACCATCAACAACATCCTAGCCCACACCAAAATGTTGGAAACCCAATTGACTCAACTAGCATCTTCAAGTTCTCAAAGACAAAAGGGGCAATTACCACCTCAAAGTAATCCACCGAGACATGAAACGGTTAGTGCCATTCACTTGAGAAGTGGTACGAGGTATGAAGCACCGAAGAAGCAAGTTGAGGATGAAGTTGTGGAAGCTAGTGACAAAGAAGAAGTTCTGCAAAACTCCAAGGATGGAGAACCATCAAAAGAAGAAGTTTCAAAGAAAAGTGAAGACAAGGCCAAGGAGAAGGAACCC
This sequence comes from Silene latifolia, assembly GCF_048544455.1. Lineage (NCBI taxonomy): Eukaryota > Viridiplantae > Streptophyta > Magnoliopsida > Caryophyllales > Caryophyllaceae > Silene > Silene latifolia. Next base: position 187,358,616 of record NC_133536.1, read on the forward strand.
ATTGTGATTAGACTTCCTTTTCCAAGTCGTCAAGCTATGCCCAAATTTGATGACCAACTTGGAAAATTTATGAAAATTGTGAAGAATTTGGAACTCTCGATTCCTTTCACGGAATTAATGAATCACGTGCCGGCCTATGCAAAGTACATGAAAGACATCCTTACGAAAAAGAAGTCGATCCGGAAGCTTGAGACTATCGCCTTCACTATGGTGAGTAGTGCAATCTTTCAAGGGAGTTCACCTCCGAAACTTAAAGATCCGGGAAGCTTCTCAATACCGTGTACCATTGGCGACACAACGATCAACAAAGCCTTATGTGATCTAGGGGCTAGTGTGAGTGTTATGCCGTATTCGGTGAGTAAAAGGTTAGGGATGGGAGAGCTTAAATGTACCAATATTACACTCCAAATGGCCGATAGATGGACGAAGACACCATTAGGGATATGGGAAGATGTTCCCGTAAGAGTTGGGAAATTTTTCATCCCGGTGGACTTTGTCATTGTTGACATGGAAGAAGACTCCAATATTCCAATCATTCTAGGTAGACCTTTCTTGCACACCGCGGGTGCGGTGATAGATGTGAAGCATGGAGAGATCACTCTAGAAGTGGGAGATGAGAGCATAACTTTCAATCTTGACAAGACCATGAGAGCTCCCCGTTTACATGAACCATGTTTTATGGTTTATCATTATAGCCGAAAGGATGATAGGAAGAAGTCAAAATTCCATTGGAAGAAGAAAGTTTAGGATGCTCCATCAAAAGAACAAGAGAACAACAACAAAGAGAGCTTGAAAAGCTCACCCATGACAAGTGAAGAGGATGGCCTTGTTGGCCAAAACAAGAAAGGAGGAGAGTTGTCTTTATCAACTCAAGAGATTTTTAATGATCAAGTAGACGAAGTTTGCGGTCATTGGGACGATGAGTTTGAAGGGATTTTAAATCCCTACATTGGTAATGCTATCGATCAAGACCGACATGAAGGACAACAAGTGCAAAGATCCATTGAGGATCTTTATCATGATAATGAACAAACTTTTGACTACTTCTTCAAGGTGTTGAGCAACATCAACAACACCTTGAACATGCCCCCATGACATCTCACTAAGGATGAGAGTTTGGTGGAGTCCTCTCCAAACCACCATTTGTAAATATCTCTAACTCCCTAACTTGCATTTTAATTCTTACATTGCATTTTTGTCATTTTTGGATTTTAGTGCCTTGATCAAGATATTCATCATTTTTGAGAGAAGTGAGGGAGGGACTAATGACTTTATTGATTTGTAGTGCTTTAACATAGTGTGGGGATAGGAATTGCCTAGGCTATTCATGCCTTTGTAGTTCCCCTACAATGAAGAACACGGGACTTGAAGAATGAAAATGACACGGGATATGCAAGTGCACGGATGGACTTGAATCTGGGTAGACCAGGAGGAATCCGAGCGGCTTCTGGGTAATCCTCTCGTCTTATAAGAATCCGAGCATCTGTGGAGGAATCCGTCCGTCTAAACGAGCTGCAAAATGAAAAATTTTGGTCTGTAAGAGAATCCGAGCGTCCAAGCTGAGAAGACGCTCGTCTGAAACTGGCCGCTCGTCTTTGTAGAAAGACGCTCGTCTTTCTGCCAGTGCAGATTAAGAAAAGTTCCTGTAAGAGAATCCGCTCGTCTTTGAGGAAAGCCGCTCGTCCTGAATTGCAGAATCCGCTCGTCTTCACAGAAAGACGCTCATCTTTAGGCGAGTTTTCCTGAAGCCAATTTGAGCAGAATCCGAGCGTCCCGACAAGAATCCGCTCGTCTTCCCCTGCTGTTTTGAATTTTTCGGGTGTTTTAATACACCTTCCCTCATTCATTCAAACACTACCCATAAACCCCAAAACCCCAAAACTCTCATCCTCTCCATCACCAAAAACAAAATTTTCTCAACCAAATTCAACAAAATCAAATTCAAACTTCCCAACAACAACAATTAATCACTTCTTTTGCAACAATAATCAATCCAAACACCAAAATCTTCAACATTTGAGTCAATTTATGAAATACAAAGACAAATCCTTTCATCTTAAATCGATTTGGGTATAATTAGAAATTGAATATTTTTAATCTTTTCTTGGTGTAATCAACAATGGGAAGAACAAAAGGAGCAACAAAGGCACTCAAGGCAAAGACACTTTCGAAAAGGCAACAAAGCCTTTAAGCAAAGAAAGCTTCAATGGCTATGGTGGTCTCTACTGCAAACTTGGAAGTTCAACAACAACAAGATCCTCCCTTGGAAGAAACTACATCAACAACTCCGGAAATCGCTCAATTACCCAACTATCCGGAGGTAATTTTCATTTCTAACTCCCATAGGGATACATTTGCCAAGTATGCTAAGAAAGCCATTTTGCCCACCAAATTCATTTGTGAAGATGCCTTGAACAAATTGGGTGTCCTTGAACAAACAAAAGCCTTCTTTGAAGCCATGGGTTTGGGTAAATTGTTTACTACAAGAGAATTGACATACCCCTACCTTACCTTGGAATTCTTAAGTTCATTGAAAGTGACTAAGGTAGAGACTAAAGAATACATCGAGTTTCGTCTTGCCAATGTGAATAGGCGCATCACCTTTGATGTTTTGAGTAAGGTATTAGGCCTTAGTGATACACCATATTATCACAAGATGCCCGAAAAGTATGACTCCGCTCCTTTTTGGGAGGCGATTTCCGGGAAGAAATTTGTGAGCTTTCATGCTTATCGCGCTCTATTAGTCCACCATCCGGGCATTAGAGTGTGGCACAAGGTCATCGGGAATACTATAATAGCAAGAAAAGGCACTAATCACTTTACAAAGCTCGATTGTGTTCTACTTGAGTCGGCCTTAAATGTCGGAAGGGAATTCACTAAGCCCTACAATGCTCTAAGGCTTTTGATGGAAAGATGGCTTAATGTTGATTGTGGTAAGGAAGGCACCGCTCATATTGTAAATGGAGGTCTAGTTACTCTCTTGGCAAGCACTTTGACGCAAATTTCAAAAAGGATAACACCTATGTGGCGATCAAAGGGGGTCATATCATTGACATGGACGCCATGATTTACAAGTATAAATGGGTCAAGCATAACTCTCTTTACACCAACTATGGGTGGCTAACCAATGATGCTAGATCTTTCACTTTGCCTTCCAAGATATGCCGATTAAGTGCTCATCGAACAAACTACCTTCTTCCACTCTCCAAGGGCGCCGAGTACATCATCCGTATGTGGGAAATAATCTGTATACTTCCCTTAAACTAGAAGAATTATAACGAATTTAACAATGATGATTAAAGGTCATAAACAAAATACATAAACAAAGTATAAGGATTTAGAATTAACCTTCGATCCTAGCAAAATTGGCCTAAGAACAATATCAAAATTGATATTCGCCTATTAGTTGCACCCAAGACGATATGAGATATGCCCTTTGATTATGCTAGAAATCGATCTAAAATTTTCTGTAAAATTTAGTTGTTTTTGTGTTTTTTGTGATGAGAGAGAGGAGGCAAGGTCAAGAAAAAGCATTAGGGTAGAAATAATTCTCCACCTTTCTCTTTATACAGGCCGAAATTTGGAGTCAATTAGGAAAGAAAAGTCTTTCCTAGTTTCGGCCAAACTGACCGAAATAAGGAGATTATTCTCTTTGTTTTTGGTCTTTCCAAAAATATATAAAGTGTGTTGAATTGTCATCTAGTGAGGATCGAACCCATGACCTCTTGGTATGTGTACCCTCACTATTACCACTATGACACATTCATCTTATTGATATTAAACATAACTGATTATATTTAATTACGAATTAACAGATTAATTCGTTCAAGCTAACATTAAATATATTTAACTAAATATAACTTATTATATTTAATTTACGAATTGACAGTTAATTCGTCTCAACTTAATATTATTTAATTTTATTAAATAATTATCTCATCAACACATTGACTAACTTTTTAGTCATTTTGGGCATCAATGTGATTATATTTCTATAACCACATTTCTCAAACACATCCTATAGGTGTGACCTTTAGGGACCAGTTGATCACCGCCATCTGTATGATAATAACGTCAAACTTTCTAGCAAGCCAACTGTTATTAGGTAAACGTTAATCAACTGATTAAATATACAAAGTATACCCTTGTGAACCTGTAAGAGATTTACAAATGTTATCACACTAATTTGTGGAGGACACAAGCTCCAACAAACTCCCACTTGTCCTCACAAGTGTATGTGCGATAACCGATTCTCATATCCTATAAAAATTCTCCCACTCAATGTAAAACAATTTGCAAATCCGAATTCACAAAGGTCGTATTTTACAAGCGATCAATATCAAGAGTGGTTTCCCCGACTAGAGAGTAACTTAACTGATAAACGAATCAACATTCGAGCATGGCCATACATTTCGATTACAACTCCTCGAGTGGCCCCGAGAAATAACTATACCTGATAAGGGTTGGATATTTTCCTCAACTCGAATCCTGCAGATGTAAGCAAAGTATGAAATGACCCAGAAAAATCTACTTAGCCTCCGATTCACGGCAGGACGTGAGAAAGAAACCAAAGTCACCCAAAAACTGCCTTAATCTCAAGAGACAGTCGATAGTCAAAAGAATCGACTCTAGGAACACAATGGATGTCCTATCCACGACCTGGCACCGAATGTTATTAAACATTTAGGACTCCATTACGTTGTCACAAAAAGTTGTCCTACGAGGTATCGTGATAATCTCGCATCTCGTGATCGATCGACAACCGTTTGACTTATGGCTCGTTGAACCCACCATCAATCGACTGCACAATATAATAGCCGGAGTTATCAGCTCACATTGGCGATTACGGACCAAAACAAATATGATGTAATTCAGTTCACTTTGTGGCGTTCAATGTTGTCAGTACAATCCACATGAAAAACAAAATATTATATATAAAACGATGAAGTTATAAATAATATATGAAAAAGATAATGTATCAAATCCATAATCAAGTACTACAACTCAGGAACATGTTTAATTCCCATGGAATTAACATGCCCTACATGCTTATCATAATTCAATGGTTTGGCGAGAGGATCCGCGATGTTATCATCCGTCGCAATCTTGTCAATCACTATCTCTTCTTGCTCCATGTAATCACGGATCAGGTGAGCCTTTCGAAGTACATGTCTAGATTTGTTGCTAGACTTTGGCTCCTTAGCCTGGAAGATGGCACCTCTATTGTCACAATAGATGGTGATCGGGTCATTCGAACTAGGAACTACCGAAAGCCCTTGTAAGAATTGACGTATCCATATCGCTTCCTTTGCTGCCTCCGAAGCGGCATAGTACTCGGATTCAGTAGTAGAATCTGCTACAACACTCTGTTTGGAACTCTTCCAGCTGACCGCTGCACCATTAAGAGTGAAGACGAACCCGTACTGAGATTTTGAATCATCTCGATCCGTTTGGAAGCTAGCATCTGCATAACCGGCTGCGCATAGCTTAGTATCGCCTCCATAAGTCAATACCCAATCCTTAGTCCTCCGTAGGTACTTGAGGATATTTTTGACTGCTATCCAGTGTGTTTCACCTGGAGTCTTTTGGTACCGACTCGTCATACTCAATGCATATGCCACGTCTGGACGTGTTCATATCATGGCATACATAATCGATCCTATTGCAGATGCATAAGAAACACGACTCATGCGCTCTATCCCTTCAGGCATCGTGGGTGACTGAGACTTGCTCAACTGCATCCCAGTTATCATAGGAAGGTTCCCCTTCTTGGAGTTGGTCATGCTGAACCTCTCAAGAACCTTATCCAAATAAGACTCCCGACTAAGTGATAACGTCCGTCGTGATCTATCTCGGTAGATACGGATTCCCAAAATACGTTGTGCCTCACCCAGATCTTTCATCTGGAAATGGTTCTTCAACCATTATTTAACCGAAGAAAGGAGAGGAATGTCATTTCCAATCAAGAGTATGTCATCGACATACAATATCAAGAACACAATCTTGCTCCCACTCGACTTGATATATAAGCATGGTTCCTCGACCGATCGAATGAAGCCATACTCTTTTATCACTTGGTCGAAACGATGATTCCAACTCCGAGAAGCTTGCTTAAGTCCATAAATGGAACGCTTAAGCTTTCATACTTTCTTAGGATTTCGGGTTGCACCATGTACAACTCTTCCTCCAAATAACCGTTTAGGAAGGCGGTTTTCACATCCATTTGCCAAATTTCATAATCATGAAATGCGGCAATCGCTAAGATTATCCGAATGGAACGTAACATGACTACAGGTGCAAAAATCTCATCATAATGCAATCCTTGCACTTGAGTGAAACCTTTTGCCACAAGTCGTGCCTTATAGATATCTGGTTGCGCGTCTACAGAACGCTTTATTTTGTAAAGCCATTTGCACTGTAGAGGTTTTACCTTATTAGGTAAATCAACTAGATCCCATACGTTATTCTCATACATGGAGTCCATCTCGGATTGCATGGCTTCGAGCCATAGCTTTGAGTCGGAACAGGCCATAGCACCTTTATAGGTTGCGGGTTCATTACTTTTTAGAAGTAAAACGTCATTCTCCTCGACCATACCAATGTATCTGTCCAGAGGATGAGAGTCTCTACCCGACCTCCTAGGTTCCTCAGGAATATTAACCGTATCATCAGTTGGAGGTACAGCTTTCTCCATCTGTTCCTCGGTTGTTGGTTCTGGAATCTCCGACAGCTCGAAGGTTCTATTACTCGACTTGTTCTCGAGAAATTCTTTCTCTAAGAACGTCGCACTAGCCGCAACAAAAACTCGATGTTCGGTAGGCGAATAGAAGTAATTACCAAATGTTCCTTTTGGATAACCTATAAAGTATATCTTGACCGATCGCGGGCCGAGCTTATCCTCGTGTCTCCACTTGACATAAGCCTCGCAGCCCCAAACCCGAATAAAGGACAAGTTAGGGACCGTTCCCTTCCACATTTCATATGGAGTCTTGTCGACAGCTTTAGACGGACTTCGGTTAAGTATAAGAGCAGCTGACAAAAGAGCATAACCCTATAATGAATCAGGCACTACGGTGTGACTCATCATGGATCGAACCATATCAAGTAAGGTTCGATTTCTCCGTTCGGACACACCATTCAATTGAGGTGTTCCAGGTGGAGTTAACTGCAAAAACGATTCCACAGTCTTTCAGGTGTTGATCAAACTCATTTGAAAGATATTCGCCACCCCGATATGAACGGAGTGCTTTAATCTTTCTACCCAGTTGGTTCTGTACCCTATTCTGGTATTCCTTGAATTTCTCAAAGGACTCACTTTTATGCTTCATTAAGTAGACATATCCGTATCTACTCAAATCGTCCGTGAAAGTGATGAAATATCTATAGCCATCTCTAGCGGTAATTGACATAGGTCCACACACGTCCGTATGTATGAGTCCTAATAGGTCACTAGCGCGCATTCCAACACCTTTGAAGGAAATTCGAGTCATCTTGCCAGTGAGACATGATTCACACGTGCCATATGTAGAAAATCCGAATGCGGGAATAGTCCCATTATCGACGAGTTTCTTCACGCGTTTCTCATTTATGTGTCCCATTCGACAATGCCATAGATAGGTTTGATCTTTGTCACCAACCTTTAATTTCTTATTATTCATGTGTAATACTTCCGTGGTTTGATCTAAGATATAAATTCCATTCATGGAAACTGCTTTGCCATAAATCATTTCATTAAAAGAGAAAATACAACTATTATCCTTTATTGCAAATGTAAAACCGTCTTTAGCAAGTACGGAAACAGAAATAATATTCTTAGATAAACTGGGTACATAGTAACAGTTATTTAAAGATAACTCAAAATCACTAGGGAGTTGGATTACATATGTTCCCTTCGAGGCAGGCAGAACTCGTGCTCCATTCCCGACTCGCAGGTCCACATCACCTTTTTCGAGAGGTATGATGTTCTTTAGGCCCTGCAAATGATTACACAGATGAGAACCACAACCAGTATCTAGTACCCAAGTTCCGAAACTTGCATGGTTAATCTCAATCATATGAATATAAGATGACATACCAACAGAACGACGCGGCTGCCTTGATGTCCTCACGGTAGACGGGACAGTTCCTCCTCCAATGTCCAGTCTTGTGACAATGGTGGCACTCTATGTCACCGCCCTTGCTCTTTGTCTTGCCCTGTGAGCCACTAGTCTCACCAGGTGCACTCTTACCATTTCCTGGCTTCTTAAACTTTGGCTTACCTACAGCTAGGTCGCCATAAGCCTTGCCCTTACCTTTACCTTTGTTGTAAATCGTGAGAACATCCTGCTTCACGCTCCCACTCAATTTCATATCCTTCTCGGTCTGTACGAGAAGGGAGTGTAGCTCATGAGGACTCCTTTTCAAGTCATTCATATAGTAGTTCGCCCTGAAAAGGGCAAAACCATCGTGAAGAGAATGAAGCATTCGGTTAATGACAATGCTCTCACTGATTTTACAATTCAGTGCCTCCAGCTTCTCGACATTCTCAATCATGTGAAGAATGTGTGGGCTAACCGGTTGTCCCTTTTGGAGTTTCGCATCAAAGAAGCGACAGGTATGCTCATATGTAACGATTCTCGGTGCCTTTGAGAACTCGTTACTGTAACACTATGGATTTTCCGTGGTGACTACTCGACCGAGTAGAGCCTACTCGGCCGAGTAGTGCTCTGGTTGTGTGTTATTTTGGTTCTGCCGAGGAATACTGGGCCGAGTATAGTGAATACTCGACCGAGTATTGGACACTCGGCCGAGTATGCACTTACTCGACCGAGTGTCCGGTTTGGCGGAGTGTTATTTCGACGGTTTGATTAGGGAATGTTTAGGGTATTTTATACAACCGCGTCAGTTTCTAATATCATTTCAAAAGCGTTATCATTTCTACGTTAACCTAATCACACCCAAATCATTCCCTAATCCTCCTCTTAAGCATTTCGTAGCGTCATTGTGTGGATAATCGTTGTGGTTCTTGCGTATAAGTTCTCGTTGCACTGTTGGTAAGTTCTATCTTCGTGATTATTTGTACTTTTGTGAGTTACTGTACATTTATATGAGAAGAAGATTTTGGGAATTGTACAAAGTGTAATCGTGTTGCATGATCATTGTATAGGAGAAGACTTCGTAGAGGAGCCTTTTTGATTGTTCGTGTTGCATACTGCTGTTGATTGCTAAGGTAGGGTTTCCCTACTCAGTTTACTGTGCTTTACATGACATGTTGTTGTAATTATCGTTGTCTATTGATCGTCGTAGAATGGAGGTTTTTGTGACAGTGTTGGTGTAAGGGGATTGAGATGACTGTGATGTCATGTGATTGTGATTGTGGTGAAGTCACTTGCGGGAGTGGCTTCACACTCTAGTTCGCCCTCCGTGGAACCCGCCACGGGAGGGGATGTGCACATTAAGGGACAAGGATCGATGTCGCTCATTGAGGAGCTGGACTAGGTGGGATCGGCTGCGGTCACCCACTGGCGGCGAGGATTACCTGTTGCGATGGGTAATCTGGCAGGGCTACACACTTTGGTGTGTAGTCGGTTACTATGTGAGCTTGGATGTTTGGGAATTGACGATGATCAGACGATTATTGCATTTGTTTGTATTGTTTGTTGAGAAATACTGATCCCGTTGTTATTTGTGGAATCTGCGGTGATCCATTCGGGGATGGTGAGCAGGCTTGACAGGTATTGCTAGTGAGAGCTTGGGGATTGTCTTGGGAGATTTGTCACCACGAGTCATAGCATCACCGTCTGAGTCTTAGTGGATTTTCCTTTAATGTTAAGACTTTACAGTTGTATTTTGTTAAACAATATTTGGTTTTGGATATTGTAAACTTTACATTTCACAGTACTTTAATAATAGTGCTCAATTCAGACGCTTTTGGTATGTACTAATCTCGGGCAACCGAGATGGTAACGCACTTTCATGGTAGGGTGCTCCTGGTAAGGCACCTTGGTATGAGGGGGTGTTACAAAGTGGTATTAGAGCCGAAGATTCCGGCACCTAAACAAATGAATGTAATGAACCTAGGGAGTCTAAATAAAATGAACCCGGGGAGAGTTGTTTGGAGCTACCGCAAAGACTCGGGAGACGTCCCGGAGTCGCACATTGGCCCTTACTGACTCGAGCCGGTAACATGGGGGAGTGTGATGAGAACTAGGCTTTGTATGTGCACGTATGTGAAGATGCATGTTGGTAAAAGTCGATAGTTGCAAATATGTGTGTTGAAGTTTTTAATTGTTGTGATGGGAGGAGTGGTAGATGAAACGGGTTGTGATTTCAATGTTGGATTTAGCATATGTGTAAATTGGATGCTGATATGGTTACAATATGGTATTAAAGTTTTAATATATGCATTGCATGTTGACGTGATTATAACATGGTTTCTAGGTTCTTACGTATTTGCTGCGGGAATAGTGAGCATGATAGGGGAATCGTAATCAGAACCTTTGTTTATAGCGTAACTCGGCCGAAGCGGGCGGTACTCGACCGAGTATGGAGTACTCGGCCGAGCGAAAAAGAACTCGACCGAGTGTTGTTTGATGGAAAGTAGCAGTCGCTACTGTTAGTGATAACTCGACCGAGTATGAATGTATACTCGACCGAGTAGTGTTCACTCGGCCGAGTGTTGTTACACTCGACCGAATGTTGTTTTTGTATTTTGACGTTTGTCTCTGGAGTCGATACTCGACCGAGTATCTGGGAGGATACTCGACCGAGTTAGCTTTACTCGACCGAGTATGATGTATACTCGGCCGAGTGTTCTTATGGCGGAAGAGTGTTAAATTTTGAGCATGTGTTTACGTTTCTTTCATTCTTATCAGCTCAAAATGCCGCCCAAAAGAACTCCCGCGCAGATCCAAGCTTCAGAGATGACTCTTGATGAGGTTGCTCGCATGATTGAGCAACAAGAGGCTCTCCTTGAAGCTCTCAAAAATGTGGGAAAAGGGAACGAGAAGACGATGGATGCAACCCAGCTTAGCATCAACATTGCTCGTTTCCACCCTCCCACATATGACGGGGTAGGTGAACCAAAGCTGCTCGAGAAGTGGCACCGTGAGATTGAAGCTCTCATGGAAATGGTTAAGTGCCCCGAGGACATGATTGTTGAGCAGGTAGTGTACTACCTAAGAGGAGAAGCGGCAGTTTGGTGGCAGAATGTCAAGGATGATGCTAGAGCTTACTACCAGGCGGAAGGGGCTATTCCGTGGTCTGGGTTGATGAGTGCTATGAGAGAGCAGTTTGTGGCGGAGCATATCCGACACAAGATGAGATCCGAATTTGATTCTTTCACCATGTCTGAGGAGATGACAGTCACTGATTACTATCATCGGTTTTTGGAGCTATCTCGTTATGTGGAAGATATGCAGCTCGGGCAAAGAGGTTTGGCTCTCCGTTTTGAGAGGGGTTTGTCTGCTAAGATCGTGAGTCATATGCCGGCTGGGGTTGCTACTGACCTCAAAGAAGTGTATCTGAGAGCGGGTCAAGCTGAGAGAATGGTGGATCTCTCAAGGGAGATCGAGGAGAGGACTGCTACAGAAAAGAGGAAGGCTGATAGTGGGAACAACAATCAGCCAACCAACAAGAAAGGGAATTTCAACAATGCTAAGGCTTTTTCTAGTGGAGCTGGTTTCTCTGGAGGTTCTCGTGGCTGGGGAAAGAATGGGGGTCGGACTGTAAGTGACAACACCAACCTTACGTGTTTCAACTGTGGTGGGATAGGCCACAAAAGGCGGGAATGCACGAGCTACAAGCCCGGCAATGGTTCGGGAGCTCGATCAGGAAATTTTTCTCAGGGGCCGACTCAGAGTTTTGCTAGCAACCGACCGAGAGGTTCATGGGGCAACAGAGGTGGACAGGGTAACCAGGGTGGTTACAACCGCGGTGGTGGTGGATCTTATCAGCGCCAGAATAACGTCACCCAGGATTCGGCAGCTAAGCCAAGTACCTCCAATGCGTCAGTTCAGGGTGGAGGACAGAAAAACAGTGGAAAACTCTTCATGATGGACAAGCAGGAAGCACAAGATGATGCTCATGTAGTTACCGGTACCTTTCTTGTTAATAATGTACCGTCCTTTGTTTTGTTTGATTCCGGGGCTACACATTCTTTTGTGTCTAAAAGTCATGCTGTGTCTATGGGTTTGGGAAAGTTTGAAGTTGTAAAAGATGATGTGTTCATACCTTCGGGGGAGTCTGTGTCGTGTCTCAAGTTATATAAGGGTATATCTATGGTGATTGGAGGGGTAGATTTACCAGTAGACCTGTTAGAGTTTCCTAAGGATGGGTTTGAGGTGATTGTCGGGATGGATTGGCTAGGTAAGTATGATGCCAGGATAGATTGTAGACAAAAGAGAGTGTCTTTAAAGGGTCCCAAGGGTGTTAGGGTGTCCTATAGAGGGTTTGTGGTAAAGCCTAAGTGTAGGTTTATAGCAGTTATGACCTTAAAGTCATGTTTAAGGAAAAAGTGTCCCTTAATTCTTTGTCATGTGAGAGATCACCGAGTAGAGCCGCCGACAGCTTCTGAGATTTCCGTGGTGAAAGAATTCGAAGATGTCTTTCCTGAGGAAATACCGAGTTTGCCTCCCAAGAGGGATGTCGATTTCAGCGTGGAGCTTAAGCCGGGAACGGGTCCTATATCTAAAGCACCTTATCGTATGGCACCTAAAGAGTTGGCTGAGTTGAAGAAGCAGATACATGAGTTGTTAGGCAAGGGTTATATCAGGCCTAGTGTGTCACCGTGGGGAGCTCCAGTTCTTTTTTTAAAGAAGAAAGATGGGAGTATGAGACTGTGCATTGATTACAGAGAGCTCAATCGGGTCACAGTGAAGAATAAGTATCCGTTGCCGAGGATTGATGATTTGTTCGATCAGCTAAGTGGAGCTGGTGTGTCTCTAAGATTGATCTGAGGTCATCAGCTGAGGATAACAGATGAGGATATTCCTAAAACAGCATTCCAATCTCGTTATGGTCACTACGAGTACGTGATGATGCCTTTTGGGTTGACCAATGCGCCAGCAGCTTTTATGGATTTAATGAACCGGATCTTCACACCGTTTTTGGATAGGTTTGTGGTTGTTTTCATCGACGATATCTTAGTTTATTCTAAGACTAAGGAAGAGCATGAAGAGCACTTGAGGATAGTTCTGCAGACTTTGAGAGAAAATCAGCTCTATGCCAAGTTATCCAAGTGTGAGTTCTGGTTAAAGGAAGTGGCTTTTCTGGGCCATGTAATATCTAAGAAGGGGGTATCTGTGGATCCTAGTAATATTGAGGCCGTTACCAAGTGGGAATCGCCGAAGAATGTTGCTGAGATTCAGAGTTTCTTAGGCCTTGCCGGCTACTACAGGAGATTTGTGAAAGATTTCTCTACCATAGCGCGGCCTATGACATCCTTGATGAGGAAGGAAGTTAGATTCGTTTGGGATGAGAGTTGTGAAACGGCGTTTCAGACCTTAAAGGAACGCTTGACCACAGCTCCTATCCTAGCCTTGCCAGAGGGTTGTGACAACTTTGAGGTCTATACCGACGCTTCGAAGAACGGTCTCGGCTGTGTCTTGATGCAGGAAGGGAGAGTGATAGCCTATGCTTCGAGGAAGCTAAAGCAATATGAGGAGAACTACCCTACTCATGATCCGGAGCCGGTGCGCTTGTGTTCGCTCTTAAGATTTGGAGGCACTACCTTTATGGCGCAACTTTTAAGGTGTTCTCTGATCATAAGAGTTTAAAGTATATCTACACTCAGAAGGAGCTTAACATGCGACAGAGACGGTGGATGGAGCTGATTGGAGATTATGATATGGAGATCATCTATCACGAGGGTAAAGCTAATGTTGTTGCAGATGCATTGAGCAGGAAGAGTGTTCATTCGCTATGTACAGCTATGTCCTTGCTGAAGTTGAGAGATGAGATGTCTAGATTGGGGATCTTTATGATTCGAGAGGGGGATACCATCGGGGATTTGACGATCGAGCCAGAGTTGTATGAAAACATCAAAAGTAAGCAAGAGCTTGATCCTAAGATCCAGGAGTGGAAGTCTAAGGTAGAGGGTGGAGCAGCTTCCAGGTTCTCTATACATCCAGATGGGAGTGTTCGTTTTGATGGGAGATGGTGTGTTCCCCGACGATGCGAGTTACGGAGAATGATCTTGTCAGAGGCTCATTGCACTCCTTATTCAGTTCACCCGGGTGGTGACAAGCTTTACAGAGACCTTAAGAAGACTTTTTGGTGGCCGAACATAAAGAGGGATGTAGCTGAGTTTGTGGCTAGATGTTTGACCTGCCAAAGGGTCAAAGGTGAACAAAGGAGACCCCAGGGTAAGATTCAGTATTTGACAGTGCCCGAGTGGAAGTGGGAGTCGATCTCCATGGACTTCATTGTGGGACTACCTAGGTCACAACATGATTTGGGTGATTGTGGATCGGTTAACCAAGTCAGCCCATTTCGTTCCTATGGACAAGGCCCCCGGGAACTGCGTCCGAGGGATCCACACCCGGCATAATCGACTCGAGGTTCTTTCGAATCGAATTAAGACATATTAGAGTCGCCACCAAGTTTTTTGGGAACTTGGAACCGTTCAAGTCAACTTTACACCTTTCATCGAAAAGCATAAAGCCAATCGACTACGAGTGATTAAAGATAAAGACTTGTACCCTATATCACTCGATTTGAATGACTCTCGTAATCCAATGGTATTTAGACGGATCCACAAATCATAGATCTTGAGTAAGGGGTGAGGGTACGTGTTAGGAAGCCCATAAGGACACCCAACCCCGCCCGTCGATAACGGCCTCTACTAAGTCAAGTATGGATTTCAAACAAGGTCATAGCTACTACGATGTATGATATGCAAACGTTGTTTTAACCCTATCATGTGACAACAATTTCTATGTCGTTTTAGATGCAACTAAACTAACTTTGTCAAAGTTGTAATTTAGCATGTGGGTTGATTGATCTAACAACATACAAAACAAAGCAAACAAGGCTTAAGGGGGAATGGGGGAGCCGTTGGGATCTACCTATTACAAACCAGGCATTTCATGCCGACACAACAAAAAATTAAAGATACAACTCGATCTAAATACAATTACTACATACGTGACCATAAACGACACAAAACACTGCCACTTGGCCTAGAAAACCGTGCACAAGAGGGGTGACTCACGGCCTACATGACACACGGCCTTGGGTCACTCCTCGTAATGTGTGCTTTCGCCCAATCTCATCGAATTAGACATAGGGCCACGCGCCAAAGCATGCATTAGCATAAACCGGGCCATGTTGCTTTAAACAACATGCGGTTTACTACGCTTCTACAAGGATTGGGGAACAACCGTCTAACCAAACAAGACTAAGGTTTTTTGAAAAGGTTTTGACTCACATAAAAGACAACTAACTCGAAAGATTACAACTCGATAAACAAACGATAAATTACAAGCTATCAAACGACAAAGGACAAAAGATATAAAACAAACGAGACAAAGAGAAACATGACCAACCCCACGGCCTAAAGCCACGGCCACAGACACGGCTGCCCTAATTCCTAGGTCGGGTTCATTAGTTGGATGGATTTGCAAGGCGATACGGGAGATACATTAGAAAACGATGATAAAAAAGGGTCAGAAAGCTTCGCTTAAGATCGAGTGTTCCACACGGCCCAAAGGGGTTGAAATATGCCAAGTTTGCAAATTAAGTTAACTCATCGAGTGTTAATAAGAAGGTGCTAATCACGCACTCTTATACTAGCGAGAAATTAGGTGAAAGAGAAAGATGCGTTCAATTATTTACAGAATTGTTAGTTGATTTTTAAAGCTACGTCGATGTACCCTAATGTGTCTAATTAGGTTATTAAATTAATTTAAAGTCATCTAAATACGTCATAGGTTAACAATCAGAGGTTAAACTAACATACAACGGGTCCTAGGGTATGTCGAATTGGCCGAAATAACAAAGGGGTCAAAAGCGAAGAGCGAAGTTAGAAACTTGTTTTATTTATGCCCCACCTTGAACACGAGGATATGTAAATGAGACGGGGGTGTACGACCGACTGAAGTAGCGGTTTCTTTTCCCATCTCAAGTCAACGCGGGTGTTCATGGTGGTACTTTAACTCATACTCGGACTAAACTAGTTTCATAGTTAATTAAACGATAAACAAAACGATAAACGAAATAAAACGAGACAATAAAAAACAAACATAAAACAAACGAAATAAAAGGGAAAAGAGGAGGATTTGATGCACCCTCAACCTACATGTATCGTTGACACCGTCTTGGGTCGTAATCGATGGTAGATTTTATCTCGAGAGGCCGTCGTCGACGAAGAGCAAAGCAAACACGCGTTTTTGAAACTTTCTGGACAGCGATTTTCAAACGATGATATCTCCCTCGTTTCACGACGAAAATTCGATTTAAAAGATGTTTTGAAAACTATAAAGAGAGGAGAACAGGGATCTTAAAGCAACCCCTGCTCGTTTTGAGTTATTGGGCACGAAAAACGAGCACAAACAGAACTGGACAGACAAGGATAAACCGCGAAAACAGAGTGTATAACACTCTGTTTTTCGAGGGATTTCGTGTACTTTCAAGGGCAATTTGGCTCGTAAATCTTTGTCTAATGTGTAGATGGATGTTATGTGGTTAATTAGGAACAAGAAACTCGAGTTTTGACGGAGGTTTGATAGAGGAACGAGTTGCTTTTCGAGGAGGACACACAAACAGTTTCAGTTTGTGTGTCGGTTTTGTTTAGGGTTTTTGGGTGGCAATTAGGGTTTGTTTCTGAGGTTTAAAGCTTGTGAGTGATGGTAGGATGTATGGAGAACTTAGAGGAATGAATGTATGGTGAAGGGGTGGTATTTATAAGGAGTTAAAGTAGGTTAAAAGAGAGGGAGAGGCAATCGGGCTTCATCCCGTATGGCTGCTGTCCAGCAGCTTTTGTGAGGGTTTGAGGGGGGTTTTCTTGGTGATTAAGCTAGGATAATATGGGTAGGATACTAGGATATGGGTTAGGGTTAATGGGTACGGGTTTTGGTAGTGTTTGGAGCGGGTTTTGGGCTTGGGAATTGGCTGCCAAAACAGGGGGCTGCATTGGTTATGCGCGGGCTGTTTGGGACGATTTGGGGATGGAAATTGGGCCGTGGATAGGGGGTTCGAACAAGGGTGGATGGGTAGAGGCTTAGGTTGGTTAGTGTACTCGAGATTCGTGCCAATTCGTAAAGAAAACGGGCTCAAAAACCGAGCTAAAACCGAGCTCAAAAACGCATGTTTAAAACGAGCTTTTTTCGATTTTTAAATCGATTTTTCAAATCAATTAACACATTCAAATAAATGACTTTTCAAATCAAATACACTCATAAAATGATTTTTCAAATCAAATATTTATTTTATTTTCAATAAAATAAACTTGAGAAAATAAATTCAAAATAAAACAATAAAATGAATTTACTTAAAAAAAGCCATAACTTAAATATCATTTAAATTAATAAAATGAACTCACTTAAAAAAACATTAATTTAAATATCATTTAAATTAATAAAATACTTCATCGACGACGCCCATTCTACATCGTAAAACGAGCTCCAAATAATGACAATGACAACTAAAGAATACATGTGTCCTATCATCATCGGGTGTTTGTCGGGTTCTCTATAAATTCCAATATCGACGGATACGGGTATCTACAGTTCCCATGAAGGATACTTGGTCTAAGATGCAGCTGGCATTGGGTTACAGAAAGCATGTGGTTCGGTTACATGGTATCCCGAAAGATATCGTTTCTGATCGTGATGCGAGGTTCATATCAAAGTTTTGGCAAGAACTGCAAGAGTTGATGGGTACAACGTTGAAAATGAGTACAGCTTTTCATCCGGCAACCGATGGTCAGACAGAACGGACCATCAAGACCTTAGAAGACATGTTAAGGGCATGTGTTATGGACTTTGGGGGCAGTTGGGAAGACAAACTTGATTTAATCGAGTTTTGATACAATAATAGTTATCATACAAGCATTGGGATGGCACCTTTTGAAGCTTTGTATGGCCGGAAATGCCGAAGTCCAGTTTGTTGGGATGATAGTTCCGAGGCAGTGGTTTTAGGGCCACAATTGGTTCAAGATATGGTTGAGCAAATTCAGTTGATTCGCCAAAAGATGAGAGCAGCTCAAGATCGCCAGAAGAGCTACGCCGACTTACACCGCAGGGCATTGAGTTTGCCGTAGGTGACAAGGTTCTTTTGAAAGTGTCACCTATGCGAGGTGTTATGAGGTTTGGGAAAAAGGGTAAGCTAAGCCAAAAGTTTATAGGTCCTTATGAAATTTTGGACCGTGTTGGCGAGGTAGCCTACAGGTTAGCTTTACCACCAGCTTTGGATAGAGTGCACAATGTTTTTCATGTATCTCAACTCCGGAAGTATGTGAGTGATCCGTCGCATATCCTCGAGATGGAGAACATCGAACTTGATGAATCCTTGTCCTATGCCGAGATTCCTAAGGAGATTCTTGATCGCAAGGTTCGTAAAACCCGGAATGGTGAGACGGTCTTACTCAAGATCCTTTGGTCTAATCATAATGTGGAGGAAGCCACATGGGAACCTGAGGAAGCTATGCGAGAACGTTTTCCTAACCTTTTTGATCAGGTATGTTTGGTTACGGGGACGTAACCGTTGTCTTTTTAGGGGGGTAGGAGATGGTCGCGATGGTGTTTTGTTTTGTTTTTCTTTGTTTGGTTCGAGTCGGGAGATGATTTTGGGGTAACTTGTTGTGATGCTTGTATAGTTCCTTGGAGTTGTCTCATGTAATTGTTATAGTCTTGTGACGTAGTGTTGTGCTTGCTTGTGTAGTAGAGTGTGAACTTCAGGACGAAGTTCTTTTTAGGGGGAAAGATTGTAACACTACGGATTTTCCGTGGTGACTACTCGACCGAGTAGAGCCTACTCGGCCGAGTAGTGATCTGGTTGTGTGTTATTTTGGTTCTGCCGAGGAATACTCGGCCGAGTATAGTGAATACTCGACCGAGTATTGGACACTCGGCCGAGTATGCACTTACTCGACCGAGTGTCCGGTTTGGCGGAATGTTATTTGGACGGTTTCATTAGGGAATGTTTAGGGTATTTTATACAACCGCGTCAGTTTCTAATATCATTTCAAAAGCGTTATCATTTCTACGTTAACCTAATCACACCCAAATCATTCCCTAATCCTCCTCTTAAGCATTTCGTAGCGTCATTGTGTGGATAATCGTCATGGTTCTTGCGTATAAGTTCTCGTTGCACTGTTGGTAAGTTCTATCTTCGTGATTATTTGTACTTTTGTGAGTTACTGTACATTTATATGAGAAGAAGATTTTGGGAATTGTACAAAGTGTAATCGTGTTGCATGATCATTGTATAGGAGAAGACTTCGTAGAGGAGCCTTTTTGATTGTTCGTGTTGCATACTGCTGTTGATTGCTAAGGTAGGGTTTCCCTACTCAGTTTACTGTGCTTTACATGACATGTTGTTGTAATTATCGTTGTCTGTTGATCGTCGTAGAATGGAGGTTTTTGTGACAGTGTTGGTGTGAGGGGATTGAGATGACTGTGATGTCATGTGATTGTGATTGTGGTGGAGTCACTTGCGGGAGTGGCTTCACACCCTAGTTCGCCCTCCGTGGAACCCGCCACGGGAGGGGATGTGCACATTAAGGGACAGGGATCGATGTCGCTCGTTGAGGAGCTGGACTAGGTGGGATCGGCTGCGGTCACCCACTGGCGGCGAGGATTACCTTTGCGATGGGTAATCTGGCAGGGCTACACACTTTGGTGTGTAGTCGGTTACTATGTGAGCTTGGATGTTTGGGAATTGACGTTGATCAGGCGATTATTGCATTTGTTTGTATTGTTTGTTGAGTAATACTGACCCCGTTGTTATTTGTGGAATCTGCGGTGATCCATTCGGGGATGGTGAGCAGGCTAGACAGGTATTGCTAGTGAGAGCTTGGGGATTGTCTTGGGAGATTTGTCACCACGAGTCATAGCATCACCGTCTAAGTCTTAGTGGATTTTCCTTTAATGTTATGACTTTACAGTTGTATTTTGTTAAACAGTATTTGGTTTTGGATATTGTAAACTTTACATTTCACAGTACTTTAATAATAGTGCTCAATTCAGACGCTTTTGGTATGTACTAACCTCGGGCAACCGAGATGGTAACGCACTTTCATGGTAGGGTGGTCCTGGTAAGGCACCTTGGTATGAGGGGGTGTTACAGTTACTGAGCGTGATGAAAATCTTGTTTGCACCTTGGGCAATGAAGCGTCTCCGCAAATTGGTTTCCATTGCAAAGATGAGTACGTTCTTTATCGCACCCGCTTCCATAACGAAATCACTATAAGCGAGTGACTCGTTGACTCCTGCATTTGGGCCTGGGTTGACCGGTATTGGCTCAGTTAAATACCTGAGCTTACCGTCAGCAGTGGCAGCATTCCGTAGTGCCGCCTCCCAGTCCGCAAAATTGGACCCATCATTCTTCAGTCGAGTGGACTGATTCATTTGGTACATGAACATCTTAAGCCAGGACGAACGATCTAGTGTGGCACTACGCATTGGGATTGCGTTATTTCCAGCCATTTGTTGTAACAGTATTATTGATAATAAACGTGTTCTACACTGCGAAAGAAGAATAAAAATAATAAGCATGTGCATCGTTTTTATTTTAAGTTTAATGAACTAATGTCATAACGCGAAGACTCAAAAACATTTATACAATTGACCTCCCTCAAGAATTATATAAATGACCCCAAGACTCAATTCTCTGTAAATTGATAAGCTAACCTTTTAGCTAATTCTACCGTTGGAATTCTTGGTCGATAAATTTCTTTAAATTTTATCTATAGTCCATCATAATCACGAGAAACTCTTCGGACTATGATGTTGAGGTAAACTAAGTCAACACAACAACTTACCCAACGTAGAAGGGGTCATATTAGGCCTACCGACGAAGAAGGGATTCATAGATGTTTGCCCTTATAAAGACTAATCTCAATTTCCGTTTTAGAGGAAGATCCCATCAACTTTATATAAATTCATTTTAAGTGAACTATAATCTAGCATGCGAGAATGATTAAACTAAAGTGATGGCTTAAAGACCGAGACATCTGCATGTCCATGAAAACTAACATACAACCTATATGAGTCAATTTTCATGCATTTTAGTAGTGGGTGGTTTGGTTTTAGGCGGAAAATGATGCATAAACTAACATGTGAATGAAAAGCAATAAAATGAAAAACGTAAAAAAAACAGTAAAAGTCCTAGTGTGGCCTATCCTATCAAAATGAACAATAAATACAAGTTTGGAATCCATCCTTGGACCCGAGAAGCTTGTCTTGATGTTCCATCTTGATCCATGTAGCGGGAGTGAGCTTGAATCTTCATCTTTAGTCTTCTTTGAAATTACAATAAATAAAATTACATAATTGACCTATTTATTACATTCTAATTTCAAAACCCAAAACTAAAATAAAGGAGATTCGAGATCTCATAATTACATAAAAAATCATGTTTCTTTCATTACGAAAACATAATTTGACTAAGGCCACACTAAGTATTACAAATTACAACCGATTGCAAAATTAAATACGTAAATAAAATTCATTCATTCGATTCATTCAACAAAATTAAAAGCATCAACTAAAATAAATTAAACATTCATAACACAATACCTTAATTATGTTGATTAATTTATCCAAACCACCTATTTAAATTAAATTAAGTGACAATTCCGCAATTTAATCACATTAATTTCATCCTTAATCCATATTAAACTTGTAATATGAATTCTATCCGTCAAAATTTTAAACTGCTTTAAAATAACTCGGTATCTTTAAATTGTGAACCGATTCACAATAACTAATTGACCAAAATAAAACAAAACAAAAACTCCGTTTTTTTATTTGTACACGGTTGGAAAAAAAAAAACAACAATTTTTTTCTTTCTTTTTTTTTTTTTTTTTTTTTTTTTTTTTTGAAATTCCAGCTCAAACACGGCTGAAGGAAAAACAACCCCCCTTTTGTTTTTTTTATTCGGCAATTAGGAAAAACAAGAAAAAAAACTTTCCATATTTTTTCTCTTTCGGCAATAAGGCAAATAAAAACTTTCCCTTTTTTTTCTTTCTCGGTTTACCAAAAAAAACAAAAACAAATTTTTTTTTTATACGGCAAACCCTAAAAACGGCCTCCCTTTTTTTTCTTTCTTTTGCGGCAATATGCCCTAAAACAAGATTTGATGACTACATTATTTACCTTTGCTATTAGAACATGATTTAGCATATGAAATAATGAACATGATTAATTTATATGCCAAAAACTATATAGCAAAAACAAACTTTTTATCTTGAACATGACGATTCCATTTAATTTTAACTTAATCTGCATTAAATCAAAAACTACCAATTCTTCATATGATAATATTAACTGATTAAAAAACTATAATATGAAAAATAAAATGGAAAAATATCATCAAACTAAAAGAACAAAAAACGGCAGAGAGAAAAAAAAAACAAATCGGCACCCAATTTTTTTTCCGAAAATTCTCATTGTTCACATACAAATTTATGAAAATCATCAAGATTAAAATCGTGGCCTAGTGCTCTGATACCACTTGTGGGAAATAATCTGTATACTTCCCTTAAACTAGAAGGATTATAACGAATTTAACAATGATGATTAAAGGTCATAAACAAAATACATAAACAAAGTATAAGGATTTAGAATTAACCTTCGGTCCTAGCAAAATTGGCCTA
This sequence comes from Silene latifolia, assembly GCF_048544455.1. Lineage (NCBI taxonomy): Eukaryota > Viridiplantae > Streptophyta > Magnoliopsida > Caryophyllales > Caryophyllaceae > Silene > Silene latifolia. The sequence goes on from NC_133536.1 coordinate 187,381,412, forward strand.
AGAACAATATCAAAATTGATATTCGCCTATTAGTTGCACTCAAGACGATATGAGATATGCCCTTTGATTATGCTAGAAATCGATCTAAAATTTTCGTAAAATTTAGTTGTTTTTGTGTTTTTTTGTGATGAGAGAGAGGAGGCAAGGTCAAGAAAAAGCATTAGGGTAGAAATAATTCTCTACCTTTCTTTTTATACAGACCGAAATTTGGAGTCAATTAGGAAAGAAAAGTCATTCCTAATTTCTGACCGAAATAAGGAGATTATTCTCCTTATTTGTGGTCTTTCCAAAAATATATAAAGTGTGTTGAATTGTCATCTAGTGAGGATCGAACCCATGACCTCTTGGTATGTGTACCCTCACTATTACCACTATGACACATTCATCTTGTTGATATTAAACATAACTGATTATATTTAATTACGAATTAACAGATTAATTCGTCCAAGCTAACATTAAGTATATTTAACTAAATATAACATTATATTTAATTTACGAATTGACAGTTAATTCGTCTCAACTTAATATTATTTAATTTTATTAAATAATTATCTCATCAACACATTGACTAACTTTTTAGTCATTTTGGGCATCAATGTGATTATATTTCTATAACCACATTTCTCAAACACATCCTATAGGTGTGACCTTTAGGGACCAGTTGATCACCGCCATCTGTATGATAATAACGTCAAACTTTCTAGCAAGCCAACCGTTATTAGGTAAACGTTAATCAACTGATTAAATATACGAAGTATACCCTTGTGAACCTGTAAGAGATTTACAAATGTTATTACACTAATTTGTGGAGGACACAAGCTTATTTTGATTTTCTGTTCTTAGCTGAAACAAAATGTAAAGTTTACTTAGTTGATCTTATGTTTCGTGCTTTTGGGTTTTCCCGGAGTTTTGGTGTGGATGCTCATGAAACCAAAGGAGGCCTCTGGTTTGGCTTTAGACCCGATGCCCATTTTGAGTGTATTATAGCATGTCAAAATTTCATTATTATCAAAGTCATGCAATGCAAAGGTTGTTTTTGGTACTTATGTCTTATTTATGGAGAACCGATCACTCATAAACGAGAAGCTATTTGGAATGTGCTTAGTCAATGGATTCGCTCATTTGATAACCCTTTCCTTCTTATTGGTGACTTTAACCATTTATTGTGGTAAGGAAGGCACCGCTGATATTGTAAATGGAGGTCTAGTTACTCCCTTGGTCAAGCACTTTGACGCAAATTTCAACAAGGATAACACCTATGTGGCGATCAAAGGGGGTCATATCATTGACATGGACGCCATGATTTACAAGTATAAATGGGTCAAGCATAACTCTCTTTACACCAACTATGGGTGGCTAACCAATGATGCTAGATCTTTCACTTTGCTTTCCAAGATATGCCGATTAAGTGCTCATCGAACAAACTACCTTCTTCCACTCTCCAAGGGCGCCGAGTACATCATCCGTAAACAAAGGGGCGAGATTGAAGAGCCCTCCTCCTCCATTGTTACACCACGCTACCCCTTCAAATATCAAGAGTTCAAACCCAAAGATGTTGAAGTGGGCAATGACTACATGACTCTCCTCATGCAAGAGATGCACAAACAAGCTTATAATGATCGAGTAGATGCATACTTGGCCCAATATCCACCCCTCCTTCATTTATCTAGGCAAGGACTACTTGATCCTTCATGTCCTTTGCCTAGTTGGGCGGATAGGGAAGTCTTCTTTCCAAGCACATCTAGGGGTGAAAGACCGGGTGAAGATGAGAATGCCAATGATGAGGTTGTTGATGATGAAGGTGTTGATGAAGAGGTAGATGAAGAAGAAGAGGCTAATGAAGATGATGAAGGAAGTGAGCAAGATCAAGGAAGTGAAGAGGGGAGTGGAGATGAGTCCGCTTCTATGGAGGAAAATGATGACAATGATGATATGGTGGAGGACGAGCAAACTTTGGAGGCTCCTACCCTCTTGAGGTTTGTCTACTTCTTTCTTTGTTTTCTTTATTTTATCTTGATCATAGTTGGAGAGTCCTATCAACACGAGGACTAACACCTCGGCCCCATTGAGGTGTTTCTTTTATTGTTCCCATTTGAAAAATCCAAAATGACAATATATAGTTTCATGCATTGCATCTTGTGTGCATGAACTACCCCAAAATTTAAGACATTAGAAATAATGTCTATCTCGGTTTGGGGAAGTACATGCATACGCAACGGGAGGTAATCTAAATTACGCTCTCCGTCATAAACAAAAACTGATGCATCATGTAGTGTAGATTAGTATAGCTTGCATTTAGTATAGAAATCATGCATCATACTTGCATAATTTCCTATCATATTGGCCATTGAGTACAATGCCCATATTAGTGTGGGGATGGGAAATTCTAACTTAACTTTTATTCAAAAATCCAAAAAAAAAAAAAAAAAATCAAAAATTTCGAAAAAAATCAAAAAAATTGAAAAATTGAAAATCCAAAAACAAGTTCATTTTCTTTGTAGTGTAGACTTGTATATATTATGTTTGTCTATCCTTGTTCACATTGATCGACTACGCCACATCCGAGACATGAGAATATTGAAGACCGCATGGTATGATCTTTCCAATTTCCTTTTTCCTCTTTATGTTAAAGACTATGTGGCTTTATTTTGATTGATGCGGTATAAACAATGTGAATCTAGGATTGCATTTAGATTATTTGGCATATTAGTTGGTAGAATCATATGCATTAGGATTTATATATGTTAGTTGCATCATGGCATGTAGTTTGCATGTTAGAAAATTTTGCGAAACCGTCTACTTGGGAAACTTGACAAGTGTATATAGGCCCTAGTAGATGCCTTTTCTTCTTAAGACTTTGCTTGTTAGAATATTTGTAAAACACCCTAGGATGTGTCATGCTAGTATCCTTTGACCAATGGATTAAGGCCTAGTCAAGAGTAGCTTGTGGTGTGATAACTCCTTGGCTACCGTTTATTCCAAGGTGACCCTTGAAACCATGCAACCATCATTCATCCATGTTCTACCATATTTTGTCATCAAAGGGAATGGGCACAAAAATTATTCAAATTTGAGTGCAAGAAATGAAAAGAAAAGAAAAAGTTTGCAATTGCATCAAATGAAAAGAGGAGCAAAAATAGACTCCTGAAGCTTCAAATATAAGCCACCCTCACTACATATGGGGTGACTTTGAAAATGTTCAAAAGAAAAATGCAAAAAGTTGAAAGTTGTCAAGTGTTGAAATGCCAAAAATCAAAAGAAATGGCAAAAGAAAGTGTTCCCAAATGTTATATGCCACAAGAAATTGGGGGGAAAAACAAAAACAACAAAGCAAACTCCCAAATGAAAATCAAATTTTATCGATCCCTTTATCCATCGTATCCATTTTTGTGCATGGTAGAGAGGGGAAGACCCTTCTTCTTGTCTAGGCAAGAGGCGGAATTCCGCGATCCTCCAGTGTTTCTAACACCATAGGGAGTCTATTCTTGACGAAAGCATTTAACGATTAAGGACAAAGGTACCCTAGCTTGACACAACTTGGAGGTGATTTATTGGTATCCTTCTAGGTTTAGTAGTTTGAAGAAATTGCATCTATGAAGGACTGTGTACTCTTGAATTACTTCCCTTGTAGATAATTTCCGCCACTTAGATGAGGAAAGTGGCTATTCTTTTGTAGATGCATCCATTACTTGATTTTTATGTGCTTTAATGTTTGGATGTGTCACCATTTTGGCAAGACCCATCTTGCCTTGCAAGAAGGCATCCTACCTCATGGTTGTCTTGTTGTGAGTTGAAGGGGCGGAGTGAGACTCGCTAATTGTCTCATATCGGCTATGCTATTAGGTTAGTTTAAATAACGGTCCTAGTTTAAGTCACCTCTTTACTCGGGACGAGCAAAGGTTCGGTTTGGGGATATTTGATGTGACCATTATTTGAGCATATTTAGTCCCCGAATTAGCCTCATTCCTATGATTTTTAGTGCATATTTGGATCATTTATTGTCTTTAGTCCTTGTTTTGCATATTCTTTGAGGTTTTGATCCCTTGGTAGGAAAGGAGTGCAAACTTTGCATTTTCATGGCAAAATGAAGCTAAATTGATTGAATTCAATGACCAAGTATCAAAGAGAAGACAAGACTAGAAGGCCTTTGTACATATTGTAGTAGTTGGGCAATGATGAGAAAAGATCCTTGCATCCCCGATGAAATCCCCAAGGATTATATGAAGAAAAAGGAAGAAAAGAAGAAAGGAAGAAGCTGACTCAGAATCCGAGCGGATTGCCTTCTGGACGCCCGTCCAGCACAAGGAATCCGAGCGTCTTCCTCAGAGAGACGCTCGTCCAAAACCACCATAATCCGCCCGTCCACCCCACAAATCCGCTCGTCCAAAAGACCCACAATCCGCTCTTCCCGTGCCCTGGACGCTCGGATTGTGTGACAGCTATTTCGTTTTCTACTTGTTCTATGAAGGATGCGCATACCTCGGAAAAGACTAGCAAAAAGGAGACTCGCATATTTTTCTGAGAGGAGCGATTCCTCAAGGACTTAATCGTCATTTAAGCCCTTAGTAAACCCTAATTTGTGTACCTAATCCCCACTATAAATACCCCATTAGTCTAATTAGATTATCATGTTCTTCTTATCAATCTTTAGTGTAGTTTATATCATTCTAATCTCTCTTTAAATCTTGTAATCAACTTTTAATCAAGTCTTAATACAAATCTCATTTCCTTAATCTCTCTTTTTTTCATCTTTTATTTTGGGTAATTGAAGATTATTTGGGTTATTATTGGGAGATTGACAACCTTCCAATTAATCATCAAGTACTTCTATTATTCTTTGCTTTATTATTGGAATCATTAGTAGGTATAATTCTCTTAATCCCTTTTTAATTATTGTTAATTATCTTCATTTATTCATCATGTTGTACTTTGTTGGTATGATTGACAACCTTCCTAGCATGTTCAACATGATAATGAGTGAGTAGTTTCCTTAACTAGGGTTAATGGGTAATTAGGGAAAACTAACATGGGGATGATTCATGCTTAAATTAATATGTTTTCATAGTTTATTTGCTTGCTTGTTGTGATCTTAACTTATGCACATGTTATGTTTGATGAAATGCGAGCCTATGAATCCTTGCATTTTTTACCCATCACCTATCTTTTCAATGAGACTTGTAAGACATAAACCAACTCGAGTCTCATTAGACCATGCATATAGTTGAGTAGGGAAGATTAAGTTGACTTGTAGGTGTTGTACAATCTAATCGATTCGGCTCCGGGACCCAAACTTTCCTAGGATTGTAAGATATAAACCAACTCGATCCATCACAACAATAATTGCTTTCTTAATTTGAGAATATGTTTGTATGACCAATTCCCATGAATCCTCTATGACCCCATGACACCCTAGTGCCTTTTATCAATTATTTACATCCCTTTTTATTCATCTTGCTTGTTTACTTTCATTGCTATTTAGTTTAGTGATCTTCTATTCCAACCCCAAATTGTGACACCTCTAGACAGCGCTAGTTACAATTGAAAATCTCACTTCAATACCCGTCTCTTGGGATCCGACCTTTACTTTCCTCTTTACTAATAGTAGAGTTGTTTGTGGAGTTATAAATATTGTTTTGGTCTAGGTGCTCCTAATGACAAGTACCAAAAACTAAACCTCTCAAAGAGGGCTCGACCACTGTGATAGTACTCAGTCACGGTCATGCTGTCAGTCATAGCAAAAGTATCAAACTCAGCACTCAACTTTGGATGGATGTGCTCCGGAACTAAGTGGTCCCATCGCCCTCTTGAATCCTTCCCAAGGAATTGCAGGTTGGCCTAAATTCCTATAGTATGCCTGTGCTCCTTCCCTCTCATTGTGCCACCAAACCCCAGCCTTATTTCTCAGATAGAACACAGCCTGTTCCACCATCATCTCTGCGGGATAATGAACCACTTCCAACACACTCTTCCTCTCCCGATGCCAGTTGTCGAGCAGTTTAGGCTCACCGGTGCCCTCATAAGTTGTAGGGTTAAAGAGGGAAATGGTGGTGCTCAAACGGGATGCATCCATCGCTTTCTCCCCCATTTCCCCACATTCTTAAGAGCCTTAGTAAGCGCTTCTTACTGCTCAATCATCCTAGCTATCTCATCAAGGCTCATCTCCGAAGCCTGGATATAGGCGGTAGATCTCTTTTGCGGCATTTTTGAGCTGATATAACCAAGAAAAACGTAAGCACATAGCCTACGGTTCAAAACAGAGATCACATCCGCCAAAGAGGTACTCGGTCGAGTACCTGAATGTACTCGGTCGAGTATACTGACTACTCAGCCGAGTATTCCGACTTCAGTAGTTGATCTAAAATGCACATAAAGCATACTCAGTCAAGTACCTCATATACCCGGTCGAGTAAGCCCCATTCGATCGAGTATTGCCTCTACTCGATCGAGTGGTCATATTCCTATAGCTACTGCCGAATACACAGATACCCTCACTCGGTTGAGTGATAGGTTACTTGGTCGAGTACCCTCTACTCGGTTGAGTGCCTGCCATGCTCGGACGAATCATGCTAAAAATGATCCCCCAAAAACACAACCAGCAAGTATAGTACTTAAAACACAAATCAAGAGCCTATTCTCATGTTTCTATACCATGAACTAGAACATATACATCCTCAATCATTCCACAACATATACATCCAATTCATGCCATACCATCTCGAACCACAACATGCACATTCACTCTATTTAAACACAGATATAAACACAAATATAAACCGATCCCCAAGACACACCCCGTTGAGAACGGCTCTAATTTGTGTGGGAAACATTGCGGTTCGAGACTTCTCTCAAACCTTTGCGGTAGCTCCAAACAATTTCTACCCAGGTTCATTTTAATTAGACACCCTATGTTCATTTTGATCATTGGTTTTAGGTTCCAATTTGCCGCTCTGATACGACTTTGTAACACCCCTATATACCAAAAGTGCCTTAACAAGGACCACCTTAGCGATAATTAACTTTATGTAAAAAGGAAATACAAGTCTCAAAAATCCAAATGGCATACCTGAAAACAAAAGTAGTGATAAAATCTAAACTCAACGGAAGCTAAACTACAAAACATGTGATGACTTTGCCCGTCCATATCCCGCGAGCTACATCAACATCCAAAACCTGCTAAGCCAACTTCTCACCATCCCTGAATGGATCACCACAGTTCTGAAAACAATAAACGAGGTCAGTCAACTGTACAATTAAGAATAAGGATTCACAATAAACACAATACAATCGACTGAGACCAATCAATCCTCCAAACTCCAAGAGTAACCAGTAACCGACTACACACCAAAGTGTGTAGCCCTGCTAGGTTCCCATCGCAACGGGAAACCCACACTGCCAGTGGGGGACCGCACCCTTGCCCCCCAAATACCCGCTCATCGCAACGAGCGAACCCAAATCATTAATGTGCACATCCCCCTTGTAACGGGAGTCACAAGAGGCGAACACGAGGTTGGAACCATCTCCCGAAAATTGTTCCATAACAACAACCAATTTGCAATACAATCTCAATCACAATGATAACAATGCCAACCAATAAATTAATATCACATCTTATAATCAATTACACAATCAACTGAGTAGGGAAACCCTACCTGATAAGATATTCCAAGTAATCACCACAAGACAAGCTAGAACGCTTCCTCTACGAAGTCCTCACCTATTATAGCGACAATCAATCAATATACCATACATCAAATGACCAATCACCCCAAAATCCCCAAATCACCCAATTAGGGTTTGCATACGATAACAAATGTAACAAATTGACGAAGGTGACTTACTGATTAAAACTACGCGAACAAGAGATGTAGAACCCCAAATCGATTGATCCTAGCCTTGGAAGTGATTAAAATGGTTTGAGAATGTTGAAGGTAGTTTAGGTTTAAGAGAAATGAATAAGAAGATGATTAAAAACTGTTTAACATGCTTTTATACTTCCCCAACCATTTTAATCAAAACCGCGGAAAATTAACCCGTCAGACCGCGTACTCGGTCAAGTACCTGAGGTACTCGGCCGAGTACGCCTTACTCGACCGAGTTTCTCACAACTCGGCCGAGTGCACCCAAAACAGTAGCCTGTTTAAAAGCACTCGACAACTTACTCGACCGAGTATGGCCTACTCGACCGAGTAAGCTGAGACTGGAAAACCGTAGTATTAGACCCTCCGTATCTATCGAATCATTGTTGAATGGGGGGAGAGTGTTTGTAGACCAGTTGAGATGTTCTGACGGTGTTTTACTCGACCTATCTGGTGTTACTCGGTCGAGTACTACGAGTAAGGGATACTCAGTCAAGTAAGTGGGATAGTCGTCTGAGTGTGGTGGTTCAACGGATTACATTTAAGATCAAAAGTCTAAACTTATACCATTTCTTTTCCCATTTCTTTCACTCATTTAACCCTAAAAGATAGACCTCTTCCTATTTGCTTTCCCTTCTTCTTTAATCCATAAATATACTCTATATCTAGAAGATAAGCGTGTGGGCACGGGTTTGACCAGTCAGAATGTGACCTCCGTCGTATCCTAGTAATGATAAGGTAAGTCAATGCAATCATCATTGGTATCAGATGTAATGATAAATGTTGATTGTAATAGAGTCTAGTTGATTGTTCCAGGGGACGATGTCGGTAATCATAATCATTTACATGATTGGCTGTGATTGTAATGGATTCACTAAAGGAAGTGTTTCCCTACTCAGTATAGTTGTATGATTAATTATGAGACGGTTCTGATATTCTGATTATAAGTTTGTGTGATTTCTATTATTATGATTATCATCATGTTGTTGATGGTGACGGAGGTTGTGGTCGTGATTGTGAAGCCATGTCGGGAGATGGACTTCACCCCCATGTATCGCCTCTTGTGACTCCCATCACAAGGGGTATTTTCCCATTAAGGATCTGGGTTCGCTAGTTGCGATGAGCGGGACTTTTGATGTCCAGTGCTGCGGTTTGGCATCGGTAGGGGTTAGTTACCTGTTGCGATGGGAACCAGGCTATGTAACACCCCCATTTATCAAAGAGCCTTTAGCAAGACCTTCCTTGGTAATTAGGGATGCAACCATCTCAGTTGGCGGAGGTAGTTCATATCAAATTGACAATTAAAGAACAATTATAACTTTACTAATTCAAACTAGAAATACTGATACAATTCAAGTCCAAATCTATTATATAATAGTGGAAGAATACAAATGACCAAACTATCGATCGTCTGAACTAGGTGAGACTCAGCGAAGACAGAAGCCCACCAAGAACCCCGGCAACAGCTCACACCATCCACCAAGACACCTGAAAAGACTACCTGCTCACCATTTGCCGGCAATATCAAATGGATCACCGCAGATAAGTAAAAGAAAACAAGAAAACACACAACACCACACAAGATCAGTAACAGTTACATACAATTACAAAGATGCAACGTATAACACATTAAGAAATCCACTCAATTCTCGTAACATTCATCAATCTCCAACTCCAAGAACTAGTGTCTGAACCGCAACCCGGACATGGCTACACACCGCAGTGAGTAGCTCTGCGAGGTTACCTATCGCAACAGGTAACCTACCCCTGCCAGTGGTAGACTGAGCCTAGCCACCAAAATCCCCGCTCATCGCAATGAGCGAACCCAGATCATTAATGTGCACATCCTCATTGTGACAGGAGCCACGAGGGGTGAACATGGGGTGAAACCATCTCCTAACATGGCTCACGATAATCACCTCATCACCACCATTGTGCACATTCACCACCACCACAATAACACAATCACAATGACAATAATCACAACAAGGCAAACAATCATAAACTGTACTGAGTAAGGAAACTCTACCTTTTAGCAATACTCCAAACACATGCAGTCGATTATTGATCCTTCACAAGTGCATCACCTACATAAAATAATTATGTATAATCACTACATGCTCAATTAACCATGTACATAACCTAGACGCATCATGACTTAGTAGTAATCTCAACTTAAAGACCAACTCAATGTTTCCAGACTTTCCAGCACCAGGCAGACTCGCTATAAAATACATAACTAATTCCACAAATATCCAATCGACGCAAGGATAATTTTATTTAAAACATATGACTCTTAGCTACAACTCTTATCTAAAGTACTTTTCCCAAATTCCAAAATTATCAGGGGTTTCCAGACTGATTTCCAAAAGCTGACAGAATACGTCGCATAAAGAGTATCAATTCATAAAACGAGTTTAACACATTATTTTTCGGAAATTTAAAATCCTATTGTCATATAGACTTTAGAAATATGATGTATGAAAAAGACCCAGAGCTGAATCGACATATAAATTAGGGTTTCAAACCATTCTCCACAACCAAATCAGAATTGCACACCTTTCGGCGACACATTTATAAATAAATCACCTAGGACAAATCACAAGGAATCTGGCTACGAAAATTGATATGGATAAATTTGTAGGGTAATATCAGTATAAGACCCTTTAAATTTAGGGATTATAACGTAAATATAACGTGATTTATGGTCATAAACGAAATACAATAGAAAACGATAAAGATTAAGAATCAACCTCGAGTCCTTTGATGCGCGGCGTAAAGAACAGAAATCAACAGAGATTTCCTCCTAATCGTTGCACCCAAGACCGTCCGAGACTATGCCCTTGTGCTAGAAATGCTCTCTAATTGACTTGCAATATCGAGAGAGCTGTTGTGAGGTTATTCGATGTGAGATCTAGAAATTTCAGAGAAGAATGCTCCGAAACCCTAATTTCTGAGACAAATGAATTGCTTAGGTCAAAAGGAGTGAGGCTCTCTCCTTTTATCTTGTTCGGCCAAACCGAGAGCCCAAGGGGAGGGAGTGGGTTTTACTTCCTTCTAATTTTAACTCGTGGTCCGGCTCGACAAATTGCTAAATGTATATGACGCGGTTTTTATTATAAATCGTCATCGGTTATCGGATATTAAAACATCAACTAATAACACGATTTAGTTGAAATATTAATACATGTCCGACAAAGACGATATTGTATAATTAATTCAATATACATTAATTAAATATAATCGTTTATATTTAATTTACGAATTAACTGCTTAATTCGCCTTAGCCCATTTTATTTAATTCGTATTAAATAAAATATCTCAACATCGCGTTTTGACTAATTACTAGTCAATAACTCCGACTAACTGGTTAGTCAAATTTGGCATCAACATGACTGTATTTTCATACTGTCACATCTCTCAAACGTATCCTATAGGTGTGACTTTTAGGGACCAGTTGATCACCGCCATCTGTATGACAATAACGTCAAACTTATCTAGCAAGCCAACCGTTATTGATAAACGTGGATCAACTGATAATAATACCAAAAGTATGCCCTTTGATCCTTTTAGAGATTTGTAAGTCCTTGCACTAACTGTAAAGGACACCAGCCCCAACAAGCTCCCACTTGTCCGTACAAGTGTATGTACAATGACGTTATCCGCACTAACTGGAGGACACAGCTCCAACAAACTCCCACTTGTCCGTACAAGTGTATGTGCGATAAGCGATTCTCATATTCATTTAAAATTTCTCCTACTCAATGTAAAACAATTTGCAGATCCGGATCCGCAAAAGTCGTATTTTACAATCGATCTGTATCAAGAGTGGTTTCCCCGACTAGAGAGTAATTTAACTGATAAAACGAATCCGTATCCGAGCATGGCCATGCATTTCGATTCTGACTCCTCGAGTGGCCCTGAGAAATACCGAGTACCTGATAAAGGCTGAATATTTCCTTCAACTCGACTCCTTCCGATCTAAGCACAGCATGAAATGACCCAGAAAAAATCTACTTGGCCCCCTGTTACGGATGACCGTGAGAAAGAAACCAAAGTCACCCAAAATCTTCCTTAGTCTCAAGAGACAGTCGATAGTCAAAAGAATCGACTCTTAGGATCACCATGGAGGTCCTATCCACGACCGGGCACCGAATGTTAGAAAACATTTAGGACTCCACGTCGATGTCACAATTGTGTCCTACGAAATATCCGTATAAATCGCCTCTGTGATTGGTCAGTCAACCTTTTGACTTATGGCTCGTTGAACCCACCATCTACCAACGTCACAAAATAATTACCTTGAGTTATCAGCTCACGTGGGCAATTAAGGACCAAAAATATAATGTTTGTTCAGTTCACTTTGTGGTGTTCAAAATTTGTCGTACAAATCCACATGAAAAACAAAATATATAAATATCAAAACGATGATGTTGTATAGAGTACAAAAGAAAATGAATCTAATCCATAAAAGAGTACTACAACTTAGGAACACGTTTAATTCCCATGGAATTAACGTGTCCTTCATGCTTATCTTGTCGTAATGGTTTAGTGAGAGGATCTGCTATGTTATCATCTGTAGCAATCTTTTCTATCACTACTTCCTTTTGCTCCACGTAATCTCGGATTAGATGAGCTTTCCGTTGTACATGTCTAGACTTGTTGCTAGACTTAGGCTCCTTAGCTTGGAAGATGGCACCACTATTGTCACAATAGATGGTGATCGGGTCATTCGAACTAGGCACTACGGATAGTCCATGTAAAAATTGACGCATCCATATCGCTTCCTTTGTAGCTTCAGACGCGGCATAGTACTCGGACTCGGTCGTAGAATCTGTTTATGTAACAGATTTGTTTGGAACTCTTCCAGGATCTGCAGCGCCATTAAGAGTAAAAACGAATCCAGGATCGAGATTTCGAGTCATCTCGATCCGTTTGGAAGCTAGCATCTGCGTAACTGGTTGTGCATAGCTTTTAAGGGCCTCCATAAGTCAATGCCCAATCTTTAGTCCTCCGTAGGTACTTAAGAATGTTCTTGACAGCCAGCCAATGTGATTCACCTGGATGCTGTTGGAATCGACTTGTCATACTCAATGCATATGCCACATCCGGACGTGTGCATATCATGGCATACATGATTGATCCTATGGCCGAGGCATAAGGAATCCGTGTCATGCGCTATTTCTCTTCCGGTGTCTCTGGTGCCTGAGACTTGCTCAAATGCACCCCTGGAGCCATAGGAAGAAACCCCTTCTTGGAGTTAGTCATGCTGAATCTCTCTAGGATTTTGTCTATGTAAGACTCCTGACTGAGAGATAATATCCGTCGTGATCTATCTCGATAGATACGGATGCCCAAAATTCTTTGTGCCTCACCCATATCTTTCATCTGGAAATGGTTCTTCAACCATACTTTCACCGAAGTTAAGAGAGGTATGTCATTCCCAATCAGGAGTATGTCATCGACATACAATATTAGGAAGACAATCTTGCTCCCACTCGACTTGATATAAAGACATGGTTCCTCGACCGATCGAGTAAATCCATTTTCTTTAATCACTTGGTCGAAGCGATGATTCCAACTCCGAGATGCTTGCTTAAGTCCATAAATAGAACGCTTAAGTTTGCATACTTTCTTAGGATGTTCTGGATTGATGAAACCTTCGGGTTGTACCATGTACAACTCTTCCTCCAAAAAGCCGTTTAAGAAGGCGGTTTTCACGTCCATTTGCCAAATTTCATAGTCATGAAGAGCGGCAATCGCTAAGATTATCCGAATGGAACGCAGCATGACTACGGGTGCAAAAATCTCATCGTAGTGCAAACCTGGCACTTGGGTGAAACCTTTAGCAACTAGTCGTGCTTTATAGATATCTTGTTGACCTTCCACAGAATGCTTTATCTTGTAAAGCCATTTGCATTGAAGGGGACGAACCTTAGCAGGTAAGTCAACAAGATCCCATATGTTGTTCTCATACATGGAGTCCATCTCGGATTGCATGGCCTCAAGCCATAGCTTTGAGTCAGAACTAGTCATGGCACCTTTATAGGTTGCGGGTTCACTACTCGTTAAGAGTAGAATGTCATTTATGTCATGTTCCTCGACCATACCAATGTATATGTCCGGGGGAATAGAGACTCTTCCCGACCTCCTAGGTTCCTCAGGAATATTAACCGGAGCCGGGATTGAAGGAACTGTTTCCTCCAATGGTTGCTCGGTATTTGGTTCTGGAATCTCCGACAGGTCGAAGGTTCTATCACTCTTTGCATTCTCGAGAAATTCCTTCTCTAAGAATGTCGCACTAGCCGCAACAAAAACGCGTTGTTCGGTTGGCGAATAGAAGTAATGACCAAGTGTTCCTTTAGGATAACCTATAAAGTATGTCTTGACCGATCGCGGGCGGAGCTTATCCTCGTGTCTCCACTTGACATAAGCCTCGCAGCCCCAAACCCGTATAAAGGACAAGTTAGGGACCGATCCCTTCCATAGTTCATATGGAGTCTTGTCAACAGCTTTAAACGGACTTCGGTTAAGTATTAGAGCGGCAGACAGAAGAGCATAACCCCATAATGAGTCAGGCAACACGGTGTGACTCATCATGGATCGAACCATATCAAGTAGAGTTCGATTTCTCCGTTCGGACACACCATTCAATTGAGGTGTTCCAGGTGGAGTTAACTGTAAGGCAATCCCACAGTCTTTAAGGTGTTGATCAAACTAGTGAGAAAGATACTCGCCACCACGAACTGAACGTAGTGTTTTAATCTTTCTACCCAGTAGGTTCTGTACCCTATTCTGGTATTCTTTGAATTTCTCAAAGCATTCACTTTTGTGCTTCATTAAGTAGACATAGCCATATCTACTTAAATCGTCCGTGAAAGTGATGAAATACCTATAGCCTTCTCGTGCGGTGATTGACATAGGCCCACATACATCCGTATGTATGAGTCCTAATAGGTCAGCAGCGCGCATTCCAACACCTTTGAAGGAAATCCGAGTCATCTTACCGATGAGACATGATTCACACGTGCCAAATGATTGAAAATCAAAGGCCGAGATAGCTCCATTTTTGATGAGCTGTTTTACGCGTTTCTCATTAATGTGTCCCATACGGCAGTGCCATAGATACGTTTGATCTTTGTCACCAACCTTTAACTTTTTGTTCATTACGTGTAATATTTCGGTGGTCTGATCTAAAACATAAATTCCGTTCATGGAGACTGCCTTGCCATAAATCATATCGTGTAATGAGAAAATGCAAGTATTATTCTCTATTACAAATGAAAAACCAAGTTTGTCAAGTGCAGAAACTGAAATAATGTTTTTAGAAAGACTGGGTACATAATAGCAGTTATATAAAGATAACTCAAATCCGCTAGGAAGCTGGATCACATATGTTCCCCTTGAGACGGCAGCCACTCGTGCGCCATTCCCAACACGCAGGTCCACCTCACCCTTTACGAGGGGTTCGATGTTTCGAGCCCCCGCACATGATGATTACACGATGAGAACCACAACCAGTATCTAGTACCCAAGTTCCGTAACTTGCGTGGTTAATCTCAATCATATGAATAAAAGTAGAAGAAGAAGACATACCAACAGGTTTAACGCGACCTGCTTTTATGTCCTCATGATAGACAGGACATGTACGCCTCCAATGCCCAGTCTTGTGGCAATGATGGCATTCCATGTTTTCATTCTTGCTCTTTGTCGCGCCTGATGAGGTGCTTGACTCACCAGGCCCACTCTTGCCTGAACCTGACTTCTTAAACTTCGCCTTACCTACTGCTAGGTCTGCTTTAGCTTTGCCCTTACCCTTGCCCTTGTTTGACACAACGAGAACATCCTGTTTCATACTCCCACTGAACTTCATGTCCTTCTCGGTCTGTACGAGAAGGGAGTGTAGTTCATGGGGACTTTTCTTCAAATCATTCATATAGTAATTCGCTCTAAAGAGCGCAAAACCATCGTGGAGTGAATGAAGCATGCGGTCAATCACAATGTTCTCGCTGATTTTACAATCAAGCGTCTCCAGCTTCTCGACATTCTCAATCATGCTGAGAATGTGTGGGCTAACCGGTTGGCCCTTCTGGAGTCTCGCATCAAAGAAGCGAGTGGTATGCTCATAGGTCACGATTCTCGGTGCTTTCGAGAATTCCTTAGTGAGTGTGGTGAAAATCTTGTTTGCACCATGTGCTATGAAGCGTTTCTGCAAATTGGGTTCCATTGCAAAAATGAGTACGTTTTTAATCGCACCCGCTTCCATACAGAAATCGTTAAACTTGGCGATCTCATTAGCTCTAGCCGTGGGACCTGGGTTTGGCGGGATGGGCTCTATTAGATATTTGAGCATCCCGTCAGCAGCGGCAGCATTTCGTAATGCCGCCTCCCAGTCCGCGAAGTTTGATCCATCATTCTTCAGTCGAGTAGACTGATTCATCTGATTCATGAAGATCCGAAGCCAGGACTCACGGTCCAATGTGGCACTTGGCATTGGGTCGTTAGTAGGACCAGCCATTTCGTTATTAGTAGTTTAATAGATCGTGTTCTACACTGAAAAAGAAAGAAAAACGAAAACGAAATAAGCAACTCATCGAGGTGATTTAAGTCTATTTAAAATTTATTTTAACGTGTAGACTCATTGCACTTGCATAATTGATCTCCCTCAAGAATAATACAAGTGATCCCAAGACTCAATTTCTGTAAATTGATAAGCCAACTGTTTAGCTAATTCTTCCGTAAGAACTCTTGGTCGATAGATTTCCGTAAATCCTATCTATAGTCCACCATGATCACAGGATCGTACGAGTGACCATAGTGTTGAGATAAAATAGGTCAATCAGTTCCAACTTACCCGACGTAGAAGGGGTCATATTATGCCTACCGACGAAGAAGGGACTCATTGGAGTTTGACCTATAAAGACTATTCTCAATTTTTGTTTATACGAGGAAGATCCCATCAACTTAATTTTAATTCATATTAAGTGAACGAATAACTAGCGTCTGCGTGAATGAATTAATTTAGGTGATGGCTTGGAATTGATCGTGTGACATGAGAATGTCAAAGAAAACTAACTCGTGACCTCTATATGTGTCAGTTTTCATGCAATAATTAGGTGGTTTGGTTTTAGGCGGAATATGATGCATATTATCGTTACGAAAAATAAATTAAAAATGCAATACGTAAATAAAATTCCTAGTGTGGCCTATCCTAGTAAAAAGAACATAATACAACTTTGGAATCCACCGTTGGACCCGAAAAGCTTGTCTTGATGTTCCATCTTTGTCCATGCAAATGAGTGAGCATCCGGTTCTCCGTCTTTGGTCTTCTCAAAATTACAATTTAAAATTTACAAATATAAACCTATTTACATTCTAAATACAAAAACTGTAATTACAAGTGAAAAATCCAAAACGGAGATACGAGATCTCAAAATACAACCAAGATCGTGTTCCATCATTACGGTAACACGTTCTACTAAGGCCACACTAAGTTACAACCGTTTGTAAAAATGAATAAATACGTTATTAAAAGCATTCAAGGCATTCAACAAAACGATAAATAAAATGCATCATCTAAAACAAATTTATTCGTAACATAATTCCATAATTATGTTAAATTTATCCAAACCACCTTTTTAACGATTAAAATTTATGTGATAAAACCGCTTCTATCAGTTTATTTTAATCTATTACAATCCGTTACTTTAAATACGCTTTAAAATAACTCAATGGTACGTGTGTGAACCGTTTCACAATCATAGCGAGTGTACAATATCCGTATAAAGTACATATTATGGCCAAAAGAAAATTTTAAAACAAAAGAGTTAAACATTTACACCCTGCCAAAACGAATTACCTCGATCCAGGGACAAAAGTTCTCGATCGAGGAAGAAAAAGGCTCGATCGAATGAAGCTGCCATTCGATCGAGGGGTTTGCCAATCAGAAATTGCTCGATCGACTAAACACGAGGTCGATCGAGGACCTTTATCAAAAAACTGCTGATTCGATCGAGTACGAGGAGGTCTCGATCGAGCGATCAGGGTTTTAAAGTGGTCGATCGAAATACAAAAAGGACTCGATCGAGTAAAAACAAGACAGAAAACCTCTCGATCGAGTAAGAACATGCTCGATCGAGAACAAAAGTTTCTGGAAAAACAAAACCCTCGTGAAAACAGTTTTGTCGAAACAAAACAATTGCAATTTTGATTAAAATCGAGTAAAATTAAATCAACAAATTGCAAAACATGAACATATTGCTATAATGATCGATTAAAATAACAATATGTGAAAAGAAATCATCCGTGTATCACAAGGCACGGTTTACAAAACATATAAAAACAGCCGTGTAAAAAAAAATTACCAGCCGAGTAGATTTTGTACAATAACAAGATCGTTTCAAATCGATTTATGAAAAATCACAATGAAAATTTACGTGGCCTCGCTCTGATACCACTTGTAGGGTAATATCCGTATAAGACCCTTTAAATTTAGGGATTATAACGTAAATATAACATGTGATTTATGGTCATAAACGAAATACAATAGAAAACGATAAAGATTAAGAATCAACCTCGGGTCCTTTGATGCGCGGCGTAAAGAACAGAAATCAACAGAGATTTCCTCCTAATCGTTGCACCCAAGACCGTCTGAGACTATGCCCTTGTGCTAGAAATGCTCTCTAATTGACTTGCAATATCGAGAGAGCTGTTGTGAGGTTATTCGATGTGAGATCTAGAAATTTCAGAGAAGAATGCTCCGAAACCCTAATTTCTGAGACAAATGAATTGCTTAGGTCAAAAGGAGTGAGGCTCTCTCCTTTTGTCTTGTTCGGCCAAACCGAGAGCCCAAGGGGAGGGAGTGGGCTTTCACTTCCTCCTAATTTTAACTCGTGGTCCGGCTCGACAAATTGCTAAATGTATATGATGCGGTTTTTATTATAAATCGTCATCGGTTATCGGATATTAAAACATCAACTAATAACACGATTTAGTTGAATTATTAATACATGTCCGACAAAGACGATATTGTATAATTAATTCAATATACATTAATTAAATATAATCGTTTATATTTAATTTACGAATTAACTGCTTAATTCGCCTTAGCCCATTTTATTTAATCCGTATTAAATAAAATATCTCAACATCGCGTTTTGACTAATTACTAGTCAATAACTCCGACTAACTAGTTAGTCAAATTTGGCATCAACATGACTGTATTTTCATACGGTCACATCTCTCAAACGTATCCTATAGGTGTGACTTTTAGGGACCAGTTGATCACCGCCATCTGTATGACAATAACGTCAAACTTATCTAGCAAGCCAACCGTTATTGATAAACGTGGATCAACTGATAATAATACCAAAAGTATGCCCTTTGATCCTTTTAGAGATTTGTAAGTCCTTGCACTAACTGTAAAGGACACCAGCCCCAACAAAATTAGACTTGGAATTAACCATAGTCTTTTAAAAACATTTTCGAACCCAAAGACATTAAGATAACGAACACAATCGAATAAGGCAACCCAATGAATCTGTAAATTGCTCAAACCTTTATCTATTTAACCTAATTTTATTAATCTAATCAATGATGATTATGCACAACCTTCTAACATAACCATATGATAATTCAGACACTAAAAGATGATTAAGAATAATTAGAAGGTAAAGTTTTACTCACAATTAAATTAGGCTAGATTAGAAGCAAGAAGAATTTCCCTCAAATCGATTTGATGAAGAACAAAGACTATCTCTTTAGATGATTAGGAATATGGGAAAGTGTGAGAATATGTTTAGAAACTGATGACCTAGAGTTTAAAATGAGGTTTAGAAGTATATTTAAGGCGTAATATAATATAACACACGAGTAAACACAATTAAGAAAAATGTCAAACCTGAACTGCTTTACTCGGTCAAGTGCACTCGGCCGAGTAGCACTCACTCGACCGAGTACCAACCAATTACTCGACCAAGTACTCCTACAAAAGATACGGAGTATTAACGTCTTCCCTCCTTAAAATGAACTTCGTCCTCAAATTTCGCACATACACTACTTAACCAAACTGTTACTTCATGTAACTCTAGCATACCACCGACATCTTGTTGTGATGATAGCCAGTGGTGTCCACGTTGTGGTTTAAACACAAGTTACTATGGAGTACGGGGTGACGGAGAATTATGACGATTTTGTGTGTAGATTGTGGATGTGATTGTATCTTGTGTAATCGTGGTTGAATCTGTACTGACCTTGTGTGGTGTTTGTGTTATTCTTGTTTAAACTTACTTGTCTGCGGTGATCCATTTGATATTGCCGACAAATGGTGAGCAGTGAGTCTGAACAAGTGATCTTGTTGTTGCCATGACCTGTTGCTGGGGTTACTGGAGGATGCGTGACATTGCTGAGTCTCACTTAGTTTAAATGACGGTTATATTTGGTTAATTTATATTTTTCTGTTGCTAGACTTTTGGATTTGAATTTGATTTGTAATAAGTACTTTTGTTATTGAGTTAATAAAGCTATTAAACTGTTCTTTTATTGTCTATTTGATATGAACTACCTCGGGCAACCGAGATGGTAGCACCCGAGTTTGATAGAGAAGGTCTTGCAAAAGGTTATTTGGTAAATAGGGGTGTTACACCCCGCCCCACTCCTACACCACTATGGTGACTTGGGGTGATGTGTCTAATTTATATACGATTTTACCCCCTATTTTAGCTCGATTTTAATTGAATATCACACTTTTATTAGTGTATTTGTGAGCTAATTCCGTGTTCTAGTGTCTTTGCTTGTTTTTACTGTACTTTGTAGGAAATGTAGCTTTTATAGCTTTTTCCCATCGAATGTGCAAGCACTAAGAGTTCACGAGGCTAAAAGAGATGAGATCATGCAAAAGGAAGGGCATTTTGGAGAAATCTGAGTAAATAAATCCCAAGCATGAAAGTTGACATGGGTTGTTGCAAGAAAAAGAAATGAAATTTAGCCCAAAGCAAAGTCCAAGAAGACCAAGTCAATTAGCAAGCATAGGTTGTCATCTGATGCTCTAACCCGGAGAAATTATGAAACATTAACACGCAACATTGGATGTCATATGCCATTTAATCAAGAATTTAAAGCAATTAATCCGAGATTAAGCGTCCCGATCGGGGTGGCCTGTCCCCGATCGGGGTGACCATGCTCCACGAATTTTACGTTTCACCCTTCATTTCCTATATAAGGGGTATTAGTAGGTCATCTTAGGACACACTTTTACATTACCTTTTACATACTTTAGCACACAAATTCTCCTAGTTTTCAGAATTAGTTTACATTTCATTAAGCATTTCCTTTGTCATAAACAATTTACTTAAGCATTTGGTTCTTATAATATACTATTTCCATTCAAAGTCATTTGGGTTTATTATTTGAATTCTTCTTGTTCAAGTTCCAATTCTCTTGATTACGGTAATTTCACTTCTTGTTTATTTCGTTATTACATTCTTCATTATCGTTGTTTTATAATTTGCAACTTAGTTATTAGCAATTTCACATTAGTTTGTTATTACATATCATTATCAACTATTATCATCATTAGTTTATTTCTAGCATTTCATTTACATATCCTTTTATTTAGTGTTTCACTAATTCGTATGTTATATTTATTTAGCATATTTATAATTCTTATAATTTCATTTAGTTATATTTCTATTATTATCATGTTTACCATTTCATATATTGTTATTAATTTAATTTCCAACATGAGTGAGTAGTCCTTTTTGTCTAGGGATTAGGGATGCCATGCATGTTTAATATTTGTAAATGTTAAATTAGGATGACATAATATTGTTTAATAGTTTCTATCACATGCTTGTTTTATTTGCTAATCTTTGATAATTGATCACTATCTTTGATTAATTTGTTAATTCACTTTTATAAGTTGAGAGGCGCGAAAATGAATTAGACTAAACATGTTTTCACTACGCCAAATCTGGCAACCAATAAGGAGCGTATCACAACAGTTTAATGTATTTAATAACGACAGTTAGATTACCATTTTCCAAATATTGGTGGAAACCTAGACCGCGCTAATAGGAATTACAGTTTTCCTCGAAAACCGTTGTTATTATAATTTGACAACGGCTGATTAACAAACCGTTGTCAAAAGCTTTTAACGTTTTCCAAAAACTCGTTATAGAATCACTGTTATCAACGATTGTTAGAAAATCGTTACCGGTTTAATATATCGGCATTTCGAAAACCGTTACTAAATTAACACCAGCAACGGTTTTTGTTACCCGTTGTTATGTTATTGCTACGGATCTTTTGTAACCGTTATTATTGTCTATTATGAGATAACGGTATTTCAATTCAACCGTTGTCAGTATTTGATTAGATTTTTCAATTTGATTACTGCATTCAAAACTGAACTTTAATAAATATTCAATTTGACTAATAAAATTCAATTTGACCAAAATAATTCTATAAATATGTCTTCATAATGTTTTAGGTCAAATTCTAAATTATCAAACATTTACTCTCTAATTTCTTTCTAAATATATCTCTAAAAAAAATATAGCTGGTGAGCTACAATCACGTTCTCGTTATGCACAACCTTTTACTTGCATTCTCCATAATCTTCCGGTTCATTATGGTGTGAATGGAAAGGGTTTAAACCCTAATTTTGGGTGGTTGACGGAAATGCTTCATAACTCCGGTTTCACCGCGGTTAAAAAAGTGTACCCTGTGACTACAAACAAGCAAGGTTTTGTAGGCTTCGCTTTTATCGTGTTTGACGAAGCAACTGCCATGATAGTTTTCTTCAGGAAAGAATTAGGGGCTAGATTTGCGGGGGAAGATGCGGGGAAAGAGGACTTCTATTCGGATGATAAACAACAAGGCCCTTATATATGGGTTGCGACCCATCTTGATCATCATCTGCTGAAACATTGCAGGAAGCATCACATTCTTGCTACCGTGCCTATGTCATGGGAGAGAGAGGCCATTCCACCTGCGCTTCTCGGTGATAATGAACGGCCGATCTACGACTTGCTCTATACCAAAATTCATAATGAATATCCTAATACTTCATCAGATTCTAATAATTAAGTCTTTAATTATTATTTGACATTATAAGTTGTATTTGGATTATGGTGGTGGTTTGAATTAAAGTTTAATTATTTATGTTTTTTTGTTACGTTTTTTTGTTACCCCATCCTCTGGAATTCAGAGATAATATCACCACAAAAATTTCAATATTTTATTATAATGACTTAGGTTTTTAGAAGTACATTAAAATATCAAGCTAAAGAAAAAAAATCGCTTAAAACAAGCGTTGAGAAACGTGAAAAAAAAATGTGTAGTGTGGAGTTGAATGGAGGGAGTATGTTTTTTGTTATCCCATCCTCTAGAATTCAGAGACAATATCACCATATATGTCTCTTTCACCTTAAGCCCAATCGACACAGTCGTTTTCCCATTGCAACGACACTGTCCCCTGCTCGACAATGCGACCTTGGCGGTGCAGAATCGGAAGTAGTAGGAGACGGTCAGATTCATTCGCAACCCATAAATATGGGCCTACCCGCTGTTCATCCTGATCAAACCAGAGTCTCGAAGAGTCATTGTTATAGAATGCCCGCTCAAGTTTACGAGCCTGACCAAAGCATTCCCGCTCCTCACCCCCGCCAAACTCGATGAGGGCACACCGCTCGAAGCCATGATGCGCATCATTGTCCGGGTAGATAGTTTGAACCAAATTCAATCCGGCTAACCGAATAAAACCTATTAACCAGTCAAGGCTATACGAGAGTATAGCCTTTCTATGCCCGTCCTCTGTGTATGGGAGATTGTGAATGATGCACGTAAAGGTTTTAGCGTACATAAATCTACTTGGGGTCCTACAAGAGGTTCATATGATGCTTCATCATCATCATCATCGGATGATTAATATGAACCACTGTAAGTTGATGAACTTGACGACATAATCGATGTGGAAAATTAATGGAGGACTTAAGAAGTTAAGAATTGGAAAGTGCAAACTGTACAAGTTAAGATTGTGAAAATTATAATTCTACTTATAATGAGTTTGGGTTGTATTGGAAACGGTATAATAAGATAGTAAGAATTGGAACCGGTATAATAATAAGATAAGAATTGGAAACTTAACAAGTTAAGAATTGAAAAGAGAAAACGGTAAAAGCTAAACAAGAATCGGTCCAATTACTTAACAAGAAACACAACGGTTATCAAAAAACCGTTGTCCAATTAGTAAAAACACAACGGTCCAATTACTTAACAAGACTAATGCATGCCTTGTAACTTTTACTTTTTCTGATTTAAAGTTGCAGTATTGCGTGTTTGACCATATGTATAACATAAAATGATAACGGTTCTTTGTTAAGCCGTTATCATATTTCACATATCAACAACGGTTGGACAGAATCCGTTTTAAAAAAATGTTTAATTATCTGTGATTTTCTAGTGGTTGTGATTTGACTAATGCATGCCCTGTAATTTTTACTTTTTTTTAATTCAATATTGGAGTATTGATTCTTTGACCGTATGTATAACACAAAAAGATAACGGTTCTTTGTTAAGCCGTTATCATATTTCATATATCAACAAGGGTTTTTTGTAAATCCGTTGTCATATTACACCAATAAACAACGGTTTTTCTTATAACCATTTTAAATACAGATCCAAAACTGAAAAGTCTGTGGTTTTACCAATGCATGCCTTATTATTATTAGTTGTTTGACCATTATTCACCTCATGCATGCATGCACAATTAATACAAGTTTGAATGTAACGTATGGAGGAAATTAATCCAATTAATTATAGCTTTTTTATACTATAAATAGCATCACATTTCCAGTAACAATAAGAATCACTTTATTATTACTACCCTTTCTACTTCACTTTTTAAATAATCTACATATACATACATATCATAATTACAAGAATGTCGTCGTCTTCATCATCCGCAGTCGTACTTCCTCAGCAATCGGTAACCCGCTATGTCAACCCGATTACGTGCATAATTCACAATATCCCAGTCATACGCGATGCTGCTGGGAAGCCAGCTACTAAGTCTCTTATCCCATTGAGGGACATCCTCATTGAGAATGGGTTTTCAAATATTAGGGCACTCTACCCGGCTTGGAATTCTAGTCGTGGGTTTCTTAGACATGCTCTGATCGTGTTTCGAGGGGATGGTCTTGGCGATTTTCGCCAAGCAAAACAACTCGCTGCAAGGTATGCATCACGTGACCATCAAAGGGGCAAAAGTGACTATTATAGTGACCACCCTAGGGATCGTTATGTTCACGCTGGGCCTCACTTATGGGTTGCCACCGCTGAGGACGATCATCTGATGAGAAGAATCATTCCGTACAATTTTATTAATGTACCGAAATCATGGGAAGACGAAGAAGTGCCTCATTTTGATCCCCGTCTTGATGCCGATGTAGTACGCATGATTTATAATCATGTTTATCCTCAGTACCCACCTCCTAGTCAAACTCCTGTTAGGGTGTTTGATTAATGTACTAATTAGTTAGCTGTTTGTTTTTGTGTTTTTGTTTTGTTTTTTATTGTGTTTCCTTTTTTTTTCCTCTTGTTGTACTATTTTTTTTTACTCTATTGTATAATATGCTTGTTTTAATATATTGTTCTACTCTTTATTACATGCAAATGCTTATTAACATATATTTTAAATAACTTGCGAACAAACAAATGAATGAAACAATAACATATAATATAATGACTACGGTAGTGCATAAAAACCGTGTTAGTTCACAAACACCTCTAAAAATAAATGGAAATTGGAAGATATTAATAAGATAATTACAACGGTTCTTATAAGAACCATGTTAAATTATGCAATTGCTGAATAGCATTATTTTAAATAACCCCCTCTCTCTCTCTCTCTCTCTCTCTCTCTCTCTCTCTCTCTTCTCTCTCTCTCTCTCTCTCTCTCTCTCTCTCTCTCTCTCTCTCTCTCTCTCTCTCTCTCTCACTCACTCTCTCTCAAATTATGTCAAGTGGTAGCTCTTCTTCTTCCTCTATTTCAACAGGGACATGTAATTGCTCAGTTACGGTAGCATTGCGGACTTCTAGGACTTTGCAAAATACGGGAAGAAAGTTTCTTACCTGTAAATTCTATAATCCTGAGACTAAAATGCGTGGATGCAATTACTTCAAGTGGGTTGATGAACCAATGACTGAATGGTAGAGGAAGGTTATAAATAGGTTAGTGAATGAGAAAAAGAGCATGGATATCGAGATTACTCAAGTGAGAAGTATACTATATCAATTTGAAGAAACGAAGCGGGGAAATGACAGTGAAATATTGAAGGCAAAAGAAGAATGAAAGAAGTTAACCATGTATATCGTAGAACTCAAAAATAATGAGGCATAGCTTAAGTTAATTGTCAAATTTCTTCTTCTAATTGTTATTTACCTAGTTTATTATGTATGGTGGTAGTTTGTACTCTTTATGTGTAAACTTGTAATCCTTTAAATTAATGGAAATAAGCAAGATTTTCTAAGAAACATATTGTAATTAGCTGGAATATATCAAATGATGCTTTATTTCTTGGCGGTAAAATCAAACACAATGAAATATAAAATAAAACGGTTATACCCAAACCTTTGTTAAGGACGTATACAGTTATAACGGTTCAAGCCATTGTTATGTATATAAAAATGATGCTTTATTTCTTTGCGGGAAAATCAAACAACATGAAAATATTACAGACAACAGTTATTTATGACGTGTTGTAAATAGTACGAATCAATTACGATTTCAAACAAAATCGTAGTCTGTTTGGAAACAAAATATAACGGTTTTTCTTATACCGTGCTTATTATTTTCCAATAAACAAGGTCTTGCAAGAAGTGTTGTATTATTCACACATATATACTCTGAGCTTCCCCTCCCCCACATAATATTCTCAAACATTGAACTTCCCCTCTACCACCAGCCTACCCATCGCCGTCGCAGTCATCGTCATCATCATCATCGCCATGCCGCCGCCAGATTAATCCGAATTCTCCTCTTTAAAGAAGTAATAAACCTCCTCCCGGTAGATTTGTTTGTTTTTATAAGTATGCATTTTTATTATTTGTTTATTAATTTCTGCTTTAGATATGGTCCAAAAGCACAAAAGAAACGATGGAAATGCGTTAGGCGACGACTCAAGTGATGAGAATAATTTGCAACACACTTCGGGTTGAATGCGCCACAGGGTTTCCCTAGAATCAATAAATTCAAAGATACCTAATCCTTTACAATGTGATAAAGATACGGAGCTGCCATATGGTGAGTATGCCGGTATTTTGGGAGTTGGATTGGTTGTTGTGTAAGATAATATGTGCCTCTCGGTATGCCGCGTATCTGTGAACTGAGTCAAATACGGAACACCATGCTAATAAATAGAATAAAGGTATGTATATACAATAATAAATGTTTTAGTTGAAATTAAGTTACTACTTGATATGTGTATTAGCCGAAATACTTGTACCAACTATGCTCATCATATATGCAGTTAGCTTACATTGTCCCCGAAAAGTATGATAAGTACCTAAAAACAAAGACAGGGGAAGCCCTCAGTTCTTGGAAGTTAAAGATGGCTGAGAACCACTTGTTCAACAAGGAAACCGTGGAGATGAACAAGAACCCACCAACAAAGAAGTATCCGTATGTCAGTCAAGACCATTGGGATAACTATATCGCTTATAGGCAGTCTGACAAGTTTATGGTAACTTAATAATAATAAGTAAAGAAGTATACTTAGTTTAGTGTTTGGTCATGCTTACGTTTCTTGATACAATTTATTTGATGAAGGCTATGAGTGAGAGGAACAAGGCGAACATTTCAAAGAAAAAGACCGTCTTTTACGGCTCCCGAGGTGGTTATAGATTGATTAAGAAGAAACTTGTAAGTACTACATAATTCTTATAGTATTAGACTATTAGGTGTTTTATTCGGATGTTATATATGTTCATCGCAGTCATACATATTTTGAGAGGATATCAATGTGATGAATGAATTGTAGGCAAAGCTTGGAAAATTCAGTCGTCACGACGCTTGGGTGGAAGGTCACACTCCTAAGAATGGAAAGGCGAAAACTGAATATGATAAGGACATCAAAGAGAAAATTGTATGTTTGAATAAATATATCACTCCTACCACTGGTAGTCGGAGTTATATAATTGTGTGTTGCTTAATGGTTTTATGTGTATGTAGAGGATCTGTGAGAAGGAGGTAGAGGAAGGAAAATGGAAGCCTGAAGGACGTGATGATATTCTTGCTAGGGCAATCGGCAAAGCAGAGCATTCAGGTCGTGTGAGAGGGGTATCGACGCATGTTGGTATCAGTAAGTATTTTGGGAAAACTAATCGAAGTGGTGATGATTCCAAGAAGGTAATCTATAAATACTGTATTTTAACCAACATAATTTATAACTATATATGCTGAAATTAATCCTACTACACAGCTACATAAAATAGCCAGGTTGATGATGAGAATGTTGGAAACCGGAGAAAATCCATTAGAAAAAGAGTTGGGTATGGTTCAAGAGGTTATAAAGGAAGCATATGAGGAGGAGAAGGAGGAGCAGAAGGAGAAGGAGGAGGAGGAGAAGAAGGAGGATGAGGAGGAGGAAAAAGAGGTAATAATATTTATGTCTTATATATATACAATGTGATATGATTCGGAAAATTAGTACGTGGTATATGGACAAGTGTTAATGTATAGAAGGAAGCCGATAAGGACATGGCAAGGGAGAAGGAAATGACAAAGGAGACTCAGGTGGGAGCCGAGGATCGATATCAGGTAATTGAAGAGGAAGAGGAAGCCAGTAAGGCCGTGACACAGGAAGAGATTGAGGTAGTTGATGATCAGACGTTCTTATTTACACCGAAAAAGGTAATAGCTGTTAGTTTATAATTATTCATCTCAGTACACGTTTTTTACTTATGAAATTTATTAAAGGTAGTGAATGTATGTGTAGTAATTGATTAAAGCTCTCGTGAAGGGCGATTGCAAGGTGCCTTGTCGTCTATTCTATTTACAGGGAAAACAGAAAGTTGCTGTTGCCAGGGGATACATGTTCGCTTACGACCGGCTTCAACAAGTTAAGGTTCATGGTATAGCCCTTCGTCACAATTGAAGTAAAGTGGAAGTGTCCCAATTATATAAAGACGGGTATGGGGAAGTACAAGTACCATTTCCTACTGAAGAGGTCACATATTTGAAAGAAGCCCTGAGCTCTTATGTGCAATGGCCTAACAACCTCATCAATTTTGTCATCCCCGAGGTACCTATATGCAGACGTTAATTATTACTTGTTCTTTAAATATATTAGGGTACAAATATTAACACATCGTAAGTACTTTAATCTTTACATTTGCATAAGTTAAGCAAAGCCATGGGAGCAGCTAAAGCAATTACTACTACGTCAACAGAAGTTGTTGCAGTCAAGCCTGCTTATGATTCTTATTATGAATCGTGTGACTATAAGAAAAAAATGAAAACTGCTTCGCTGATGGCTTTGCACAACATGGCTGTAAGGAAGTCACCTAGAGGGGATGTAGTCATGATTAACATTGAACAGGAAATTATGGGCGCAGCTGATGTAGCCGTACTGGACCCGAAACAACTGATGGAATTCGTCGACCTTGACAATTTAGATGCTCTTCACATTTTGATTTGGATGAAGTAAGTTTTATTAATAAAACTATTTAGTCATTTTTATTTACGAATAATGATGTTTGTTTAAATTATCAATTACAAAAACATGCTTTGTTCCATGTGGCGTAATAGGTACCTGAATAATCAGATCGTTGAGAATATGGTCCCATTTCACGCCTACGGATTCTTGAGTCCTAAAGCGTTCTCTGTGCACAAAATTTCATATGATGTACAAATCAATAGTATCGCTCGTCGGTTGATGTCGTCCAAAAAACTATGGCTTGCCCCCTACAATGAGAATATGTATGTATAGTACGTGATTATTGTAATGAATCACGGTTCTATAAATTTATTACTAACATGCTTAAATGCGTGTAAATGAACTAACAGTTCAATGTTCCAAATTGAATAGGAAGCATTGGGTGCTACTGGCAATTCAAGTGGAAACAAAAATAGTGTACTAGATTGACTCTCGCGAAGGCAAACCCTCTGACAGTTGTGTAAGGATGATAATTGAGTAAGTTTACAACCTTTAATAATGTCATTTGTTATTGTATGACTTGAGAGATATATATATATGCAAATAATAATGGTATGTGTGTATATTTATAATTTAGTATTTTTGAAGCAAAAAAAAGATTATGTCCACTTGGGAAATATGAAAGCGACGTTGTTCCCAATTTTTATCACACCATTAGTAAGTGTATTCTTAATAATTACTCGTATCATTTAATTAATGTTTATGCGAGAGGTTGATTATCTGATTCAGCTGATTTATGTGTGATTTATATAATAGTCTCCTAAAGCACCAGACGACAAACAATGCTATTTTTATGTTTGCCAGTCCATGTGGGAGGTTATCCATAGAAAACTATCTACCATTCCGATACGGGTTAGTGTGATTTAAAAACTATTTCAGACGTAAATTGAGTTCAATTCTGTATACTTCCACCATGTATTACATCTATTTTGATTATGTATATTTTGAATTGTAGTTTCCACAAATACTCAACAAAGCCCCGGAATATTCGCTAGAGTAAATCAACCAGATGAGAAATATGTGGGACAGTTATGTTGTTTCATTAGCGAGGTCTCAATAGTTTTCTCATGCTTTATGTACGAATGTGTATATATAGATCCATTGTGTATTGGTTTCTTTTGTATTCTCAATAGCAGTTGTGTTTTTGCTGTTGATCATCTTGTTTGTACTGTTTTTAAACTGGGTTTAATTGATTGCGGGGTGTAATATTTTGATACAGGATTGAATTTTTGCGCTGCACAGCTGCTGGAATGCTATTTTTCAGCAGCAACTGAAAAAATAGCATTTCAACAGCTGCTACAAACGCTGCTGAAAAAATTTCATTTCAGCAGCTGCTAGAACATGCTAAAATCATTTAAAAAAAACAAATTAAAAACGATAACGGTTAAAAACAACCCGTTGCAAACAATTATTAGACAACGGTTTTATTTAGATAAATAACCGTTGACATATTTCCCTCCCATTCAAACCGCCAAAAATATAAGATAACGAACGATAACCATTGTCGAGTTCAAAAATTTTACAACGGTTTATTTAAGCAGAACCGTTGACAAAATTTTATCAATATAAATAGATAACGGTTACATACCGTTGTCAACAGATGAATATTACAACGGTTTTGCACCCAATAGAGCCGTTGTTAAATTTTTACATTCAATTAAATAAGATAACGAAATGAACCGTTATCATATATAATATTTAACAACGGTTTTGGAACGATAAGACGTTGTCAACAGTAAACTACGACAATGGATTTGATCTCGTTCTTAAGATTTAACAACGGTTCTTGATGTTATATAACGGTTGCTTGTTATTTGTACAACCATTGTATATATTTAACAACCGTCGTTGCAATAACGGTCCCGTGTTTCTATTTAAAAACGGTAATTTGCATTATTTAACCGTTATTGGATGTCTTATTTGGCGTAGTGTTTAGTAGACCGACCTAGCCGTAGCGAGAGCTCGTTAGGACCCGTTCTATGGTTGACAATAAGGCCGAGAGATGGTTGTCATAAGACCTAAGCAATTGACAATATTATCTATTCCGAGTTTAACATGAACATCTATATATTTGCATTTGTGAATGGCTCGATGATATTTTATGCCCGTCGTTAAAGCTATCAACCAAAACAATATTTCTAACTCTATAAACTACTCTTTAGTGGAGTGGTAAGTAAAGGTCGGATCCCAAGGGACGGGTATTGATTTAGGATTTCAATTGCAAGTAGTTTATGTCTTAGGGTGTCACAAATTTGGGTTGAGATGAGATGTAATCTAAACTAATCAACAAGATGAATGTAAATTAAGAAAACAAAGTAAAGCAATTAAAGGGATTTTGTAAACAATCGATTAAGGGCACTAAGGTGTCATGGGTTCATATAGGAATTATGGAAATTGATCGTACAAATATGTTCTCAAATAGATGTAAACAACTAATTGTTGTGATGGAATCGAGTTAGTGTATATCTTACAATTCCTAGGAAGATTTAGGTCCCGGAGCTGAGTCGATCAAGACTTTACAACACCTACAAGTCGACTTAGTCTCTTCCTATTCAACTCTATGCATGGTCTAACAAGGCTTGAGTTAGCTTATAGCTTACAAGCCTCATTGAAAAGATAAGAGATGGGTAGAAAATGCAAGGTTTCATAGTCTAGCATTTCATCAAACATAATATGTGCATAGGTTGAAATCACAACAAGCAAGCATTCAATTATAAAAGCATATTAATTTAAGCATATATTTAATCCCATGATTGTTTCTCCTAATTCCCCATTACCCCTAGTTTAAGAGACTACTCACTCATGATCAAGTTTAACATGCTAATAAGGATGTCAATCATATTAACAAAGCAAAACATGATGAACAAGTGATGTAATTAACAATAATTAAGCAAAGGTAAAAGGGATTATACCTACTTGAGATGATCCAAATAATAAAGCAAAGAATAATAGAAGTAAACTTGATGATTGATGGAAGGTTGTCAATCCTCCAATAAACCCCAAATAATCTTCTATTTACCCAACTAAAACTAAGAAGAATTTTAGAGATTAAGGAAAGATTAAGATGTGAGTAATATTGAAATGTGTATTACAACTTGGATTAAGACTAAATTAAGAGAGATTAATACTTGATTAAGAGATGATTATTAGATGATTACAAGATGCCTCCCATCTAGGTAGTATAATAGGGTATTTATACTAAAATTAAGTACAAGGATTAGGGTTACCAGGGGCTTAAATGACGATTAAGACCCTAAGAGAAGTTGACGATTTGCAAGTCCCATAGGGACACGAGCAAGCTCAGTTGCAAGACCCTCAGGGACACGCGCGTCCTGGCTGAAGAATGCTCGGGTCCTGTGAGAAGATCCGCTCGAGCCAAGCCATGGGACACCCGGAACCTGGCTTGAGACGCTTTTGCTGAGCTCGGGACTCCCGGATCCTGGGACAGGGTTCCTTCTCCTTTTTTTGACTTCCTAACAATCCGTGGGGACTGTCTTAGGGCCATGGGGATCTTTCATCGTTCCCCGATTCACTTGTTTTATTGCTTAGGCCTTTAGTCTTGGTTTCCTCTTCGATGCTTGGTCATTAGATGCGAACCATTTAGCTCCATTTTGCTCTATAAATGCAAGACTAGCAATCGTCTCCTACCAAGGACACAAAACCTCAAAGATTATGCAAAATGGGAAACTAACGATAAGAAATGACCCTAATAGTCGCTAGAAATCATGGGAACGAGGTTAATTTGGGGGCTAAATGTGCACAAATGTGAGTCACATCAAACATCCACAAACTGAACCTTTGCTCGTCCCGAGTAAAGAGTTGACTAAAACTATGACCTGTATTTAAACTAGCCTACTAATATAGCCGATGTGAGATAATTAGCGGGTCTCACTCCGCCCCTTCAACTCACAACAAGACATCCATGAGGTAAGATGCCTTCTTGCAAGGCAAGGTGAGGCTTGCCAAAATGGAGATACATCCAAGCATTAAGCACACAAAAATAAGTAATGGATGCATCTAAAAAAGAATAGCCACTTTCCTCATCTAAGTGACAGAAATTATCTAAGAGGGAAGCAATCTAAGGGTACACACTCCATTATAGATATGGTTTCTTCAAGTTACTAAGCCTAGGAGGATACCAACAAATCACCTCCAAGTTGTGTCAAGCTAGGGTACCTTTGTCGACAATTATATTGCTAAATGCTTTTGTCAAGAGTAGACTCCCTATGGTGTTAGAAACACCATAGGATCGCGGAATTCCCCTTCTTTCCTAGGCAAGAAGAAGGGTCGTCCCCTCTCCACTATGCACAAAAGTGGAATCAAATGGATAAAAGGTGATACCGTCGTAGAGTACCAAAAATAAAATTTATAATCCAAACTACTACTATAAATAGTGGCAGTCAGGGTCGAACCACAAGGAGGCAAGCAAATTAAAGTTGTCTAATTTAAGTCTAAAGTAACCGTTTTGGGGGGTTTGATTTGAATGATTCTATAACTAAAGGTAATAAAATCAAAACTAAACTAAAGCAAATAAATGAGCAGTAGATGAAAATAGATGAAATCAAATATTAAAAGGATGCTAAGATGGTCGGTTCACTGTAGTTTCGACGGCAGTAACTCTAAGTAAACTGATTTAAGCATGTTAGACGGGAAAATAAAAAGTCCTCTCGGTCCAATTTAACAGGTAACAACCTTTCGGCCTAAGCTATGGGTCTCTAAATCTCACTAATACTAACTTTCGTTCTTGATTAATGATACTTAAAGCGTAAATTAACTTATCTCTCGATCTTATTAACTTAGTCGTCTTAATTAAGTAGTCTACTTCCCTCCCCTATCTTTCGATCTATCGGGTCGGTCAATTCCTAAGCATTCAACTATTCGCGTGCACTCGATTCGTCAAATATAGCAATTAAATTAATTAAGTCCAAGCTAATCTAACACGTGGCAGTCGATCAACCATGCAGGGCGGTCGATCGACCTACGGACCCAGTTGATCGACCAACGAAGTCAGTCGATTGACCGGAGCCCGATAACAGGTTACCTATTGTCGAAACCGTCTAACCTACATATCCCCTACATCTTAGCACGTAGAATTTAGCTACTCATGATGGTGATAATAACAACAATAGAATTAACAAATAAAGCAATTGAATTCATAATTGAATTAACTAAATAAATAACTAACATGAAACGAGGATTTGGCTTTTGGGAAATCTAAACTAGCAATTCTAAACTACGGAAGAATTAAAGCAACAAAATTGAACAAAGGAACAGAGGAATACCGTAAAGAAGAATTGAAGAGAAAAGACCAAAACCCAATGCGAAAAGAAAACTTTATTGATGAAAACTAATCTAGACTAATGAAATAATCCAAAATTCAACTTCTTTGTATTGAACCCTAATTAATTCGATATATCCTCTTCTGAAACCTCAGGTTACGTTATATAGATAGTCTTACGTAACTTTTATTCCTAAAACCTAATTACATTGGGCTTTCTCGTTTTCCAAATTTGCGTCAGATTAAAATAGCGGTCGATCGACCGAGGACAGTGGTCGATCGACCTAAGCACGATGTGAACAGTAGCTTCTGACTTGATACTTAAGATTCAGCTTCCTTGGTCGATCGACCGAGTATGTCAGTTGATCGACTGCCTCTACTGGAGTTGCTTCTGCCATCTTCTCATAAATTTATCTTTCAGGCCTCGAAACACGCACCAAGTTCGTTTCTTGAGTAAATACTTTATGTCAAAAAATATGCCAAGTACTCAGGGACGGATTTGGCTCATTTTCCGCTGGATTCTTCGCGTTTCTGCAATATTACACAAGAACACGAAAGTAGACGGAAATAGGGAAAATAGTAGCATAAACTACATAATTGAGCTCTAAAATGCGTGTGAAATAGGGTGTAAAACATCGTATTTTAGACACGCATCAAAAGGGATCAGTATGACTTTGAGTTTCATAATAGTAGTTTTCTTTTGATTTGTTATTCCCCCCAATTTCTTGTGGTATTTGACTTTTAAGGACATTTCTTTGCCATTTCCTTGATGTTTGGCATTTTGATAATTGGCAAGATTTTTTTGCATTATTTGAACATTTTCAAAGTCACCCTAATTTGTAATGAGGGTGCTTTTGTTGAAGCATAGGAGTTCTTATTTTTGTACTCCTCTTTTCTTTGATGTAATTTGTGCAAACTTTTTGATTTTCATTTTGATACTTGAACTCAAATTTGAAGATTTTTGTGCCCATTCCCTTTTTGTGTGACAAAATATGATGATAGAAGTGGAAGATGGTTGCATGGTTTCAAGGGTCACCTTGAAATAAACGGTAGCCAAGGAGTCATCACACCACAAGGTACTCTTGACTAGGCCTTAGTCCATGGGTCAAAGGATACTAGCATGACATATCCTAGGGTGTTTTGGAGGTATTCTAATGAGCAAAGTTTCAAGAAGAAAAATTATATACAAGGGCCTTATATACACTTATCAAGCTTCCCAAATAGATGTTTTCACAAAATTTTCCTAAAATGCAACTACAGGCCATGATGCAACTAGCATATGTACAACCTAATGCAAATGCTTCTATAAACTAGTATGCCATATAAACTAAATGCAAGCTCTTAACAACACATTGGTTTATACCGCATCAACAAAAATAAAGCCACATTGTCATTAACATATAAAAGGAGGAAGGAGATTTGGAAAGATCATACCATGTGGTCTTCTATTTCCTTCATGCCTCAAATGTGGCGTAATCGATCCAATGTGATAAGAGTGACAAACAAACACATATATGTAAAATATATACAATTCTACACTACAAAGGAATGAACATGTTTTTGGATTTTTAGGAAATTTTTCAATTTTAATGGATTTTTAAGAATTTTTCAATTTTTATCATTTTTTATTTTTGAGTCTTAGAATTTCCCATCTCCACACTAGTATGGGCATTGTCCTCAATGGCCAATACGATAGGAAATTATGCAATGCAATCTATATGAAAATGCATGATTTCTAAACTATAATGCAAACTATGACATATATAACAAGTGTTGCAATCTAATCTATCCTATATGATGCATGCTATCGATTAGTCGGAGAGCCAATTTGAATTGACTCGCATTCCTTGTGAGTGAACTTCCCCAAACTAAACAAAACACTATTTCTAGTGCTAAAAGAGGGGGAGTTCATGCACAAGGGATGAATGCAATGCATGAATTCTAATTGTCATTTTGGATTTTGCAAATGGGAACAATATATTTATCATCACCTAGGTGTTGCTAAGGTGGAAAATAGTCCTTAATTTTTACAAGAACAATGGTAGAACCGAAACAATTAATGATAAACTAAGTTAGAAACGCATGTGAATTTTAACATGAAAAAGTGACAGGGAATTGAAGAGCTTCACCTAAGCCATGGTGGGTGCCTCTTGCCCGCTCCACCAAGCCAATGAACATCTTCACTAGGTGTCATCCTCTCCTCCAAGATCGTCATCCTAATGCGTTCTTGATTCATTACTTTCATAAAAATCCATAAATTCATCACCATCGCTATTGACCTCCACCGTGTTGCCACCACTTGACCCCGCTCTTTCCCCATCTCTATTGCCATGTGCTCCACTGTTTGCATTCTCCGAATTTGGGAAGAAAATTTCTATTTGAGCCCAAGAGGGGAGCATCCCCTCTTTGTTAATCTGCTCTTGATGAGCCATCCGGTGGAATTGAGGGTAAAGAGCATAATAGCTGTCCACTCAATCTTCGTATTGTTGGCGGTGCAAGGTTTGGAGTAGACCCGTTGCAAAATCATCTCGGGGAAGGGTGAATGTGTTAGGATGATTGTAAGGTTGATATGGAAAGGAGTATGGTTGGATGGTAATCTTTTCTTGACCGGTCACTTGGGGCTCACTTTGTTGTTAAGTGGGAGGTGGGGGCATGGTTTGCTTGTCTTGAATTAGTGGGTACAAGGTAGGATGCTACCCGGGAAAGGGCACCCCGTCTAGGTGAAACCCTTGATAGACCTTCCATTGGAAGAGAAAGAGGGATGCTTCCCTTGGTCAACCACTTTATTCTTCGTTCATAACCCTCGTATGTAATCCAATGATGATGTTGGAAGAGTAACATTTCATCGATCTTAGTAAAACCCGAAAGAGGTACATACTTGTTGTTGCTGTTGAAATTTGGGTTAAAGTACTTGGCAAGTCTAGTCACTAACCCACCATTGACAATATGAATCATTCCACTATCATCTCCATTTCGAAATTGCGCCCACCTTTCTAGGAGTACCAATGCGGCATTGAAATGATAACCACTCCTTCCTTGTATCTTTAAGTAGGATTCCATGAAGGTGAGGTCAAGCTCGTTTACAGTTGAGGGGCCGCGACGAGCAAGTAGAGTACTTGCTATAAACCGATAAGTAATCCGGATGATAGGATTTTGTATAAAAGAGGCCGAACAATCTTTGAATTTGGACAAATCACGGCCCGTCAATGCTCGCCAAAGCAGTGCTACACTATAGTTCCCGGGTTTTGAGGAATGAGTAGGAGATACATCAAGTCCGAATACATCCGCAAATTCTATAAGGGTCATCATTCTTGTTGTGTTCTCAAGTCGGAATTCAACACAAATCGTCTTATTTAGGGTGGAGATTTTCATGAAACTTAGGAATTCAAGAACTAATGGTTGATATGTAAGCTCATGCATGTGGAATAGTATTGAAAGACCAAAAAGTTCGAACAGTGCCTCGGTTTGGTGATATATCTCGAATTTCCTTAATGTCTCATGGCAAATAAATTTTGTTGGGAGAATATTCTTACCTAAGAGACGGTAAAAGACGATTCGCTGAACATCATTGACAAATTTGATGTTTGAGAACTCATTTAACCTTGAAAGATCGATGATTTCTTCGTTTTCCCTTCTTAATGTGTTGAGATGAGAAGTTGAAGAGCTCCTTATGACCCTGTTCTTCTCTTTTCCTTTGGTAAGGATCCCCTTGTCTTCATCTTGAATGTAGATCAAAAGTTTTGCTTATCTAAGATGGAAGATTAATCTTTGTATTGTAGATCCTTTTGAAACCCTAGGTTCTGGGTATTTTTATTGAAAGATGCAGGGTGTTTTGAGTGTTTTGGGAGAGAATTGTTTCTTTTATTGAGGAGGAAAGGATTTGGTGTCTTAATGTGTGTGGTGGAAAGAAGGGTTTGTTTTTGAAAATAGAAGAGTGGCACGGGTGTCGGGACGGGCAGATCTCTTCTTGTAGAAAACTTACACGAGCAGGTAGGGACGCCCGTATTAGAGTCGGCTCGCCCGTATTAGAGTCGGCTCGCCCGTCTTGGTTCTTAAGACGCCCATCCCATGAGTCAGGACGCCCGGATTTTGAGACAGCGAAAAAGTCATCATCTGAATGGTGGCTGGGATGGGGGTCCTTTTGTCAGTTCGCACAGATTTTCTTCCAAGGAAAAATTTATTTGGCAAAGCGGTCAGGGATGCCTGGATTGGTATCAGTACACCCGTCGCAACATCTGAGACCTCCGTCCCAGCAGTAGGACGCCCGGATTTTAGAACAAGGTAGAATTTTTGATCCAGTTTCTCCTCAGCTCTCACAAGCCGAGCTTAGCCCGTGGGGATCCATCTTTTTGCTCTTCTTTTTCCTTCTTTCACAAGGGTGCTTTCCCACACTTGAATCACCATATCCTACACTCGTCACACAAGATTAGTAGCACTCCCTCACCAACTCTCATGCCAAAATCATGCTATAAGGAAGTAAAGTGCAAATGCATTGAAGTTAAAATACAAGTAAGAAGGGTTAGTATATTTACAAGTGGTGGTTTAGGGAGGACTCCATCAAACTCTCTTTCATTTGATGGCTTTGTCATGGTGGCAGAGGCTCGAGGCGGATGACCTCAACTTCACCTATGAATGCTCCTTCATAGTAAGGCTTTCATCTTTGACCATTGACCTTGAATTTATTTTCATCCTCCGACTTTATCTCAAAGTCTCCATACTTTCCCACCTTGGTGATCACAAAGGGACCCATCCAAATTGAATTTAACTTCCCGGGAAAAAGTCGATATCGGGATTTGAATAGAAGTACTTTGTCTCCTTTGTGTAAGGCCTTTTGCTTAATCCTCTTGTCATAAAGCAATTTGGTTCTTTCCTTGTAGATCTTTTCATTCTCGTAAGAGTGTAGTCGGAATTCCTCCAACTCTTGAATTTGCAAGATCCTCTTCTCTCCACTTATCTTAAGATCAAGGTTGAGAGCTTTGATTGCCCAAAAGGCTTTGTGTTCCAACTCGATTGACAAATGACATGCCTTTCCATAGACTAGCTTATAAGGGGAGGATCCTATGGGAGTCTTATAGGCCGTCCTATAAGCCCAAAGAGTATCATCAAGCTTCATGCTCTAATCCTTATGAGTCTTGTTAATAACTTTCTCAATAATTTGCTTGATCTCCCTATTAGAAACTTCGACTTGACCACTTGTTTGAGGATGGTACCTCAAACCGGTTCTATGTTGAACACCATACTTTTTCAAAAGGGATGTGAGCTTCTTTTCATAGAAGTGTGTTCCTCCATCACTAATAATTGCTCTAGGGACTCCGAATCTTGGAAAGATCACTTTCTTAAAGAGCTTAGTAACCATTTCTGCGTCATCGGTTGGGGTAGCAATTGCTTCTACCCACTTTGATACATAGTCAACGGCTACTAGAATTTACTTATTCCCTTGAGATGATACAAATGGTCCTTGGTAGTCATGTAAAACCCCGATTTATGAAAGGCATTCCCTAATAAACCGGACTGTTACCATCTCGGTTTTCCGAGGTAGTCAATAACAAATTAAACTCCAAGGCAAAATATATAATTACTTTAACTTAATTATTACAAAACCTCTTTTACATCAAATTACAAGGAACTAACATAAATGAAAGTGAAAGTCTTCTAAATGATGATCTAGCTACTAAGTCTTCTGATCCAGTGTCTCACGCCCATCAAGCTCCCAGCCTATCTCATAAACCTGTCAAGCCTGCTCCCCAATATTTGGATCGTCACAGGTGTTCACGAATACACAGGGTCAACCACAAGGTTGAGTAGGGAATACAATGAAACAACAAAATATGATATGCATGCTCCTCCGTCACCTCCATCTCCATCTCCATCTCAACTCATATCTCATAACCCGGAACACCCAGCCATACCGATCCCCTTAGACTATATATCGACCGTAGCCGATCCGCTGCCCATTTCGCTTGTGAGGACACCAGGGCAAGTCTGCAGAACCCGCCCCGGGCCTTATCACAACATCATCTTCACCACACCACATCACCACAACATCCTCCATCTCCAATGCATATGAATGCTCAAAAGAAATTAATGCAACACAATATATATATCTTTGAACTGATCAATCATAAAATCATGCCGGTTACCAAATGTTGTGATAACATACTCAATACGATCAATTCAGTCAATCACCTTCCAAAGATATGAATCATAACGTAAATCAACAGCCACGAAGCAAGTCAACGTTCACAGTTTGGTCATACGAAACACAAACAAGTCAAAACAATTCAACATCAACGATAATAAGTCAAGTGTATTTCCCTACCTTTTCGCAATCCAAGCACACACAAGCAATCACTTATGATCCTTCACTTATCCATCACCTACATAACATAATTATGTATAATTACCATCTACTCAGTCAATTAATCATGCACATAACCTAGACTCATCATAACTTAATAGGAATATCAATTTAAAGAACAAACACGACTTTTCCCGATTTTCCTGCTCATGGCGACTTCGGTATAAAATGAATAACTAATTCCAGAAAATTCGAGTTGATGCAAGGCCAATTGAATTGGAACCCCATGAGTCTTAGCTACAATTTATATCTAACGTGTTTTTCTCAAATTCCAAACTTACCAAGGGTTTACAGTCTGATTTCCAAAAACTGACAGAAACCGTCGCATAAAAAGTATTGATTCATAAAACGAGTTTGACAAATGATTCTTAAGTAAAACCAACGCCTAACTCATCTAAACTCTTTAAATTAAATATATGAAAAAGACCCAGCACCAATTCAATATCTAAATTATGTTTTAGAACTAATCTTTCAGCCTCTACTGATTTGCGGACTTTTTAGATAGACGTTCACAAATAATTTCTTCAGGAAAAACTACACGGTGAAATGCTACCAATTTTCACAGGCATAAACTAGGCTTGGAATAAACATGAGCCTCTTCTTTAAATTTTTGCATCCCACGGCTTTAAGACAGGTAAAACACTCAAATAACACAGACCAACGAATCTGTAAATTGCTGTAACTATTCCATTCATTTATCTCATACAATTTATAATCAAAAACCCCCAAACCAATTCTAGGGTTACGAAAATTATCCCAATACTACTATAATTATGCTAATAATTGAATAAAGAGGTAACAGGATAGTCTACTTACGAAATAGGATGAGAATAGGCTGAGAAATCGCCTCGCAATTCCTCACGCGGCTCCCTTCACACACGGCTCCCT
The DNA here is from genome assembly GCF_048544455.1 of Silene latifolia. Taxonomy (NCBI): domain Eukaryota; kingdom Viridiplantae; phylum Streptophyta; class Magnoliopsida; order Caryophyllales; family Caryophyllaceae; genus Silene; species Silene latifolia. The sequence continues at coordinate 187,423,508 of NC_133536.1, forward strand.
CTTCTCTCTTTTCTCTCTTTTCTCATGGTTAAAATGAATATGGTGATAGGGAGATTAGGGTTTGGTTAGATGGGTTATACATATAGGATAGGTGCTATTAAGACGATACGGGCCTAGCCTAGTTAGATTAATTAAAACCCGAGTCACATAATTACCCGAGTCACAAATACACTACACGACCCAGCTGGTAACTCGGCCTAATATAATATCATATTAAAATACCGGGTATTACAGTCTACCCTCCTTAAAACAAACTTCGTCCCGAAGTTTAACCATAGCAGAAACACATCATGTAACACTCCAACATAACCCACACAACGCATAACCAATATAGCCAAACTGAGAAATCACACATGAAAGTATAAAGATTTTACAATCCTACCCTCCTTAAACATGGTTACGTCCCCGTAACCTTCATTATTATAACAAAAGTTCTCAAACTACTGCTAACAATTGAAAGAGGATAAAGGATTCACAACTCACGTTCAAGTTAACTAATCCCTACTAAAGACAATCAATATACAAGCTCTCTCAAGGAAGCTACGATTCTGGGCACGCTCTGAAGACATCGCCACGGATCGGAGCAAAAGCCACGTTGAATAACTTAAGACATTTAAGTATTAATCTAAACACTCTTCATATCAATCAATACATGCAATAACATTCACAGGATCTGCTTGTCAATCTAATTTATACATTACTACTCAGGTTACAAAGATGAAGATGCTTAGGTGCTCACATATGGTTCATGTCAAATAGCATATTTTCCAAGAAATATTGGTCGAATGACGAATGACGAATGCACATTGATTGGCAAATTTTACAAGCTTATTGGTCGAGTCAATCAAGCGAGTAAACAGTGATATTGGAAAGTTAACATACAATACTATCATACATAAAATTTCATTCTTGGTGCTAAATATATTTAAACCGCACCCAACACCATGACATAAAAGATTAAATGTATTTAACTACACCAATTTTACAAATATTCATTACATATCATGCTAATATCAACATACCATGTTAACACACAACTCACTTAAATCACCACATTACATTTCCCGTTTTGACATTCGTAACTAACCACAACCCACTAATTCACTACATGAACGAACAACATGACTAAATTAACCCACTATTTGTGACTCCGTTCTAGCTTCATTCCCCCAGGACTAGCAAATATCATGAAACCATACAACCGGACAATCGGAAATCTCATTCAATTTATACTCACACGACAAAATTTAACTTCATTTTCAAAACTTTTACTTTCATACTGGACGGTGAATAACTTTCTTAATATAAATCTTATAACAGAGCCGTCCATAGAATCCATTTAACTCAAAATCAGATAAACTTAACTCAATTCCTTCAAACAATACGAGCTTAGGTGTCGACTCATATTTCGTAATTTACAGGTTCATCTTATTCATTTCAGTCCTATCTTTACTAATGAACGACTATTACCTCAACATCAGGATTTTAGTTGCACTTCTTTACTCAGTTATATTCACGGCTAACACGACTACAACATTTAATCGGAGACCTTTCTGATACCACTTTGTAACACCCCGATTTATGAAGGAGCCTTTAGCAAGACATTCCCTAATAAACCGGACTGTTACCATCTCGGTTTTCCGAGGTAGTGAATAACAAATTAAACTCCAAGGCAAAATATATAATTACTTTAACTTAATTATTACAAAACCTCTTTCACATCAAATTACAAGGAACTAACATAAATGAAAGTGAAAGTCTTCTAAATGATGATCTAGCTACTAAGTCTTCTGATCAAGTGTCTCACGCCCATCAAGCTCCCAGCCTATCTCATAAACCTGTCAAGCCTGCTCCCCAATATTTGGATCGTCACAGGTTTTCACGAATACACAGGGTCAACCACGAGGTTGAGTAGGGAATACAATGAAACAACAAAATATGATATGCATGCTCCTCCGTCACCTCCACCTCCATCTCAACTCATATCTCATAACCCGAACACCCAAACATACCGATCCCCTTGACTATATATCGACCGTAGCCGATCTGCCATTTCCTTGTTGAGGACACCAGGGCAAGTCTGCGAGAACCCGCCCGGGCCTTATCACAACATCATCTTCACCACACCACATCACCACAACATCCTCCATCTCCAATGCATATGAATGCTCAAAAGAAATTAATGCAACACAATATATATATCTTTGAACTGATCAATCATAAAATCATGCCGGTTACCAAATGTTGTGATAACATACTCAATACGATCAATTCAGTCAATCACCTTCCAGTATATGAATCATAACGTAAATCAACAGCCACGAAGCAAGTCAACGTTCACAGTTTGGTCATACGAAACACAAACAAGTCAACACAATTCAACATCAACGATAATAAGTCAAGTGTATTTCCCTACCTTTTCGCAATCCAAGCACACACAAGCAATCACTTATGATCCTTCACTTATCCATCACCTACATAACATAATTATGTATAATTACCATCTACTCAGTCAATTAATCATGCACATAACCTAGACTCATCATAACTTAATAGGAATATCAATTTAAAGAACAAACACGACTTTTCCTGATTTTCCTGCTCATGGCAGACTCGGTATAAAATGAATAACTAATTCCAGAAAATTCGAGTTGATGCAAGGCCAATTGAATTGGAACCCCATGAGTCTTAGCTACAATTTATATCTAACGTGTTTTTCTCAAATTCCAAACTTACCAAGGGTTTTCAGACTGATTTCCAAAAAGTGACAGAAACCGTCGCATAAAAAGTATTGATTCATAAAACGAGTTTGACAAATGATTCTTAAGTAAAGCCAACGCCTTTCTCATCTAAACTCTTTAAATTAAATATATAAAAAAGACCCAGCACCAATTCAATATCTAAATTATGTTTTAGAAGTAATCTTTCAGCCTCTACTGATTTGCGGACTTTTTAGATAGATGTTCACAAATAATTTTTTCAGGAAAAACTACACGGTTAAATGCTACCAATTTTCACAGGCATAAACTAGGCTTGTAATAAACATGAGCCTCTTCTTTAAATTTTTGCATCACACGGCTTTAAGACAGGTAAAACACTCAAATAACACAGACCAACGAATCTGTAAATTGCTGTAACTATTCCATTCATTTATCTCATACAATTTATAATCAAAAACCCCCAAACCAATTCTAGGGTTACGAAAATTATCCCAATACTACTATAATTATGCTAATAATTGAATAAAGAGGTAATAGGATAGTCTACTTACGAAATAGGATGAAAATAGGCTGAGGAATCGCCTCGCAATTCCTCACGCGGCTCCCTTCACACACGGCTCCCTCTTCTCTCTTTTCTCTCTTTTCTCATGGTTAAAATGAATATGGTGATAGGGAGATTAGGGTTTGGTTATATGGGTTATACATATAGGATAGGTGCTATTAAGACGATACGGGCCTAGCCTAGTTAGATTAATTAAAACCCGAGTCACATAGTTACCTGAGTCACAAATACACTACACGACCCAGCTGGTAACTCGGCCTAATATAATATCATATTAAAATACCGGGTATTACAAGTCAATTCCCCAAACATCGAAAATTTCTACCTCCAATATTACTCTTTGTGGCATCTCATTTCTCCAAGAAATGTTTCCGGTTCTTTGGCAAGGATCACAATGGAGAATAAATTCTCTAGCATCTTCAAACATCTTAGGCTAAAAAAAGCCCGATTGTAGGACTTTAGCAATTGTTCTTCGTGCTCTACGATGTCCTCCATATGGTGATGAATGGCATCCTTCTAAAACATCTTGAACTTCCCATAGGGGAACACATTTTCGGTATAGTCCATCACTACATTCCTGGTATAGATTGGGATCGTCCCAAAAGTATCTTTTCACTTCAAACAAGAATCTCTTTCTTTGATTGTAGTTCAAGTTTGGGGGAAGAACTCCTCCCAAAATATAATTGGCATAATCCGCGAACCATAGTGTTGTGTATTTCTCAAGTTGTGAATGGATGGCCATTAAGATATCATCGGGAAAAGAGTCATTGATGGGTGTTTCTCCCTCATTATCATGGAATCAAATTCTTGACAAGTGATCTGCTACTACATTCTCGGCTCCCTTCTTATCCCTTATCTCCAAATCAAATTCTTGAAGTAACAAGATCCACCTCAATAATCTTAGTTTTGCTTCTTTATTTACCAAGAGATGTCTAAGAGCACGGTGGTCCAAGAAGACAATAACTTTTGATCCAAGCAAATAGAAGTAGAATTTGTCTAATGCATAGACAATGGCGAGAAGCTCCTTCTCCGTGGTGTCATAGTTCACTTGGGTGGCATCAAGAGTCTTGCTTATATAATAGATAGCATGCAAAGCCTTTCCCATGCTTTGGCCAAGAACCGCTCCAACGGCGTAGTTACTTGTATCGCACATAATCTCAAATGGTAGTTCCCAATTTGGTGGTTGGATGATTGGTGCTGAGATTAAGGCTTCCTTGATCCTATCAAAAGATTCTACACATTCATTAGTGAATTGGAATTGGGCATCCTTAAGCAAAAGTTGGTTGAGGGGTTTCGCGATTTTGGAAAAGTCTTTTATAAAACGGCGATAGAACCCCGCATGACCGAGAAAGCTCCACACTCCTCTAACATTTACGGGAGGTGGAAGTTTCCCTATCACCTCAACTTTTGCTTTGTCAACTTCAATGCCCTTTTCCGAGATTAAATAACCTAAGACAATGCCTTCATTGACCATGAAATGACACTTTTCCCATTTCAAGACAAGGCTAACATCTTCACACTTTTGCAATACAAGAGAAAGGTTATGCAAACAAGAATCAAAGTCTTTTCCATAAACGCTAAAATCATCCTTAAAAACTTCCATTATGGTTTCTAAATAATCGGAAAATATGCTCATCATGCATCTTTGAAAAGTAGCGGGAGCATTACATAACCCGAATGGCATTCTCCTATATGCAAAAGTACCGTAGGGACATGTGAAAGTAGTCTTGTGTTGGTCATCCGTGTGTATCAGGATTTGAAAGAATCCCGAGTACCCATCAAGGTAGCAAAAGAATTTGTTAGAGGCAAGCCTCTCAAGCATTTGGTCAATGAATGTTAGGGGGAAATGATCCTTTCTTGTTGTGGAATTCAATTTACGATAATCGATACACATATGCCAACCGGTGATCTTCCTTGTGGGTATTAGCTCGTTCTTATCATTTTCTACCACCGTGGTACCTCTTTTCTTAGGTACCACTTGAACGGGGCTAACCTAGAAAGAATCCGATATAGGATAAATGATTCCCGCATAAAGTAATTTCATAACCTCCGCTTTCACAATTTCTTGCATGTGGGGGTTTAGTATCCTTTGTCCTTGGATGGTAGGTATATGGTCTTCCTCTAGATGAATCCTATGCATGCAAAAGTCGAGGCTTATTCCCTTAAGGTCATCTAGACTATAACCTATAGCCTTTTCATGTTCTTTCAACACATCAAGCAAACTTTCCAATTGATCCTTATCAAGTTTTTCATTGACAATCACGGGTTTGGTTTTAGACTCATCAAGGTAAGCTTACTTCAAATTTGAGGGAAGGGCTTTAGAGTTGGAGTTTGTACCTCACTTTCTACCTTTGAAGGTTTACTAGGAACATCTTCCACCTCTATTACACATTCCATTCTCATGACATGTTCGACTTTGGTTGCTTGTTCTTCTTTAGTGGATTGTGATGCTTCCTTGAGAATGTCATTTATCCACATAGATTTCTCATGGGTGAGCTCTTTGTTGGCTAGAGCGGCTTCAAGAATATCTAATTCCAATGCCCAATGCTTATCTTTGGCCTCACTTGCTTCTAAGGCTTCCAATGCTTGCAAAGGGTCTTTGATGAGAGTAGTACTCACATGGTCCTCAACACAACAATCTATAATATCCATCTTGCAAAGTAAACTAAGAGAAAAAGGTGAGAAGTACCTTAAGGAAATGCTCTTCCTCAAGGTAAAGAAAGACAACTAAAAAAAATTAACGCAAATCAAATCAATTGAACACCGTCCCCGGCAACGGCGCCATTTTTGGCTCGATGATATTTTATGCCCGTCGTTAAAGCTATCAACCAAAACAATATTTCTAACTATACAAACTAATATTTAGTGAAGTGGTAAGTAAAGGTCGGATCCCAAGGGACGGGTATTGATTTAGGATTTCAATTGCAAGTAGTTTATGTCTTAGGGTGTCACAAATTTGGGTTGAGATGAGATGTAATCTAAACTAATCAACAAGATGAATGTAAATTAAGAAAACAAAGTAAAGCAATTAAAGGGGTTTTGTAAACAATCGATTAAGGGCACTAGGGTGTCATGGGTTCATAAGGGAATCATGGAAATAGATCATACAAACATGTTCTCAAATAAATGCAAGCAACTTATTATTGTGATGGAATCGAGTTAGTGTATATCTTACAATTCCTAGGAAGGTTTAGGTCCTGGAGCCGAGTCGATCAACTTTACAACACCTACAAGTCGACTTAGTCTCTTCCTATTCAACTCTATGCATGGTCTAACAAGGCTTAAGTTTTCTTATATCTTACAAGCCTCATTGAAAAGATAAGAGATGGGTACAAAATGCAAGGTTTTATAGTCTAGCATTTCATCAAACATAATATGTGCATAGGTTGAAATCACAACAAGCAAGCATTAAATTATGAAAGCATATTAATTTAAGCATAGATTTAATCCCATGATTGATTCTCCTAATTCCCCATTAACCCTAGTTTAAGAGACTACTCACTCATGATCAAGTTTAACATGCTAATAAGGTTGTCAATCATACTAAGAAAGCAAAACATGATGAACAAGTGATGTAATTAACAATAATTAAGCAAAGGTAAAATGAATTATACCTACTTGAGATAATCCAAATAATAAAGCAAAGAATAATAGAAGTAAAGTTGTTGATTGATGAAAGGTTGTCAATCCTCTAATAAACCCCAAATAATCTTCTAATTACCCAACTAAAACTAAGAACAATTTTAGAGATTAAGGAAAGATTAAGATGTGATTAATATCAAAATGTGTATTACAACTTGGATTAAGACTAAATTAAGAGAGATTAATACTTGATTAAGAGATGATTATTAGATGATTACAAGATGCCTCCCATCTAGGAAGTACAGTAGGGTACTTATACTAAAATTAAGTACAAGGATTAGGGTTACTAAGGGCTTAAATGACGATTAAGACCCTAAGAGAAGTTGACGATTTGCAAGTCCCATAGGGACACGACCGAGTTGGGTTGCAAGACCCTCAGGGACAAGTGCGTCCTGACTGAAGAATGCTCGGGTCCTTTGAGAGGATCCGCTCGAGCCGAGCCTTAGGACGCACGGATCCTGGCTTGAGACGCTCGTGCTGAGCTCAGGACGCCCGGAACCTGGTACAGGGTTCCTTCTCCTTTTCTTGACTTCCTAACAATCCGTGGGGATTGTCTTGGGGTCGTGGGGATCTTTCATCATTGCCCAATTCACTTGTTTTATTGTTTAGGGCTTTAGTCTTGGTTTCCTCTTCGATGCTTGGTCATCCATTTAGCTCCATAAATGCAAGGCTAGGAATACTCTCCTACCAAGGACACAAAACCTCAAAGAATATGCAAAATGGGAAACTAAAGATAAGAAATGACCCTAATAGTCGCTGGAAAGTATGGGAACGAGGTTAATTCGGGGACTAAATGTGCACTAATATGAGTCATATCAATGACCGACTCCCTTAGACTCTTTTATCATATATTATTTACATCGTTTTATTTACAAGTTTAACAATAAAACCAACCAATTGAATCGACCTAGATAGAATTCTACTCATAGTATTTCATAACGCAATTCCCGTCTCCTTGTGTTCGACCCCTAATTTACTACATTAATTTGTTAGCCAAGTTTAGGGTATCTTTGATTAGGTTGCGACATCCTATCAAATTTTGGCGCCGTTGCCGAGGAGCACGGTTTTATTACGTTTAGAATTGTTGATTTCTATCTTGTTTTCTTTTGTCTTAAGGAATACTTGTTCCTTGAGACCGTTACTTACAAATTTCTTGAGATTTGTGTCATATGCCAAGGTCCTCTCGTACCGGAGAAGTGATTCCCTTTGATCCGGAGCCCGAGAGAACGTTCCGTAGCCGACTCAATTATTTCAAGGAGCTTGACACATTTTATAGTTCCGGTGGTTTGGGTCGCATTCGTAACAATTACCCAATCCGTGATGAGGAAGAAGGTTCTAATTCATCATCTCCACCACCACCACCATCTCCAATAAAAAATATGGTGAAGCTTTCCGATCATTCCAAGCCTACAGCGGCCATGCTTCCAAGAGGTATCACTACTACCCTAATAGGAGCCGCGGATTTCGAGATCAAACCGGCTTTCATTAACCTTGTGGAGAGAAGGCAATTTGGGGGGGGGGGGGGGGGGAGTCCTTTGAAGGATCCCAATTTGCATGTGCAAAACTTTGTGACCATTGCTCCATGATTAGGCAAACGGGAGTCACACAAGCTCAAATAAGGGAGATACTCTTCCCTTTTTCATTTAAGGACAAGGCTAAGCTATGGATCAATAGCCTTGATAGATAAGCCATGGGTATCACTAATTGGGAGACTCTGGCTCTTACGTTTTACCAAAAGTGTTTCCCATCGGAGAAAACTCAAACTGTGAGGAGCCAAATCACGGGGTTCCGCCAACAAGCATTAGAGAGCCTTTATGAAGCTTGGGAGAGATACAAGTATTTGCAAAGATAATGCCCACATCACGGGTTGGATCCTTGGTTCCTTGCTATAACATTCTACAATGGATGTTGTGCCGAGTCCCGACGAGTTTTTGATTCCGCCATCAATGGGCGGTTTGATCAAATTGACACCGATATTGCTCATGCCACGATTGAATCCATGGCGATCCACGATGCTCAATATGTCAATTTCCAGAATGCACCAATCAAGGGTAAAGAGGAATCTTCCGATACTTCCGGTTTGAAGGCTCAAATTTCCTTGCTCCAATAAGAATTGGCGGATCAAGATGCAAGTGCCTCTCTTCAACAAGTCAATGCTATCTCCACTACGAGCCAAATACTTGTTTGTGACGGTTGCGGAGGAGCGGGACATGTTACCACTTTATGTAGGGCAACTCTTGAGGAGGTAAATGCTTTTCAAAGTTTAAGCAAAATATATATCCTCCGGGTACTTTCTTTTTTTTTTTTTTTTTTTTGGGAAAATGTAAGCTTTCTCATTAATCATAAAGTTATCCCTTACATCCAATCTCAAACTAGTTGAGATGCTATGAGGCATAATACCTCAAAGCCCCTCTAACCAGGCATGAACTGTTCTATGTTTACATTTCATTTCAATCTGTTGTAGTCTAATCCGTACATCATTTCTAACTTGTTGGACAAGATAAACATGCCTCAATACAACCGTATCTATCTTGCAAACATTGCAATGCTGCCAGAGGTGATACATAAGGCTAGAAATAAAGGATGATCCCCACAACCTTGTTTTTGGTAGCTGACTTAAGTCTCCACTTGACCCACCACTGAATGCAATCGTGATCAGGGAGTTTTATTTTGCACCAGTCCTGCACCAGTTGCTTACACTGCTTGCTAAAGCCACATTCAAAGAAAATATGACTATGGTTCTCTTCCTCATCTCCACAAATTTCACAATAGTTAGTATCAATAATCTTCATCCTCACCAGTTTATCCTGCGTTAATAATCTCTTTTGAGCAACTAACCAGCACAAGAATAAATGCTTGGGACAGACCCACTTATTCAGTATCCAAGGATACCACTGCACCTGTTCTGTTAGTGGTTTCATCCATTGATAGCCCTTCTGAATAGTATAGGTCTCTTCGTCAGAGAAGAAATTATTGAACATATTCTTTACCCGACAAATTTTCCTCCAGCCCCAACTTACACCAGTGCTAAGTTCATAATCCATCCAGTTTGCAGACTTGAAATAGAGAACATGAACCCATCGAACCCACAAGTGATCAGTCTTCTGTTGCATCCACCAAACATAAGTACCCTTTTCGGAAGGCAACCCACAAGTGATCCATCCAGTTTGCAGACTCCGGGTATTTTCTCTAACACTTACAATCCCAATTTGAAATTCCACCCAAACATGTCCTACAAAAGCACAAACGTGCTAAACCCTCCACTACAAAACAACTTTGTGTCACAATAACAACAAAATACCTATATTTCACCAAAACAAAGGTTCAATTATCCACCAAGCTATCAAAATCAAAATCAAAATCAAAATCAACAACAAAGGCCACCTCAACAAAACTTCCAACAAAATTTTCAACAAAGCCAACCTTCAAATTCCCAACAAAATAACCAAGGGGGAAGCAAATTTGAAACCTTGGTTGTGCAAATGGCTAAGACTCAAGCCGAATTGTGGCTCAAATGCAAAAGAGTGACCAAGCTCATTATGCCGCTATCAAAATGCTAGAAAATCAAATGGCTCAACTAGCCTCATCTAGCTCTCAAAGGAAGATGGGTCAACAACCACCCCAAGGTGAGCAATCACATGATACCATCAATGCTATTACCTTGAGGAGTGGTACCAAATATGATGAGCCCCCTATACCCAAAGAAAGTGAGGAGGTACTTGTTGAAATAGAGGTTTCTCCTAATACAAAGAAAGGTGAAGCTATTCCCAAGAAAGTGGATGACCCCATCATTGTTGAGAAAGTGAAAGATGTGGAGGATGCTCCTCCAAAGAAAGATGTTGAAATCAAAGTGCCGGAAAATGTCAAAGTGCCTTTCCTTTATCGATTGGCCAAGAATAAAAAAGAAACTCAATTTGGTAAGTTCATGGAAGTGGTGAAGAATTTGCAGGTAAGCGTTCCTTTTACCGAATTAATTACTCAAATTCCATCTTACACTAAGTTTATGAAGGATATTTTAACTAAGAAGAGGATTTTTGACGATGTTGAAACTATAACATTCACCGCCGAGTGTAGTGCTCTTTTGCAAAATAAGTCCCCTCCTAAGTTAAAGATCCCGGTAGCTTTTCCATTCCATGCACCATTGGCACCTATACAATTGACAATGCTTTATGCGATTTAGGTGCTAGTGTGAGTGTAATGCCATATTCTATTTGTGATAAGCTAAACATGGGAGTCTTGAAATGTACTAGTGTCACTTTGCAAATGGCGGATCATTCTATGAAATGCCTTTTGGGGGTTTTGGAAGATGTTCCGGTAAAGGTTGGTAAGTTTTTCATTCCGGTTAATTTCATTGTTCTTGACATGGCCGAAGATGCCCAAATCCCAATCATTTTGGGAAGACCCTTTCTACATACCGCGGGTTCGATAATTGATGTCAAGAATGGTAAATTAACCTTGGAAGTGGGTGATGATAAGGTCACATATAACTTGAATAATGCCATGAAGAGTCCAATGATAGAAGACTCTATACCTCGATCCTTACTGATGGATCCGCTGGAGGTCGATATTGGTATTAATTGTTTTGCAGGTAAGGATTCTAAGAGTACTAATGCTAAGAGTGCCAAGAGAGGATATTCATGGAAGAGCTTGAAGTGGATGAAGAATTTGAAATATGCTATGAAAGAAAGCTTGGAAGGTGGTGAGATCGAGGATAACGGTTGATCAATGAAGAAATGGATATCGTGCGGGACGTTAAACGAGCGCTTCTCGGGAGGCAACCTGTGTTTTTATTTGTTTTTGTTTTTAAATTTTCGAACAATTTAATGATTTCATAGAATTAGAAATATTTTCTAGACTAGACGGTATTTTATTTTGTGATTTATAGGTACTTGAAGATGAGAAGAAGGCTTTATTAAGGTGTAGCACGCATCCTCATGCAAGAACCCTATTCGGGGTCGTAACCTTAAAAAGTGGGACGTGATTAAACAAATACGGAATGAGGAAGTCAAAAATCAAAGGACTGGTCAACCCCGATCGGGGTGGGGCGTCCCCGATCGGGGACGGGGTTTGTGATTTTGTGGCTTTTCTTGTGAATACAAGATAAGCTAAGTTTCTATTTTCATTTCCAACATACCCGACGGTACTCTATCTTCTTTCTACTCTCAATTTCTACTTCATTCTTCACCTAAAATCACATTCAATCACCATTTCCGTCATCAAGATTCAAGGTTTGTTCATCAATCATCAACAACAAGTGAGTTTTTATCTCATTTCTCTTTTATTTCATCCAATTTAATCAACTTAAACCCAATTTCTCAAACCCTAACTCAATTTGGGAGAATTTGATTTGCCACTTATATATATGCTAGAAATTGGTTTAGTTGTGTTCTATTAATGTTTATAGATTGAACTAGTTCACTAATTTGTTCTATTATGCTTGTTTGGATGAATTTTTGCTTGTCTTAAGATGAATTTTTTGTCTTAAATTTTAGAAATTTCATGCCTCCTAAGAAATTTAGCAAGCAAGGTCCTTCTAAGAGGAGAAGGGATGAAGCTTTCGGCATCCAATGCTGCGGAGGATGTCAAAATAAGAGATATACCGGAGTGGCATGATCCTACATTTTCGGATGTTATTTTTTCGACGGAAACTTAAAGGCTCAAATGGAAGTCCTTGAAAGCTAAGGGTATGAAAGCCACCAAATTTATTAATCGTGACTCTTTAAAGTATATTGGTCTTGATAAGCATGTCAAATCATTGTTTAAGGGTCTTGATATGAAGTTTGCTTATACCATGAATTACAAAACCTTCCCTGAATTCACCTTTGAGTTCTTAAGCTCATTTGAATTTCACAAATAAAAAAAGAAGGATATTATTTATGGTGTAAGTTTTCGGTTGCTTAATGAAGAACATACGATGACTTTAGGTGCATTTGCGGATATTTTCCAATTGAAACATGAGAAATTACATATTGAGTCGCCCACCAATTATAACCCCAAGAATATATGGCAAGCCATATCTCAATACCCATTTGTTGATTAGAACCATGTCCCCCATCAATATATTGACTACCCCGCCATTCATATATGGCAACGATTTATGGGTTGGACATTTTTGGGTAGAAATGAACCTCACTCGGTGAGGATGCTGGAGGTTGAAATTGTGGGTGCTTTCCTAAATGTTGATGGTGATGAGAAATGGGGGATTAATATCTCTTACCACTTTTCTAATCATTTGACCAAACAAAGTAACAATTCCACTAGTACTATTGTCTTGGGTAGGTTGGTCACAAGGATTGCTAATAGGGCATGCTGCTTTAACTAAGAGACCACACATTTGCAACATTTGCTTTCCTCAAGGGAGGCGGGTGACGGACTTGATTATGAATATTTTCTATCTTTGAATTGGTTTAGAAACTCTCATCCCCATATGATTTGGAAATTTGGTAGACAAGATTCAATTAGTCTACCGGATGAGGTTTTCGAACAAAAAGCTTTAGTCCACACCAAACCCCATAGGGCGGGTGCCCCCTTTGAACCGGTTACTTATCATTTGCCTTTAAGATAGGAGACACCCAATGCCCCCCACCATTGAGCGACGTGAGAGAGGTCAATCCTCTCAAGCTCATCATTCTACCTCTAACATTGACATGATGGATATGATGAGAGACCTTAACCTTAATGTGGCCGCCATTCGTGATGACCAAAGACTTGCCTTACACCCCATTTATGATCACATTGCTAGGCAAGGGTTTATCCAACCCGAGGGCCCTCACCCATAATTATATAATTATCTCTTGGTAGTGGAAGAAATATTAATGAGTATGGAAATCCTTTCCAAAGTGGTAACCCAAGTGGTAGTTCTCAACAAGATGGTGCGTCGGGATCCGGTGGAGGTCAAGCACCAAAAGGTAGGAAGGGCTTCAACTTTTGGCCCTTTACTTGAATTGATGATGATTAGAAGAGTCCCCCGTATACATATTAGCTTGGGGGGAGGCTAGCTAGTGTAGTAAGTTGTTTTCCTTTGCATTTTAGTTCTACTTCCCGCAACCCATTAAATATAACCTCTTGTCTTACTTGTTTATGTGCTTTGAGCCATTTTTACGGTTTGGTTGGATGCTTTACATGTTGGTACATTGAGGACAATGTTGTGTTTAGCTTGGGTGGGGGGCTTTACACGTTGGCACATTGAGGACAATGTTGTGTTTAGCTGGGGGGGGGGGGGGATTGCATTTGCATTTTAGTGTAGCTTGCATCGTAGAAAAATCTGAAAAATTGAAAAATATTGTTGCTTTTTGCTTCTTATGCTTGGTTTTGCCTACTTTTTGTCAAACAAATATGCTTATGCCCTCTTGCTTATCCTAATGATAGCTAATAGCTAATGATTCTTTCTTATTTGATGGGATAATTTTTTCATGGGGACGTCTTGACATAGTAGGTAGAAGATGAAAATTGAACCAAATAGGCTTGATCTTGACTTTGGCAAGCCACAAAATGGTAAGGCAGAGCCTCCTTGGACAGGTACATTTTTTTTCTATCTCATTTAAGTGAGCGTAGGTCTCCTTATGGTGTGTGTTATATCAAACGCGCAAAAGTATGGTTTTTATTTCATCTCTTTGAGCATCACTTTCATAATATGCTATGCATTTAAAGCCATTCACTTTGGCTTTTTTTGCCCATTTCTAACCTCTTCTACACATATTTATATCTTATGTAGCTACATTATAAAATTGCCTACCTTGTTAAGCTAGTAGCTATGTCATTCGTGTTAGGGTGCTCATTTGGGATATGCTTTATTTTGAGTCTTTGTGAGCTTCGTTATGCCGGAATTGCTAATTTCCGGATTTTGATTATGAAAGAAAGAAGTGGAAAGAAAATTGAGAAAAGAAAGATGAGAAAAAAAGAAGAGATAAAGATGAAAAAGAATGCAAGAAATTGAAAAAAAATGTGAAAATGAGAAAAAAAGAAGCATGAATTGAATTGAGAAAAAAGAAGAAGAAGTGGAATTAGGAAGCTCTCACGTTTTTATCATGAATTTTTGGAGCGTATTCTTATGATTTATTTTGAGAGAGGTCATTATGTTGTTGTTTTTGGCTTCTAATTTGGGTTTAGTTTTGGGATTGAGCATCCTTTCACTTGGTTGTTTCTAGCTTGACTTAGCTCCACATACCATAATTCATATGTTCCCCTTTCTTACCCATTACATATTGTCTTCTTCTTACCCATTGGCTTCTTTTACATGCTTGCATTTGATTGTTTTTTACTTGTGATTTGAAATGACTACTATATTAGATTGCGAACACACTCTCATGAGTCGAGGATAGGTGAGTGCTACTCACATAAAAATCCTTTCACATATAATGACTATTGAGTGAATCGTGAGAGTCCAAAGTCATAAAGATCGTGTAAGGGCCGAAACGTTCATTTGAAGTCATTCATGCCACGCCGCCATGTAAATCTCATCCATGTTTTTGCATTATCCTTATACCCATGTTGTTTCGGGTATTGAATCATTTTGCTTATAGCTTGTTTTGGGATTATGCAATTGATGGGATATGTTTACTTGCTTGAGGACACATAAGGGTTTAGCTTGGGGGAGTTTGATGTGTCTAATTTATATACGATTTTACCCCCTATTTTAGCTCAATTTTAATTGAATATCTGACTTTTATTAGTGTATTTGTGAGCTAATTCCGTGTTCTAGTGTCTTTGCTTGTTTTTATTGTATTTTGTAGGAAATGTAGCTTTTATAGCTTTTTCCCGTCGAATGTGCAAGCACTAAGAGTTCACGAGGCTAAAAGAGATAAGATCATGCATAAAGAAGGGCATTTTTGAGAAATCCGAGTAAAGAAATCCCAAGCATGAAAGTTGACCTGAATGGAACTTTCAACAGATTAAAGGTGTTGTCAAAGCTAGCATAAGTGGTCAGCTTCCTCCTTCTATGAAGATTAGTGATAAGGAGTGGCTCACCAAAGTTTGTTTGATGTAATTTGTTTTAAGTCAATGAGTTGCTATTGTAATATGTAGCTCAAAAACTATGTATGTTGTTGGTGTTTATTAATGATAAGCTTACCTTCTACCAAAAAAAAAGCATGAAAGTTGACATGGGTTGTTGCAAGAAAAAAAATATGAAATTTAGCACAAAGCAAAGACCAAGAAGACCAAGTCAATTATGTAATACCCCGTAATTTGATAAGTATTTATAAGAATAAATTATGTAATTCCAATAATTAAGTAGAAGGCATTTATATTAATAATTACAAATAAGACGATATTTAATAATAAAATAATAGATGAGTCGGGTAATATTGACAGAGGGGTTGACTTACACGGAATAAAAGAATTTGACTCAAGAATTCTCTGTTTCTCAGGTTGCAGGGGCTCACGCGGCCGCTTATATTTTTACTAGACTTAGCTTTGCTATTGCTATGGGGTTGGGAGCCCAGATTGTATCTCGACTGCCCACCAATTTCTTGTAAAATTTTAATTGATTAATAAAAGTTTGCGCTTTTTTTTATAATAATAATAATAATCTATTCCTCCTAAGTGCCGTCTTGGGTTTGCTTGGGCTTTGAAAGGGGCCTTGGATGATGTGGCTGATTCCCATAGTGATCTCTCCTGCTGGGTTCGTTTGCTTGTTCTAACACTTTGTTTGCTTAAGACTTTCGCTCCTCGGAGTAATCATGAGTGTCGGACTGCTATTCGGTGTCAGCATCAGGAGGAGAGTATTGCCATGGCTATCCTTACTTGGGGGAGAGGGGGGGGGGTACCTGAGGAGGGTTTGCAGTTGTTGCAGGAGTGTTTCGACGAGGGTCCTTCTTCTTTTGTTGTGGACGAGGATCTAGATTTGAGTGAGCTTAACCTCCGCCAATGTCGGCGGAAGATTTGTGATGGCCACTATACTGCTGCTGTTCGGGTGCTTTCTTCCTCTGGGGTCGCTCCTTACTCTGATGCCACTCTTGTGGCCTTGCGTGTGAAGCATCCCGTCGCTCCGCCTCCTTCATTGTCTCCTTTGTCTGGGGTCATCATCCTCTGGTTGCCTCTTCGACGGTAGTTTTGGATATGATTCATAGTTTCCCACGCGGTACTTCTTGTGGGCGGGATGGTTTTCGTGCCCAGCACCTTATAGATTGTTTGAGTGGCGCTGCTGTGGCTATCTCCGATGATTTGATCAGTTATATTACTAGGGTGGTTAATCTTTTTCTTGAGGGCCGGTGTCCTCTTCCTCTGGGTGAGTACATTGCCAGCGCCCCTCTCACGCCACTCGTTAAACCGAGTGGTGGGGTTCGTCCTATTGCTATTGGTACGGTCTGGAGACGGCTTGTCTCTAAGGTTGGTGCCTTTATGGTTGGTCCTTATTTATCTTCTTATTTTGAGGGGCTTCAGTTTTGGGTGGGTGTGTTCGGTGGAGGAGAGGCTATCCTGCATGCCTTGAACCGGCTCATTGAGGCTCGGGGGACTCGGGTGGGGCTTTTTATGTTGCTGGTAGATTTCCAGAATGCGTTCAACCTTGTTGATCCTGCGACCATGCTTCAGGAGGTCCGCCGTTGTTGCTCGGTTCTTTCCCGTTGGGTGGAGTTTTGTTATTCCAGCCCTGCCCATCTTTTTTATGGGGAGCAGTGCTTGTGGTCTTGTCAGGGTGTTCAGCAGGGTGATCCGTTGGGCCCTTTGCTTTTCGCTTTGGTTTTGCATCCCTTGGTATGCAAGATCCGGGACACTTTTGACCTCACTATGCAGGGGTGGTACTTAGATGATGGCACCATTGTGGGTGATACTTTGGAGGTGGGGAAGGTCTTGGATTTGATTATGGTGGATGGCCCTCGTTTTGGACTGCATCTTAATGTCTGCAAGACGGCGGTCTTTTGGCCCGTTGAGGATCCTCGGAGTCGGCTTCCTGGGGTTTTCCCCCCTTCTATTTCTCTGCCATTGCGTGGTTTTAAAGTTTTGGGTGGACCTGTCAGTACTTGCCCTGGTTTTGGTAGTGAGATTTTGGCGAAGAGAGTAGCTAAGACCATTGAGCTGATGGACTTAGTTGCGAGGATTGAGGACCCGCAATGTGAGTTGCTTCTACTTCGAACTTGTACTGGTATTTCTAAGCTCTATTTCTCACTTCGTACTTGCTCCCCTAGTGTTTTTGGGTCAGTCCATCTTCCTTTTGATGTCGCTCTTCGTTCCAGCTTGGAACGTATTGTCACCGCGTCTGGGCCGGGTTTTGGAGATTGGCAGTAGCGCCTTGCTACTTTCCCTTTCATCTTGGTGGTCTTGGTGTCTATGCGGCGGGAAATGTTTTATTTTATGCTTTTATTGCGTCCCGTTTGCAGTCTGCTGGTTTGCAGGCTAAGCTCCTCGGCCTTTCTGGTATTGTAGCTGCTGGCCCTGCTTTTGATGATGCCGCGCGGGTTTTTACTGTGACTACAGGCTCTGGTATCTTAGGTAACCCTAGTAAAATTTCTGCCCCCAAACTTATGAAGAAATTGGCAGATATTTATTTCACGATGGTTGCTGCTGCCTCAAAGTCTGTTTTCTCTTTGACATCCCGCCAGCTTGCTTTATGGCAGTCTCAGCAGGGCTCTCACTCCTCTGAATGGTTACATGCGGTTCCTATCTCGGGGTTAGGTCAGACTATGAACGGGAAAACTTACCGTTGTATGCTTGGGTATCGTCTGGGTGTTCCGTTATTCACGGTATCTAGGCCTTGTCCTGCTTGCTCTCGGGTTTTTGCTGAGGATGTTTTTGGGGACCACGCTGTTTCTTGTATTGGTACTGTGGGCGTTAAACATCGGCATAACCTCGTCTGGGACGCTCTTTTCCACATCTGTAATCGATCTGGTATTACTGTGGGAAAGAAGGTTGATATCGGTTTGGTTGATGGCCATGGGGTTCTCTTCGTCCTGCGGATTTGTTGCTTTATTCTTGGGACAGAGGGCGTGATGTGTGCGTTGACTTGACGGGGTCTTCTCCTTTGACTCGGACTGGAATGACGGATTTTGTGCCTGGCCGGATTGTCGCTGATGCTGCTCAGCGTAAGTGTGCTAAGT